>NW_026453197.1:11875000-12500000 GCF_025200985.1 Drosophila gunungcola
TCAAATCGAAATCCATAAATGAGCATCATTTGTAGTGGCAATCTTGATACGCGCCCCATTCCCGCCAGCGTTGGGTTCTGTTTTCGTTTTTTGTTTCTCTTTTTCGGGCTGTAAAAGTTTATGGTTTTGTTTGTTCTGTCGGTCTGTGTGAGTTTTATGTTTGTAATTTGCCCCGGAAAGCTTTAGATCGAATTTTATGGGCGGCATTTGGCTTTCGCCTGATAACATATTAATTAGGATTTCGCGGAGCATCAAGGAAATGCTTTTGGGGGATTTTAGAAGTATTAAACTGAAAAAGGGACAACGTCTTAACCAGGGTTTCAGAAATTTATTGCGATTTTCAATGAAAAATATTATTTTTTGAGCTGAATGCAAACGTAAAGCTAGTGTCTCGTTAGGAAACACATTTAAAGCACAATTTTTTACACCTCTTGTTGGTAAATGATTTAAAGTTGGAACTTTCTTGTGGTCTCAGTCGGGCACATTTATTGCCATCATCCAATGCGCACTCATAAACATTTCAGGAGCAGCTATAGAAATATATTTCTGTAAATCTCTCGAAACACAATGCATGCGACACGCCCACTTTTTGCTGCTCGAATTTTGCATAGTTCTGTAAATTTATGCAATTCCCTTTTCATTTTTATTTGGCAAGGGGATTGCTATTTTTACATTTTTCGTTGCACACTTTTCAGCACCCATTGTCCACAAAATTTATAGCGAGAAAAATTCAGCGTAACTAAGTTAACTAACTAACGAACTAATAATTAAAATCTTACTTTTTATAACATAAAATAATAAAGCACTAGACAATTTACATTTTTTCAGATAATCTTAACTTTTTTAAAATATATACTTCAAATCCTAATGGAAAGAGGAAAGAGGGAAAATACTTTCAAAATGAATAAAATATAAGCTGAAGGCATTTAAAGTACCAAAAAGTAGCGTTAAGTAACTTTTAACTTGATTTTAGTATTATGAGCGGGCAAAAAGAAAGCTAAGCCTAGTGTTAAATTGCGGCAGCAACAAAGGGAAGCAGAAATGTGGAATCCATTAACTAATTAAAAAGTTTTTTAATGAAAACTAGCAGCAATTGCTGCTGAATGCACGGCAACCTGCTGCGGTGCATTAAGGGTGTGGGTGAATGGAAGCAGGACTAAAGGCGAAGGTGCGGGCGTCGTGCCAAATAAGTGAGTAAATATATAAACTTGATGAAATTGGGCCAACTGCAGCGAAAATGTGGTTGCTTGGGCGTGGTCATCTCTTTTTCTGTTCTCCCCCTCAATTCAATTTTTTTTGGCAGCAAGAGGAAAATCTTTTTGTCGGTGGAAAACCTTTTGTTGTTATGACAACGTGGAATAATTAATTATTATAAAGTTTCGTCTTTGTTAAACAGTTAAATTCCAAATGCGATAAAAAAAAATTATAAATACACAACAAATTTAAATAAAATCCGATAATAAAATATCAGAAAAATTAAATAGAATTTAGTTACATGCTGAACAAACAGCATTGGCCAGAGCTTCTCCATTACTTCTTTCAATATTTAACTTTAAACCGACGGACCAAATCCGAACATGACTCTAAATCTTTTAAGCTCCTTTTCGCCAAAATGCATTAGGCTGCATAAATATCTGCTGACACGAACAAATATCCTAGGCATTTGGTCCAAACCTCGAGGCGAAAGGATTTTCTTCGAGTTTACACACACAAATAGTAAGAAAAAATGATGTGATAGAGTGTAACAAAAGAGTCATCCATATTTTCTTTAAGAAAAATGCTCTTTTGGCTAGATGCAATGTTAAATCTTAAGTTCATGGGTAATGGGGGTACATGGACTTTCAATTCCTGCTTTAACATTCAAACATACATTAATTTGCCTACAAATTGTGGTTAATAATTAAAATTGACTAAATAATTTGGAAAATAAAGCTTTCCTTTAGTATTTTAGTCTTATGCATGTGTAATAGAGTGTTTATTTCATTAGATCAAAACATTTCTTTCAATCCATGCCTGTAAGTGGCACAAGGCCCTGCTTTCTAACTTTTAACAGCATGCAATTGCAGTGCACATATATAAGCACACTCATATGGCAAAAGGAAGAATTTTATTATTCATGCCCGTTTCCTTGTATTCTTTGAGCAAATGAGTATACTGGTACTTGCGCTTAATATAGCTTTAGCTCAGCTTTAGTTTCACATCTCCGAGTTTATGGAAATTTCCTTGTCGAAATGTTTTCTCTACGCCAAGAGGAAATGTCATCAAATTGATGTCAGGGCCAAATGATATTCTATTTGGTTTAGTGTCTCTGCCTCGCATTATTTTATGCAGATGTCGTCGTTGTGTAACTCCAATTAATGTTTCACTGCGCAATTTGCCGTGGGAATTATGAACCAAAACCCCATTTCGCTGCCTTGCCACGTAATTTGCCTATAAAACTGTTGTCTGTTTAATTTCAAGCATTCATTTTCGAAATTTATGGAGGAGCACGTTTCAAGTTCTATTTTAATTTTAAATAATGAAAATTTAGTTTTGCTTTCGACTTTAAGAATGGGCGTGATTTGAACCATTTTATAAGGTTGGTTGAGATTGAGTTATCCATTAAAGAGTGGTGTTTGCCGGATATTAAATATATTAATTTAATACTAATTAGTTTGAACTTTAATTGATCCCTTTGAAATTAAAGCGCCATCGGCAAGTTAATTACAGCCAACAAACTATATCCAGCGGTAATGAATTTGTCATTAAATTAGTTTTTGTTTGCGATAAATGAAACCAATATAAATTAGATTTTTTGGTTGTGTTACATAAAACCATATAACAGCAGTGTTTTTTTTGGTCGTCATTAATTACAGCTTTGCACAAATTAAATGGAAATTATTTGGCATAGTATTTGATAGTTGACTCACCGTAATTTTAAGCCTGGCAATGGCCGGCGATTCCAGGGACTCCAGTATGGCCGTGGCACTATTATAGTTGCCCACGAGTAGGCAGTATTGGGCCACACCACTCCAGAGTTCCACGGTTCGGCTCCGTCCCTCGATTCCACCGCTCTGAAAGCGCAGAAAACAATGATGTTACAGCGGGTACGGAGAAAATGAAAGATTTATTTGATTACGGAAGTTAGTTAGACAATCAAGGGCAGGAGGGGCGCCAGGACGGAGGGCCGAGCATCGGACATGCCTGGACCCACGTGACTTGGCCAAAGTTTTAACGAGTCGCTTACACGGCCAACTGGCAAACTGTCAATGAGACAGTTACGAACGGCATAAATTATAAGCCAACTTGCCAGCATGCACCCTTCATACAGCTAGGGCCACAATAGAAGAAACGCCTATGTAGTTTAAGGAAGAGATCCACAAATTTAGTTGTTATCAAAAGCAAAGGTTGACTTTAAGAATTCGTCCGAAAAAGGTAGTAGTTTGAAACTTCTTATATTAAACAAATTATGGTTTTTATAAATACTACAACCAATAGCGAAATTGTTCTGCTAAGAAATATATTAGTTCAAAAATTCTTTTTTGAAATCTTGACCTAAAATTCTAATTTTATATTTCAATTCTTTTAAAACAGCTTTAGTAGTAAAGTGCTAGTTCTGAGAATATCTTTTTTTAATTCTAACAAACAATTATAACTTGTTATAATGATAAAAGTGTATATATTTTTTATGAAAATCATAGCAGGTTCTTATGGACACAATCCTGCAAAAACACATATATCTTTCTTCCTTTAAAATATTGGTTCTATTATTTTAACAGCAGCTGTTTAGGCCAGGACTTCGCTGAACGTGCCCTCCCTGCATATTCAACATGCATGGGAATTTTAATTCAATCCACTGGGTCTAAGGACTCATGCGCTACGTTTAACTTCAGACCGGCTCGGTTGGAGTGAAGTGGAATTGGACTTGGAAGTGAAGTAGTCGCATTCGTGCTGACCCCCAAATGGTTATGAGCTCGTCCACTCACCTGCAGTATTTCATTGCAGACAAACAGACGGAGACGTGCCGACCAATCCAGATAGGTTTCCAGGTTGCACGTCTTCTTCGGATCCTGGGCTCCTGGCGGTGCGCCCGACGTGGATGGTTGGTCCCATTTCTTCTGCATTAAAAAAAAGAGGAGGCGGCACAGAATACAGAATACAGAAAACAGAATACAGGACTGTTGTTGAAATGAGATGATGGGCAATGGAACGGCGGGGCGCATTGTTAATGAAGCTGCTTGTCGTCATTTTAATTGCATGTCCTTGTAAAACCCGGCGAGTGTGTGCGTGTGCCAGTGTGCGATTGTTTGTGCGAGAGAGTGCTGTGTGTAATTTATGCAAAACAGCAGATTGTTCTTATGGCGAATGTTGACTTATGCAGAGGGAAACATTTGCCATCGAGCGAGCATTTTACTTGAGGAATATAATTCAATTGAGGCGAATAAGAATTTCTTGGGGTGTTCATTGGAGCAAAACGATGGGATTGCACTTTTATTCTTTAAAAATTCTTATTTAATAGCATTTTGTATTTACAGACGTTGAAGGATAAAATTAAATAGAATATAGTTTTAAAAAAAGTATTAAAAAAAATTATTAAAATGGAATTTAAAGTAAATAAAGAAGATTCTTTACATTTTTTAAAAACTTGTCTTTATTGATCTTAGAGTGATATTCTTTTCTGCTAAGCTTTTCAATACTTTAAATTGTATTAAAGGAGTTTATAAATAAGATTTTTTCCAGTGCTTACCTGTTTATCGAGCAGAATCATGCTGCTGCACTGAAGGAACTCTTCGCCGCCAATGTGTTTGGCCAGTTTCTTTTCCAGCCGACAAACGATTTGTGCGTACTGCGTGGCCGTTGGACAGTTGAGTGGAGTATCTACTGCAGACTACAGGGAAAAGCCCCAAAACAAGGCATAATGGGAAAACGAAGAAAACAAGAAAATTGCCGGAGATTAGGAGGATTGTTTTTAGCTCGGTCAGTGTTGTTTTATGAAGTACATTATGAGCAAAAAGTCTTTATATATGTATACATCTATTTTTAAAATTTATAAATCATTTTCTCATTGGCTTTAATTATTCTGAATACTGAAAATTTTAAGTAGAATAACTTGTGGCTTTTTATATATATATAATTCAGGATAAAATTATATATATTTTTTTTGTTAAGCACCAATAAAACCTAAACTTTTGTAAGCCTTAGAAATTGATTGTTACTCAGAAGTCATTACTTTTAATGTAGTTATTTTTTTTAGCTTATTTAAATGCCTTCTAGCTATATTTCCAGTTGTATGCCCAAGTCGACAGCACTGATCCAGGTACTGAAGCTATATACTCACCTTTTCGTTGGTCTGGCAGGCTCGTAGGTCCGCCTCATGTCTCTCTAAATCAGTCAGTCGTTTTAGTAAGGCACTCAGTGTTTGGGAGACAGCGGCTTCCAAATGCGAATTGGAATATCTGTGCCGGGTATCAGAGTGGAGTGAAGTGGAGATGAGAGGGGTTAATTGGTTGCGATTTGGGCTAGACGGCAGAAAGCACTTTCTCCTCACCTAGCAACGATATGTTTGACATGGCTCATCATCCGCTCATCCCGATAGTCGTAGGGGAACTTAGTTGTCCATTCGGTCAGCAGGGCGACCAAGGACTCCAGGCATTCGCTTTCAGGTACCGAGTCCAGCAGTCTGCCCAGCAATTCATGGGGTCGCAGGAACAAGCGGCAGGATAGTAAGAACGAGAATACAAATTCCTGCATCGAAAGTGAACAGAAATAAAACTAGATTAGTGGCGAGCTTAAGGGCTATCAAACTTCATAATAAAATGCAATAATCCCTGGCAAATGGCACTGAGAAAACTTAAAGCAACATCTTTATAAAATTTTTCAAGTATTAATTGTTTTTTTTAACTATAATTTAGTACTTATTTAGTTCAAGAGTTGCAAATTAAATCTATAATAAATACTTAAAACACCTACATTTTTGTTTTTATTTGTTTTACTTTTTTTCGGTTTGCTTTATTTTCTTGTATTTTATATTTAATGAAAATAAGCACTCGAAGATCTTGTACAATTTAAATCTTGTATATTCTTATATTTCTTGTTGGGTGAAGTTATAAAGAAATGATTTTATTTTTTGTCCTGCATTTAATTAAAATTGGTTTGTTGAATCAAGAATTGCCAAAACTATTCGAAATTGTATTTCCCCCAGTGGCTTATCCTCCTCAGATGGAGGATACCACCAATTAGTAATGTTTTTGTTTGTGTTTGTTGGTCTTTCCCAACTTTTCCTTAGCCCAGGGCATCGCACATCAGCCTCATCAAATTAGCGCTAATCTCTGGATTTGTTTGCAACGAATTAATTATTTTTGCAGTTGCTGCCTGTGGCCTCTGAATGGGCGACCTTACACACAGGAATGTCCTTGCTTGCTGGCGTTCGGTCCCTAGTTTTGGTTGCCACTTGGGCCTGGGGTCCTTGATCCTGGCCAAGGGTCTCGCCGGGCTGTCGGTTGACTTCTGGTTAGTGGTTTGTAGCTCGTGCCAGCAATTGCAACTTGGCTTGGATTCAAGTCTTTAAGTGTCTGCGACCAAGTTAGAACTGATTTGTATTTAATTTGGCCTGTACAATACGATAATGGAGCTAGCTAGTATTTTTTAGGCAGGAAAACTTTTTGAGTTCAACCTTTGAATTAAATTAAACCTTTTAATTTTTGGTATTTAATTTACCCATTTTAAAATTTGAATTTTGATAGTCATACTTTCACAAAATTAAAATAAACTTAAACAAACAAGACATTTTAATAATTCAAAACCTTCTTGCTTTATTTATTTTCCATTCAAAATTTTTAAATACATTCATTTATTTATGCAAAAGAAATTTAAAATGGAATATTGAATTATAACGTAATCAAGTGGTACAGATATTTTATACATTATTTATTATGCA
This sequence comes from Drosophila gunungcola, assembly GCF_025200985.1. NCBI lineage: Eukaryota > Metazoa > Arthropoda > Insecta > Diptera > Drosophilidae > Drosophila > Drosophila gunungcola. The sequence goes on from NW_026453197.1 coordinate 11,881,917, forward strand.
CTCGACATTTGCCTTATGTTCACTATTTACCCTCTTTCTATACTAAAATTCATTATACTCACACTTACAGTTACAAATATTATTTGAAAAATAGTCAAACAAAACATAGACCTGTTCTTTTTTTAGCACTTTTAAATTTTACTAAATTTAAAAATACAATTTTTTTTATAGCAGACTTACCTTATCTAAGTCCAAGACATTCTTGGGCAAGAGAGCTTCGACAAGGGAGTCCAATGGTCCAGAAACTATTCTACCGTTTATGTACATAATGCCACCGAACCCCAAAACCGAACTCTGTGAAAATATATACATAAGTCATATGAAAACAGTCATCTAATGGTTTAATTAAAAAATAGTTAGTACACAACAACGTAAACTAAAATCAAACCAATTTACTTATCTAATTAAATGCTGGCTGGTGACAGCCTAGTGGAAATTATTATTTAATTGCCAAACAGTTGCCCTTAATTACCGCATAGCTTACCTCAAAATTAATATCACATTGGCTGCGTTTGTGCGGATTTTTGGGCACATCGTACTGAACCAAATCGTCCTTGTTCGGCCCAACAGGTTTTGTGTTGCCAAGCTGCGAAAACAGACAAACAAGCCAGTATTAATTAAATATTGAGAGTTTATGGGAATTGGTTGATTTCTATTTGCATTTTTCCAAAAGTTTTAAAATTTCCAATTAATCTAAAACATAAATCTGATTTTTAAGTTTATGGCAATTTTCCTAAAATCAAGGAATTTTGTTTTCTGAGTGTATATTAACTTTGCTTTTATAGGAACAATGTAATTATATTTTCGTGTGTGGGCCATCATAAATTGAGTAGCCACTTACCTCGACTTGTTGAAACCCCATTTCCAGATCGTAGGCACTCAGCTGCTCGGCGCTGTGTCGTCGCCGGTAGCGAATGTTGCCGCTCAGAAGGGCCATCTCCGCTGTCAGATGTCCCGGATCGAGCGCGAATATGCCGCCCGGAGGTCCCTGTAATTCCGCTCCCTGCGAATCCACTCCCGATTCGCCCAATTCCGGACAGCAGTCATCCGCAGACTCGCTGTCGGAGCTGCTGCCACTGCTAATGTGGCACCGCCGACGATGGTGGCGCCGGTGGTGTTGGTGGTGGTGTTGGCGACATTTGTCCCGATCGCGCTGACCCCGCGACTTTTGCAGCACGGTCTGCTTGCAACGCATTCCGCAGGCGATGGCTGATATCTTACTGGCATAAAAGTACATCGCCATGTGTCACGTTCGTTTCGCCGCTCGTGACGCGGTCATGTGTGTGGGGCTGTTTGGGTTTTTTCGGAGGGCTGGGTGGGTTTTGGGTGGAGGCTGGACTTCCTGCTCGATTCCCTGCCTATTTAATGCATGAGCACGCAGCGGGCAGGTGGCAAGTTGGCCGTCCCCATGGCCAGGCACGTCCAATCAAATGTCAATTACGAGAAGGATTAGAAGTTACCTGCACGGAGAAAAAACTCAGAGTTAGTAAACCAAATTTCAGCGACGAACAGAATAGATACATTGGAAACATTATTTTTAGAATATTATTTGAAGATAACACAAATGTTTAGTTCTACGTAAGTCCTTATAACATATTATTTAATTAAGTAAACCTTTGAAAGTACATTTATAAACATCATTCAGTAGCTTACTGTTAGACAGTATACAAATGTATTCCATCAAGGTTTTGCAACTTCCTAACTTGTTTAAGCCAAAACAAAATTTTCTTATTTGTTTATTATATTCTTTGGAAAAAGGCTTAAAGTTTAATTTGTGACTTTTAAGTGCATAAGTTCTACTGACAGCTGGACTTTCGAGCAAGAACAAATTCCCTCTAGACGGATCAGCTTAAATTTCATTTTGTTTTTGCCTCGGTTTTCCAATTTCTACACTTTGAATAGGCGGCTTTCGGCTTTGCCCACACAGAGGGCAAATCAAAAATCAAATCTGTGAAAAAGTGCGACGTTTTATGGCTCACTGGCTCGCGCGGCGTCAACAAGTCAACGTTGCGGTCAATCGTAGCACATTACTCATACGCCGCGTGGTCGGGGCAGGACCAGGGCTTAAATCACTGCGTGTCGGTCGTTTCGCGTGTGTGTGTGTGTGTGTGTGTGTGTGTGAGAGTGTGTGTGTTAGGTTATGGTTAGGGTTATTATCCCTTTGGGGCCACTTGCAACTCATCAGGCCATAGACATGTGCGCCTCATCAATAAGGGCGTAACCGTTGGGGGTAGGAGATTGGCCATCACCCGGGTCGATGGCAGTCATTAAATCACTGCAGATGCGTTAAGGGCCAACTCACAAATAATATCACAACTGATTTATGGATTGGTTCAAGGTTATCAATGAATAAACACTTTGCCTTTAGTGGGGGGAAAACTTGGGGGGGGGGGACTGGTTTGTTTGTATCCGTTCAAGTGGAACTAAGGGTTTGCTGATTTGGGTTCACTTCCTGGTTGTAAATAATCATTTTTTGCGATATTTTTGTACATTTTGTATGCTTTGTAATTTTTTTATTTAACAGCAGTTCCCACGGTAATTTTAAATAATATTCAGCACAATGTTGAAATCCAAACCATTTTTATTTGTTAATGTAATATTACAGATTTGTTATAGAATAATCCTATTAAGTTTTAAACAGCTTTTCTTAAATATTTTAAAGAAATTTACATGTGTAAAGCTTATAATTTAAATTATTTTACACGTGCGTGTAACAATGACAGAGAAAATAAATCCAGCAGGAAATATGATAAAAAACCTTTAAAGAGGGAAACCCATTTGATTTCAGGGCATTCGAAGATGGAAAACACGGAGACGGTGGCGGTTTGTTTTAATGCAGATTAACCACGCACAAAAGATAATGATGCCTTGGCCGAAAACGTATAAAGATGAAATCTACATATCATATTAAATATGCAGAAGCATGAATCGGAAGACGATGTACGTGTGCCTTAAAAGGAATTCCAAATACAGGAAGTGATTCTTGGCACCTGACCAACTGAATATGGAAATGAGCGATGAAATCCAATTTATATTAAGTTAATGCTCACTCAGTTATTGTGGTCAGCCGAAAACTCAACAGCTACCCTTAAATTTTCCGGGAAAAATCTATGTTATTGACGCCAATCCAAGAACCCAAAATCGAATGTTCATTTCATCCACTCCAGATTCATTTAATCTGACATCCCTTGCCACAAATGTGGCACCACTCGCAAATTGCCAATTAAGGCCACACGCTTCTGTCCATATGTATTTGTATATAAGTTCTTTTTTTTTTTGTTCTGTGTGATTTGTTCGTTACGCAAGTCATGCATAATAAATCATTTTTGCGTACAATCTGCATTTCAATTTTGACAACAAAAAGGCTTTACAGGCTTAGGCTATTCAAATAAAGTGTCTCCCTGGACAGTCTATAAATAAATTTTCTGCCATACAATATAGAATCAGTCAACTTTGCAGCTTAACAAATTGCACATTTTTTTTTGGTAAATGGATCAAAGGATAAATCCATAAAAGAATATTTTGTAGTTTTCTAAGCAAACAGATGCTGCAGTCAGCTGTTCAACAATCGAAGATAACTGCTCTTATTTTTTATGTTTTCTAATGTAAGGAGACAAATTCACAAAGCTGCATAATCCGGTCAAAAGTTGTAAAATTACAATTGTAAAGGAAATATGAATAGACGAATGTGCCAAAAGAAAATGCTTACATATATTGGATAAAAATATTCGAGCATACACAGATATGCGGTCTTATTTGCATACAGCTGTTCTCAAAATAATAGTAACTTTTTAAGCTTAAAAACATGAAATTTAAAATCGTTTAAAAACGATTATATATATTGCTACGATCCGAATTCGATTTACAAATGTTCTTAAATATGGTCTATACTTGAGAAAATATAATTAGTTTTTTAATTGCTGATATAGTAATGTGTTAATAATTTTTTATTGGTTAGTTTACACAAATTTCATAGGCCAATTACTATTTTTTTGCATCACATTTGTGCATATTTACATTTGGCGTTGCCCACATTTTGGGGCAGCAGAATATTACCATGCTCAAGTGAGCGTAACAAAGGCGGAACACACACAAAACGTATGATATGTACAACCGGCCCAAAACTTGTACACACTGAACTACAAGTTTTGTCGGTCCGAACCGCCCATCGCCAAGGATATACTGTAGACAAAGAGTGGAATGGAATAAATCTTTCTGCCATTTTTTGTTGGCCCGGACAGAAGCTTATTATAATTCCAATCATGTCGTCAGACTGCAGGCTCGCATCTATGCAGAAGTTTGGCAAATGAAATATTTTCAATTTTAATATCCTCTTCTTTTAAGGGCCAAGTAACCCGACAACAGCAATCGATTTGGATTGGGGGCCGTAGACACAGATTGAGAGAATAACGAAAAAATATCAATATGGCTGACACATTTTATTTCGTTTCAATGCCCATTACCGAACGCCCTTGTCTACACTTTTCCGCTCAAGAGCACAAAAATAAAGCAAAATTTATGCGCCAAAAAAAATCAATCAATTACATATATTGAGCACAATAAGGTTGTTCCAAGAAGGTCGTATATTGATTGCAAATAACTTGGGTCCTGCGAAATGAATATTGAGTAGGGTTTGAGAGGAATTTTTGCTTAACAACCGCCATATATCATTCGTACAAAAGTATTTTTTTAACAGGTTATAAATTTGTTTTTCAGTCTATGACTTGAAATATATGATTTGAGTGGTTTGAAAAGTAATCAAAAGTGATATTTGTAAATAATATTAAACAAGTAAATAAATTCTGTAAAAAGGTCCTAAATAGGCTTCTGCGAGGATAATTGAAGTCAACATAACCACAAATTTCCACTCCACCGCAGCCATGATATATCCTTTACCAAAGAGTAATTATCAATGGTTTTAACCACAATTTGTCTGTTGTGTGTGATTTCGAAATTACCACAAGAATACTTGTTGGTTTCACTTGCACTTGGCCTCTGGACAAGCTTAATTATTAATAATATAATTAGAGCGAAATGCAGCTGTTGATGGCGGCCTGGTGTTTTTGTTGAGAAATAAATTGGTTGCGGTTGAAGTGTGCTCTGCAGGCTAGGCAAATTTTGCTTTTGCGTTTAATTTTTAACGGAAGTTTGCTTGTTAAATTTCATTGAATATCTGCAGCTCGAATGTTTTGCATATTTTTACGCCAATCTCAACTTTGGCCGCACTCCAAATAAGTCTCGGTTTTGGCCCTCGTCCTTGTCGTTTTCGTTTTACCCCAAGGAGCAGCTGCTGCAAGTGTCCTCAAATCTATTAGCATAAAACTGATAAAAATAAACTGATGTCGTTGTCGTTGTCGCCGTTGTCAACAAGCAGCAGTGGCAGTGCAAACAAACAACAACAACAATCAGCTAACAAGAAACTGGCAACAAATTTGCGTTGTTTTGGCTAAGCACTTTCAGCCAAGAAAGACAACCGCAGAATTGTGTAAAATTGAGGAACGAGAATATCCTACGATTTTGCATTTTTAGAGCTTAATTTTGCTAAACTTATTTTCTCTTTGATTAAAGATTCCTTTTACTTAAAATATTAAGCCCTTGTTATTATTTTAGTTTTTCTTGTTTCATATTCAGGGGTTTGTTTTTTATTTTTTGTTTGGTCTTTATCTATTTTCCATTTTCAATTTAAGTTATCAAAGGAAGAAGATTTTGTATATATTATGTGATATATTTAATCCCATATTCCTTTTTTTGTTACTTACGTTGTGTTGGCTGATTATTTATTTAAAACGCTGTGGAAAATTTTCTCTAGTTTACTTTATTTAAATACTTTACTAGTTCCTTTCTCGATTTTAAATAGATTATGCATTTTTTTCATTTTCCATTAACGTTTCATTTGAGCGGATTGTAGTTTTGTTTACTTTCACTTTGCCCGTTTTGCTTTACTAAGTTTGCTTTTTATTTTTTTTCACTGCCCGGGATTTAAAATCAATTATGCTTCTTTTTTTTCTTGTTTTTATTTAGTGGCAAATACTTTTTGCATTGACCAAGGGTATTGACAAAAAAGCCATTGATTTTTAATATTTATCACTTGATTGGTTTGGGCAAATAGGAATTTTCCATTAAATGCTTTAGCAGTCATTTATCTGTTTACTTATAACATTTGATTTGCGACTATAGTTTTTTATTAGAGATTATTTGAGCAATGAGTCGTGAAAATTGATTTTAATAGGATTATAAAATAGTTGGACTGAAATGATTTAACCACACTTTGTTATTTAGTACTTGACAAGTGACAAACGATTATTTGTAAAGAATTTAAATACTTGTATTTCACTTGTTTACGAATTTTTTTCAATTTAATAAATGAATACAAGCAACTCACGCTTTCGTGTTTCATATAAAAATAAAAATAAATAAATTAATGCTTGGTTCAAATGATAAAGTGCGCAAAACAATTTTTTTGATGAGCTTACAGAATTAAAAGATTAAAATGATTTAACTACATATCGGCGAGGGATTTGTTTTTGTGAGTTGATAAAAATATATTTTGTACACATCAAATAAATTGAAATAAATTAATTAAACAAGACTCAAAGTTACAAGTTTTTCATACAAACCTTTGGATAAACGAGAAATTCACAACTTGTATTTACAGACCCGTTTTCCCCTTTTAACTATTTAAATTGAGTACAACTTTTTGCACATTTTCTTGCTTTAAGTAGATTTTCCCTGGTGCTTGAAGGACAGTCGGTATTTACAATAGATTTAATTAGCATTTTTCACGCTTTTGTCTGCGGACTCAAACGTGTGCTAATAAAAGTTTCTTTCAAATTACATTGACATTGTCTCTGGGCTTGTTAACTTAGCGCCATTTGTAAGGTTTCAACGAAGGCAAAGTTAAAAAGTACTTTTCACTTGATTTTTCCTACCCCACATTTTTCCGCTCGACTGACAATTTTTTTTGCCTGGCTGACGATTTCACTAGGAACAGCTTAAAAGTAAAAAAAAAGAACTCTAAACGAAAAAATTAAATAAAAAGGCGGTAGGGAAACTGTCAACGACATGACTCTGTGTGTCATAAAAGTGGCGCAAGAGGAAAACCGAAATTAAATTACTTTGACATTCTATGTTCGACCATAAAAAAATGCATTTAGGTCAGCGACCTAAATTGTGAGAGAGGCCAGATCCCAGTTACGATGGCCAAAATTTATGCAATGCCAGCGACGAGTAACCGTATTTAATGACTTTTGAATTGTTTTATCAGACAATTTATTACAATCACCGCACTGAACCGGCAACCGCAGTAAACCTAAGCCATGCAAATTATTCTCGTTTTTTTTTATTTTGATTTCTTATCTGCTCTTCACATTTTTATGGCAGCTGTAAAGCCAACGAAAAAAAGTCAAGAAAACGGCTCAAAGTCTGAAAGTATTTCGGCATCATCATCAATCTTTTTCGGCAAAATGTTGGCAACTGCACTGCCAAGACAATTGACAAATTGTCGATGGGGTTTTCAGTTGGGTTTGCCTTGGTATTTTTTTTGGGATATGTTTATGCAAATGCATTTCAAACTGGTTAAAAAGTGGGGAAAAAGTAAGTCCAAATGGGGTGGCTAGGGATATAATTTAGATGATCAAAGATTAATTCGTTTTAAACACAGATATAAGTTTCATTGAAAATATGGGTTTAATTTGAACATATGACAGGATTCAATATTAATATAGGTAATTAATTTTATAGTTTATTTGTTTGGCGTTAGTCGGAGTGAAATACTAATAATTAAAAAAAAATGTTCGTCTTTTAAGCTTTAACATAATCCCTACTATGGAGTTGAATAACTGCAGTTTATTTGAATTTTTGATCACTTACATCATTTTTTTGTTGTATTTAAATATATAAATACGCGAGGGTCTCAAGATGTTGTTCCAATGAAACTGCTCGCGACCTATCCAAACATAATTACAGTATGTATATGCTCGAAAGTATGTCAGATATTTCGCCAATTAATGATTCTCCATTACTCGATTACAGTTGAATTCGAGGATTAACTCGACGGTTCCGCTCGATCCATTAATCGAAAATGCATTACTGTTTAACGGGCATAAGTAAATGGCAGTCGATGTACGAGTGCGGAAATGAACAGTTTAAGCCAACTGCAATGGCATACGCAAACGGGTTAATAAAGGCGCTCAAACAAGGCCGAAAACCGAACACAAACTGTTGGGGATATGGCAACAGCACATTCTATATGTATATGTCGGTATATCGAACGCAATGAGGCACCCGACATTATCGACATTACCGGTTAACGGTAACGGTTACAGGAACGCATAAATTATCCATGAGTTTTCGTTGTGGGTAGTGCTGCGTTTGCCAATTTTTGCCTTTTTTATCGCATGAATTTTAAGCAAGTGAAATGTTTGCCTATTTATGCGAGTGTGCGAGGCTGAAATTACAAGTTAATCGAATGTTGCATACTTACTAGGGCACTCAGTCGCCTGGAACCATATGCGATATTACTTATTTATGCCCACCAAAGAACACTTTCAGCAATTTAAATTCATATTTATTGATTTTTTGTTAAGAACTCGCTGCCACGGTTGTTTCAGATCGCGTTGAATAGGAATCCGTTGGGTGTGGTAGTTTCAGACAGTCTTTTGATGTTACTGACATGCCACTTTAAAAATGGAGGGACCTTTTTGGGATTTGGCAATTTTTATATTCCTTGCTTTCTTGTTAGTATTATTCTTATTAACTTGTTATCATTAGTGTTTTATTTATTTTATATCTCAAATAAAGTATTAACTGACACTATTTTATGCTTTAAACTTATTAGTGATAAAATATTTTTTTTTTCAGTGGCACACCTTTTGTTTTATTTAAAAAATATTATTGTTATTTAAAATGTCTTTTGTTTTCTTATAATATTAAGCAGCTTTTTTATATCCGTTCCCTGAACCGCACACTTACAGAATCCACGACGAACTGAAGTATGGACCAACTTCGGCTGCTATGTTAAGCGTGGTTCGACTGTTTTTGGTTCGACTTAACAGGACTCTCAAAATGCTTGAAAAAGGGACATTTTAAGAGAGTCCTGAACAGAACTTGTTTCAATCAAACATGTTGGAAGTCCTTAGAACAATTTAGAAACTTGGTTTCTGTGGAACTAACACAACTTCCACGCTTTTTATGAGATGTTAGAAACTACATAATAAATATGAATGATTTACTGACAAGTCGAAAATGAATGTGAAGCTTTGTATAAATTTAAAATATTTAAATACATATAAGGTATATATATTATATAGGTAATTTTAATCAAATTTATTTTGATCTATAATAAGGTAGACATATTGTGTTGGTATTGAAAGACAGCTTTAAACTTTTACTCATCATATTTGATCGCCACATTCATACCCCTCAAATCCTTAATGTAGGTATAAAGTCCCTGGAAAATTCAGTAACATTTCTCGAGTGCCACATGTCAGTGGTGAGACCTTACCGCAACTCAGGGCCACATAAGTCGGCGCAACAAATTGCTTGTCATGTTAACAGCACTCCGCCATCGCATTGGTTTAATTACCCGGACTCCATATGCTGGGCGACACCTAAAAGAATGCTTTGAGTATAAATGAGAACTCATCTGCTTGATGCGTGCGTGGGAGTTGCGGGGGCGTGGCAAATTGCCACCTAGTTTATCTTAGACTCCCGAACATCCCATTGTAACTGATATCTTTGTTTACACAGCTGCATTGTCAAATGTCTGGCATTGGCTTTCTGGCCTGGTTTGTCTTCATTTTTGGCTATGAAAAATACGTATGATTGTGGGCGTGTGTCGAGCTAGATGTCTGGCCGCCTGGGGCGATGAAAAATCCGTATTTAAATGCAAAAGTATCGTCTAGGCTGAACCGAAAGTTCACACAACAAATTAGCGAAATCAATTTGAAAATTTCATTGAGTTCTCTAACTTTGCCTTGGGGTCAGGCAGCAAACACATCTCGTCGGTCCTTGAGCCGAAATTTTTGAGGTCACTGCGAATTTTGATGCTGGGCTGGGCTAACTTTCGATGCAAAGGCCAAAGTTTGAAGTAGTGGCTTAAATTTTATACTTCCAGCTTCGGCACCCTTATTGGACTTTTTCTGCCCGTTTGGCAAGTTTAAATGTTTGCCAGGGAACTTTAATTCATTTATAAAATATGCTCGGCCCACTCTGTTGCCTTGTGGATTAAGTGCAGTCGCTTGGTCGACTTTTAAATTAATGAAATTCTGTGTGTCTCAAGTGTAAGTTAGCCGCAAGCTTTTTGTCTTTGCAGCAATTAGCAGACTGCATGGAAACAGCTGCAAACTATACATTCGAGCTAAACGTTGGGCGGGTTTTGATAAAGAATGCGTGTGTGAAAAGTGCTCCTTGTGGTGCGGTTTCTTAATCATAATGTGGGGCTAAGGATGTTTATCAGAACTTAGGTATTTAAATATTTTAAAATTTACTTACCAATATGTGTTAGCCTTTTTAAATTATATCAGTAAATGGTAAATCACTGGGAAGTTTGGTTTCCTACTTTATTTAACAAAAAAAGCACATCAAAGGACCACAATCATCCCGATCAGTTACTTCAATTGCCAATCTATTGTCTATTCTAATGTTTGCTCTCTTGCGGCTATCAATACTTGGTCTAAACCCCTGAGGAATTTAGTTTCGCCAAAGTTTTCTTTCCATTCTTTGCCTGGTCAAATGTTAAATGTTTTCGTTCAGGAACTTTTTAAATGCTTTCACGATACTTGGCAGTGTTTTGTGGCCACCTCTGTTACCTCTGGCCAAATCGAAGTGCGCAACTTTTACTTACTTTATTTTATTTTTTTTCTGCGGTCGCTTGGTAACAACTTGAATTGAATTTATGCTTCTTACACTTGTTATCCATACGAAGATATATCGATGAATGGTGCACGGAGAAAAAATTTTAACGAAATTGTTCAGGAACCGAAAGGTAAACTTGTGTTAAAAATCATAGAATAATAATACAAATTATGTGTAGAATACAATTTATCCGAGAGTCTTGTTATTTTCATAGAACACATTTTAAATTTATTAGAAATGCTGCAATCTTTTTTTTCTTTTAAGCACTTTTTCCGAGAGTTTTAATATTTTTATGAATTAAAATTTGAAACGAAAAATCTTCTATCTTATGAAGTTTTTATTCATTTTCAAAATCTATCTTAATCTTCCTCCAAGTGCCGTGTTTTCGTGCTGGCCCATAATTTATTGAGTTTGAACTTGAGAGGCAACATTAATTTATTTGCCAGCTGCAAGAGCGTTTTCTGTTTACCTCGGGCAGTCCAAAGTGCAGGTTCTTGGGGGTGAGGACTTGAACTTAGATGGCGGGGTTACTGGCGTTTAAGCCTTTTGCAATGACATGTCAGTTGGTTGGCTGAGATAGCGGGATTACCGACACATGCAAATTGTAGTTGCCGGACGTACTGAGTGAGCGGGAAGTCTGCGTCTAATCCAATTTCAATTGCTTAATCCACCATGACTGGCACTAAGAGCCAAGTTGAAAGATGGTCGAGTGGGCGATGGGCGGTGGGCGGTGGTTGGTGGGATGTAGGGATGATAGAGGGCTGGTATGGACTCCACAACTTTACGCACCACAGCACTTCAAACACTCGAGCTTGCTATTGAATTACGCACCCACACATGTCAACATATCGTGTTACACTTCACTTTGTGTGTGCGCTAAGTAAGTTGTAGTTTGGCAGCCCAGAAAGGGAAACGGAAACGCTGTTCCTGCTTTTGCTCCTGCTGCTGCTACTGATCCTGCTGCTACCACTCACATAAAATCACAATGTTGACCCTTTTATTTCGACTGGAAGTTTTATAACCAAAAGAATCGGGGCTAAAAGAAAAACACACACACACACACACACGAACACACGAAAATAAAGGAGCTCAAGCTGTGTTTGCTTAAGTTTTATGTGTGCACAGATTTTACGACCGAGCTGAACGAGCATCACGTAGCTCAAGGCCCGGCTTAGTGGCCCCTGAACTCTGCTCGGGGTCAGTCGGCACTGGGATGCATTTTAAATTTGCTTATCCCCCTGTCGCGTAAAGAAGTAAAATGCCCACAAAACCAAAATCCAGCTGACATGATGCGATGCAAAAAAAAGAGGCAGAAATTGAATGAAATGCATTTGTAGTCAATTAACAGTTAATGGTTTTTATACTCTTACAAAATGGTAAACATTTTATAAATAAGTAAATTGATAATTGATTGATTATTACATCCCCTATTTTATATTTAAATATAAGATTGTAAGTGTCAGGTTCTAGTCAATTTAAAACTATTGTAAATATTTTGTATATATTGTTCACCTACAGAGCATTTGATTCGGCTCGCGAAATTAATTTCTTTTCAAGCCGAACTCTTTAATTCTTCTTTTCCCAATAAAGGATATTTCAGAGTGACGCTGACAGAAGCGCGATGCGGTTTAATTAGTGCCATTGATGGGGCGTGACCATGCAGACATGCACTTGGCCAGGCGGTCAGCGATGTGTCAACCCAATAAGAAGGGAATGAATTTACAAGTTGAAAGGGATTGGACTTGAAACACGTTTTCAATTAGCAACACTTGCTGCGGACCCGGGCAAAGGCTAATAATGAGTTGACAAATGGCTTGTGTCAAACAAAAGCCACGCGGAATAAACAAACAAACAAGGCAGACAGACGGAACACGTCTTGTTGCTGTGGTGCGTGACTTTGTGTGGATGTAGGCAATTTCCCACCCACTTAGAACCCATTTACCGCCCACCGCCCAGCTGTCAACTTTGGTGACACCCGCACACACACAATCCAGCCAAACAGAATTGTCAACTTACAAGGCTTGGTGGCTAAAGTGTCGCGTAATTTATTTTCCACCTCTCGGCGCCGACTGACAAATGAGCTGATAATTTTCCCCGTATCCTGCCATTGTCAAGGACATTGGGAGGCGTTGGCTGGAAAATAGGGGCGGTGGCGGAAGAGCAGCTAACTCATGGCCTCAGCATTGCCTAGTCTTTGGAAGCCGTTGACAGCAGAAATTAATTTGTGTTTACTTGCCTGTTTGACACCCGTGAGTTATTGATGGGAAATGCGGAATATGGATATGTAAATGGGCATAGATGGACTCAGGAATTATGCCAAAGCATACCGAGAACGATCATAGTTACTGTTTTAATGAGGTTTTATCGAAATATGTCCACTAAATAAAATATAAGAGACTTAATATAGGAATGATTTACACCCTTATTTTCTCAAATGAGCCACTAAAGGATTTATCTTCATTATTTGCTTTCAACTTTTAAATTAATATTAATGACAAAATTACGGACTCATGTCAAGTCCACAAGCCCCCAAACCCCAGATGATGCTTTGGTTAATGGCTGCCACTCCAATCTCGAGATACAAGACGTAGGCTATGCACGCAGACATTAATTTACACACATGCATTAACGTTTATCTTCAGAGTTTTCTACAACTTCTTCTGGTCGTGTAACTTAATGACAACTCGTAGGCAAATATATGAACAGTGCGTTGCAAAATTAAGGGTCAGTAAAACATTCAGAAATAAAATATTTTAAACATTTTTTAAATAAATATTTTAATAAATATTATCAGTTTTTTTTTTTGCTTGTATTTTATTTTCAGTCAATAACTAGGGCAGAAAAATGTACCTTTTATCTTTGAAAAAAGCTATTTGTTAACCTTTAAATTTTTGGAAACAAAAGGCTTTTCCCTGCCTTAAAGCATCGACTCGCACTGTTTTGTTGGCATACATATGCGAATGTGCTGCACTGCAATTTGACTTTAATGCATTTTTAATTTGTGCATGCGTGTGCCTCAGCCTGCATCTGTATACGTACTCTTATATACGTATACTGGGGACATGTGTGTGCGTTTGTATGTAAATAGAAAATGAAATTACCGATGCGCTACTTTGTAGCCTCCTCCATTTTCCGTCGGCGGCCATTTTCCGAGAAGGCTGAGCGAATTCCGTTTATGACTATTTTATGCGAACAGAAAATTCTTTTGCAGTTTATTTTCGGCGCAGCTTAACATGCAAATTATTATTTGCCCTCTGTGTGCCGTTGGTGCAACATTGTGAGGGAATTTTATATGTGCCGGCGCCCTACAAAATGCCGTGTGCAGCCTGGGGCATCTCCTTTTACGGTCTTTCTCCGGGTCCCTCAACTGTATACTTCAATTTTTAATTTGCCACCGGTTTTTGTTATGTCCTTTCGTTTCCGGTGTTAATTATGTTACCCATTTGTTTGCAGTCGGCGTTTTTTTTTGCCTTAACAGTGTGGCTAATGAAAAGCAGAAAATAGTTGAGAAAAACTGTTGTCTGTTAATGTAAAGAGAAATTTTTATGTCTGCTGCAGGTAGTGTAATTAAAAGAATGGTGGCATTTTCAAAAATTGAATTTAATTTTAAACGGACGAATACTACAAAAATGTGCTGGACAGTGAAGTTATCTACCAAATACTTTATTACTTTACTTTTTTTTTATTAATTTCCTGGCAATGATTACAAACTGTAGTTGATTTTCTAGAACAAATAACCAGGAAATTGATATATATTCTGCTATGAAAAATAAAATGGAGGGATTGTCTTTTCTCCTTATTGGTTAGCTGAGAAAAAGGGTAATTTCTAGAGCGGAAATGAGAAAATCTGTAGCTTTACCTTTGCGGCGGCCTGCAGGAAAGTAATTAATTTTTAATTGATTGGTGGAAGAGACAGGCTACACTCCTATTTCCTACAGCTGGAACTATTATGCAAATTTGCATTCTTTTGGTGTAGACAACATTTCAGGGCAAAGTTAATGTCACGCGTTGCAGCCAGCTTGTTTCCGTGACACTTTTAATGTCCTCATCGCTTTTACAAGTCAGCTGGCTGCATTTTACATGCGCTTACTGCAGTCAAGTGTAAAATGGAAAATGAGTTCGCACTTTAGATTAAAATCTGTAAACATGAGGAGTCCCCTCGACTGTAACTGCACTTAGCCAAGATTGTTGGCTGCATCTCGCTTGAGGCTTATCGCTTGCCATTCAATTAATTCATAAGGAAAGAACATCTTGAGGTGAGCGTCATCTTAATCGTTGCGCATACCTAATCTAAAAAGCTTTCAAAATATAAATGTGTGGTCTGAGCTGGGCTTATTAATGAATACGTTTAAAGATGGTATTTATTTTCAAAGAGTAATTCAACTTTTTTAACGCACATATTGTGTATACGCAGTGTGTACTTTGGTGACTAAACCACTTGTCATTTTGTTGAAGACCTCCTTTAAAATATGAAAAAAAGAGAGTTTAAAGATGTGGGTAACTAAGCCACTTGGCATTTTGTTAAGGACATCATTGATCTTTGTTAAATACATATAATTTTTCATTTCTAAAATTACACATTTTTCTATTGGTTAATTAAATATCCGGACTGTGCTAGCACAGTGTGCGAAATAAACTCAGCTTATTCAGCGTGACGAAGTGAGTCTTGTTAGCCTAATGGAGATAGAATGTCAATTAAGTGACGCAGCAAAGAACGGAAACGGAAGTGAACCCTAAGTAAACCGTTTCCCCTTGACCGAATGACAAATGCTTGTCATAAAGCATTTAACTTAAAGCTAGAAAAGGCATAATAAGGAAGTGCACCGAAAAGCGGAACGAGAAGTTGTGGAAAGTGCGAACATATTTCAATTGTACTGAGGGCTGGCAACAGTTTTATAAATTAATAACAATAATTTATGCAGCGGCAACTACAGCACTCATAATAAATTTAGTGAAACTTTTCTACGTACTCAGGGGCAACAGGGACAACAACAACATTTATGTACTGTATATGTATGTGGGAGTAAGTTGCATTTGAAGGCTTACAGGCAGCTCGGCAATTCTCATCAGCTGTGCCACTACTGGCTGCCTCTGCCTTTCGCCTTGGGGGCCGGGGAAAGAACTATAACTATGCATGTAAATTTATAACCCGGCCCCAGTAACCCCCTAAAATCCACCCCCACCACCCAAAATTCCGTACCGAGGAAAGCTGTGAAGGGCGGCACAGCCAAACAAAAAAAAAAATTTCAACCAAACCGAACAGAACTTGTTTATGAAACAAGTCCAGGCGAGAAGTTGAGTGTGTGTGTGTGGCCGGGAAGGGTGGTGACATTCGCACACTGAGAAAAATACCACTGATTAGTTATCATCCGACAGATGTCTAATTAATCTTCTTTCTTTCAATTATATAACATAAGCACCAATAAATTCCAAATCGAAGGAACTAGCAGTTAGTACTGGTTGAGCTCATTAATTTTAGCTTTGGATACAAGATTTAGTCTTTTAAGTAACAAAAAAATCAATAAAAGCCCGCTAATATTCACTAAGCTATGATTTGTTTCTATTTTAATAAATTAATTGAAATTACCAACAGATTTGTCTTTACGTAAATTCCCTTGACATAATTATATTGATAAGCTTAAAAAACATAATTATAATAATTTTTTCTTTTCGTTGTGCTCTGCTTGAATTGTTAACTACCATTTTTTTTAAAAGAATTAAAAGCTTGTTTTAGAATTTGTTTTTATTTATAAGCTGCTATAATCTGCTAAATATATTTAATATTATAATATAGCTTATCTGAAGTAAGAAACTGTTTGAATAACTTTCATTTAAATATTGAGAAAAAAGTTATTATGTTTTTTTCCTTTTCAAAATGAATAATCAAACATTTTAATATTGAAATTTATGTATATTTTTTTCTTTACTGGTTGCTGCTGGTACAGTAACAACACGTAAATCTGGCAGCAGCTGACAAGTACAGAAATTTAGCTTGTTACGCTACCCGAAAACGCCATCGCATAGCTCAAAAATTGTTGTGCTCAGCACTGGAGGCCAGAGGTGGTGAACGGAGGGAAGGGGGGGGGGGGATGGAGGGGATGGAGGGGAAGGGAATTCCCCGAAGGCATTGAAATATTAATGCTAATGGCTAGAAGGAAACACATTTCCTTGGCGTCGGGCAATCGCCTGATTGTATTTGCTGCCGAACTTTGGGTGTTGGACGAAAACTCAGAAGGACGAACTGGCAGCAGGCGATGAGTTTTCCCAATAAATTAATGAAAATGCAAAAAGCTCTTGCAACAAGCAATTTTCCTTGGCAACAGGAAGGGAAAAATCCGGCAAAAAAACTGGCTTGGCCCCCAAGCAGCTGTGTTGCTTTGCAATTTTCTACTTATGCAGTAGAAATTACAAGGAAATGCCAGAGTATGAAGTGCCATTGAAATGTTGTGGATAAGCTGAGAAATAGAAAAGTGCGGGCTCTCAACATAGCATGGAAAACAAAAAGTTTTAAGCCCCAAAGTCGCACAGAATATTGACAGCTTTAAGGCTTAGATGCACTCAAGTTCCTGGGCCTTACACTGACCGTCCGCACTGTCACGTGCCAAAATCACGTTCCGCATCTTACACGCTAAAAGCAAAAGACATGCTAAGAGTGTCAGCCGTAAGAGTAATTTCTCTCAGGGAAAGCAGTAATAAAAATGAAATACCTTTAGCATGCACGAGAAAAATGTTGCATATTTTTTGTATATTTTTGGCTGGAGGCAAACGTAATTGAATCGTTAGGTAGCCATGAAATTTTTATTATTTTGTTGTTATAAAATTCAAACTCTTCTGGCTGCCGCTTTTGCCACTGCTGTGAAAATTAGCATAATTTTACAACTGCCTTGAGAATTTGTCAGCCCAAGAAACTGCCACAAAAATGTAAGCGAGCATCTGTGAGAGAATACCAGATACCAGATGGCAAGCCAATAGTGTTGACTGGTCTGAAAATACCTCCAGGATAGCTTAAAAGCCAACCTAAGGTGTAATTAATTAATTTTTGTATATTTTTGTCTTAAGTTCATAGCAATTCTTGTATTTAAACTATTTGGGAGTAAACACGTTAAAAATATTTTATGTATATATTATCCCTTTTTCCAATTAAACTGTGAATGGCAACTTAACGCTAGTTTTCGAAGGCTAGATTTTGCCAAAAGATATCGAAGTTGGCATCGCAGCTGCCGGAGACATCAAACTGCGTTCGAAACTTTTTGCCCTTCGCAACAGAAACTTGCACAGCAGCTGCTTGCATCCTTTCCAAGCATCCTTAGTCATGTGAAAATGTCCCTTATAGCGTTGTCGTCCAGGTTTTTTGTTAACTTATCCTTGAGCTGTCGCAGCATCCTGGCCACGTCACAAGGTGTGTGAAAGTTTGGCAGAGAGAACTTTGGGGGGGCAAAGACAAAAAAGTTAATGCAGGTCCGCTTAATGCAAGACCCGGTTGATTATAATTAGCTTTTCCTCGGCGGAGCCAAAGTTTTGGCAATAATTAGTGCGAAGGGCTGCAAATACAAATTGCATGTTTCCAATGGCAAGGCAGAAAGTTTAGATAGATTTAGATTTTGACTGCATCAATGTTTCCAGTTTCTCCAACTCCAGTTTTCAGATCCTAGCCATGCGTGTATAGGTCATGTCCTGAGAGCTTTATTAAACATTTTATTAACATCATTTAGATAATCTTCCTCTCAGACCGAAAAACTTTGCCCAAGTTGCCAACAGAAATTAACAAGTGCCGTCGCGACGTCGACGGTGATTATGATTATGAATGGAGAATTTTCCGGCGGAGGCAATCTTTGTCTAACGGCTGAAAAGCCCTGGCCAAGTTTGCACTGGAACGTGGCTCAAAGTTTGGTTTTTGCTGCTCAAAAGTTGTACATTTTTGCTAATTAGCTTCGTTTATCTGCACTGCACTTGTAGTTTTTGACAGGCTCTGCTGAACTGCTCCTGAAGCAGCTGGAAAGTGAAGCTTTGAATATTTAGTTTATGAATTCCTGTTGGTCCAGTTTATTGTACGATTTGATTGGTAAACTCAATTTAAGTTCAAATCTGTTTTAAAATTCAATTTATTTTCCATTTATAGCCTAACGTGTTTCGGACACGTGACAGAATAATAAATACAATCACTTTTCCAGCAGTCCAAAGTCGCCTTCAATGTCATTAAAGAATATTAATGTATTTTTGATATTCAGCCGCAATTCCAACTCGGTCTTTAAGTGCTGTGTATGAATATTAAAAACTTTATTGACACGTTTCCCATTCAAAATGCAAACAATCAGCTTTAGATTGAATTCCTTTGGCACAAATCTTAGCAGAGATTCATGCTTAAGCTGTCTTGCTGCATCATAAATAAGTCAAAGGTCAGGAGATTGATAGACTCTGTACGGGAGATGGTAAGGGAGAGACCACATAATTTCCGTTTGGAATTTTCATTTTGAGATGAAGAGTTGAGGATTTACCTTGCTCGATTTTCTCAACATTATTGTTATGGTCTTAAGCAAATTGCTGCAGTTCAGATGCATCAATTTTACAGCCAACAAAACAATGAATTATATGATTAAAACCGGCATTAAATTCCTGCCAAGTGGTTGCAATTTGGCAAGATAAACTTGAGGCCACTTCGTTAGTGCATCTGGATGCTGGGAAAATGGCCATTTCTTTTCCATATCCATTTTCGTTTTCGTCTCTTTTATTTTGTATTTTTATTCAATTTGTGCGGCACATCCAGTCGGGCAAAAAAACCAATAAATTTGCATGTGAGAGATAGGGAAGAGTGTGCAAACCGAGGGAAGCATTTAAAAATTAATTAATTCAATTGCAATGCGACTCTCGTTGCAATGTTCACCGGTTCCCGTTTGCGATGCGGACCCTGGATGCCGTATAATTTGGTCCTGTTCTTTGAGTCCTTTTTACGCCACCTTTGTGCAAGTGCGTGTGCGGGCTCTGTCATTGTCCTTACAAGGAATTAAATTGCATTTTAAATAGGCAGCGTTAATTTTATAAATAATTTATACGAACGGGCAAATTGCAATTGCAAACATCCTCGAAACAGGTGTGAAAGGTGTCCAGAGAACCCAATAAAGGATCATTGATTGTAATTTCATATCATTTTTTATTCAGCAGGCAAGGACTCGCCGACTTAGAGATTTAAATGCAATTAAGTAATGAAGGCAGCTCAACAATTTCATAAGTTATTGTTTTTTTATTTGTATTAGTTTAATAACAGTTACGTAGACAAAGTATTTACCAAAAAGGAATAAAAAAATCATTAAATCATTTAAATAGTATTTACGTTCTTAGTTTATGCCATGACATTAAAGTCCACATTATTTATGCCCACTTATTAGTGAAATTATTTATGCAGCGTTCAGAGAAAAGCTGAAAATTATATTGACACTATTGTGTACAAATGGATTTATAATTGAGTGCCAGGCCGCGTAATTGCAGTCATTCTTTTAAAGTGAAAGTGGCACATTAAAAAGCTTAAACATGCCCATTAAATTTAAGTTCTGAGTGATTGGAAATGGAATGCCAGAAAGGTCAACCAATCAAGCGGAGATAATGTGCAGTCACAAGAAATCACATCAATCATAAGGATATAAGGGGAGTGACAGATTTTTTATCAAGCATTTGAGCAGTTAAATTGAGCAGTAAATGCTCTGGGTAAAAGATCGATGTGAAGTCATTTTGTGAGACATTGTCGGGGGATATTGATTTACAGACTCAACGTTTGGCACCCGAACTGCGGTGAATTAAGTGCGGTTGACAGGCATTATTAGGCTGCTAATTAGTAGGGCCCAAAGGCTCAAAGCACAACGATAGCCCGCCATTATTGACCCAGCCACCTGGGATAAGGTAACAAAGCCCAAGACTGTCGGGTAATTTGCATAATGCCTCCCATAAGCTACTTTCGCCATAGATAGAAAAACAATGCAACGAATCGCAAACAGGTAAGATTTACACGGATGTGTAATATAATTAAGCTCCTCAATGCCTGGTTAATTAACAAATTCATTCATTTACACAGCAAATATTAATATAAAGTTCAGCCCAGAGAGGGAAAACATCAACAGGATTTATCTTAACTTCTAGGAAAAGTTTTAAATTAAAGTTCAAGTGAATACAGTGGAAAAGGGTGGATAAAAACGCCAGATTCAAGCGAAAAATTGCATAAAACGGCACTTTGTTCGTGTTTATTTTCTGTGGCATGTGCATATAGTACATATATATCTGTCTGGGCTGGGAAGATCGCTGGATGACATTCATAAACCGCACATGTCGCTGGCGTGTGGCAATCATAAAGGGACAACGATGAAATTGCATTGCTGGCCATTTTGTAAAACATGTAAAAAAATAAATATGCACGCTGTAACATATATATATATATTATATATATATTATATATATATATAAATAAATTACATGTGTTTGCTGTCGTTCTTTGATATTTACAGCAATTTATTTCCATTTTTTGCCAACCTCTTCGGGCCCTATAATTTCATGTCGATAAGGGGTTAAACCCTCATCATCATCATTGGCATTGACAGGACCAGGAGGGACTTGGCCAAAAGCCATACGAAGTGTTAATGTTCAGCCAGCCTTTGGGCTATTTTAAATGCACTTTAATTTGACAGATGCTCCTTCAGTGGGAAAATTAAAGGGGGACCGGGGGCAAAGGTCACCGGGGGCAACCTTTGTGGCCTGTATTTCTGTTTGCCGACAAGTCAAGCGGTAAAAGTGCTTCCAATTAAGCACTGATTTCGTTGCCCAAACGGAGGGCAAACAAAGTTTTCATTTCTAATTAAAATCGTATTAAAGCCAACGATAAGAAAATGAAACGAAAAACGTTGCTAAGCCGCAAAGTTTAGCTTTGAATGGTTTCTCCTTAGTCCGCAGCAGGCAATACAATTGATTTTGATTATATTTCTTTTCGCTTTTGCTAGGCGCATAAACAAGTAAATTGGTTCCTATTGCCTTCGGGCTGTGGACCTCTTCTTCCTTTGGTCCTTTCTTTTTTCCGCTCATTTCTACTCAATAATGTTATTAGTCAGGCCAATTTCGTTGAGTGTTTTGTGTGTGTGCCTCTGGTCTTTTTGTTGCGCTTTTTTTTGCTTTTTTCCTTTTTGCTGGCGGGTAGGAAAACACTTTCCTTAACTTAGGCTGCTTTCATTGTGATGGATTCCGTGAGCTGATGGCTTGTCCGTGGACTTGGAGTGATTTTCCAGATTGGGAAGTAATTTTCAGCCGCCAATATCTGGCCCAGGAATATAGGTATTTACCGAGGCTTACAATAAAAACCTATTTATAACATTTGGTCACCGCTAGAAGGGCTCGAAAATAGATTACCAGACTGAAGCGTCATTTAAAGCCGCAATTATGTGCCCATAAATTTGAGACTTCACTTCCTTTCAGTCATAAAGTTGCTCTGCAAAAAAGTGCATAGAAAAAAGTGGGAGAAAAACTATTATTTCACGCTAAATTGCATTCAGCAGCAAAACAGTTTCATTCAACGACTTCACACAGACTGATAAATGGGCGTTCCCACCAACGGACGATAGACACCAGAGGCAAAAGTTTTCCCTTTTTTTTGTTGTCCCATTGCCTTTTCACGGGATACATTTGTGTGGACTTCATCAGGCGGGACGAGGCCTACGCCTCATTTGAGCCAAAGTATTGGCACACAATGCAACCTCGTCGAAGCAATAACAATGACAGTTATGAGTTTTTGTCGTCCGCTGGACGGTGGAAACAGAAAAATTGCACGTTGCATGGAAATGAGAGTTTGCGATGCGATTCACGGAAAAGGCAACAATCGAAATCAATTAAACTGCAAGCTGAAATCACGGGCAAAAGGCAGCAGGGGGAAATGGTTTTGTTTTGCTATCGAGAAAACAGTTGATGCCCTCACGTCAAGATTTTATTTCATTTTTTAATTTAAATGTATTGATTTTTTATGTAGAGGAGTGCAGTTGCGCTGTTCCTGTTATAAAAAATCAGTTTAAATAGTTTTTCTATAAAACCCTTGCAATACCAAAAATGCTATTTAAAAGACTCAAAAACAAATGACAAACATCTAAATGTGAGAAAAAAACGAGAAAATACAATTTTTCTTTATGCTAAATTGCATAAAACGAGGAAAAAGCGCACAGATTGGGTTAATGATTGGAAAGAACGGACAAAGCGGATGAAAGCGGGCAGCAAGAAAGTTTTTCAGGGTTTTTATGCAAGTGAAACCACGGATTGGCGACGGATATTTGTGTGCAGTTCAGCGGATGAGAAGTCTACGGCTCATTGAAGCCAAAACAATACGATGACAGTTATGAGATTCTTTTTTTCAACTTACGTCATACACATAATAAGACTACACTGTGGAAATCGGTAAAACAGAAATTAATAAACAAGTATTGTAATCTTACAATTTAAAGTTGTATAAAGAGTTTAGATATTTTAAAAGTTCAAATTTTTAATGTTAAATAAATTAACCTACGTAAAGCAAAAACAAAATTAAATCACAATGGAATGGCTTTTAAAGTCTAAATATATCACACATTTCAACAGCTGTGATTAAAAATTAGTCACCAATTTATGACCAATTTTTGCATTTTTGATAAGGGGTTGCATTATAATTTTTTGCGAAAATTTTAAAATTTTAAACATTTTTAACTGAGAACGCCATTTGATTGGCAATTTATTGACGAATTAACCGATGTATGACATTCCATCTTTTGACCATTACTTCCCAGGGTTTTGATATAAAAACCGCAGTTTTTGGGTGTTTTTTTGGGTTTTTGGAGATTTGTAAAAAAACAAAGTTCCTAAAGAGTCCTTGTGCTGTAACTTAACGAAAATGAGACTAATAGTCATAGGATTCACTGTTTTGTTCAGCTGGCGACCAATACTAGCCCGATTCGGCTTAGAAAACTCATTATTTTTTTTGAATCGAGTTTTTGCATTTTTTATAAGGGGTTACATCATAATTTTTGGCGAAAATTTTAAAAATTGAAAAATTTTTAACTGAGAACGCCATTTGATTTGCAATTTAATGACGAATTCACCGATGTATGACATCTCATCTTTTGACTATTACTTGTCAGGGTTTTGATACAAAAACCGACTACAAAATGGTCCTGAATCCAGCGATTCATGCTCTTTGAGGTCACAGGCGGTCTTCATTGAATTACTATACATTTCGGCGCTGTCATGCCGTGGACTACAAATGACATAATACTGGCAGACATTCCCGTCATCCTGCCATCAAGTTGGCCACTAATGAAAGGCGTTGCCCATAAACAAACATCAACAGCAGTGGGATCAGCATTCAACAGTGGTAGTGGCCCAATGCACGTCGTGTTGGCCACAAAATTGCATTTGCTTTTGGTTTGAAAATATACGCAGCCAGACTAACGGCCCGTTTTTGGATTCGGAGGAGGAAAATCCCCGACCCATCCAAATTCCACAGCTAAGGATGGACTGGCATTTCAAACCCTTGCGCTGTTCAGTCGGTTTTAATTAAAACTGTGTCGAATTATTGTCGCTACCCTTGTCATCGACTCGGATCGGATTAGATTTGTTTAACGTTCGCAGCACACCTAAGTAAATCAATGTGGATTTTGTGGTCACAATTTCGCTGTTTAATTAAGGAAAATAACAGGCACATATATTTTCCAAACACTTTTCTTTGATATTAATGTGCAATTATGTCTTGAGTTCAACCTATTTAGAGACGGCTAAATTCTCTTGCAAATTACTTTTGCATACATTTTATGCGGTTAGCAAAAAGTACAAGGACAATTTGCACAATTGCTGGATAAAGTTGCCTTCAAGTCCGAAAAATTAGCTTAGCCTTGGAAATATTTATTTGGTAGTTTCGGCCAGAAACTTTGTTAGCATTGCCATGCAAATTGAAGAGGATAATTATATATTTTTCACAATTTTTTTTTATTTGCAATCAAGCTGAAATTCTAAGACGCGGTTTGAAGAATTTCTGGGATAAAAAGGACCTAAAAAGACATCAACTAAATTCAAAAGATAAGAGCCATGCAAAACGAAGCAGAAATGAAATTGCCAAACAATTCCAGACCCTGAACTGCAATCTCCGGGATTGTTGCTAAAACAAAACAAAACAAAAAAAAGATTTTTATACAATATCTCTTTGCTCCAAGACTCTTGTGAATTGCTTATATTGTTGTCGGAAACTTCACAAACAAGTTACTCTAAAGATATTTTCATGAAACCAACTATTTTGTCAATTATTGTTCAAATGTAGCTGATAATACTTTTGCTATGTATTTAATTATACCAAAAGCAATTATTTCATATAATTCCGTTTCACAGAATTTAATAAATTATGTTGATTGAGTCATGCAAATTTTAATGTATTTAATATCAATTAACACAAAAGCAAAGAAAAGGCATAATATGACATACCAATAGAGTGTTTTATGTTTTTGGTTGACCATAAAATTGCTTTAAATAAAACCAACAATTTCGCTGTTATTGAATTGTTTTTGGTTGCGCGCTTGAAGCCAAAAGCATCATTTCTATGACCATACATGATTAAATGTTATTTCAACTATATTTATGACCGAATTTTGTTCAATTTTGAAACGGATAAGTAATTGTTATTTTATGAATTCTTTTATTTCCCGATTCCTATGCCATTTTGGTTTTACGTATTTTATTATTTAATACAAACAGAAAAATACGCCATTTAAATTATTTAAATATTTGAGTGACTAGAGGATTTTGTGCTGAAGCCAAATGGCTTTAAGTTTAATAAAATATTTTGGCAGTTGGTAGAAATCGTTTTGTGTCACGCCTGGAGGCAAAAGCACAAACTTCTTGGCCGGAAACAATTATGGCAAGTGAAAATTTAATTTCAGCTAGACATGACCGTATTTTACTCAACATTAAAAACTTAAATTCGCACTTTGGTCCTGGGAAAACACTCGAGTTTCCCTCCGGCAAAAAGTCCGCTGACAGCTCTGGCATGCATTTCGCGCCTGAAGAATGAGACAGGCAGACAGTAGCTGGCCTTTGTACATTCTTAAAATGTATATATGAATAACTGAGTGGCGGATGCGAATGGAGGCTGAAAACTTTTCCTGCGATTTCTCTGGGGGTCCTGGTGCCTGTCAGCCAAGGCGAGTTCCAAAGGACCAAGCTTCGCCACAAAATGGCGCCAATGATGAGCTTGAGATTCTGGGAATTGTTCGGTGTGAGCAATTCAGTGGCTAAACTGATTTCGAGCGTTTGGTTTGCTGTGCTAACAAAATACAGACGAGTTCACTGCACTCCACGGATTATAAGGGAAGCTAGGTCCAATTTCATAATTACCATTATTCATGACGAGTTCAAGTCAAACTGGCGACTCCGATTTGCCTTTCCCGCCACCGGAAAAACAATGGAACACAATGAGGGAAAACTTTTGCACCAACTTTGAAGACTTTTTAATGTCTTCGAGTGAAGCATTTAAAAGAGCCATAAAAAAGCGTTTTATTGTCTCGACTTCCTCGCTATTTTCCACAGCCATTTTCCCCCATGAGTATTCGGTTTCCCCTTGCAGCTTTTGTTTGGGTTGCCTTTGTGTTTTTGGCTGTTCATTTCTTTGCGGAAAGGAGTCAAAGCAAAAAAACAAAGGGCGTGTTAATTAAATTAAGGAAAATTCACCTTGGGGCACGCTGGCGCATTATCGGAAAAATCTAATCATTGAAACGGCAGCTGGTTCCGTGGCTTACCCCAAAAATGATGGCCAATAAATATTCTTGTTCACGCAAGAGAAACTTATTAGCGGTTTCTTATCGATTGGACACGACCTTGTTTTTTGCTTAAAGGGGTTATTCGCACTACATTATATTTATATAATTATTTATCTTCAAATAATTTAAGACGGATGTAAAGAAAATGTAATTTTTGTAATTATTGTTAAGAAATATTTCTCAGATTCACCATTAATCGCCTTTAAAATGAGGGTTAATTTTTAAACATAATTGCTTTTTCATAACATCAGCATTTCCTTAATGTTACTTCTTATGTTACTTTACTTTTCATGACTTGTGTGGCTCGATTTAAGTTTTTAATCCTCTCACGCCTGCCCAAAACTTTGGTCCTTTGGCAAAATTAAGATTTAAATAATTCATTTTAAGTACATTTAATGTGCTGGCAACACACAATGATATCCCAGGCCATTTCTCTAGCCCCCATTTATGGGCACAGTAGCACATAGGGTTGGGCAAAAGGTTGAACCATTCGGGAACAAAATGCGCACTTAAACCGGTAACCCGAGATTGCCAGGACGTCATTTGTCCTGCCTAATTCGGCATGTGACCGAAGTCATTAGGCATTGACTTGGCCACGGGTAATGCCGATGGCATTGGGATCAATTCGTCCGAGGGTCCTCCGTTCTCCGGGGGCTTAAGGAAATGCCCTGGCTAAGGCAATCTCACACATGTTTACATTTAATCCACTTTTATTGCAGCCCTTTGTGGGTGGCGAGTGGTGGGTGGTGTGTGGGTTGTGGGTGACCCTCAGTTATTATGCTGATTGTGTTGACACACTCGCCATCCCTTGTTTGCACACATATAGATATATATGTATATGTTTGGGGGCCTATGGAAACTTTTGTGTTTGTGCTGAGCTTGTCACTAAATATTTTATAAGCGCTCACCTTGACGGGGCAGTACCCTCTTCTGGGGTCCAAAATAAATAAAAATTCAATTTTATTTTTATACCCGCCGCCAAAGAAAAAAACCATTCCAAACCAAGATTGGCTAGTGCACGTGCCCAAAGCCAAGTCTTGACCTCTTATGACAAATTGATTACCACCTTGTGGCAAAGTTGGCCGAAAACTTTGGTCCACTCTGGACCTAGTCAAGTGCTGGATAGTCTGAAATAATCCTTCAAGCCATTTACACTGGCCTGCCTTGACCTTTTTTTGTTCTTTTAATTTAATCAAGGGCGATCGCATCGTCACACTCGAATGACAGCTTAAATCTTTTTGAACTGTGACGAGGCAGCAGAAAAGTTTTCCATTGCGAAATGAACCCTTTGACAACGTTGTGGTCTTTTTTTTGTGAATGAAAAAGTGAAAGTCAAGCGCTTTCGGCGTTTCAGGTTATCCTTTCAGATTAATGTCACCAAAACGGGTTGAGTTAACTTTTGAGCTTTACTTCATCAATCCACGAGGAAAACAAAAAAGTAAGAGTCACTAAATGAGAGATTTGCTTTCTCTGAGTTTTACAAGCCCTCCTCATTAGTCAATCAACATTCTGCCTTAGAACCCTCAACTTAGTGAATACAAAGGGCAATATTTTCCTACTAACGCTCGATAATAATCTGCATTTCCGCTTCCCTTCAGTTGAGTGGAAACAAAATCGTCTGTTGTCTAGCAACAAATATGAACAATCAATCTGCCTGTAGCTGTATACATTCAGTACGAGCAACAATTTCCTTAGATTTATACGAGTATTTTCTGTTATTCAACTTGTCTTTGTTTTATTTTTCCACAATTTTTTCAGTTGCTGGCTTCCTTTTCTATTGCATATT
Source organism: Drosophila gunungcola (assembly GCF_025200985.1). Classification (NCBI taxonomy): domain Eukaryota; kingdom Metazoa; phylum Arthropoda; class Insecta; order Diptera; family Drosophilidae; genus Drosophila; species Drosophila gunungcola. Next base: position 11,910,351 of record NW_026453197.1, read on the forward strand.
TTTCGGGTAGCAAGAATGTTTGTGCACGTTGCACAGTTGGCAAGTGGCAAGTGGCATATGAAAATGTGTGTTCGTTGTATGTAAATGGTTATTTGACAAGCTGTTAGAGTTGCATTGTCTTCGTTGAGTTAACAAGTCACGGAAATAACGGAGACATAATAGTCAGATTCGCATACAGAAACTCCTTGTTTGTGCATCACATGTACTGAATTTATAAGGGTGTTCATTTATTTACTTTATTTATTTAAAAATTTTTTTTTTTAAAGAAAATACTAATCCTTTAAAACTAATTAAAATCTTAAATAAGCAAACAAAATTGATTTTGATTTTCAACTTTATTTTGATAGTAAAAAAATATACCAATAGTTTATAAAATAATAATAAAATAATAAATATAGAAACTATTGCAGTTTGGTTTGTTCTACATTTTTTCCGTGCTATGGCTTGCAATAAAAACACTGTATTTCAATACGAATGGAAGGCTACAAATGTAAAGCAAAAATAGTATGCAATTTAATTTGTATTCTATAAACACTACCAATTGGCTCAACAAACATTATTGGCAGACAATGATGCAATCAAATGTATCGCATCCTGAATATCCGATATATCTTTCATATATTTATCACTTGGGATGAGCGCTTCCTGAAGCCACAGCATGTGCACAATACTAATTAACATTTGGTGTGCGCGATGCAGCTTCAGATTTATTTCCACAGACGTGAAAGGAGTTTTAATTAATGTCAGAAGAACGAACGAAAATTGAAATAAATCATGTCATATTCAAAGCTTTCTTTTCCGTTTAAAAGTGTCGCAAATATAAATTCGATTGGTAAAGTCACAAAACAACAACACTTTTAAATGCGCATTTTATATCGATTATTCAAAATAAAAATTATAAAAAAATAAAAAAAGGACTTTTAAAAAAATATATGTTTACAATACTTTAATATGATGTAACTGAAAATATAAACCACGTCCAATGCGGATGTAAAGGGTGTATTTTGCGGTTAGTGATAGAAAATTAATAAAATGCCCTCATGAAAACTTATTGTCAGCTGCTACACGTACAATTTTTTCACAGCTATGTTTCAAATACAACCATACAATTTTAAGAATGAATATAACCGATAAATTCCCTCGGAAGTGTGTAATTAAAATTAAATTATCTTTTAATAGTTTACTCCTGTAATTATTCATAAAGAAAAGCGTTAGAAATCACAAACTTGATTACCTATTTATGTTGTGATAGCAAGATTTCGTTAACTCGACCAAAACTGTGCTTGAATGGCTTTAATGGCTTTGGCCTGATTTACAGCGCACTGACCATACGAAACAATATATCAAAAGTTTTTGTCAGCTGTGAGAGGAAAAAACGCCATTTACTAATTGCAACTTTTAATTAAATATCGACCTTTAATGCGGCCAGGACACACAAAAACGACAGGGACAACGCAGAGAAGAAGTCGACTCACCGCATTTCGGGGAAAACCACATTGAATTTTGGCATCGCAGCAGATACATTGGCGGATTCAGTTGGAGATACGGTCCGGTTGGATCCAGCAGTTGCAATGGCTAAAAATCTATAGCTATAGATGGGTTGGCTGGCGCTGGCGCTGGCTCTTCCGTTTCGTTTTCTGGTCGAGGCAAGTAAACAAACGTTTCCGCTTTTGAAAAATTGCTACCATTTTTTGGCTGAATGGCCAAGCGGCCAGCGTTGACCCAGAGAAAGTCGTTCACATCACCGAAAAAACCGCATCCTGCTCTTGTTGTTTGTTATTACACCCACACAACCAACGACGGACTGCAGATAAGCAAAATGGCCAAAAAAGGCAGCCGCACCCTCAGATATTTTGTTGAACTATAAATAATAGTTACACATTTTTTGCGCCCTTTTTTTCAGCATGTTTCACCACAAGATCAACAGAGTTAAAGTGCAAATGTTTCCATATGCAAGCGCCCAAAACGACAAATTTTTCAAACAAAAAAAATGGAAAAGAACCGTATTTGAACTATGACATGCAAACGAAAAAAAAAATGGCTTAGAATATGACACTGAATGGAAGGTTTTTTTCTGCAAACATGTGCTTTATTTATACAATTTAATGTTTGACAAAACTGTACATATTTATTTTAGCTTGTCATAAGTTCTAGCCCACTGACATATTTGCTTACCTAATAAACTTAATAATAATAAATTGAAAAACCGGTTTTTAAATTTTCGTAAATTAAACTAAATACAAATTTATTCACATTTTCCTGGCTGCTCAACAAGTTAAATGAATCTCATTATCTTGCTGTACAATTTTATATTGCATGTAATGCAATAAAGTGTCTCACCCTGACATTGATATAATTAAAAAACATTTGCGGCCATTAAAATGTCATTTAGTGTGCTTCATATCATTACGCCGCAGGGCCATTAAACTCATTAAAATTGTGACTTTGGTCAGGACAAGGGCGTGCGATGATGTAAGTAACGGTAAGTGAAATTTCCGGCCCACCGAAGGACTTGGTGTTCCGTTTGGCTTTCAATTTATCTGAGTCGGTTTCGGGTTGTCGATGTGATTAACGTTGCTCTTTGCGCTTTTGTCTCTATATGGTGAGCTGGGACCTAAAAACTGGGGGTCGGGCATTGCGTTAATCAAATGTCAATTACGCTGCGGTCTTTGCAATGGATGGCGGCAACAACAGGAACAGCTTTGCCCACTTGGCTACCTTATAGCCAAACTATAAAGGCCGCTATATAAGGAGCTTTGAACTTTGTATGACGTGGCATTTCGTATAAGTTTTCTTTTGTTTTTTAACCCACTTAAATTAAATAATAAAAAAGAAGGTTAGCTTCAGCCGACAGATAATAATTTTTTAGATAAAAAAATTACTTAAATTATTTTTTTCTAACGCAAGAGCATTTCTTTTTTATCATTTTTAGAAAAGCTTAACAAAATTTCCTTTTGTTCCTTTTGATAATAAAAACATATGAATTTCTTCAACAAAGGTAATAAAACCGTTGTTTTTCTTCTTATATCTCCTAGAAATTAATCTTCATTTATCACACAACCACTTTATTTTGGCAGCACTGAATTGCAGTAAATTGTAGGTAGTCAATGGTATAATAGTCAAAAAAAGTATAATAAACATTTCGGTTTCTTTTCTCATAGAGTTTAGGTTAGATTTAATAAATAATTCAGCCACCTTATTTCGGCAGCACTGAAAAGTGTCAGTTTGAGCCTGGCTTACTGACAACACCTCAATTGTACAATGGGTGGCCCCTAAATCTTGGCGCTCGTTGGTTTTACGTTTTCAACGATTTTCCTTTTCGCCTGGCTATTCACACAGACACAGATAGTTGCGCACCCAGACACGGACACGATCACCCACACAGTGCCAATCATACTCGCGTGGAGAGACAGGCGTCCTTTGCTGCAGTTTTGCTCCTTGGTCCCAGCCCTTATCCTTTATGCAATTTGTCTTTATGTGCCACCCTTTTGGCCCACTTTGCTCACTTGCCTCCGTGCTCGCGCAACTTTGAGTGGTTGGCGGTCATGAGATATGCCCGACTTTACTTACGTTCCTCGCATTTTAAGTTTCCACGTCCCGCCGCTCCACGCCGCCACTCTCATCTTCATTTTGATGGTCTTTAAATATCCCCGAAACAGACAGCTTCATGCATATTAAGCATTCGGTGCACTTGCCAAAAACCAGGAGAAAATTTCATTGAAATCGTTAGTTGCACTTAGAAAAAAATTTAATTATTATCTGGTCATAATGTTAATAAAATATGTCATGAATACCAAATTGGTAATGGATACTTTGTGTTATGTGAGTTTCATGATAATAAAGATTATTTAAATCCAAATTTATTATTGCTAGATTTAAATGATATTGTATTAATTGTTATTTAAACTGAGATTAAAATAAATTATTTTGACAAGAAATAATTATTCAATTTTATTAATATTCATACCCAAATCTATTAATGCTTTTTTAAGGACAAAGGTATACATTACTAAAGGTTAGATTTCATTGAAATTGTTAGATGCACATAGAAAACTATTTAAGTAATGCCAAGTTGATAATGACAAATATTTGTGCGGCTGAAATCATTATAGTTAAAATGAGACAGTAAATAATTTTTCGTTTTGATTTATTTAATTATGTTTTTTGGTACAAATTATATAAGCTGAGATTAAAATAAACAATTCTGAAAGCAAATTAGTTCCTTTCATCTTAATTTTTTCTGTGTACAAAGTTCTAAAACCAATAATAATATTGATTTTTGCTAGCAACGATTCGAAGTTTCTCTTTGGTGCTTTCAAACCAATTGAAATGTTTGTTTCAATTAAGTTTATGTTTTTTGTGTAAGTGTAAGGGACTCGATAAATTGCCTGGCGGAGCTGTTGAATATTGAACAAACAGCTCTGGTAATTTGAAGATTACAATTCGCAACATAACACGACGCTCAAGTGCGCCTGATGATTGGCCTCAGGTGCATATGTGCATATGAAATCTAATCGCATCCCAAGGTTACTCTCTGGACCTCTGTGCATTCAACACGCAAGGTAATGACTAGGATTTGCAGTCCCTATGAATCGAAAGCAATATTCAGAGTTTCTTAAGGGTGATTTAATCAGTTTTGGGTATTAAGCAACTCAACAGCAACCACAATTAAGTAATCAAATTGCTTTTGATATCATTTCAAGTGGTAAACATTTTCATTGTGACTTAAAATCAAAGATAATGTTAAATTTTAAAATAAACAGGGAATAAATTATGCTTAAGGTCATGTACCATATAATTTATTAAGTCTGGCTAAGCCAAATACACGCCAAGATAACAAATGTTATATAAAGCTTCTTGTTCAATCTCCTTTGCTATCTAACATTAATAAGCTTAGCCCAAAATTTTACTCCAGTCACTCAGTTAGCCTTAGTCATTGTTTACCCAATGGATAAACATTTTTTCGTTGGCTCTAGCTTTTTTCGAATAGGAAACTTTTGTTTGCTATTTGTATATGAAGACAAATCGTAAATAGAAAAAAAGATGATTTATTACCCACGAAGTTGATGGAAAAAACTAAGAATAACATAAGGAAAAAATGTGATTTATACAAAGGCACGTACGCATTAAGGAAAAAAGGGGTGGTCTTTATTAAATAGCTCTTACAACTATCATGCCTTAATTCCGGATATCAGGAATCTAAGCCAAATGCTTATTTAAGCTCCAGCTAAGTTGTCTATAGCAAAAGTTTATGAAAGTCAATTACCATAAAAAAAGCGGGATTAAATAAGATAAATAGATTTTTAATGGATCACTTGTTGAACTACCCCACGGCGTTTCTTTTTCAAGTTTCTATTCTCGAGTAGCGGCAAATAAATAATCTAAATGTAGAACAAAAAGCGCATTAAATGTTTTCCATTAGGCCACTCGCTTTTAAGTACATCTAATTTGCAACAATTTGAGCGCCATCTAATGTTATACATCGGGAAAAAAAAAGGGGAAAAGTCATAAAAATGTTTATGCTCTTTTTATGAGCACACAAGCTGCGGCGTATCACACAGTTAAACAATTGTTCCCGACTAGCCAGGACATTGTTTAGCCATGTTTTTGTTTTTGCTGCTCCTTGCCGTTCCCCAGGACATTTACTTTTATTGTCCGACTGGTTCAAGGTTCAGGCACTTTGATTATGACGTTAGTTCTACGGCACAACTAGCTGCAGGGCAGGACCAAAGATATGGGGGCGCGACGAGGGTCCTTGCCGCTGGTCCTAACACCAGTGTTGTCTCACTAAGGGACTCCACAAAAATTTGCAATTCTTTGGCTACAAATATTTTGTTGGGACTTATACAATTTTATAAAATAATTGTTGAATACAATTTAAATTTACACATACTTAAACTTATTTATTTATCGCTGCTTTGTGTAGCCTAAGCTTACCATCTTACAAATTACACTTTTGAGTACGAAAGACTTGACTTTTTCCTCACCTTGATATGTTAAAATTCCATACTTATCTAGAAGCTAGCCAAATTCGCCCCACTGCCTGCTCCATTTATGGCCCACAGGATCTGGCGATGGCGTTCGCCTGTGTGCTGGCAATTGCAGCCAAAAAGGAAATGTTACCAACGGCCCAAGGATGCACAATAGATACTCGCACACTTAGTCGTTGTTATGTTATCTTTATGCGGAAGCTGCCTGCTCGGAAGTGGCGCAAAGAAGTTCTGGGAAGAAGTTCCCGACTAGCACTCCGAGTATTAATTCTTAGGGTTTATTTGAAGACTTTAAACGTTTTATGCGCGCCGTGCTCTCAGTGGCAGTGTCAAGTGGAGAAGTAGAAGGAAATATGTCCAAAGTTTATCAGCTTGTTTTTGTTGTTGTTGGGGAGGGGGAAAAACGTTTGTCCGTCAGCTGTCAACGGTCGCATTCGTTTTTCCACCCACCCGCCAAAAAGGCCGGAAAAGCGAAATTCTTCACTTGTCTCCGCCATTAGTGGACCGGATGTCAGTCGTTGTCCTGTGAACGAGACCATAAACTAAACAAAGGCACGGCTGCCCCGCCCATTCATCCTGGTATTAAGCCGAAATTCAGAGAAGACCTCCAAACAAATTGTTTATGTTAAGGAAGTCACGTAAAGTGTCGTGTCCTCAGGAAAATCCCACAGGAGATGGAACTAAAAAAAGTCAAGCCAAAAGACTGCTAGTCTGCCGGCAACTTTATCATCATCTTCATCATCTTGTTCTCCCTTAAAGATACAATATTCTGCTGGTCTTGCCCAGATTTTCCAATCTCAATTTCAAATTTAAGCTTGGATTTGATCGTAAAACCCGTGCGGACCCTTTCTGGAAATTTCTAATTGTGTTTCCCTAATTAAAGTGCCGGTCCTTCAACCCGACCAACTCGTTGGCAACCGCAGAATATGCCAGCACCACAAGACCAAGACTATTATGAGCACTTTTGGCCTTAAGTCTTTAGCTCAGGCTACGCATTGTTCCGCAGGTTATTAATCAAATGAGAAAAGCCATTTTTCAGAGGCTGGCATTCATTTGATTGGCATGCCTCAGGCCGCAGGGCAATGAACTGTTAAATAAAATATATCCCAGGCTTTGGACAAAGCTGAGAATAAATTTTAGATGATTTGAGTTGGATTTTGTGACTTTAATCAAAGTGACAAGTGCCTTTTCATTATGACTGTTGGTGTGAGTGAGTCTAATTTTTTTATTATTAATTTGGCAATATTATAAAAAGAAAATTTAGATTTGGTTTGTTTTTCAGCGTATTTTTTTCTAGTTTTAATAAAGTGTAATCGAAGCTTCGGAAAGTAAAAGATTTGTTTCTTTTTATCTCTAAGTATTTTCTATTTTTTTTCTATATTAAAATGAAATTTAACTGAAAAACTTATAAAATCACAATTTCTTACAAATTAGACATCCTTAATATTTAACAGATCCAACCTTTATCTCAAACATGTTCGCCACCGGCCGCAGCCTCGAACATGTTGTATTCCAAGTGGCATGCAAATAGTTGGGGTTACAACGTCAACCCATTAGTTGGAGTTATGCGACGCGAGTAAACATTAAATATTAAATATGCATAATGACAAATCTGGTAGTCATTAGGGCAAATGGCTTGAGTCTTGGTTTTGGGGCTCTTTAAGTCTTGACATTAATTGCGTAGAGTAAACTTGTTAGTTACTGGCGAAAAAGGGATAAACCTTTTCTACGACTTCCCCTACATTTTGTTTTAGAATTGGGCACGTGTAGTCTTTGGATGAGTGAATGGGTGGGGCCCATTAAGGCTTTTGCATAATTAGAAATGCCTTACGACCCACGCACACACGCATAAACAGCGGCCCTTTCACAGGTAAATGGGCCCACCAGGTAATACAAATTACACACACTGTTGTGCGGAAAGAATGCCAGTGGCCGTTCCCCCATAGAACTCCATGAAACCTCGGCATCCCAAGCCCCCGTGGTGTAACTGATAGCTCTGTTTACTCAGTCGCCACAGACACCCTTCTCCTGTCCCCTCCGGATTATGTCCGGGGAAGGGACTCCACAAACAAGTGGCTAAGTGGCAGTATCCTTGAATCAGGTGTTAAGAGCAATGACTGTCGTCTGTGGATAGGAATGGGAATGGGAGTGAGAATGTCGAGACTTTTCGGAGTTTAGTTTCAGCCAGGAGAGCCTGTTACTAAAGAAAATTCAACTGAAAAACTCTGTTTAATATAGAAAACCTATTGTATGCTAATTGAGAGAGTAGGGTTTTTTGCTGACAAAAAAATAAAATATTACAAAAAGAGAATACCTTATACATCAATAAATTAAAGAGGTATTTGTGAATTCAATGCAAAACACATTTATATAAATAAAAAGCTACCAATTTTGCAGACATTTTAAAATCACCTAAGGAAATAGACAGTCAAAGTACTTCATCTTTTGTTTCTTAAGTAATTTTAAATCTTTTTAAATATATTTAATAGTCAAGCCAGCTGCATTGAGTGACTTGAATGCTTTTCGCCAAGCGAATTGCGCTTTTTGTGTGTTTGTCATTTTAGAAAATCCCCAATCGGTATAAGCTTAAATCCATTTAAATGTATTTCTTTTGGGCTATTTTCATTCTCAGCATTTCTATCTCAATTTAATAGCGGTGCTCCTATTTCGATTCACGAAATTAGCGCAATCAATTTGTACATTTGTTTCGTTTTTATTTCTCTGCTCATCGCTTGGCCTTGCGCAAGTTGATTTTCATCCCATTATTACGAAAATTATTGTGGCCATAATTTGTTTTCAATTTGTTTGCCAAATTTATTTGTTCTAATTTGCATTTGCCGGAGTGTTTGCTTTGGGATATTTTTATTACATAAATCGAATTAAATCGGGGACTGTCTGGACTTGAGGCGATTTTGTCTCTGCCTGCAGGCCTCCTGTGAGTGTAGACCAATATTTATGGAGTGTCTGTTTGTTTGTAGGAATATTGATGGCGTCTGGAGAGGACACAATCATAATATTAGTCTGTCTGGTTTTGTGTTTTTTTCTTTGTTATATATTTGCTTACGAATTTGCGAATTAATTCTTGTTTATTTATATTTGATATCGCTACAAAAATATAATCTTGTAATCCTGTCTTCATAATTGTAATCAAAATGTACGCTTTATGTAAATGAACTCCCCTTCCACATTTTTAGTTTGGAACGCCATTTTACCCTCACCAATTTTGACAAGCAATTTTTAGCAGAACCAAGACTGTGGCTCGGATTTTAATTAAAATTTATGTTTTAATCCTGATTACGTGTCCTCACCCAATGTTCATTTGTATTAGGAACACACATGTGCCCATCTGTTTGTGTGGGTTTAGCCCTCGGTTATGTGTGCGGAAAAGTTGACAACTCTGCTGCTGCTCTCATTTCGTGTGCCATGTTTTTTCTATTTTGGGTCACTATTTTTTACAACCATCTTTTTTGCGACTGTCATTTTCATAACAATTTTGGTTGATAATAAGCGAGAGGTGGGTTTCCTAAAACTGTCAAAAATAGGAGGATGTCCCCCATTTTTTTTGCTCCCTTTAAAATAGTTTTTGTTTGTGTGCTGCAAGTAAGACTTTAATTTGGGAGGACTTTTGTAGCTTATCGTGGCCTTTGACTTGCTCGCCTGCTAGTTTTCCTGCCAATTAGGATCTCTGCTGTTTTCTTTCCTTTCAGCTTTTTCCGGGATCTCTTTCAATTTTACACAGATTGGCAAAAAGATTCCTTGAAAGTTGAAAAAAAAGAAGAACTTGTCTATGACATGCATGATACAAGAATTCTTAATTGAATATTTAGGGGCTCGAAATTATTGTTCTTTAATAAAACGAAGCATTGCGTAAATGCTTCCATATTCATACGCATTGATGGCTAAATAACATGGGCACATTGTTATGTAAAATATCAAAACCTTTTGTTTTTTGTCAAGAACTGCCCTGAATTCTGTATCATATAATGGGGTGTTATATTGTGACAATAACAAAACGCTTATTATACTTTGGGGTGGGTACAAAGAAAATCTCTTCAATTTGCCAGCTGAGTGTCAATTAATTGTGGCAGCTGTTTCGGAACCAACTGTTTGGGCTTACGTTTGTCTAAAAAGGTAACAAAAAACGGGGTGTGCTCAAAAAATTAGGTTTAAGCAAATAAGCCCTACATATGAGGAAACAAATTTAAAGCCCTCAAGAAAGCCACTTGAGATATTCCAAACACGTCAAACGATTGGATAGAAAATTATGCAAAAAACCTTTTTGTTGGGTTCTTTTCCATACCCAAGGGCTCTGAGTGCCCCAGGCATTTTCTTGATTGATTTCATTGAGCCTTTAAAGTTGTATCTCTTTTAAGTGCCAGTTACCTTTACATTTTTTGTGAATGCTTCAAAGTGAAGTGTATGAATAATTTCTCACTTTTATTACTGCACTTATCCAGATCCGTCAGGGTTGACATGCCATTTGGTACATCGTCATCGTCATCGTCACTCTTTCAGTTGACTTTATTGATGGACAGCCGGGGCGCCTCAATTATGATTTGATGGCTTTCAGCTCCACAGTGTCACACGTTGCGTATGAGTAATACTTGACGCACAGCCAGCAGCCAGCAGCCAGCACCACCTAGTGTTTCGGCCTTAATCCCTGTCATTGGAGTCCACTAAAAGCTTTCCCATTTTCTCTCACCCCTGGATGCATCTTTAACCTGCAGTGCTGCCCACCTTAGATAATAAAGAGTCGATGAATCTGTGATTAAATTTGAATACAAGTTTTCTTTTAAAGGCTCTACAATTAGGAAGAAGAGAAGATTTTGTTTAACCAATTTAATTGATATTAAAAATAGTTTTATTTCTATACAAATATTTATCTATAAATGTTATGTTTATCTACATATTTACGAGCTAACTCAATATTAGTAACTAATTTGTGAGAAGAAATAATTTTTTTTTTTAAAGTTGAAGTAGGAAGTAGGATTGCTGAATTTACTTTAGCTGTTTAAAGTAGTTGAATCTAGCTAGAGAACTTGGCATCGCTGATCACCTGTGTGCAAGTTGCTTAATGCCGAACGGTTGACGGAAAAGTTAAAGAAAACTCTGTTGCAATCAAGCGCATTGAGAGGTGGCCATCACGTAAATTGAGATCATTGTGGTGCAGCTGCAGCTGCAATGGCATCGGCTACCAAGGAGAAAGTCGTGCCTGTTGCGGTCCCACTCCATGTGGCATCCTGACCACGTCGGAAGCCACCGCCACACATGACCAACAATTTCAAAGTCATTAAGACAAGCCGGCAAAGTTTTTCGAAAGAATGAAGGAGGAGAGCAAGAAAGAAAGAAATACCGAAATGGCTGCGAATTGGCCAGCGAGCTGCAAAACTTTTTACGGCGATGCAGTGGCATCAAAACGGCCACAAAATCATCATTCACTTGGAGCTGACTTTAATGCGATTTTGTCCCATTTCCCCAGGTGGCATCCGAGTAATTGAAATTCGAATGCAACTGGCGCTCGTCATGCGTCAGGGCAAAAGTTCAATTGCATTTTAATGAACATTTCGACTGCCGCTGACCGAGCAAAGTTCGAGAGTTCAGAGCTTGGATTCGGATTCGGGTTCGGATTTGAACTCGGATACGGATTGGGAGTCCCTCGAGTTGCCAGAGGAAATAAATAAAAGCGAGCATGTCACTAACTTTGTCTGTATGGAAAAGCTCTTGCCGCTTTTCTCGACCCACGCACCTCCCTACTCCCACCTCCACCCGAAGTGTTTTCAGTTCAGTATCGGCATGGCAATCAAATGCACTTCGGGCTAAACAAGTGTTTATGCAGGCCCCAGTTAGGCCGTGTGCCTCTCCAATCCTGTGATACTGGCAGTGGCAATGGCAAAAATCCATAGCAGAATAAAGGACAATTTGTGTGCTCTCTACTTAAGCCGGCTGTCCCCATATCCCAGTCAAGATTTTCCATTATTCCGAAATGCCAGTCAGGCAATCAATTTGTTTCAAAACCAATAAACACAATTTAAGCAAGACAATGTCGGAGGGTTGAAAGTTTGTGCCTTTGGCGAAATTAGTCCTCTCGTTCTGATCAAAAATCCACTCCATCTCGTTGGTCAGGAATTATTCATAAATGTTTCACACTACTGCCTCTTGACAAAAACTATTGGTTGCATGAATATTTTTGCAAGGGTATCAGAGTGTGAAAGGGTTTTTCGACAAATGGCTCAATAAGAAAAAATAGAAATCATACAAATTTAAATGTAGTCAGCTCCCGAATATTTTTTATAATGACTTAAAAATATGATTCATGTTATGTTTTTGAAGCATTTTTCCTATTTTCCATTACAATTAGAGATATGAAAAGTTCATACAATATATTTAAAAATCCCTTGTCTTTTTGTTTTTTGTTTTTTTTTGCTTCATAAAATGTGTATTAGTTTTTCTTAAAAAAATTACAAACCCTAAATTTAAGAGGAATTCAAAGTCGTGACGTGACTTTGGCAGCTTACCGACATGTTTTGTTTATCTTCAGCTTTCCAAACTTTATAAATTCTTAAGTTAAAGTGAGAATGTTAGAATGGTAATAGAATTTTAATTGGTGCTATGCAAAGCTTCCATAGAAACCACTGACAATTAAGTGAATAAGATTTCCATAACAATGAAAGTGTGTGTTTAAACGTACCTTAAAGTTTGTTCATTGGCTCAAGAAGTTCAATGAGTGTGCCAAATAGTTAAAGTCAAATGAAAAATGCTCATACCACAAATTTGCTGTTGTGTGTATTGAAATTGATCAAATCAATGCTCTCTAATTAAGTTCAATGAACAGCAACGATGGCAAAAATGAACAGTTTTGTGCATTATAATTATAAATGCCATTTGCAAGTTCACAGAGAGAGTGCACCGCTCAGTGCAAGTGAAATTACCTAGATTTACTGTTATTGATTTTTGAATTGATGCAATTTTTTCTCATTTTGCTCGTGTTTGTTTTAGCATGCGTAAACACACAATCGAGGTGTTAGGTGTATGAACTCGGGTCCTATGTCTATGTACTTGCTGGAAATTGATGCTGGCATTGATTGGTCCATATTTTAGTTCCCATTCCCGATTTATTGCATCTCTAATTTTCTGCTTCAATTGAGTTGTTCAGCGAATTTGAAATGCCATTTGACGAGCATATAGTCTTAATTGTATGCATCACTCAAATATTTCATTTGCATTTTAAAGTTATTTTTTCGGTTGCGAAAATGTTAATAGAGTTGTTTCCCCTCATTCTTTTCTCCATCCTGCCAAAAAAGAGGAGAGTTTTCAGAGACAGCTTGACATATTGTGATAAATGATATACTCCATATAAATTAATATGCCAAGCTGCTGCTTTCAATTCACTTAAAAAGCTTTAAAGATAAAACAAAGCTCTTGTTTTTATAACATTTAACTATTTTTGAGCTTGCTGTAAGCCGGCACTGTTTATTTTAATTTAAATTAAAATTTGTTTATTTTTCATTGGAATCAAATTAAAAATGCTTATAACTGCAAAAAGTTGACTTTAAATTTTCATTCCAATGCGTTAACAAAATCATTTTTTTGTTCACAGCATTAAGCTTAATAAATATTTTTACGACTTTCAGCTATTTGCCCCGCATATTTTGGCCTCTTGTTATGTTGTACCCTGTTTTTCTGTTCCCGCTCCAATTATGAATGTTTTTCTTGAATGTTAATCGAGCGTGTGAATTGTTCGCATTTTCAGAAGTGGGAGTTAAAAAAAAACCGGAACACACAAAAAATCAAAGAGAGCGAAGGCGTACCAACAACAAATGGCATCGAATCGATATGTGAGTTTAGCGAAGTGCGAGGTCTCTGAATATAAATGTGTTTTTGCGGCGGTCTGCATCTGTGCTTTCATAACCAGCTTATTTGTCTAGTTGCTCACGTTTCCATTGCAAATATCCAGTCTGATCGTATATATATTTTTAGCCCATTCCGAACTCATTCCATATTTATGAGGTCCTGTTTGAGGACTTGTGGAAACATGTCTGCAGAAATGGAAGCTTGTCGTTGGCAATTTTCTTAGGAGTCGATTCACAGAAAGATAATTTTCTTGCATTGCAATTGGCAAACGAATTTTATTCCTTCTGGTAAATTAATTGGTTTTTTGTTCTTGGACTCATTTAAATGAAAATAAATATAGATTTCAATGTTTTTTTTTTTGCTAAATTTTGTTTTGTGTGTTTTGTTATATTTTATATGTTTTTTATAATATTTCTTGAACTGAATGTTAATATCAGCATAATGAATTAAATTATTCCTTGCTCGCCTTATTTTTATTTGTGCTTTATACAAAGCACACGCAAACCATTGATAAATACTTAAATTTTGTTGACTCCAGGATTGAAGTTTTTACAAATGCTCGCAACCTGATTCACTCTACTTAACCTTATTTATTTATTTTCCTTCAATCCACTCAGGTTCTGCTGCTTATCTTAAGTTGCAGACAGCATTAACCGGGATGTCAGGACGACATCCTTTTGGTGTCACTCAGTTGCTGTCAAAGTTGACTGGTCTGCCACTCCCCAAAGCGGTGTACATTTTTTAAGGCATCTTGCCGAGGAACACCTGTGCCGGGCAGACAGCTAAAGAGAATGAGATGAGTGGTTGAGAGGTTCAAAGGTTCCTGTGTGCATTGTCAGCAGGGTAAACATTTATATGCTTAAATTACGCATATGCCGAGTGTGCCAGTTGAACAATACGCTCCCCAGCTTTTGTATTGTGTCAACTTAATTTAATTTGCCAACGCAGCCAGCTGACAATGCCAAAGCGATACCAACGCGTACGTATCCTTATTGGCATATACGTTTGTATGTACTTAACCCCTTGGAAAAGAGAAAGTGAATTGCACGTTATGACATATACCCTATGGTGTATACAAAGAAAAAATATTTTACAGTCAATAAGGGGAATTTAAATATTTTTAATATACCAATAACATTATAATTATTTTAATTTTTGTACTGAAACAAGAAAAAAGTAGAAAAATACATTTACTGACATACATCAAAGTATACAAAGGTAAAATTCTTTTAATTAGTATTTATCAAACAAAAAATAAATAATTAAAGCCAGCAAAAGCTTTATCATTGCCACATAACACAAAGTATTATGTAAGCCGAATTAGGAAAATCATTAGGTAAACAAAAGTTCATGGTTGGATGTTTTGTTCAAACTTAAATCCATTTATTTTTTAACAGAAACAAAGGACTTTTTTTCGAAAGGATTTTCTCAGCATAAAGCACGAGGCACGTGGCTCCTGCAACCTGTCTAGTGGCACTTATTAAAGCGTCAATTACTCATTCACATTTTGTTTGCCCGTCTGGAGAGTGTGTATTTGTATGCGTCAGAGGCTGACAATCTGGGCAAGTGTGGATGGTCGTGGCCGTGTAAACAGACGTTAACAGGTTTGTTAATTGCGTGGGCATAAACAGCGCTAATTGGCATCGTCGCAGGTGCAGTGATAGTTCCCTAATTGCCACCCAGTATTCGGCACTTATCTATGAAAGTTGTTTGACCAGCAAATGGGTCAAACAAAAACTGAGGAACTGAAGGACACAGCTCGAAAAACTCCGAAAAGTGAAAAGCACGCCGCAAAAGGCAATTCACGAACGCATCCAAATTTTATACGATGTCCTAGTCACATTGTACTGGCGACAAATAGAAGCCACGACAGCTGCCCACATCTGCTGGCCATGCAAATATGCACCAACACACCCAGTCAGTCACAACCGCGGCCAAAAAAAGAAGGGCTTTATAAATAAATAACTTAAACAATATTTTAATATTGGCTTTCATAATTGGCTTTTTTCCTAAACCACTTTATTTATCTATCTGTATTTTACCTTGTTGGAAAACATTTTTACTCTAGCTTTTTTTTAACCAATAAAAATAAATGGTTTGAATTATGATCTTTAATTAATTTAAAATATAATTTTGTTTGGCATTTTTAAGGTCAAATTCTAAGCTAAGAACTAAAATTTTAAGAATTGCTGTCCTATGAATGGCAAATCGAATGAACACAATACGAGTGGTGAAAATGCAGTTGAGTTGGCAGTCTTGTTTTTTCGCTGAGTCCAACAATTTCCAAATCGGATTCAGCGCATTTTTTCGCACTTGCTTAGTTTTTGGTTTTGGTTTTTTTTAGTATTTGGTTTTGGCACTTGACTGAGGCTCCCAACAGAAAGGAAGTTTTGAGGGAAAAAAGATTGCAAAGCCATGAAAATTGGAAATGAAAAAAAGTTACGATTGAGAAAAGAGTACTGGGAAAGAATAGAAATAAAATTTTAACAGAGTATCTGAATTACATGGGCTTGATATGCTTTACTTACTTGATAAATAACAATTTTGAATAGAGTAAAAAATAAAAATAATTTTAAAGGCTTCCAGTATGGAACCATTATCGTTTGGTCAGTTTCAGTAGAACTAATTAAGATGTGAGCAATATTGACAATGAAGGTGGCAAGTTAATGAAAAGAAATTGGAGCTGCCAAACTAAGAGAGAGCCTAATTGTTGACAATAAAGGTAGCAGATTCGCCGCACAACCACTCACTGACCCAACCAACCACTAATGAAACCACATTGCACCGCAACAGCGGCAAAATGATACACAACAAATATAAAATGGGGGCGACCAACTAATTGGGAGTGCTGACCGACATGTGAATGAGGTCAGACAGTCCAGTGTTAAGGGAAATTCTGGAAAATGCTGTCCATGGCTCATATGACCCGGCTCTTGACCTGTGGGTGCTTGGACTGTTGGGTGGCTTTTCGAGTGGCTGACAGTTGTTTGTTGCGCTTAAAATCGTTTAGTTTTAATTAAAATGGCAAAAATGCACTGTGTGATTTGTGGCCTCTTGTGCGATTACAATTTGTTTTTGTTTAAGCTAGAACCAATTTTCGGTGTTGCTTCTAATTTGCATGATAGTTTCCCAATTATACAGTCTTTTATATGTTGTAATTCATCATACTTAATTTTGATTTTGTCTATGCAAAGCAATTACATTTGATTTACTGTTGAAACACATACGGCATACATATATGCTGTGTGGAATTCCGTAAATAGGTTTCAATAAAATACATGCTGCAGAAATATGTAGCACATGCCAGGCAAAATAAACCTAGATATGAGTGCATTCATGTTGAGTCCTTTATGTACAAAGGGTTTCCCACGGTTAAGTCATCTGGAAAGTTGAAATGACACGTGTCTGCTGCTTTACTCCCC
The DNA here is from genome assembly GCF_025200985.1 of Drosophila gunungcola. Lineage (NCBI taxonomy): Eukaryota > Metazoa > Arthropoda > Insecta > Diptera > Drosophilidae > Drosophila > Drosophila gunungcola. The sequence continues at coordinate 11,927,614 of NW_026453197.1, forward strand.
TGACAAAAACTATTTTGTTGTGTCGAACAAATGGTTAAATGTCTTGGAAAAAAATACCCCGCTTGACCTTTCAATGTCTAAATTCAATGCCGCATTTTTAAAAAGAGTTTTAAAATAGCTCCAGGGATTCTGCTTCTAATAAGACCTTTTTAAATTGTACATTATTAAAATATGTAAACTGCTCTTTGTTTTTATTATTTGCAATAAACTTTTCCAAAAATGTTCACAGGCAAACTATGAGCTCTATTTGCCCGCAAAATGTAACTAAAGGAAAAGCTTATTACTCACAAGACGGCATTTCGGAATGAAGGCAGCAAAAATATACATATGAGTATATTTTGCCCAATGTTCTCGTAAAACACCAAAGTGCACTTAAAGAGAGCTGCTTGAGGCATTTTCAATTTGCGTACATCCAGCTGAATTATTCTTGCAAAGGCGCGGAAAATTCTACTATCACGTAGCATATGTAAGATAATTTTAATCTGAAAGAGGAAGAAAAAATAAAAGACATTGCCATGAGTCGAGGGGAGCATTATTAAAACTTTAAATTTTCTGATTGCACCCCAAGGGGTATGGGCATGTGGCTATTTCATTATATGAGTGATACTCCGTTTTACATTTTTTTTCCACGTCCGTCGACGAGGAATTTATTGAAATACTTGCTAAAGGGAAGCAGTAAAAATATTTCGAAAATTAAAAACCATAACAACGGGCATCGCTGGAACAAAGGACTTAACAGGCTAACGAATCGCAGATTCGAGCGCCATCCCCTCCATTTTACATCGTCATCATTATGGATTTCGCATGGAGCTCTAGCTTTATTGAAATTCATTTATATTCACTCGAAATGTCAATAACAACCGTCCATTGTTGTGCTTGCTCTGGTCAATTTCAAAAGAAGGTTTTTGTGAGACTTCAACCTTTACATTTGTTACATAAGGCTCTTTACATTGTCATACATAACTCGGTATTTATTTTGTTTTCAAAATTTGTTAAATTTGCTTCGTTTCTCATTTGAACTGTACCAAACATATATAATCTTCTTACCAATCGCACAATTTTTGCATCAGGACGTCTTCAATTAACAGAAATATACCCAATTGTTCGTAATCATAAGACTTCGCTCGCTCAATAATTTTAAGAGGTTTCGATTTCCCTGGAATATAAGTGCACTGCACTTTGCCTGATTGCAGGCATCATTTTTCGCTTACCATTGCCTCATTGAGATTTTCCACATAATTGGTGATTTAAAAGCCAAATGAAGGGCTCTTTGCTCTTGACTGACGGTAGGACCGATGTCAAATGGCTCGTTTTCGATTTCCGATATTTGTCATTGAGTTTCATATTTTCTGCAATCAATTTGGAAAAGTGCGGCCAAAGAAATGAAATAAAATTGGTTGGGGAGAAAATGTAAGCAATTTAAATTGAAAAAGAGCGGTATATAAAATGGATTATAAAATAAGGATAAGCTCTTTATTGTAATTTAGTTATATCGATAAATTGGAAGGAGTTATCTTTAAAAACCATTAAAATAATTTATTTTTGAATAAAATATATATTTTTATTGCATGCTATTTTATAACCTACAACTCTTTTAAAAATTCTATAGCATACATTTATGGGCCCCGCCATTAAACAGCTTGGCACCTAAGTCAGCCTGCAATTTTTCAGCATCCAACCAACTGAATAGAATCCCAGCAGGTGAATAATAATTTTGCCACAAGTGCGCATAAAGTAGGAATAAACTGACCATACTTACAGCCCCATAAATTTCTGGCTATCAACACTCCAACAGGGCTCTGCGGGGAATCCAGGTGGGCGGGATAAGCAAACTGGGTCGAGACGATGGGAAATATATATAGAAACGCATAGTAGATGCAGCTACAATTTTCATAGTGGCCCATTCGCAGGTGAAGATGCTTTCGACCGCAGGCGTAGTTTGTTGAACTACATTGGGGAATTATTGCGGCAATGAGCTGATAAATGCTCATGGTTATTTATAACATCTCCAAGTGAAATGCATTTTCAAGCTGCCCGAGCAAAATGTCAGATTCCACTCAGCAAAATCGTCTGCGGCAGCATAAAATCCTTTGCCAACTATTAAAGTATTTACCAAATCCTTGCCATAAAAAGAAACGCGTTCCAATGCGAAATGGTAAACATTCTCAGCCGTGTGATCCCTTAAGACGTCTCAAAAAAACAGGAGACAGGCGGAGGCGATTAGGGGCAGGACCATTGTCTTACGGATTCCTCGCAGGATGTGCTGGAAAAATGTTGTACAGAACTCACATGGCCACCCGCTGCGTGGCTCCAGCTCTCCATCACCACTATTAGCATATTCCCGCCATGCGGCTGCCACTTAATGATGCAGAAATGTAGCCCAAGTCGAAATGTGGCCAAAATCCACGCTGGCTGCTTTCAAGTCATTGATTATGCCAGCTCGAGCTCCAGATTTTCTACTTTTTGCACTCAGAAAAATATAAAATTTTTTTAAAACGGTATATTAAAATATTTATCAAAAATGCTATATTAATTTTTCAAGAAGCTAAAATGTTTTATATAGTTTGTAAGAAATGGTGATGTACCTTATATATATATATATATTAATTGTAAAATATATTAATACTCTAAACATAAAATCTGGCGAATAATATGATAAAATGATTTATGTCACGTAAGCCTGAAGCATTTTTGTTTTAATAATGTTGTAATATTTTCTGTAAATAAATCTAAAAATTCCTTTAAAAGTTTAGAACGTTGGCTTTTATTTTAACAACTTTTCCAGGGATTCTATTTTCTTTAAGTCTTACTTCTGGAATACCATAATCTTATTTGTTCTCTTAGACGTATTTGTATACTGAACATATTGTAAATATGCACTAGATAAACATTATTTTTGGCTTTCGTAGATGCAATTCCGTGGCTGCGATTTTCGCTTGACGAATGAGCATGGGGGCGTATTGATCCCTGTTATATTTACCAATTTATTCATGTCAGAAACGTGAACTGAAACTACAAACTACAGCGTGGGACTGGCTGGAAATCGGGGGTTGGGCATCGGCTTTAGGTGGCTGCCATTGAGCAGACATTTCTCATGCAGAGATTTTCATTTCTGTTTCTGTGTTACGTTTCTGTTTTTGTTATTCTTTCATTACGATATACCTAGCAGTGCCCACCTCCAGAACTCCAAGGACTCGAGGTACGAGTGTGTGCACATCAATTTCCCCATTCAGTTCACTCGCTCAGCCAGAAGGAAAAAAATAAAGGAAATAAAGGAAAGCAAACCACACCAAGCCAAACTCTATTCAAATTCGGAAACTTGCTCTGCCATTTCTGTCTGCGGCTTTCCAATTAAAATATAGCTCAGTGCCAGGCATCGAATGTGATTAATCAATCAGGAGGGACTCGACTCATCGCTAATCAAAGCCAGCCTTGCACTCGTTACGCTTTCTTTTCATTAGTTTTTCTCGCTTTTCCACCCATTCACCCATTCTCAATGCTGCCAGAGTACAAAGGATTAAATTAAATATTCTGCTAATCAGGCGAAAGAATTGTTGCGCAATCTGCGACTAAACGCTGGAATCCGATTCGGATTCCACTTCTGAATGCCCTCGAGATGTCGACAGTCAAATGATTACCAATTAAGTATGCAAATTGTCTCTGCCAAGATGTTCAATCTGGCTTAATCCTTGGGCTTTATTCCGCTTTTTTTTTGCCCATTTCTCCTTGGCTCTTTATCTAATTTCTAATTGAGGACAGCACTTTTCACATTGAAATTTAATTAGAGTTGGGCTTTAGCCTTGAGGCGGTGCAAATTCGCAAAAAATAAAATCTGTGCCAGCTGCTGAATTTCACACAAAAGTTTTTCGTTATCAAAATAATAATCCTTTTCTTGAAAAAACGGGAGATGGGAGTGGTGAGTTAAAAGTGTAGAAAAAAGTGTGAGTAATTAAATCCGCCTTTAAAGCAGAGATTTCAGCTTGCATTGGGAGGCAGCCATCGGGACGAATCCTGAATTCCTGCCGCACAACTTCGACCCGCAAAACTTTGGCCGCAGAAACTGTCGCAGGAATAGCAGAAAACCCGGAGGTTAACAATTCCTTTGTTCGGGCCAATTCCTATATTTGTGTTTTTGGTGGGAGTGCTGGTAGGTTGCTAGGTTGATAGGTTGATAGGTTGGTTGGGTGACCGCAAGGCGTAGAAGAAGTTGCAGGTGCTTGATTTTATTGATCCATCTCCCTTCAGCACAACTCATTATAATTTAACAAATGAGCAGGGGCGCCGTTTCACCACTCGAGATAGTCGGGCAAAAAGGGCTTAAACCGTTCAGGAAACAAGCTGTAAGCTGAAAGAAGAATGCTGAAAGCTGTAAATCGCGAGCAGGCGAGCCGTGTAATAAATGCGACGGCATACGCTGCGGCCCAAGTGGAAATCCGGCGCTCACCTGCAAAAAGGGTTCACGTAACGAGCTATGCTGATTTTTGCGGCTTTAAGTGGGGAGCCGTAAAGTTGATGTGTCCAAAGCCAGCACAGATACTGCAGATATGTAGTCGCTTGGCACACATATAACCACATATAACCTCTGCCTCAGCCGGGGAGCGTTGATTTATGCAAACAGGCGGCGTGTTGTGAGTGAATTAACGCGTCTGCGAGTAAAACTCTGCTAATGGCAGTGGCAACAGCCGGAGGACAGGAGATCTGGGGCTTTTGCGGGGGGCTGGCGACTTTGAAAACTTAAATATTTCAAATTAATGCCGGTGGCTGGAGTGGCAGCCGCATACAAGTATGACTGTGCATTAGAACGAGTGCATACAGGGCGGATGCGCGATGTGCGGAGTGGCTTCCCAGCCATTGTAAGGGACTAAAAGGGCGCTTAAGAGCTGCTGCAACTTTAAAAGTCCATATTGCAGGAAGATAAAATTTAATTCGTTTCCTCAATTTATTCTTTAGATTGGCAAGCTAACTAACCTGGTTTTTCAGTCATATTTTAACATATGCAATAACAACACACTAATGGACTCTAGAATCTGTGAGCTAATTTAAACATGAGTTAAAACAAATATTTAAATGCTTTTCGCAAAAACATATTTTTAAGTTAACAAAATACACTTTAAATATTATTAAATATATATTAAACCATTATTTTGTTTTATAATAGCCTCGCAATATTTCGTCCGTAAAATAAAAGACCCTAAATATTTTGTCCTAACCTCATTCCCATCATAAAGTCATTTCATGACATACAATCATTTCGATTCCATATATTGTCGCATTCATATTTTATGATTGTTTGCTGGTGCTATGTGTTTACGGTTCACGGTTAAGATAAATGTGGCGCAGAGTGCAATCAAATCTCCATATATCCATATCTACATAAACATGTATATATGTGTTAAGCCGCTGGGTATATGACCTGTAGTAGCTGGTATAAACAGAGAGCTTTATGGGTATTGTAGGTTATTTATGTGCCTTTACGCAACTGTGTCGATTGAATATTGATCATGTACCGCATCACGTATACGCCTGGTGGACGTGGGCAAAATCGATTTACCTACATAAAAGATGTAGGTTGCCGATCATAGATTTATAGATTTTAAATTGCTCTGGCCAGATGAAAGTAAAGATTTTCGAGATATTTTTACTGGCTAGCAAGGGCTTTACTTACTTATCCACACTAATGGTTGCCTGCATTTGTAAGGGCATTAATTTTTAAAATGGTTCGGGTATAAAGGTCTTTTGCGTACTTTATTTTGTAATTTCCACTTTAACATTTGCACTTGGACAATTTTGTTTGAGTTAGCGAAACATCAATCTATCCATTTACATCAAAGTGAAGCAAATTGCCTTCTGTTCGCCCACTCGCGCGTTCTGTGAATCCAATAAAGCAAATTTTGTATTGTCAATTTAATAAAGCCTTTTATCGAGTGTATATAAATGGATTATGCCCCCCAAGCTAAGCGCCTATTTATTAGAAAAGTTTTACGCTTCGTTGGATGGAAGAAGGCAAAGTGGATGATGAGAATTTACTAAGCCACCGGGGGAATTGATATTTATGGGGATTATCTATCAATTAGGAAGGGAAACTTCTTATTAAGCGACTCTGTCGCCAGGATACCTTCAAGACGGCTTAAATTTTAATGAATGTCAGTCGGCCACAGTCTCCCTTTTTGTCCTGCGACAACTCAGTCCTTCATAACGTGGCCGTCAGTTGGGGCAACAATTTTCGTCACGTCACACCGAACAAAGGACTGAATATCTTGCCACATTCATCAAAACAGAACAGAAGGCAAGCAGCCGTAATATTTGCAGTCAACTTGTCTGCACTTTTGCTGCAGCTGCAGCTGCATCTGCAACCGCCTCTTCTGCAATAGAATTGTTGACACAACAAAAGAAGTGACAGAAGGATCCGAAAGCGTTGCCTGTTCTAGTTAACCACCTCCTCGCTTTAACTGGCCACAGAGTAGGCCAATTGGAACGTACAATTATTTAGGCCACATTGCGGCCGCTAACCCGGCAAGGTTAACTCCCACCAGCCAATGGGTTAAGACCAGTGCACTCGATAAAAAACTAGCTAGTTTCAGAAACTTATTTTGACTGAATTTAAAAGCTGCGAATAATGTACAAATAAATTTTAATAAATGGTTTTACTTGTTAAAATGTTCGATACTGCTCTTGCTCCTAAAACTTTGCATAGTATTCTCTGTGCAGATTTAATAGCGCTTAATTCCTCTATAATTGCAAGTACGATAAGAAATTTAAAATGAGATGCAGCAGATTTGCTTTAATGGTAAAACACAAGTTCTGACCTGAGCAAAAACATGAAATTTAAGTAAGTAAACTTTATACTACAATAATATAAATTATAAATATAATGATTTATATAAATGCACTGTATCAAAAAGTATAAATTTAGCTCTATAAAGGGCGTAATAACATTTGATTTTACTCAAAAATGGCGGTTTAAATTAAGTGTTTTGAAGAGAAACCTTCTGTAAAAAAAAACGAAATTTTGTTTTAGTGTGACAAGGGCGTAGGCATAGTGCCTTGGCTTTGGTTAAAAGTTGGCCGCTGGCAGAGAGGGTCATGAAACGCCTGAATGCGCAATGAGTGAAATTCAAATACAAACCGTGTTTGAATGAATGCGTCGACAAGTGGAACCAGGGGTGCGGACCCCTGCTGCGCAATCCGCCCCCCTCGGAAAATCCCCCTTTTTGAAAACCCCTTAAAAACCTGCGCCCCTGTGCCCTGGGCAAAGTGAATGCCTGAACAGTTGACTGGGTAAATAAGTGCGCAAGGCTGGCAAAAGGGTTGAATCTGTTGTTGGTGGCTGTGGGCGTGGCACGCCCTGCTTTTAGAAATGTCCTTGGCCTATGTGCTATGGCAATTGATGGATGCATCGGCACAAGACTCGCTCCTTTTCCTTCGTCCCTCCTTTCTTTAATGTGAATTTAAGTTCCGTTTATTTGAATCGGAGAACGATGAAAACTTATGATGCATATGCATCTAGCGATTGCCACACATTGAGACCATCAAATTTGATGCTTGCGATGCAGTTCCAAATGCAATTGAATTTTTTATAGCAATCTGCGGAAATGCGGTTTCATAAAATCTAACATGTCTAGTTCTAGAAGTTTTTGGAAAACATTTTTTAATGGCAAAATAAAATTTTATTTTAATATACCGATGGCAAATAGTCGTCAATATTGGAAAATCAGTTTGCGAGAATGAGGGCTTTATAAAGAAATGAAATTGTTGGCACTGAGCCATTATAGTCATATTTAAAAATTTGGGTTGCATAATTGTCTTTATTTTTGTATATATTCAAAAAACGATCTTAAAACGCTACTGTATATAATGTTTAGGTTATTTTAATTTCATACTTAAATTTTTAAAAATTCCTTAAACATTTTCGCTGTTTTAAATTCAATTTCTTTCATGTTTAGCTTGCAATGGTAAATATGAAAAAGTTTGCCTAGTCATAAATTGTATTAGCTCGCACAGACAGCTGGAAAATCAAGCCAAATAGCTTAAAGTAACAATAAATAACTCATACGCAGCGTGCGCCAGCGGCACTTGAGCATAATACGCGAGGCTAATGCAGCCAAGTGGAGCATAAAGCATTTGTCTAAGCCATGACTTTTAGGATAATCCAGCGCACAAACACACACAGTCCCTTAACTGATTCGCTGTCTCTCCATATATGGTATGCTTTATACCATATATACATACATATACACACATTTATCCCAGTTCTGCAGCTCAGTTGGCGCTCCGCTGACACTTTCATTCAGATTCTGCCATCCGCCAGGGGAGCTCATGTGTTACGGCATTCTTTTGTCTTGCCAAGGGGCCAAATTATACACTGACACAGCGGGGACTCACTCAGATTTTCTGCAGAACCACGTCGGTGTGGGTGCATTTTAATAAAGTGAATTCAAATGGCTGTCAAATTTCAACCTTTTCGCAGCATTCTTCAGCCAACGCATCAGACCGATCGCAATTAATTTGAGCCAACAGCGAGTTCCTGCTATTTGTTGACAGAAGTGAAACCCACTGGGTGCTTCAGTGCCAGGATAAGACCATAAATTGCGCAACTATCGCTGACAGATACAATTGCTGCTCGTTCTTCAATTTCAAAGTGCGGTTTTTTAGTTTCCGAAATGGGCAACCAAAAACCGCAACAAAGTTGAATTGCAAAGTTGAGTTGCAGAATCAAAAGAAATGGCATTCAAATAGCATTGGTATAGCCATAGAAAAAATGATACAAAATACGAAGCATGAAATGAAATGGTGGTTATTGTTAATCAGTAAACTCGGAATCGTCAGAATTTTTGCTGCTAGAACCGTAAAATTTTTCCCTTTGTTTTGTTTTTCATTTATATTGATTTCAATTTGTTTAGTTTTAAACAATTTTTGCAATTGCCAAATAATAAGAGTGGTGCTTGTATTTGATAATTTATTTATTTGTGTATGCCAAGCTTAATTAAATTATGTTTAAAATGAATGTTCTCTTTTTAAATTTGTATACAAATGTTTCAGAATTATGTTTTAATAAATTTAATTTAACACCTTTAATGTAAAAGAGTCGGATATGGTTTTGCCAAAAAGTTTTTGGTTACATTTAGATTATATTTCAGCTAGCTAATTTGTTTTCCAGCGCTAAAATGGTTTGGTCAAGAGAGTATTTCAAACAAAGCTGCCGTCTACCAAGTGGTTTAACTTTCGCTGTGTGCATGTCTATTTTATAGTGTTGAACAAACTCTATTTCAGTTTGGTCGCCACGGGATGTTGTCACCCATTCCCACATAACATATACTGTATGGGTCTATACCACTGCGCTGGCATAAACCTGAACTCGCTCTAAAATAATCCGAACTGGAGTGGCAAACGCATAAGTTGGAAAGTTTGTCAGTGCTACGCATATTCACGCTATTCATTAGCATGCAAATTTGAAAATTTATCAGTTTGGCGGTCGAAATCCTTTTTTATTCCCTCGACCAACCGCAGCTGTATAAGCCATGAAAATACGTTTCCGTGGACAAAGTTTCATCACAGGACGAACTTGGTGGAGTATTAAGTGCTTATGTGACGTTTGGTACAGTGGCTGATATGATAACCATATGTGACAGGCACTAAGCTCCCAATTCGTACAGTTCTTAATTGCGCCAAAAATATGATCATTTTAAAAAAAAAAACCTATTGATCATGTAAAAACATAAATAGTAAACAGGCAAAAATGCCAATGTCATTTATGTGCTCTTGAGACTCATACGAACTGATTATCCGTCTCTCACATGCTTTGCATTTTGTATAAACACACTAAAATCCTACATTTAGAAACATGTACCTTATGATTTTGGTTAAACACATTCTGCACTATATTTGTATCTTAAAAAAGAGTTCAATTTTAAATCCCTTTGAAATCTACTGTCCGTGGTATATTTTATTGGAATTTTTATAGCAGTAAAATTGAATTAATTTTTACAGTAAGTCAGTATATAAATTCTGGCATAAAATTATTAAACAGTTCAAAACACATTTTAACAGGTTTTCAATTTAATGTGATTCTTTTAGCCCGAATTTCAAAATACAAGCCCAATATTACTTATCCTCTTCTTGTTGCTGCAATCTTAACGGTAGAACAAATTTGTGGATCCGAGCACCCTCATATCGGGCACTTGATGCTCTATTTACCTGCCCCAGGAGAAATATCAAAGGCGAATCAGCCGGACCCCGAAACTGCTGTAGAATTGCTCCACCTGCCGTGGGCTTCATTGAGGTCCTGACAGGTGGGGGTGGAGTAGAGTGGAGTGACTCCCAAATGGACTCACATACTCTGCTTACACAGTGTGGCCAAATCCCATCGGCTAGAAGAAGGTAAATAAATGTGGCCACAACTGGGAGTCATGCAATGTGGAGAGGTGACTGGGTGTGGGTTTGTGGGTGGTGACCGCAGGATGGCCCTGCCCGAACTGTCGAACTGTCAGCTGCACTGTCATCCTTCGTTCCCCGGAGATATCCTGTTGACATGCCATTGTCCATGAGTTTTCTAGAATCAGCAGCTTTAAATGTATTTCAGGTCAAAATCATTTAGCCAGGCTTCAAACGCAGCCTGCCTAGTTTTTGATCCATTTTAGTCTCTATTTTTTTTTCCTACATTTTGTGCTATTTTTTTCCTGTCTCCCTTTGTTTTGTGGAGGCGGTCCAATGAATTGGTGTAAACACTTGGGGCGTCATTCTGTTGCCATCGCAAGTGCTTTCTGCTGCCGTTTCCTGACATTCTGCCTGCAGTGCTTAGACAATGGTTAAGCGTTGCCCGTTGTCGCCTGGTTAAGCCCGTTTTCCCCTGGGAATATTCATTTTTAATAGTCGAGCTAGTGGGGCTGCAGACTTTTTAATTTATCTGCGTGACTGGTACGCATTTTCCAGCTCCCCCAGGCATGGGAACAGGATGCAGATGGAGCTGCACAGGATATTGCGACATTTAAGTAAATATCCCAGGCCGAGGCACGTCAACGACTTCTAGTTGTTGCATTGTTGCCAGCAATTGTGTTTGCCGATCCAAAATCCAACCCAAAGGTAAAGCTCACGGGACCGAAGGGCACAATTGAAATGTCATCTACACACCTGCAAATTAGTTAAAGGCATTTCCCCCCCATCACATCTGGGCTGCATAAGCAATTTTAGGCCAACAATTGATAAGGTCTTTAATGAAAATGTTACTGGCCTGGGAAATTCCTTCCGTCTGTCCTTAACTTTAAATGAAATGCATAAAATTGTCATAAAGTGTCGCATTATACATGCGCCTGTCAAAATTTATGACACTGGGGTAGATTAGTTTGCAAGACGGCATTTGTTGGAACAATGAAATAATTTCATGGCTACGCAAGTTACTTTTAAATTGTATTTGCTTTCTTCCTTTCAATTGTTTACCATGAATAGAGTTATTTAACTGGGAATAGATTAAATGTGCGTACCTTAATGGGTTTCAAAAGATTTCAAATAATTACTGTTTTCAATTAGCAATGAATCGTTTGCTCAGTTTAAGCTTATTTAAATGTAAAGATAATTTGAGATGTAAGCTCTTGAATTTGATTTGAATTTGAAAAGGGAGAAAATAGGAGAGGTGTATTGCAAAGTTATTCTCTTTCTTGTTTCGTTTTAATATTTTAAAATGCTTCCACATTTGAATAGGACTTTGTACACTTTTTTTCTCTCTTTGAGAATAGTTAGTATAACCTTAGTGAAATTATTTGTATTGTGCATATAAATTTTCAATGCTTAGGAGGACCTCTGCTAATTAATGGAGATCCCCTGCCCTTCCAGGACCAACTTGTATGACTAATTTCATTAGATGATTCAGGGCCAAAACCTGACGGAACTTGGCCCCATCTTGCCTCCTCCAGGAACAACAAGTGGCCCCATGTGCTCGTCCTGAAGTGGCGGCGCTACACTAAATTGCTTTTAATTATGCTAAAAAAAGAAGACAATAATAAAACAAAAAAACAGAGAAAATATGGGAATAAGAGTGAAAAGCTCCCGCTGTGCGCTTTATGGCTCCTGGCATACTTCACAACAGGCCGCAGAAGGAGGCCCGGACCGAGGACACTCGGTTTCTAGGGCCCAGGACCAAGGACCCCGAGGGGAGGCAGTTAAGTTTGGCTCTAGGTTTTGGGTTGGGGCTCCGGCTCCGGATCCAGTTTCAGCTTCAGTTTCACTTCGGTCTGCAATGCCAAGCAACAGAGCGGAAATGAATTGTTGAATGCGAGGACTGGGGAACTTTTCTATGGTGGTTTATGAACAATTCGAGTCAAAGTTGGTTGTTTTATTGCCTTCATTATTTCATTTGTTTCAATTAGCGACAGCTGTTTAGAAGCGGGTAAAACAGAGCCGAGTCTGCGATTCAAATAATTCTAGAGTGGTGTAAGGGTGAATCAAGGTGTCAAGTTGGGTTATTAAATTGCAGGTCTTTTTATTGCATCTCATTTAAGATTTCCATCTGATAGAGAAAACTGTGCCACCGAAACTTTTTAAATGAAATTGAATCTTAAATGTCACTTTATTTTTTACCATTTAAAAGCTCTATGCTTATTCGTTATTCTTTATTTTGCTCATAATTTTACCTAACTATTTAATTAAATACATATTAAAGTTTAATGAAAACGGCAAAACTTTCACTAAAAGCCATTTTGATATGCCCCATTAATTACGTAGTACTTTGCTAAATATTCCACCAACAATGTCCTGCACTTAAGCGGTGTTAAACTTTTATACATTTTACCTGACATTATTAAATTTCAACTTACCAAAAGAGACAAACAAAAAACGTCGCCAGGCAGGTGAAAAATGGGTCTAGAAATTCAATAAAGTACGTGGCCAGTGTACAGTGACTCTTAAACTGCATAAAAAGTTGTATACATTTGGTTCTCGTTTGGCTGGTGAAGTACTGATAGTTAAGGAAAAACCGCTTCGGCATGCTCTAGGCATTTGCGCTGGTTTGCAATTCGTCCTGTGAAACCTGATTAAATATATATAACGTGCCCTGTTGTTTAAGCAAATAATTTCTGAACTTCTCTTGAATGAAATCAAACAAAGGAACATGCATCTGAAAAGCCACAGCCGACTTCATTAACAATACAAACAGCAGCCGCATTTCTCATTTCAACAACAATTTGTTTTGCCCCAGACCGGACCCTTCTGCCACCTTAGTTACTTTTGCAGGCGAGGTTTGGGCTTACTCATGCGCGATTCTCGAGTTAAACATGGCATAAAGCGTGAGGGCATAGGTTTAGTGTATATGTTATAGACCTACGAGTAGGGGACGTACGTGGTTTGGTGACTTTTGCATACGAGTATTAGCCGAGAACTAGTTGGTAAGTTCGCTGCCAAGTTCCCAGTCGTGTCACGCGCGCCCTGCGACTTCTTCTGCCATCTTTGTTCGCACTGTCAACAATGTGTAATTTTACAAACTTGTATGCTGGCTAACTAACATCCGGCATCATGATTGCATCAACGGCCAAACAGAATTCGAAACAGTCGCAGTTAGTTGGGGCAATCATAGAAATGTGGTTGTGTTTGAAATATAAGAAATCATTTTCATGTGTATAAAAATATATACAAGTATCTGTGTCGGAAATGGCCAGTTATCAGTTGTTTCTTTGTCAATTTAAAAAGAAACAATCACACTTTAAATTCAAACAAAATCAGAACAGTATAATTTAAAGAACAATATTAATATCGGATCCAAATTACCCTAAACTAAGATTGGCCTACATTATTGAAATATCCTTAAACATTATAAAAACTAAATAATACAAAAAAATATTATTGTTACTATTTTAACACAACATTAGCATATTATGTATATCAAACTTTTGTCAGTGCAGCATTGACAGTGAAAATATCCATTTTCCTCTTCTTATATTTCCGAACATGAGTTGCTTATGTTTGCTTTAATTTCTCCACTAAAAAACATGACTGAAAATTCCCGAGCAAGAACAAATGCGGTCAGAGGGTCGCCCTTGACTGGATTCTCCCCACAATAAGGACTTCTGCCAGATGACAACCCAAAGTGTGGACTAGACAGACAGGCGGACGGGCTGGCACGTGCCTGCACATAAATATGTATGTAAAACAAATGCTGGAAATTAAATTGACTGAAATTTTATGGCCAAACTACGTGAAAGGCAGCGAAATGTTCGCATAATTTGTGAACAATTGACAAAGCCAAGAAGAAGCCAAAGACAGAACAGTGCTGGAATTAAAGTTTCTCATCTAAAGACTTTAAGTTTAACTCCTTGGCACACACAGTCTGTCGAACGATGCCATAAAATTCACTAACGATCTGCAGTCAGGCAAAGGATGTTCTCGTTCGTTCGGCTGTCCTAGCTGTAAACTAACTGAAATTATCGTAAACGAATTTGTTATCTCTGGGTAACATGACAACCAGCTAAAACAATAAAATTTCATCTTCCGCTTCTGGGTAAAATGAGAGAGAGATTCAAAGGCATCCGCGTGCAACGGCTGCATTTTCCATTCTTTGGGCCAAAATGAAAAGCGAAGGGAGAGCCGGAAAATCGGGGAAAGCGAATTCGTTTGGAAGGCAAAAGCCAAAAGTGTTTGACAGCAATATATGCGCCAGGCTGTGCGAGTACTTAGTGCACGGCCATGACTGAAATTATGTTCGCATCAGCAGATATTTATGCAGCCTAATGCGTTTGGCTCAATGGGACTCGTAGATTTATGGCTTCGGTTGGCATCGGTTGTGCATTCCCAAGGAGTGTAAGTTGGCCAACCGAAAATCCCTTGATTTTCCGTGAGGTTTCCTATTCTTTTAGACAAGCTTTTAAAATAAATATTTCAAATGGAAATTCCATAGTTTTTTGTATTCATCTTTACTTGATAATTTAAAAAAATCGTAAATTACTTTTACATGTGTTCTAGGATTAACTGTGGAATATACATATTCTTTTGTAGGTTGTAATGTTTTCTATCAGTTATACAAAGCCAAACAACAACAAACAAAGAATGGAATAATTCAGTTTTAAATTAAAAAAAAATTGAAGTCTAAAATTTGTTCATTGGAAAAGCCAAATAAATATGTTAATAATAACAATATCATGCTTTTAGTTTATTATAAGTAAGTTTATATTTTTAAAAACAATGTTACATTGGAATATTTTAATATTTTTCTTTGGGTGTAGAACTCATTTTTTTTTGTTATTGTCTAAAATAATATTGTACATTTTTGTGAGGAGGAAATATTTTTAATGATTGAGACATTTTTTATCCTATTTTTTCTCTGTTGCCTTGGGTAATTATGTGACGGCTTGTACAAGAACATGTTAACAGCTCCGTAAAAAACACAGTAGCAGATAATGGTAACAGGCAATCGCCTTAAATAGACAACAATGTCGACGAGGGGCATGATACAAACGTCAGATAGGAAATCTGTGGCACTATTTCAGGCAACTGAGACATCGTTGGGGCAACATTATGGGGTTCAAAGGGGACCTGGGGCCTAAAAGCCGCTTGGGGGATAGATGCGGGCGTCTTGTTGCAACATCGGCGATGTTCTTGGTACTGCTGATGGCGCTGGGGGTGTCTAGATGTTTGGGTGCCTGGGTGCCTGGGAGCCACTTCCGGCCTGAATGCAAGGCGAACACAAACAGAACCAGCTGGCGAAGGACTTCCTTCGGTCGCCAAAGCAGCAAGAAGTGCCCTGTTCGCCCAGAGATTGGTTTGTTATTCGTGTATTTGCCGGCATTGTTGACCGTCCACTTTGAGCACGTGGGATTTGTTTTGAGGTCAGCCCCGAGAATTCCGGTTAATCAATGGGGAGTGCTGAGTTTGCCTCAGCATTGAATAGAATTGAGCAGCGCATCTCAAACGTGAAGCGCAATTCCGACCTGAATCTTGTGGCTTGGTGCCCTTAAATTTCCTGCTAGAGAAATGCAGGCACTGAAAGAAAATATGTAAACTGATTTCAAATTATATTAGTAGTACCTTCGAAATCACTAGGGACTTGCCTCGACTTATAAAGGTGTCTAAAAGTATGCAGTACGCAAAGAAAGTCGCCTTTCGGTGATTAAATCTTAAATATTAAAATTATTAATTAATCATATCATCCAATTTTTAATAAATACTAAAATCCGCTAAACAAAAATTAAATCTCTGACTTACAAAATTTGTTTGTGGTGCAACATCCATCATCATCCTCGGCTTTTATCTCTGGGATTGTGTGATCCTGCTGACCGCGTGAGTTTTTCATCTGCGTTGCCTGATATTTGGCTTGTCAGAAGTTATATAAGCACATGTCACGTCCGGGGCTCCTGGATGCGGATATGTGGGTGACTGGGAGTATGTGTGGCTGTGTGTGTGGTGTATCCTGGTGACAAGGTGTTGGCTTTCACGTGGATTTTAGTTGCCGCGCCCGGCCGCCATCGCATCGCATCGCCGCACCTGTCGTGGCCGTGTGATTAGCCAGGCAGCACGTAGCGGACCTGGCATCCAGCCAGATGCTTCTTCAATCAGATGTCAATTACGCTAAAGATTACCCGGGATTTGCGGCTCTTTTGTCCCTGGTCTTCTTTGAGGCAGGATTATGAGTGCTTTGGGACTATCTGCCATCTTTACTTTGAATGCATATGTACACATGCGAGTAGCGCCCACGGTCATGTCAACAAGTCAATTGCTTACCATAAATTACTCATACGCCCCATTGAAGCGGCCGCCTGCTATCATTATTATTATCCCCCGGGGACCACTTGGTTCTGCTCAATAGCAGTGTATAAATTTGTAACAAAAAGATAAATAAGGCTTCCTGCTGTGGCGACCTTGAGAATGACGCAACATTCATTACGCTCGGATCGATAAACATCTTTGAAAATTTATAGGCAGCCCAACTTTAATTAAATAGCCTTTGAGCATATACAAAATTCTTTTCTCTTTCTACCTCATTGGTATAGCGTATACTGTTGTTTAAAACTCATAAAAACATATATTACTAATTTAAAAAACAATGGAAAGCCACTTTCCACAATGCCTGCAAGGGCGGCAACAGCTTGCTGCTTAAAAATCATTGTAAAAAGTCGATGAAAATTTAATCGATATGCAAACGCATATAAATTTCAGAGAATATGGCCAGCAACAGTTGGCTTTAATGGATCCGATCCGCACCGGAAAGTTGCCTACTTTTTGTCGCTCACTTTTAAGTTGTGTGCGGATAAATAAATGTACATATATTTGAGATGCTTGAACGGGGGATATATCACTACATATCCGCATTGTAACCTCTTCTTTTTTTGGGGATTCCCACCTGCTGGCAACCGGCAGCAGGCAAATGTAAATAAGCATAAAATCCAATTTATGTTGGCTCCCTGCGTGTTTGCACAGCGTCTTCTGCTTTTTGGGAGCATCTCCTTCGCTGCTCATGTCCTGTCAGGATACGGAGAGAAAGGGGCTGTCAAACCCACTCGAAGATTTGCAATCAACGCCTCAGGCAAAAAGCAGGCAGGTGAGCATCAATTGAAACCGTTCCCCTTTTGATCTCCTCCACGTTCGTTTGCTCTGACAGCCGAAAGCTGAACTGAAATTCAGCCAATTTGGGTCACTCAACGTGCGTTGAAGGAGCCTTTAAGAGAAATGGCAAGTTACGTAATAATTTATGATTGCCTCATGTGGCAGGGAGGTGCAAAAAAGGTTTACTGCCAACTGACAACAGACTTTTGCGGCTAATCTAAATAACATAATCTGATTTGTCAGGCGAAACAAAAAAGTGGCAAGCAACTGACCGGGAGTCGCATGTGTTCCCACTTGAGTTGAACACATTTGGCAACGTCATTTGCATATTTGACTTGATAAAAAAGGTTTCATACTACGGAGCATGTTTAACAAGTTTTTCTTTTTTTCTTCTCCACTTTTGGACATCTGTGAAAAAATAGAAAATATTTTACAGGAGGAAAAGATTTTTCTAGAGATTATTCGACTGATTACCATTGATGTTTTTTTTTTAATTTAAAAAACTATTTGTTTTTAATCTCCTTATTTAGTTAAATAAATACATCGAAATTAAATTGTGTTTTAGTGCTACTTTTCTTAGAATTCATTTTGTTGATATTATTTTTTGTTTGTTGATATACAAATGCCTAACCACATTTTTGTTTGGCCAATCTATTAGTTCTCAACGTGTAATCCACTTGATTGCTATTTATTGAATCTTTTTTGTTAAATTTTACACTCCTTTTAGGTTCAACAATGTGGCTGAATGCCCCAGATTACCCCATATTATTCGATTGCTTTCTTTGCTAAGCAAACTCAACCAATTTTAGTTACCGACTCATCTGTAAATGCATTACCAAGTGCACACATGCATTTGCGTTGGAGTGCGATTGCTTGTGAACTTGTGTGAGCAGGGTGCATACTGAATTGCACCCCACATATTTCCTCTCTCTCATTTGAGTTTTGTGTGGAAAATTGTGTGCACCTAGAAAATAATAGATATGAGGGCACTGTTGATTGCTGAAATTTGTGAGTTATGAGCTGGCTTGTTATGGCTCCATCTGAATGGGTTTTGGTACATATTTGGGCATTTGTAAAATGGTTATTAAATTCTAGCATTCTCTTTATGTGTGTATGTCCTGGAGGTATTTTCAATATTCTTGATATTCTTCATAATTTTTGAGCATAAGACCAATATTCGTAGGAATTTATTCTAATTGTAAACTCTTAACTGATGCGACAGCTGTCGCAAGTGTCTTCAAATCGATTAGCATAAAACTGATAATAAACTAAACTTATGTTGTTGCCAAAGAACCAACAGCTTGAACATCAGTAGAATCGAATGACATGAATCTTGTCTCGAGAAAATGCTGGCACACATTTTGCTTGACAAAAAACAAAAGCGAACACAACAAAAACAGCTTTGTTTAAGCACTCTCGTCCCCACTTTTCAACCACCTTTTCGACTTTCTCTGCCAGCCAAGGACACTTTAGCCTGCCAAAGATTATCAGTTCCACTTTAAATTATTATGATGGCACTGCCATCACACCCGAGTCCGCCCAACAAATTACGGCTCGTCCTGGAAAAAGGAGCATCTACAGACCCAAAAACAAAAGGGAGCGTATATCAATTTTGTGTTTTCCTTTGCTTTCGCCGCTTATCTTCATTTCTGGGGCACCGTCGGGTTTATGGTCAATTTTAGATTTTATATTCGCTGCTTTCGGTTTCTTATTGTTTTTCCGCGTGCTCTTTCCCCAACCCCCGCCACAGTCGCGTATTTATTTTTGAATTTTGTTCCCATTTTCGTTTGATTTTATCAGCGTGCAAGCAACTTGTTTGCTTTCACTTTGCTTCGCCTTTGTTGCAGTTTTATTGGCTGGATTTTAAATCAATTGGGGTTTTTATTTCGCCCTAGTCTTTGCTTTTGCTATTTTCAATTTGTCGCACAATATTGAGCATTTTTGCTTTGTCAAAGGAAAACAATCTTAATAGATATATGGAGTTTTATTTAGCATATCGAAATCCTTTAAAAACGCCAAATTTAAATCATTATTTTTCTTTAAGCAATAGATTGATTTTAAATGAAATTTCCTTAAATCAGCCATTCGTATGGCTTTTCTGAAAATATTTGATAAGCTTTTTGCTGCTATTTTGCAACGTTTCTAAATCGAAATGTAAATTTTCCATTTGTCTAGCGCTCGAGATTGATGATAGCTGATACTTTAATCCGCTTTTGTCTCCAGGTTTCGCTTTTTATGGTACAACACAAAAATTTCAAATTTCTTAGCTTAGATTGTTCTGCATTGCTTTTGGCATTCCGGTTTTTGTGTTGTCTGTGAATGTGTTTATTTTGGCTATAAATTAGGAGATAATTGTATTAACGCCGTGGTATGCAAACAATTAATATAAATTAATTTGATTTTTGGTCTAGACAAAGATTAATCAGTGTTTAGGGATGTTTAAGCAAAGCTATATTAATTTGAGTTAAATATTTTTCGAAGATACATTTTTGTATTTTGTTTTCGACTGTGTAAGCTAATGTAAAACCCTAATAATATAACAATTTTTGACCACAAGGAAAACATCATTGTTTGTTATTATGATAAGCTAAGCTCTTAACTTTTTATTCAGTGTTAATCTGCCAACTTATATTCAATATGCAAACGCTTTTAGTTAATTATACAACACCAGGAGCCAATGTCAGGTGCCTGAAGTACCATGTCATGTACAATAACCGTTAAGTGTATTATGGTTGTGGCTACAGCTACGGGCTGTGGCATTTATGACGGTCTATTATAATTTATGGGTGCGATTACATCCTTTGTAGTCATTTTGCTTAAACGCGCATTAAGCCCTTTTACCCAAAGAATTTGGGCAATAAATTGTATTTACAATTCAAAGGTTTTTTTTTTGGGCGTACATATTATGGCTGATTCTACTTTAAAAAGAGCACAATAAATAGATACAACCTTTTTCCATAAAGGTTAAATGAAAGAAAATGTTCGTAAATTTGCTAACAATCCAAAAGGAGCATCAAATAAATAGACATCCTTTAGCCTTCAGCATTCGTCTTGCAATAATTTCAGAATGTCCTAATGAAGCACTAACGATCTGTAAGCTAACAGAATGTTTAACATAGGGAAATTTATCCAAGGAGAAAGTTTGATAGACTTATCCAACTGTGCAACATGTTCGCTGTAACATGTTGCAAAAGAAAAAATCCTTGTATTTGTTTACGCATTGTGTGGAACTTGTCACAGATCCAGTATTTTAAAGGTTGAAACCTGTTGCTCATTATTGGCCGAAATAACTAGATAGCTTACTAATTTTCAAAATTTCTTCTATTCATATTATTCAATTAAATTGGTAAATCTTAAAAGTTCAAAACTTTTCATCTACCAACCTTCCTACTGAACGCAATAATTAAGTCATTATTGCGGCAAGTTTTTAATTGAAAATTATGATGAAATTACTATCAACGAGTAAGTGCATAAGTGTGTTGTCTGCTGAAAATTGTCGCATCGCACATAAAATATATATACATAAAGCTGGTAATGACTCTGGCAGACACACAACGTCCCTGGGAAACATTGACGAGCCACCGCACTTTCTAAGCGAAACTTTTTCATTGCCCTTGGAGTGCAACTAAGTGGCAGGCATTGAAATTAAATATGTCAGTGCGTGTGTGAATAGAAAATTAAATTACTGCGGCCTCAGCTTGGCAACAAGGTTGGTTTTGACATGAAAAAAACCCTGATATGTAGGCAAAATACTGCTCTATATAGAAAAAAATGTTTGTTTGATGTGTATATATATAAGTTATATCAACTTTATTTTTAGAAATCCACTAAAAAATAAATTTTTGTTTGAATACCACTCCCATTTTATATTAGACCAGTTATTTCAAGTGAATTGGATGCCTTTGAGTGAGACCTCAGAAAACTAAGTCGGGCATTTGACAAATTTAAAGAGGCAACGTTATGGCTTCTAATGAAAGTGTTGGAAATCAAAGATAAATTGTAAAGCTACAATACGAAGCTGTTTAGTCAGACTTACCCTAATTAAAAAAAAAAAGTAAGCAGACACTTCAGTGGTAAAAAAGAAACTATCAGGGTGCAACTACTGTAGAGTTTAGCGCCTAAGCTGTTGTCCGTGGACAGATTTTTTACAAGCTTTTCGCGCCTGTGGAAACATAAAATGCCAGCTCCATTGGTTCTTGTTATTAAGAAAGTATAAAAAGGCGAAGCAAACTTTTCCATTCGCTCATGGGCTGTCAGACTTGGCGGTAAAAGGAAAAGCGAAGTTTTTGTTTTTAATTTATGAGCCACAAACAATAACCTGATTATGAAGAACATTTACTGGTCAGCAGCTGATGAGTTTGAATGCCATTATCTAAAGTAATCATTATTAAAAGAAGACAATAACTTGTTATTTTTTTTAATTTCTTCAATGTCTATTCATTTTATGGGACATAGATTATTCAAAAATCCTTCAATAAAATTTTATGTGCTCCCGTTTTTGTTTGGAAACCCACAACATTCTTTTATGGCTTAATAAGCATTCATTAGCATTTTTATGATTTAATTTTCCAAATGCATTGCAATCAGCAGGAAATGGTTTATATTTATAGATTCCGCACATAAGAACCTCATAAACAGATTTTACGTCTCTGTTTTGTTTTGTGTCTATTTAAAAAAAGAAATAAAACAAAATGTAGATTTTAGTTGGGGCCTTTACAGTCAAAAAGTTTACATTTAGGTATAGTTAAATTATGATAAATTGAATAAAGCATTTGGTATTTTAATAAGTTATTTAGTCGAATGCTTAAGTGTTTGCTTCAATGTTTGCGCATCCGCGTTTCCTCTTCTCATATATATAAAATAAGCATTTTCAAGCTTTATTTCAGCACTTAGAGAATTCTGGACTTTCAAAAAGTGGTCTTGGCCAGTTGTTTGCCGAATGTGTTCGACAGTTTGACATACATTTCCTGTGCGTCATATGGGAAAATAAAAATGGTTTACGACAGTTTAAGTTTATTACTAGCTTTGGGAGAAGTGTACTTGTATTTGCAAACTAACAAACTTCATGATATCTTTATAACAAGACGAAAAGTGTAATTTAATACTCGACATAGAGAGCGTAATTTAAATCTCGAATAAAAACCAAAGAAAAGGTGTAGAAGTTCGTTGTTTCTGAGGGAACCAAGAAATATTTATGTTTCACCTCAAACCGGTCATAATCTTTTTTAGTAAATATACGAGAAAGTTCGATAGCACAGCTTTAATTTGCGTAATTTATTGCCTAGGTTCTTTATTCCGTTTTTCAGCCATATGGTCAGATTTTTATTTGCATAACTTCGAACAAGCAGAGTGGCGCAGTGGAAGCGTGCTGGGCCCATAACCCAGAGGTCCGAGGATCGAAACCTTGCTCTGCTATCGTGATGCTCTTTTTTTTTTTTTTTTAATTTAAATAAATAAGAATTCAAAATAAGCAGTTGCTATTGACTTTTTGAGCAAGTGAAATAGTATGCCAAAAAGGTTTCAATTTTGGGTTGAAACAAAGTATTTAAGAATTGAATTTCATCTATTTATAATTTATAATTTATAAAATATTTGTATCATATTTTTTCTTTCTTATAAAGGTTTCTCCCATTTCTAACGAGTTTAGAATTCCATATTTTAAAAGAAGATCACTTTAAAACTAATATGTAATACGAACGCAAAGCGTATTAACAAATCACCGAAATGTCGCTTCAGGAAAGGCAAGAATCTCAGGAATTCCCTGATCCCGCTCACAGACAGGATTCGCCTTTCGTCTGCAGATTGGCCAGCAAATGCAAATTGTGCTGAAAGCCAAAATCTTTAATCAGAACTTTATTCTGCATTCTATTCACCTGCATGTTCATACATACAGTATGTGTGCTTGGCATTTTTTTTATCTCTGGCTGCAATTCGATTCGGGTTGCCTCCTTCCTTGTGTGACGCAAGTAATTTTATTGCTGCCTTTTGACTGCTCAAAGGCATGTTCCTTGGCTTTCAAATCGCTTGCCGATAACATTTTCCATTTGCCGACAGAACGTACCACCGAAATTTATTTTGGGCCGTTAAGCAAGGAAATCGAAGTTGTGGCAGGTGCATTTCCCAGTGGGGAATCGAAAACTCTTTCACCATTCCCTCGGATGAATATTAAATCAAGCTTAGCAACATTTATAGAGGAAAAACGTCATGTATTTAAAATCCTTTTTTTTAGTTCTTTAATATTTAGAATCTGCTTATGAAATTATTTGCTTTTACTTTTATTTGATTTTATCAAAGATTTTTAAAGTAAACTTTGAAAATATTTTTGCTCGCATTTTCCTAACATCTTAATGCCTATTTCCCTATCATAAATCTTGACCATTTTTGACTTGCTCAAAAGCCATGTTTACACAATACTTTTTACGGGTTTTGTGCTGCTGCCTTTTAGCCTTAACATTTGTTTTTGTGCACCTGCCAATCGTAAGGTTTTTTAGGTCAGATGCCCGTCGCTCTGCGGTCAGAATGCAATTGTTTTCATCTGCTGTCCCAGGCCTTAAAGTGTGATGGAGCCATCTCGTTTTTTGCCCAGCATGAGCGCACGCCGTGTGTGCACAATTAATCAAACAACGGGCAAAAAACAGAGTGCAAAAACAAGAAATATTCAATTATTCATACGCAATGTTAAACCGAATGTGTGCCACATAACCACAAACAGGCGTCGCCCAACATAATGTTGATAAGTGTAAATGCCATATGTAAATGTTGTACGTGCCACGCCCATTTGGGTTTTGGGGGCCGCAAAAAAAAAAATTAAACCAGAGTGGTTGTGACATAAAAATTGAGTGGGTTAATATTTTTGGTAGGAAAGGGAAACCAACTTAATTTGATCGGAAGAAAACTAATTGACTGTGTCAGGTGTCCATTGTCTTTTCCTGAACGAGCATTCGCTCTATTTTTCATGAATATAAAAGTTTTTAATGTAGGGGTAGCTGTTTTTGTTAAAAGTTTATATTTTATATAGTAAACAAGCTATAATAATTTAAATTACTATAGGAATCTGTTAAATATCAAAGTTGATGGTCGCAGCATTTTTCAAATTTTAGCAACCCAGAGGATGCTAAAAATGTTATCGAATTGCTAAAAGGCCAGGGTAGTTGCTCTTTTCTAAAAAAGAATTAAGAAGGCAACAGTGGTCCTAACATGAAAGTAATCACTCAACTTTTCTTAACCACTCTGTCTAAACAGACTTTTAAATATGTAAAAATTAAAATAACGCTTAAATTAAAAGGGAAATTAAGGTTACATTAAATTCTACCAAACTTTAGCATTGTCCCAAGTGAAGAAAAGGCGTATTTTAACTATCTAAATGGCAAAATCCAGGCACAGGATGGAAAAACGTTAATGGCACCACTGGGATGGAGCGCCGAAAGTACAAAAAACAGAAGGAAATAGATAGCACACATAGTGGGTGGGTACAAAAACAGCATTAGGTGAAGGGCTCTGGTTCTGCAAAATTTGTTGGCCATGTGGGTAAACAAGAGAGTTAATTGCTTGCACGAGTACAATTTGCGATAAGGAACCACACACAAAAGTTATGGAATAATTAAATGTAAGCTTATGGCTCATGTTATTGGACAATTGTTAATTGGAACCACAATTTTGTTTATTAAATAAAGGTAAATGATTGACAAACCATTTTCGTGCCAATTTTCCTCCATGTGGTAGTGTAGAATAACATATTTTGTGTAACTTTAACATTCTTTTATGACAGATGATGCAAGGCCTTAAAGATCCCAGTTTTGCAAGTCATACTAGCCAAGTTCATAAAAAATTTACCGCCAGGCAGTGAGCTGGTAACATGTGCAGTCGTAAATAAATTATTCATGACCACAATAAGAGGAACAAAATATGATGAAAATTGCAGCAGAGCACATCGAAGTTGAATGCATTTTCAGTGCTTTCGAAGAGACCAAAAGACAATAAAAAATATTTTGTGGCATGGTTTTTGTTTTCGCAATCGCCCGAGTTCTAAATGCAATTGACAATTGGGAACAACATTTCGGGATTTGAGATTTGAACTGAGGCAACTGAGCATGCGGGTCGTATCACTCAAATGTGAAGTATCATTGCACATAGCAAAATATTCGGTACCGAAAACATTTGGTAGTCAGCAATGCCAGTAGTGCATAGGAGAATAATTGCAGAAGTGAGTACCTTATTTTAAGGATATATATGTATATTCACCCGACTAATCGAACCTTCCCAAAGGACTCGGATCCAATGACGATTCCTACGGAGCTTTACTGCATTTGTCGGCAGAGCCATGCCAATGGATTTATGATGTAGGTAGCGGTTACCCCATATATCCTTTACTCTGACTTAATTCCATGTCCTCTTCAGCTGCTGTGACAACTGCAACGAGTGGTTCCATGGAGCGTGCATCGGCGTAACTGACGAAAAAGGTCACACATATGACTCCTTCTATTGCAAAAGATGCCGTCTCAGGAATTCCCGGCTGAGATGCACCTTCAAAAGTAATCCAATCAATCCTGCTGTTCCCAAGGAGGATCCCAAGGAGGTTTACAAGCCAAAAACATCCAGAGTAATCAACTCAGCCGGCGTGAGGCAGCGACCACCCATTACTCGCAGGAAATCCATGTTCTGCTTGTCGGCAACTCACAACCTCGAAATGGAATCGGCTCTTCCGGAAAAGTCAAAAGCGAAAACCCCTGCAGCTGTCACAAAAAATCCAAAACAGGGCAGCAAGGCCTCAAGTGCAGAGATCCAAAAACGAGCTGCCAAGGAGATGGAGTTAGAAGTGGCCACGAATATTGACCCAAAAGCAATCGAAGCAGCCAGGACGACGGATCCAAAGTCGGTCAAAAAGACCTACGAAACGAAGGAAACGCAATGCAATTTGTTTCGAGAGTTGGCAACAGAAGCCATTGATGATCAAAATCCGCCGGGAAAGTCCGGCGAGAGGGGCATCTGCTTCGCCAACAGCTGCAATGTGAAGGCTCGACCGGATTCCAGATACTGTTCCGATGAGTGTGGCAATTTCACCGCCCTCACGAGGGTGTTCTCCTTCGCGCCCCAATTCGTTCCTGCTTGGGCATTAGGATGTGATGGTTCGAGGCCCAAGGATTTGATGGTAGGAACGCTATTTTGGCTACCATTTGCATTTGATTTAATTTTATTTATTTAAAATTTGCAGGTTGTGAGCACTAGTCAGCACAACATGCTTACGGAAAACGAATCGGAAAATAGAGATGTGTCAAGGGAAAGTTCACAGCCAACTGAGCTGGAAAGGAAAGCCGAATCTGAGGCTAAAAGAGCAAAAGAAGATGTAAGAGGCAAAATTGATTATTCCTCCAGAAGAAAATCGAGATCTTCACGATATCATAGTCCCAAATCGGTAAATAACACTGATATTCGCCATAGTCCAGCAAAAAAAAAAACGAATCCAGGAAGATTTAACCTTAGCTAAATCAAAAAACTCCAAAAAGTCAATAGCTGAACACAAAAATGCTGATTCTGAGTCAACACAAAGTTCAATGACACAGCCAAAAGAAAACAGCAAAACTACACATGGCCACCGAGCAGAGAAACGATATTTATCTCGTTGTTCTTCTGAGGAACCCGAAATAATACCTTCCAGACGTTCGAGGTTACATTCTAGGGAAATAAATACTAAGACTCCTTGTGCGTCACCTAAATCTTCCAAAAATAAATACAGATTCCAAGAAGATTTAACCTTAGCTAAATCGAAAAACTCCAAAAAGTCGATAGCTGAACACAAAAATGCTGATTCTGAGTCAAAACAAAGTTCAATGACCCAGCGAAAAGACAACAGCAAAACTACTCATAGCCACCGAGCAGAAAAACGATATTTATATCGTAGTTCCTCTGAGGAACCCGATATAATTCCCTCCAGACGTTCGAGGTTGCATTCGAGGGAAAATAATAATACTAAGACTCCTTGTGCGTCACCTAAATCTTCCAAAACAAGTTACAAAACATCTAAAACGCTACCTAACTCACCGAGTCCATTTAGAAACATTCCTGAACAAAAAACTCAATCTGTAAAACCATTTCCTAGTACAGCAACCAACAATTCCTACTGTCAGTCAAAAATAGCTAATACACAAAACAATACTTCTGCAAAAACAACAGTCGATCATGTAAGGAAAACTTCTAAACAAAAAAACCAAAACATTAGTCGAACAGCAAGCCCCGTCCCTTCACCCAAGCGCAAGAAATCAAAGTCTGGGACAGCAGACCAAGAAAATGTGGCGATCTATTGTGAGCCAAAATCAGAGAGCGAAAAAATAAAGGCGATTAGTGCCATAGTATCCACACTGTTGCCCGAGCAGAAGGCCTGTTTGGCCAGAAAGAGGATGATGATGAAGATGGCCATGGAACAGAAGGTGACTACCAGGAGGAAAAGTCTAAGGGACATTCGATAGGGAATACTGAAATACATATTCTCTGTACTTATAATTAATACGAATAAATCAATTGTTCAACATACATTTTGTTTTGTAGAGTGCAAAGCAAGGACGTATATTTTCTGCAGCTGCTGTGAAATCAAGCAACCTTTTAAAAATAAATCGTTGAAAGTGGACCAACGAAAGTTTCAATTTAGGCACGTCCCCTGGGCGTATACGTGATGTGAACCTTCCATCAAATTTCCATCAGTCAATGGTTTGGAACAATGGCAGAAACAAAAAAACCAAGCTAAGCTTGAACCAAAACGAACATTTGCGTCTCTGTTCTGCATTTGAGATTTTGTGATTTTGTATAAATATTTTATTATTACACTCGCCACATTTATCTTACAGAAACCTAAAAAAAAAACACAGAATGAATGAATTATTTCGGTTTGCTTTTGGGCCACATTTTGATTTGTTTTCGGTGTTGCCGATTTTTCACACGTTAAGAAAGTTATTTGGCCGCCCATAAAATTGATAAACGAGTAAGCTTTTGTGGGTGTCCTAAGGATATGTTTTTATTACTCAGTTGGTACTTTTTTATCGAGGCTTATGGGCTCTACGAATGTCATTTGCAGCATTTTCTTTTATTTCATTATTCATTTCTAGTTTACCTACCTCGCCAATCATTCATACCCCATGTGTTACAGCACTGAAATAAAAAAAACCGTGACAATGATTGACAGTTTTGCGCAGTCCTTGCATCGCAATTGAATATTTTTCCAGACCCCCCGAGTCCAGCGCAACTGTCGTAAAATATGGACATAAAAAACATTGCAATAACTATATAGATATGGCCACTAAATTTTGCATTGCACCAACTGTGAATTCTCGCTGCAAAATAAAACCGAAGTTTTATACCCAATTAGGGAACCGTTTGCGGGGTTCATTAATGTTTGATAGCTTCACTTTTCGTCTCGTTTTATCCGGAAATCCAAACTTTGTCTGTCAACTTTTTAAGCCGATTGCAGAAATTTGAGTCGCACGGATTTCAATCTTTAAAATAATCTTATTACCGTCAAGCTGCAATATGATATTATTGTCTTTTCGTCGCCTGGGTAAGCTTGTGTTTAATTTTCCACTCAACAAAAAATATTACGTTACTCCCTCATGGAATGGTTTGTAGACTTTCTGAGTGGGAAATTGTCTTATGTGCTTGCTTTGTGGGTAGCTCAAAAGGGAGTTCCTCGTTTCAGTCGCCAAAAACAAATTGAAACTGCCTTAAGCTGTCCTCGGTGTCTTATTAAAATTTAACCATATTTGCGTTACAGTGTTTGCGAAAAATGTAAACGTTTGGATAAATTCCCCGGCGCAGTGCATAATTTAATTTACCTCAAGGGAAAAGGCTGTAAAGGTGGGTATTTGATATGGTTTAAAGTCAATTATAAAGCAATAAATAAAATTGAAACATGTTAAGGAATTTTGTTAATAGCTACATATTTTTATAAGGAATTCCTTTTGCCTGTAGACTTTTTTAATTTATTTATTTTCTAGGTTTATAAACAAAACTAATGCTATTTTCTATGTTCAGTAAGAACTATTTAAAGCCATATAAAATGTCTGCCCAAGCTTTTAAAGTGGCATTGATTGTTTCGCCTTTAAGCTTCACTCCATAACCCAACCACATGACACCACGACCCGTCACCAACTGTTGACATCCTCCTTTAAAAAGGTTAATTGTGTCGTTCTAATGTCTTTAGCCATCCATGTGCGTGGCTTACGTGTTCGGGGTGCCAAAAACTAGGAAAGCAGGGGAGCCACAAAAGATTTGCCACCAGGAACACGTTTTGTTTCAGTTTCTGTCCTCAAGACAGGAAAAATGCTTTCGATCTACGTGATGCTCGTCCCTCTTTGCTTTCGCTTAATGGGTAGCAAATGGTTTTATTTCTATTTACGTTCGGTTGCAGCTTGAAAAGCTTTTAGAGGAGCACACATTCTTGGCAGCATTTCGGTTGCAGCTATATTTAAGTTTCATCCCAATTGATTTCAAGCAATTTTGATGGACTTCAACAATATCTGACGACTAGCAACTTCTTGGCTTGGAATAACTTGGCCAAACTTTC
Organism: Drosophila gunungcola; assembly: GCF_025200985.1. Taxonomy (NCBI): domain Eukaryota; kingdom Metazoa; phylum Arthropoda; class Insecta; order Diptera; family Drosophilidae; genus Drosophila; species Drosophila gunungcola. The sequence continues at coordinate 11,957,684 of NW_026453197.1, forward strand.
AGTTCTAAATCGTTCAAATAGAAAACGCTTCACCCATTCAAAACTTAATTTTTCCTTCATTCATCCCAGCAAGTGAGCATAAAGTTTTGTTCTGCATGTGAAGTTGAGAGATAAATTGAATTAATATGTATTGGACATGATCAAGTTTTACTAGTCACGAACCCAGCCAGCTATAGAAATGTTGCCAAACACATTTTTAAATTGCCTAAGAGCTAAATACTTTCTTTACCAACCAAAGCACTATTTAAAATTGTGCACGGGGAAATTTAAAATGTTTTGTGGTGCAAGGGGAGGGTATGCTTACCTCGCTTATCTAATTTTGTTAAATTTTTCAAATAAATTGTGAAAACCATTAGGTAGAATAATTAGATAATTTAGATAATAGTTAGTTAGATCATTTTCTTTACACCACTACCTCAAGAAGTCCAGAGTCCTTAACGCACTTCCCATCTTTATTAGCAATCGTCGAGTGTTTGCCCGTTTCTGTGGCCATTGGCCCTGTTTTTCCGTTTCCGCTGGAAATGTCACCTCCATGGCAATGTCATTTCCGTCAGGAAAGGCAAAAAGGCGCCTGGGAGGCCTTCAACGTCGACGTCCGTCATTGTCCTTAGCGCTTCCGCGTCATTTCCATTTACAAGTCCACCGCTCGTGCTCTTTTCCCGATTCTATTTTCCGGTTGACATCTGGCACAGTCGGCAGTCGGTTGATGATGGCATCATAAAAAGTGCCATCGACTGCAATATTTCCCAGCTGATTTATTAATGTTGACATTCCAACTTCGAGGAAGTTGCCTGACAATGCCCTTGGCCCCTCAAAACCCATTGTAATGGAGTACTTGCGCCTTGAACTTGAACACGAGCAAGTAACTTGAATTGTGAATTGTTTACACTTTAGATAAAAGTAAAATGAAGAATTTTGCACCGTCTCAATTCGCTTCACAGCCCTCTAATTGGTTTGTTCATTTCATTTCATTCTCTTTTCACTTTTTACTCTTTTACCTGTAATTATCACGTTTCCACTGGAAATTGCAAGTGCCTTCTAATTATGATGGCTATTTGAGTTTGAGGGGAATTTAAATGGACAATAAAACGATGAATTTATTTCCAAGGCTTAAAATTGGTTTAATAAATGTTATATATATTTGACTGAGTAAAGCTAGTGAATATATTAAAGAAGTTAAACATTTTTAGCTAGTTAAAATTAAGTAAATACTTTCTCCTCCCAGAAAATATATGCAACTGGCAACCACAGTCACCCCCATTTATCATTTTTGCTCAGCAATTGCATCTAAAATTCGCACAAGTCACGTGTAATGCACGTGGCTTTTGTCTTGTATTCCTAACACGTGATTGGAATTTATTTTAAAATAAATGTTTTTTTAATACAGTGCTGTTATTTTCTGGTTTTTATTGTTTTAATGGTAATTATGGAGTATCAATTGCTTAAAGTTTACTATATAAATTGATTGTTCGACTTTGGCCGTATAAAAGTATTCCAATCACGTGTTTGGCGGAAGGACGTGATAAAGCCATTCATCACTCGATTTGTTAACCCCAAATTGCCCGTTTATTATCGCTGCGCAAGCTGCCTGAATAACAATTTCTCCGATTTCCCCATAAATACATAATTTAAATGCGCCAATTCATCAACTTCATGGCTCAATACCTTTTTATTTACCTTGATGTTTCTGTTCGAAAGTCCTTCACCCACAACTCCCCGCACACATCGATGTCTGCTCATGTGTTCTTGGCCATATCAAATTTATGCCCATAAGACTGTCTTCCCCTTTTAACCCACTTCCTTTTGCATCCGTTCAATGTCAATCCCAGCCCCATTTTGACATTTTTATTGGAAAAGCATACGCAACAGGAAACGGAAGAGCCGATTTGTCAATCGTCTGCATCAAGATTTATTCGATACATGAATACCTGATTTTGCTTTTTGGGCACGCGATTTCTTTTGGGTATTTATGGATCAAGGCAATTTGCAACTGAGTCACATGTATCCCCAAAGCACCGATTTATTTCAAGGCCTGTTTAACTTGCTCGTTGAATGCTTTTCATTTTTTTGCATTACCTAATTCACAAAATAATTGCTCAGAAAAATCGATCAATAAGAGCACGCGCAAGGTTACCAATTGTTACCATTTTAAAGTGTCAACTGAAAACGGGTAAACATGGTGACTGCTTAATATTTTGGCACCTGAACTGCTAACTGAAAAGTATACAAATATCACATAATATCAGACAAAGTTATTAAAGAATTGTTAAAGTTTTCGAAATCAATTGTTGCATTGCAATAGTGAACTTTTAAATTTACATACATTGTTAATGTTAACCATGTGGAAAATAATTATTTTACATTACCATTCCGTAGAACTACATTTCTTTTCAGTACAATAATAAATCCAATCGTTTAATAAATTAAATCTTTATTTTGAACTAGCAATGTCAACGAATTTCACACCTAAACATACTTTAACTAAAGTTCGCAAGTAGACGCTTGGTCTTTAAATTAACTTAATCAAAGGAAAGCTAGAGAAAACTAATCAACAGTTGGCTCCTAATGCGACTTGGCCTTGTAGGTGATTTTCCACACTTCGAAGAGGCAAATGGTGGAGTGGAAGCGGTAGAAGATGGCCAGCGGCATGGAGATGTGAGTGATGATCGTCCAGCCCCAGACGCCAAAGAACTCCAGATGGGTCTCCCGGAACACGGCCCGTCCCTTGATCATGGTGTTCACGAACCAGATGGCGATGTTGGCCACCAGCAGGAAAGTGATGATCTCCCTGCCCGGCTTCCTCCGCACCTGCTTGGCCCCCTTGCAACGCCGGTGACTGGCGTGCAGGATGAACATGGTCTGCAGCGAGGTCTGCACCACCCCGAACACCTCCGCTATGATGCCCTCCACGCGATCGGGCACTGTGTCCCATTTGGCAAAGTAGCTGCCCAGGATGCTGAACATGCCGTACAAGTACACGCCGGTTTGGGCCACAATCAGCAGCAGATTGTCCAGATCCATCGAATGATGCTCGTCGCTGGTGTCCTTGATGTAGCGCAGATCGCGCATTAGGATCATGCCTGAAACACAAATTAAATGGGGTAATTTAGAAACAATTTAATGCCAGAAAAAATAGATTAAAATTTCTTTTTTGAGCTTTTGCTCTGACTAAAAACTTTTCTCTGTGAAAAGAGTATTATAAAAATGTTTAAAAAAATGTGATAGAAGTGTATTAACTAAAACTCCTTTCTCATAACTGCAGGGGTATAAAAAAGTCGGCTCTTTTAAATCTAGCTTCCTATCTTAATTTAAGAAGACATATTTAGTTGAAAATATTTGCAGAAATTATGGTACCAAATGAGATTATATTTTGTAAACGTAGTTTTTCGGATTGCCAAACATATGGCAGCCAGTTAATTGCACTCACCCGTTATCACAGCCGATGCGCACATGAAGTACATGAAGGTCTCCCACAGAGTTACCTCCTGGGTGGCCACCAGTTCATAGCCCGGCTGGGTGTAGAGCACGAAGTACATGATCATGGAGATAATGGTCATCACTATAATCAAGATGCCGAAGAAGAGGCCCTTGTGGGACTGCGAGCAATCTACGGAGAAGTGATGGGCAGGCTTAGCGGCAACTGGTTTTACGGAATTCTTGCGGGTCTTGTCGATATCCGGAATGGACTTGACGGTCTTCCACATCTCGAAGAGGATCACGGCACAGATCAGGGAGTACTCGATGGTGCAGGGGAACAGGAAGGGGGACAGCTGCTGGACCAGAGCACCCATAATCGTGGTGCGGGAGCAGCCACTGAAGGCAGCCGCCGTGGGCGATGGCGTCACCGTGATGTTCGCGATCACAGAACTCACATTACCCAGCAGGGTGTTATTGATGAGATTGTGGTGATGGTGCTGGTGCAGCGACTCATTGACCGCCGACCAGTCCGTTCTATTGCCGCCATTGTGACTGACCAAATCGTGGGCAGGATCCACCTCGTGCTGGCTGATGTGGAAAATCTCGTGCTTGGTCTCCTCCACCAGGACATACAGCCACTCGCACAAGTTGGTGGCCACCATGTGCATGAGTCCGAATCGCGAGGTCACCTTGTGCTGGGCCATGTCCATGTAGGTGGTGTTCAAAAAGATGAACTGCACCTGGGCGATGCACAGGACCATCCGGCAGATGGGTGTGATGGCCACGAAGACATCGCGACAGCCGGGATGGCCATTCAGCTCGAAGAACTGACCAAACTCCAGGCCAGAATACACCATGGTGCCAATGGCAAAGGCAATGGCTCCCACTCTCAGATAGAAGCTACCAAAATGGGTTACCTTGTGCTTCAGATGCACATTGCTATTCTTTTCATCTAAAAATATGTAAGTACTAAAGTCAAATAGTAATGCATTAATTATATTTTAATACTTACGAAAGTCCTTGAGAGCATTGAAAAGCGATCGATTTCGAAAGGCACTGATGTACAGGAAAATCACAAAGAGTATGCTGCCCGCATAGAGATATACGTAGAATCCCTGGTACACATAGGTGGGTATCTGGTCGGATATAACTTCTGTGATGGGCAGACAAACGCCGAGCAGCACCAACAGCTTACAATAGGTGGCCGACAGTGCTGAACTTATGGCATCGCTGGAAAAATATATTTACAAAATTAGTTGATCTAAATTTGTGGCTTTTTTGGTTTCCATTTTACTTACTTGCCAGTGCGTCTGTTCTTTTCCTTCTGCTGCTTGGCCTGATAGCTTTTGGCTCCATTGTCGAAACAGGCTGTGGATCCATTCCTGGCACTCGTGGTGCCGCTCTGGAAATTTATGGTCGCTGTACTGCCACTCGCTGTTCCCTGAAGGTTACTGCAAATAAATAATAAATATGGTTTAAATTAAGTTAATATAATCATAAAGAAACACTAATTTTTTAAGGGAGTAAAATTTTGTATTAAAAATGGTTATAAAAAAATGTATAGAAAAAAAACTTTACAATTAAAATTATACTTTTATATAAAAATAAATATGATTTCATGAGTGATTAATTAACTCGTTTAACTTTGTTCAGAGACATATGTTGAAATTTTGAAGTGCTTAACTAATAATAAAAAAAAAAAATTAACAATTAAAATTATACTTTTATACAAAAATAAAAATGATTTGATGTGTGTTTAAGTTTACTTAATCCTTTAACTTTATCCAGAGGTAAATGTGGAATTTTTATTTTTTATTTCCTCTTATGGTTGTCAAAACCTAAAATTTGTATTTTACCCGAACCTAAAAATGTAATTATGCAACCATAGAAGTACCCATTTTTGGCAGTCCTTGGCGAAAGGAACCCGTTGCCGTCCTTCCTCCCAAAAAGCTGTGGACGCTGGGTGAGGATCTCCTGGAGAAGCAGCGATGGCCTGCGGGACACCTGCAAAGTGCAGGCGGAGTCATCCCGGTGGATGCCGATGGTGGGCAGTGGGAGGAGGGCCTGCCGCTGACTGGCGTGCTCCACGAGATCGAGGTTCGTCTGCGACTTGGCCAGCGGTGAGATGGGATGCGGCGACATGACCGGAATACTGTGGTGGCCACAGTGATCACAGGACGTTCTGGCGTAGCGGATCACCTGATTCGAGGTGGCGGCCACCGAATGGGGTGGAGTTCCGGGTACCGAAGGGGGCAGCGAGTTCGGGGGAGATCTGGAGAACGAGGCCGACTTCTTTGGCTCACTTATAGTTATGTATTCACAGGCATCGGAGGATCTGTGACCGCTATTTCAGGATCGAAATAAATTAAAGGCTGCCCAAGACTCAATCCCTACGCATAGTGGCACATATACACACGAGTAACCCGAATAGCTTGCATTAGGTTCAATGCTTTCCGATGAACTGAATCTACTTTTCGAACTTTTGATTCAATTTCATGTCTTTTACCTGACCCTGAACAAATCAGGCACTTATTTTTTGTGATTTTACAGCTTTGATTGATTTTTGATCGATTTCTGCCCACAAATTGAGATACTATCACTCCTCTGGCTAATAAAACCACGCGTGTTCCTTTGGAAACACCTCTAATTTGTATATACGTTTATTGATAAAAGTCGGCCGGTTGTCTCATCAATCTAGAGATAGATAAGTTTTTACTGTTTACACAAACATTAAGTGATCACGTTTTCCTTTTGGTTGCCTGCAATCAGTGTCTAGAACTTGAGCTGCGGCTTTCACACACGAAAAGAAACGACAAAAAGCTTATGTCAAAGTATGACACCTGTATGGCTTTTGCAAACTATTTTTTGATTAGATAAAATACTTTAAAATATTAAAATTGAAAAAAATATAAAAAATAATGCGTTAAAAATATTTAGTTATTATACAACAAAAATTTGTCGTGTATATGTGCCACTGCAGTTGGGAACTTGGATCCAAAACTAACTTATTTCCTTTCGATATCACATCGTGGTGATAATGAACGCGTTGCTTAGTCCTCCATAGATTAATCGGTTCGTCGTACATGTCTTTCGACTTCAAGTTAATTAGCGACATTTCCGGTTCAGTTTTTGTGAAATTGAACTGAAAGAGGTCAGCAGATTTCAGGCACTGCTGTATATTTGAACCGACCGATCAGCGATCTTCAAACTGCGATTTGCCGCGCCTTTACAGACTCGTGTCAGTGGGAAGACTGAGGTGTTTTTGAGGCAGTTACTCCAATTGTCGGAGCTATCGGCCAGACGATATTTGACTAACTGATTAGCGTTGTTATTAGCCTGCTATTTTTACCGTACGAGTACAAGTGTGATCCGTGTGTGTAAATAAATCTATTGCAGTCTTATTATTGCCTTTATTTATTAGCCTATTTGCACTTCATCAGTCAGGCCTGAAATATGTATACGCATGCTGTGTGTAGCGTCTTCAGTTATATACCTAAATCTTATGTATTTCGATAGGTCTTGAGATCTGGAACGATCTGATAGGTATATCGCGTCATCATACAAAGTTGTCAATGTAGCTAATTATCGCGTTAAGACTGCAGTAAACATCTCTGCGTTTCTATAGCAAAATTCGTCGGTTATCTCTGCGACTTTGCCAGTCTAGATCTTTGTGCTTTGGGCTTGTTTACTGGGTCAACACTGTTTGCCGATCTCAAGAGAGGCAAATATTTACTCACATGAGTCAATTTGTATTTTTTTTTTGCCTTCCCAAATTATTTCAATGAGTTTGTTAATTGTAAATATGTGACGTTATATTTACGTAAATGTATGCCTTTAGCTAAGGTCTGTGGTTTTAAAAAAGGGAAAACCTTGAGGTTGACTCATCAGCTTTAGAGAAAGTTACGATATATTTGGTAAAATATTAACCAAAAGATTATGAAAGATCTAACACCTCTATAAAGTGTCTACAGACGAACAGAGAGGCGACTTTAAGTGTAAATATAGTACGACATATTTAATTAGTAATATTTATAACACAAATTCACAAGTCCGAGTAATTAGATCGGCACCCATTTAAATATAAGTGCATGATAAATTATGACAAATTTGTATTTTGTCAATTAAAAAATATTTATATCTTAATTTTTCAACTTTTTTATTTGTTTGCAAACCTTTTTTTATCCTTTGTTATTTAACTACATTTTTAAATTGTATAATTATTTTTACCTGAAAGTAACCGTCGGCATTCTTTCGTATTGAATTCCACTGTTGCGTTCCACCATTAATTTTGGGCACAGTATTTTATTTTTTATTAATAATTCACATACAAATTATTTATTCTTCTGAAAATGTATCATGGACTTTCGTATTCATGGTTCTTAATTAAAACCACCCGCTAAAAAGACTGTGCAGATGGCAGCACAGTTCTTGAAAAACTAAAACCAAAACCAGACATCGATTCTTATCTGTGGGGTCTTCCTCTTGTTTATGGTACTAACATATACATAGGCACACGTAAATTTGTGGTTAGTTAATACCCAGACATTAGCAAAGTTTTAACATTGGGGGGCATACAAAAAACCAAGACCAAGACACTGTTTGGCGTTATCTTTTAAAGGGTCACTATACCGACCCTGGATATTGGCTGAGTAAGCGCTTTTTTCAAATGGGTGGAAAAAAAATATTTATTGCCATTATCAGTTTCCCTAAAATCAGTGCAGTGCGCTTCTGTTTACGTTTGTAATCAATAACTTCTGTCAATATTGGTCAATACATATACATTTTTGTTTTATCGACTTTACCTTAAGGTCTCCCTACTCTTTGGACTGTACGATAAGAAAGTTGCTAGACAACAACAGCAGTACGTAATTACTAAAATAAAATGGCCTGTAATTTAAAGATAATTAAAAGTGTGTCAGGTGGTTATTTTTGGGCTAGTAATGTTCAAATCGGAAATACGTAACTATTTTGACAATTCATTGTTTATGAATCATAACTGCAGCTATAAAGAACTTTTAAGCTATAAACTTTATATCATATCTCCACCGAAAAAAAACCAAGCCGTAAATCATTAACTTAAACTTAACTTTTTTGGAAAGAAAATTTTACTTTTGCTTAAATATTTTCTCTGTTAACAAGATAAACAATTTAGAATTTCTATAGAACTTCTCAAATAATACTGCATAGTTCCGAGGTCATGGTCATAAACATGGACTTACCAAGCATCTGCTGCTCCAGCCGCTAGCATACGTCTGGGGATTCCTTCAGCTGGCCTCCATTGCGATCTGTTCATATTTTGTGCGACAAACTTTGTCATGTGAGCTGATGCAGTTAGTAAACCAGCTGCGGTCCCCGTATCAAAGAGTTCCCAGAGTGTGAGAAAGTTCCGACCAGGACCCAAGCTAGGACAAAAGCCAGGACAAAACCCAGGACCTACACCATGACTGCAAGTTAACGACACTCAAGAAAAATCCAACCCAAATACCTATACTCAATTCATTCGTAAAGAAAAATGACTCATGAAAACTGTCTCCTGTTACTGCCATATAGAAATTTACATTCTGAAAAAAACTAAGTAAAAGGCTAAAATTATAAACTTTTCATCGGAAAATGTCTAATCAAAATAACATGATTTTATTACTTGTTATGTATATGTTTTACACGGTCTGAAATATCTCCTTCACTGCGTTACAAACTTCTGACCAATTTTATAATACCCTCTGCAAGGGTATAATTATTTGCCTATATAATTAAAAGTTAATCATTTAAAACTAAAAAAAAACTGATGCGAAATATATCAGAGATTTTGGGAAATTAAAAGAGATATTCAATAAACTAATCTCTATATCATGGGTTTTTTTTTTTAATAAATTTGTTGTACATTTTTTTGAAGTGCAATAGCCTAGACCACCAGCTGATAAATTTTCAAATTTGCATGCTAATGAATTGCCGGGCACTGTTGTTGCAAAGTTTTTAACTTTGGACAAAATATGCACCATATATGGTTGCCCGGCAATATTGCCAACTAGGTAAATTGAGGTAACCGAACTAGTTTAGACCAGCACCATTAATTGCACGTCGAACTTTGAGTGGCTTTCTTGATTTAATACAGGACTAGAAGAGTTAGAACTCATTTTAAAGCAGCTAATTGAAAGGATATTTATCTTTCATTGTTTGCAAAATGTTTGGAACATGGTGTTTCCAGAGGTTACAAAAGTTCCTGCCAAATTCTAACTCCTCTCTAACCTCCCAAGTGTTTGGCAAGACCGGCTAATGAAAGCGTCAGATATGTGCCAAAAATGATGCCCCAGTTATTGGCTTACGCTGCGTATGAGTGCTTTAAATGGCCTGCGATAATGTGGCCATAAACTGTTGGCACTTTGGATGGAAAATTGTAAAGGAGCCAAGGGTTCCACTATATATTTTTTGCAAAGTCATTGCGCCTGAAAGCCCCGGTATAGATAAGCACTCAACAGCGCTCAATTTATTCAGCTTGCTGCGACAAAATGAAAGGGTTTCGAGTGCAGTTGGTAAATTTTGTAGAGTGTTTTAGGCACTCGTTTAATCAGCCAACTATTCACGCATTTACCTTTCACTCCAGGCCGGTTCATTCATTTGCGTTCTATTTGAGTTTTCCTCGAACTGCATTCATGCCTGCCAACAGAGGACTTTCAATTTCAATGGGAAAAAGGCACAAGAAAAAAGGTGACGAGTAAATTGACTGAACAGTCGCCCCCTTAAAAGTTTTTAATTTATGACAAGATGTTAATTTCGTTAGACCACCTGGCTCTAATCAAACGCTTTTAAATTAAGAAAAAGAGAATAAAATCGAATAAAAACTGTGCCGCAGACTTGACATCTGCTGTAAAGTTTTATAAGCTTATCAAAAGGTTTATAACACTTTACCACAAAATATATAGATATCATATTTTTTCTGGCCATTTTTGGCTACATTTTTGGGCATTGTCAGAAAATTGAATTCGCCTTTTCTTTATTGGCAGACAAAAGCCTATTTCGTGTAATTCAATTTGGCCAAGTAGGTGTATAAATTGGCATTTATTTTGGCATTCATCAAGGGGCAAACATAAAAGTTAATCTAAAAGTGATGCAAAGCGGATTTAGCAGGGCTTTGTATGAAATGAATTGATGGGATGGGGCACACTGCACCTCACGCCCATTTTGCCTCAATTATTTTGCAACGTCACGTCAAACAATTTAACTTTAAAATTTGGGGCATCTCGTCGCTTTTTCACTGATGAAGTTTTTTTAGGGTCAGCATTGCAACTCGCCACTTTGCTGTCCAAAGAAAAGTTTGAGTAAACTTCAAACTTTAGACACTCAGCTGCAATACTCGAGTTAAGCGTATCTCCTCGAAGTTTGGCTACTGGAAAAATGTGCAGTCCGTCAGTAGGTGCCTGATTCTAAACAATAAATCTGGTTATAAGAAAAATGCTTTTTAGAAACACTGTAACCAGAATTAAAGGGGTTTCAAGACACTAATAATTAATAAAAATAATTGATTTGATTACCCACACTTTAATTATAACAAGAATAATTTTTATTACAATTATACAAAATATATCTATTTATTTTTCATGACTTTACTTTTTCCTTTAGCACTCAAATATCTTGCAAAAAGGATTTAACATGATTCTAGTATTTCAAGTGATAGTTCTGCCCCCTGGATATTTTGCAGTTTTCGATTTCCCAGCACGTTTGTGAAATAAAAAATCGCGTACGTCACGCGGAGTTGGCTCCCAGAATAACAAAATCAGTATGCCACATCACAATTGCCAATGACAATCCCTCCGAGGGCTCCACACGAGCTGGAGAAACGGGAGCAATGGGTTGGAAAGCTTCCGAACGCCTTGTGGGATCGGAGGGGTAGCAGTCCCAGTTGTTTTACATTTCTGCATCATTAGGTGAGAGGGCGTCTTTGGCAATATGCTAATAAATATATGGACGTGTGTGACACTCGGCAGGCAGGCTATAAAGGTCATAAAGCAAACAGCAGGAGGACTCTAAGTGGATCAGGGATTCTTGGGCAGGATAAGCAGATAAGGCACTTGGCTTTGATGTTGCCACCATGATAATGTCTTATCCGATATGTTAACTTTCACCCGCCTTATTTTGTGACACCAAATTTTAAAGGCCGCATAAATTTCGGCTAACGAGAAAACGCCGTAAACCAAGCTTTAAAATTTATTAAACTTCACACTCGCCGCCACACGGTAAACAAAAATGCAATAAATACTTTAGATATGTGTGCTCTATGTGGGGAATGGGGAACGGGGAATTCCCTAATGCAATTGCACAAACAGCTCGGGCCACCGCAATGCGAACGGCAAACAGCTTTGGCAGTGTAATGGTCTGTTATGGAAGTGGATCGGTGGACAAGGATTCCCAGGACTTGCGATGCAAGTCGAATTTCAAGTTTGACTTGCTCCGCAATTCCTAATTTTTTGTTATTTTTATTAATATGGGAATAGCTCTAACTAAAATAGTGCTCAACTTCACGATAGTATGATAATAACTATATCTGACATCATTAAATGCATCGGTAATTGGCAATTTCTCTCGGCATATGAAGTTGCAGTGTAATCTGAGCTGGCATCGCACAACATAAAAGTGTCATCAAATATTAATGTACAGTCAGGCAATAAATCCAATAAATATGAAAAACGAGGCAACGCATTAACCAGTGACAATCGACCCACGCGATGACTCAGAAATGAAAGAGATTATTTTCACTGTTTTCTGCCTCCCGTCAATTAAAGTGAAATCATTTCCATTCATTTGGGATTTAAAGCATCATAATGAGAAATTATGAATAACTCTTTGCTGGAACTTTGTGATAGTGAAAATCGCAAATTTTAATTTAATTTTAATTAACGTGTTTCTCAAAACATTTAAACTAATTATTATCTTTAATTTAAAGCTTCTTAAATTTTTGGTAAAATATTAAGTAATTTCTTTTTGTTTCAATAATAGTACTATCTTTGCGAATGATTTTCAATACGTATCCTGACTTCATAACTCTAAAATCATGCACATCATTGCATCTACGCCTTAAATATTTGGGTACTCTGTTTGGTTTTGAGTTAAAGAAAAGTACAAATTTAAGAGAAATAGCATCTGCCAGGAACACAAGCTTGCCAGGAAGAAGCAAGTCAACTGGCTTTGAGTTGCCTTTGGTTTTGTGTGAGCCTTTCATAGCGGAAATGGAGTTAAGGATGGTGAATTTGTTTTGTGGGATTTTCAAACCGCAATTCAGCCCGACTTCACCATTAACCAAATGCGAACTTCAATATGATGACGAGCGGTGACAGCTGGCAAATAAGTTAAGTCTGGCACACGGGTCGTATGAGCGATGCAATCGCGAATTTGCTGACCAGAAATTAATTCGCATTTCATACCCGACAGTGTCAATTAGTTCGTGCTGGTTCAGGGTGCTCCTTCAATGTGGTTTCATTAGTGGCCAAGTTAATGGATACCGACAGTCTCCTTTTTCAATGCCCTTTTTTTTAGCGGTTTGTGTGCAAAAACTTTCCAGCTCCAATTTTCTCCTATAGAACTTTTGGTTTTTTTGTAAGTTTCTCTCGTTTAGCCTTCTGTTTTTCGCTTTGTTTCTGTCGCCTTGTTGCGTATAAATTGCCGTCAATTATTTTAATTATTTTCCTAATGTTTTTTCGTTACTCTCTCTCTCTCTCTCTCTCTTTCTACCTCCCCATCTCTATCTCTTTCTTCACTTTCCCATTGCACTCCATTGATGGCCACCATTGATTAGTTGTGCAATTGTTTCGCTGCTGTCATTGCCTTTGTTTCATTTTTCTCAATGTCGGTGTATTTAATGGTCGTCAAATACAAAAGCTGATGGGTTATTATTGGCAGCCATTGTTGGCCAAAACTAAATTCTTGGCAAAAGAATAAATTTTTAAATGGCTATTTTCTACTTTTGAATGGTTGCATAATATTGTCAATTGTTCTGTATTTTTGTTAAAGCTCTTATTACATAAAGTCTGTTGAAATGGACATTTAAAGTTTTCAAAAGAGCATAAGAGGCTGAAGGCTAATAAATTTAAATGTATTGCCATAAAGAAAGGCGTTTAAATAAATTTGTAAAATTTGGTTGCAACTTAAAAACTGTCTCAGTCTGACAAATGTTTCCGTTTCAGCATTGTATGCTAAAAAAAACTTTTTCGCTTTGGGGTTTATCCACGAGCTCAGATGCACACATGCAAGTGCGAAAACAAAGAGGGTTTTATTAATATTGATGATGCTCTTCTGTGTTTGCTAGACGACGCCTTCAAGTATGCCATAAATCTTTGTCAACTTTTCTGAAGCGACAAAAAATAAAATTAAGACATTAAAAGGGTGACACATACGTAACGAAAGTCTTTGATATTAACCAACAGTACTGTATATTTATATATAAATCAAATTAACAATTGCGAAAATTCAAGTTGAATCAGATTTTGTTATTAAAAGTTATTTATACATATTTTTTAATCAGTGTTTCCTGCTTACCATAAATTATGTTTGCCGTCATTATTTTTCAGAGTTAGTTTGAACCACATACTGCTATTGTGTTGCTTTTCAGCATGTTTTTCCAAATTTAATGCAAATTTCCAAAGCCACATGTGGACTGTGGGGTTTACAATTTCATTTTCTTCACAGCCCTACAAATTTTGCCGTGGCAAAATGTTGTGACAATATGGGAAATGGCTGCAAAAAATGTTCAGGTTATTATTTACTTTTTTTTTAAATAAATTTCAGCTTACAAAGAAATTAATATTCGGCTTTGCGGATAATAAATAGAGAGCTGATTTTAATGAAACACAATTAATTATTTTAGCTTGAGGTGCTTTATATTTTTAAAATTTTGTCTTGGACATACAGTCACCTTTAAAAGAGCCACTGCAACTGACAGCAATAATGTCTGTCAATTTCCTGGCTGGGTATCCAAATTGTACTGAAAAATTCTAAATTAATTGCGTCGAGAGATGGCTCTGTCTCGCTTTGAAACAGCTTCCTGTTTCCGGTTGTCTGAAAGGATATACCACGAGCATCGAATCAATCGAATTAAATCACTAATCACATATGCCAGGACACAATTTGAGCCAGTTTCAAAATGCATGTGGCATCTGCGGGGGATGTCTTATGACAGAATGCATTTAGAAAGCCACTTCAAAGGCCTGATTAGTCTGGGAAAAACTAATTGTCGGTCTCTTCTGGGAACATGCACTGGGAAAGTTTAACCGAAGCGTCTGAAAAGTTTATTGAAAGCGATGATACAAAGGGCTCGATATAAGTCCCCATTTATTTGCTTGATTAGAGGACGTTTTTGGGTCAGAGGCTTCTTTGGCCTCAGTTAGATTACCTTATACTTTACATTTTCTTTGGAAAAGCTAATTATAAAAGTTGCCTTGGTCTAAACTAATACTTTCACTGGCCGCTGTTGATTGATGCCAGAGCAGCTGAAATTTCGTAATTTAAATGATGGGTTCTGCGGTGGAAAGTGCACTGGGAGCAGCTGCTTTCTGACATGGAAAATTGCCTGGGTGTTTGCTGGGAACATTTTCAAAACTTAGCAAAAAGTTGGGTCTATCTCAGCAAATGAAAAATATAAATACCCAGCCATTTATATGCGGCGGGGGACATTTAGAGCACTTCGAGTGCCTCTGGGAGAACTTGGGCATTTAGACGCCATTTGCCGGGATTACCACTCTCTTATGCATCTTTAGTTTTTGGCCCAAAAGTTCCACAAAACATTTCCCTTTGACTGCAACCATTTAGACAAAACTGTTTTGCACCACCCACCCAAAGGATCTCACCAAGACCTTGAACCCCTCGCACAATAAAAGTGAATGCCAGAAATGCCAGAAAGCACAGCCCCATGGTTCCAGCTGTGTGATATTTCGCAGCTTGGGCCGCCATAAAAGGAGCATAAGCAGATTTTATTACCCTTTTGCCCTTTTTAGAGAATGTAATCCGAATTAAGTACTGAGTACTGAGACAAAGTTATGGCCAAGTAGATTTATTTTTTGGGATTGAGTTGGAGAACAAACATATATTTAACATAAACTATTCCCCACTGAGTAGTTTCGTCTGTAGTTTTGGCTTCAAATTTTAATATATTTTATCTTTAAAGTTTTAATTACATAAATAAGACAAATAAGTTAATTAAACTCTCTTCATAATTTTATTTTAATTTACTGTGAATCAGTATTTATTGTGCTTTACAATAGATTTTAGTTAGAGATCCTTATACATTGAAGATGAGCAACGACAACATTATTATTTGCTGGTCATTGAACATAAATCTTTGATTATTTTTGGTTCGACATAGTGGCGTGCCAATGAAGCAGACCCAAATCAATTAAATATCCATTATGCAAATACATTTGCCGCATCCCATCTTCATGCATATTTATGTGCCAGCACGGGAAACCGCAAGACTAACCAAAATAGAATTTTTTGGCAGCCACAATGCCCAAGTGTAAACAAGTAGAGATGGGCGAAATATTGCTGTGTTGTGATTGAGGATTTCCATATTTACTCAGGACACAATTTGTGTGGGTGGCAGGCAAACAGCTAAAAATAAACCCAAATGGCAATGGGGAAAATGGCGTCAGCAGCCGGTGAAACGATTTTAATGTCCAGCTGTAAGTTAAGCCACCAACACTTCTGGACAAAGTTCATCGAGTGGGGATTTGTCAGCGTGGCGTAGTGTTGGACGAAAAAAAAAAAATCTGTTGCATACTCTGCACATAGATTATGTAAGTTTTTGGCCAACAGGACACAATTTCATGTCGACCAGAAGCCAAACAACAGGGAAAATTTCACAAAAGCCACACACAATCGAACTGAAAATCAGGACTTGCATTCATAACCGGAAATGCGTTGTTTGTGTGTGGTGGTTAAATGGCACCGGATGTAAATCAAAGGTTAGTTCACTTCCGGGATACGAAGTATCATTGTTGGTAAAGAAAGTCAATAACGGCTATAATATGTATTGATCAACATTTGTGGTATTAATAAAAGGAATACATAATGAACAACTTAAATACATTTTAATGTACTTAACATTTATTTTAGTAAATAAAAACTGCCAATGTTCCTTTGAAAATTCCCTTTTTGTTAGCCATAGAAATGCAACAATTCTGAATGAACATTGATCATAGGATCCTTCAGTTCAAAAGTCCCACCATTTAGGCATGCTAAAAATATAAAGTAGTTGCCAATAACACCCCAACACCCAACTGGAAAAATAGTTCACTTTTCATTGAAGATAGATGCAATTGAAGGGATATAAAACCAAAGCAAATAAAACAACTAGCCAAGCAAAAAGAATGCAATTGTAAAACAATTTCATTTTTATTGTCTTAGTTTCCTTGGTTTTTCTTTGTTGTCGGTTTTGTTTGTTCTGCTTAAATTTCAGACATTTTCAAGCGGTCCAGTTACACTTGGGTTCAAAGCATTTTATGTTGCCAAGTACAGCCATGGCAAAGTCCATAAACTTAATAAATGCTTTGGTAATTACGGGCGAAAACTTCATTATAATTTAATTTTTCGCATATAGTGTCAATAAAATTTACGACATTTTGTTTGCGCTGGCTGCAACAATTAAAATTTCATTAATGGCGTGAAATAAATTATAAAGTGCACAAAATGCGCATAGTCCATTAATAATCCGATGGCGGGCCAAATTGTTTTCATGCCAGAAATGCGTTTGTCCTGGCGAAGCTTACCAAATAATAAATAAAATAATTTAAAATAAAAATTAAAAACATTTTTTGTAGTTTTAAATTCGTTGATTTAAGCTTTGATAACAAAATTACAGTCAGAGTAATAAAAAAAAGGGTTGTACAAATCAAATTACACATTGTTCCCTAAGTAAAGATAGACCACACTTTGACCCCTTTGAATGTATACGAGGATAGAAAGCAATGAAAACTTTCGGAATCTTTTTTTTTATGATTTTTTTGTATAATTGCTCATAGGATACTAATTAGAAAAGCAATTTGCTTTCCAGAGCTTAACGAAAATATAAATTTCAATGAAATGTTCAAAAAAAATTGTTTATCTGCCCCGAGACCGAGGTGAAGTCCGATTGTCGCTTGGCGGTGGCAAGTGCAACAAAGTGTTCAATAAATTATGCCCTTGCCATTGTTTGTGCCACAAAAGAAGTGGCTGGTGCAGCGGCAACAGCAATCGATTTGTCTTAGCCGCTGCACACGTCCAACATGTCGTATGTGTAACAAGTGTAGCACATAAATTTCCAAGGTTGCTGGGCTCTGGCGATGGAGGCGATGCAGAGGTGAGGGCGTGGCATGCAACGTCTTGGGGCAGCCACAAAATAAATAAAATAAAAGCAAAAGTGTTTTGCCCGTAAAGTTTTGTGCACTATTCGCAGATATGTTGGATTTGATTTATACGAAAACATGGCAAGTTTGTGATATCATTTATAAAGTTGCATGAAGCAATTTGTTTGTCTGTGGTAAAGCATTTATTTACAGCCGCGGGCTTGCTTACAGATGCGGAGGTGTTAAGCTTGGTTGAAGAATTATATATTAATAACAATAAAGTGTATAAATATTAAATAATAATTGTTCAATTTATCCCACCAAATTAAGCTCTTGAATTAATAGTTACATTTAAGCTTTTTTTTTATATGACCTGATATCAGATGAACTTCATTCTTTTAATTTCATATTGATGTTTCATAAATAAGTTATTTTTCCTCTTACGGACCAATCAAATGTTGTTCGAAATGAATTAAATATGTTTGTTTCGTTATTGAAACTTTTTCCACTGACCAAAAGTACTTAACACACTTCCACCTACGCTGTGAATCTGAATTCGTGTCTCTATTTTTCACATTCACACCAAAAAAAGTTTTAGTTTGCCAGCATTTCTATTTGGGTCATTGGGGATTTACTGGGCCCAAAAACTTTTCATATGCTTTTGCCAAAAAAAGAGGTCCAAAACTTTTCAATTGGCAGCTTAAATTTTGCAGATATTTCCGATCCGTTTTAAAATTTCGTTTTCCTTTGCCATTATTTGCTGTCTGCCGAGATTGTTTGTATTTTAAATTGATTTAATGTACGGCGGCAGTGACATATGAATGATACATATGAAGCTTATCTGCCTGAGGACTTAAATTCTGGCTTACAGGTTGCCACTCATTACATATAATTAAATTGGGCGGATTTGCCCAGCCGAAGAACGCTAATTGATTTTGCTCACAAGCCGAATACATACACTTCCGAGTGCATGGCTCAGAGGGAAATGCTCCCAAACGAATTTGCTATCTATTTGCAACATGACTGCGGGTAAAATAATGGAATTTCCGCTTCCACTCCGCGCCGGAAGTTTCGCAGTGGGTACAAAAAAGCTTGGCAAAATGCATTGCGGAGCAAAGTCCAAAAGTGTCGAAGATGCAGAAAGGCCACGGGGACTTCAGACTATAGCGGCAGTAAGTCAGCCAAAATTCCAAGATGTCCTTGTCTATATACTACATAGCAGTGTGTTTGTGTGTGTGTGTGACTGAGTGCGTCTGTGTGTGTTTTGGCTGCAAGTAACGACGCTTTCAAGGTTGGAATTATGTCAGTGCCAGAAAATACGTCGGCAGTCTGAAACAACTTCAAAGAGATTAAAGCAAATGGCTAACAACTGAAAATTACAGTTGGAATTAAATTACTAACTACTAACTAAATTGGCTCAGCCATTTAAAGAAGTCCACATTAAGGCTGTTGAACCTTAGCATGATTGCATTTACAAATATTAAATTAAATTATTATTATTGGTACCACAATCTAATTAAGTTCAACCGTTTCTCGCCATTTTGTATGCTATCTTTACCGATACTGGATTATACATTATTCAAAAATCTGCATTTAATTCAAAGTTAACAAATTGAAAAGATTCCATAAATTTTGACTAACAAAATTATATCAATGCAAGTCAACTTAGTTAATTAAATTATCTAATAAGCACTTTAACTACACCGAATCGTTCAGATAAATGGTGGCAGCCTTTTTTCAAACCTGTTTTAAAAGTAAAGTATTTTTGGTTCGGGACTCGGCTAATGTAGGAGAAATCGGTCTCAAAGCTTTTCCTGCGATTTTCCGGCATATTTCCACAACTTTCGGCCAGGGCTGTGCACATTTTTTAGTGATTTTATAACAATATATTATTTTAAATCTTTTGTCCGCCCGAAAATTTATTGAATTTAAACTTAAATAAATTGTAAACCCAGGTAACTAACTAATCTTATCACCGAAGTGCTCGTCGGATGACCGTGCTTAGGGTCACAAAAAAGGCGAGAAGCAGGAGGACCATGAATACACCCAGGACAGCCATATCCCAGGCGAATTCGTCCCCCTGCATATCGAAGTCCTTGAGGAACTGATCCGCCGTCCTGTAGTAGCAGTAATTCATTGCGGCATGGCACTCCAGTTCCCCGCGATCATATCCATAGATGGCCCTCATCAGACCCTCGAAGATGTATCGGAAAAAGGACACATCGCAGATGGGACGCAGAAACCAGGAGAGTTCATTTAGCCGGATGAAGAAGCCGGAGAAGAGAAGGAACGGAATTGTCGCACTCGGCACCAGGAAAATGGCCAACTGCATGGTAAACAGGGATCCCGCGATAACACCAATAAAATGGCCAATAAACGCAGTCATCACACAGATGCCCCAGCACATGACAAATCGATGGAATTCCGGTGGCTGACCCGTCATTAAGTATCCGATGGTAATGAACATTGTGGGGCAGGTCAGCTGCAAGGGCAAGTCGGCCAGAACCTTGGAGATATAGTAGGCTCCCAGGGAGTACCATCCGTTGTAGTACTCCCTGATGAACACCGCCGAATCCTGCATGCATAGTAGAATCGAAGGCATGGCATTGCCGGCGAACACGAACAGGATCACAAAGAACAGGCAGGATACATTGGATACTATTTTGCCCGCATCGCCGCCTATTTGCCAGTAGACCACGCCCAGGAGTAAGGCCACCACCACGTGCATCACCAGACGCATCTGGACAGCAACCTGAAAAATATAAAAATTATTTAAATATGTCCTTAAGAAAAATGTCTTTTGTAATCACCCACCATGTCCCTAGACATGGAGCGCAAATGGCGGCGAAGCAGCACACTCAGCTGGAACCAGAAGCCCACCTGCTCCTTACCACGCAGATGGCTCAAATCCATGGTATCCCGATGGACATCCATTAATGCTGCTGGAATAAAATTAGAGCAGGCAGAGAAAAGCGAAAGATAGAGCAGAGAAAGTGCAGTAAAGAATAAACGAGTGCAGCAGCGCAAAGAAGGATTTGTATAAGATAAACCATCTTAAGAACCATTCCAACCATCATCACTTACTCTCCTCATCCACCTGCAACTTTACAACATTGCTTGAGTTGCAATAAATCATCTTGTTTTGAGTGATGAGGGATTCACAGCGCTCTGTGGTGGACGATTGGCTGCACACTTCCAGGGCTGTAAATAATAAAAGTTATATTAAATATTTAATTTCAGGCTTCCCCAATAGCTTACCAAAATCCGCAGGATTGTAGTACTGTGGACAGATGTGACCGGAATCGGCAAAGGTGCCCAGCATTTCGCACTGTTCGCCGGCATAGAGAACCTCGCCGTGAGCCAAGACCAGGACATCATCGAAAAGTTGGAAAAGTCGCGAACCGGGCTGATGGACCACGCAGACCACTATCCTGCCATCGTGGGCCAATCTTTGCAAGTGGCAAATAACCTGGTAGCTGGCCACACAATCCAAGCCACTGGTGGGTTCATCGAAAAACATAATGGGCGGATTCGTCACTAGTTCAATTCCAATGGACAGGCGCTTGTGTTCGCCTCCAGACAAGTGCTTTACCAAAGTCCGACGGCTGGACTGCAGCTGCAGTATGTCGATTATGTCGTCTATCTGAAAAATGATGGTGTCAGCTCTTTACATTTTTGTGTACGATAACTACCACCCACAGTTTGCTGTTTCTCCTGAGGATTTGTGGAACTG
Organism: Drosophila gunungcola; assembly: GCF_025200985.1. Taxonomy (NCBI): domain Eukaryota; kingdom Metazoa; phylum Arthropoda; class Insecta; order Diptera; family Drosophilidae; genus Drosophila; species Drosophila gunungcola. The sequence continues at coordinate 11,979,140 of NW_026453197.1, forward strand.
GGCATTTTTAGGTCAACGGAAACGCGCAAAGTCTCCTCGACAGTCAGGAGGTTAAGCATCACAAAGTCCTGAGCAATGTAGGCGGACATTTTCCGAAACGACAGCATATCCCTGGGTTTGCCATTCAAGAGGAACTGCCCTGAAGCTCCTTGGAGTCTGTAAGTGAGAGAAATATGTGAAGTCAATTAAGTGTTCAAAGTTTTATAATAACTTTAAATAATAAGTTATAAAAGTCTTATTACTTTAATTTTGTTTGTCCAGAAAGTATAGTATACTCACTTGAAACCTGCCAGGGCATTGAGCAGAGTGGATTTTCCGGCTCCCGAGGGACCCAGAATGGCCGTCAACCGTCCTGATTTAAACGCACCACATGCCTCGTTCAGTATTGGAGTGGAACTTTTTGTAGATCCCTTCAGTGAGTAGCTAACTTGGCTGAAATGCAACTCCAGCGCCTGTTGCTTTTGGGCCAGGCCATTCGCCTGAATTTGTACCGCGTTATCGGCCATTAGACGGCGGCTGATTGTTGTTTATGAACCAGATACTCGTGCTCTGAGCTGATTTAATTCAGTTCTATTTATGCGGGCGACTGAACATTAAGCCGGTCAAGATCCCAGTGAACTGAAGTCTCGAATGCTCAACTTTTAATAAATGCAGACCAAATGTGTGGCTAATGACTGGTACATTTTGGGAGCTTTCACTTATCGTTCGAACGACCGTTAAGGAGGATCGCGGATAATCTTATCGCTTAGGGTTGGCTGGATTGGATCAAGGTCGTCCCACCCAACCGAACGTGTTCGACAGCGAACTCACTGCAGTTCTCCCACCCACTTTGAGTTAATGAGATCTTGTCTGAGGTCAGTCGAGTTGTTTACAAGTAGGCTGTTTAATTCAACAGGGAGAGCTAAGGAGATACAACTATTAATATTACAGCAAATTAAATAAAATATTTTCTCACGGCAAAAACCCTATTTAAACAGATGATATAACTAGTTAATTTGAGTATTTTTAAGTTTACCTACATTCAACATTATAAATTAACAAATATTGTTTGAAAACTTTTTTCAACTTGCGCCCAAAAGTCAGCAGCGATTTCTGCCACTGGCAATGACCTTCTTTAGAGAGTGAAATTAACAATTGGCCGGGGGCACTGGGTAATTGATACAGAGTATTCAGCTCGAAACAATGACCGCTGATAGCACACACCCAATTACATTGCTTTTATACAGACCAAACTGCGTAATATAATAGAAGTTAGAAATTAGAATTGGCTTTGTTCATTTCAGTTATCGAACAGCTGGTGCTTTTCACTAATTTCTATTTTCCCGTAATTACTGCAATTGCAGCAGTCACTGAATAATCCGGTAGAATTTAAATTAAATTTCTATAGTCATTTTCTTGGCAAACAGGTTTCAGAAATCTCTCTCAACTGCAAATCGGTTTTGTTTTCCATTCAAGTTCAAGTTCAAGCTTACAATTTTGAATGTTTATTGCTATTCGAAGTGTAGGCATGAATCGATTTTATATCACAACGACTTTGTGTTTATTTTTATTCTTTTTATGCGGCTCCCGTCAATTAAGATTTCAAGTCGCGATCACATTAACCGGACGACAGAGACAGGCGATATGGCGATCCGCCAGTGGTCGACCACTTGTTGTTGATATTCAAAACGCGACTGATTTCAATTGCTTTCAGTCGGAAGCCGGCAACTGCTATTAATCGTAATTCATCTGGCAACATGTTCGAGGTGCACTTCAAGTTGCATTCAAGTTGGATTCAAAAACATAGTATACTTTTGAGATAGTGGATAATAATAGTCTAAACTTATAACAAAATTTTCCGCAATGATGCCTTCCATATTTGAATTTATAAATCATAATTAAATGTTCAACGCTTTTAAACCTTGCAGCTTATGAACTCCCAGGGCAAAAACAATTAAATGCTTAACAGCTTTATCGGAAATTATAAGAATAAAAAAAATCAACTTGGTTTTTAGGTTATTATTTCTTAATACACAACAAGAATTGCCGTCAATTATGTTATGAATAAAAAAAATTAAAGCAAGTAAGACAATCAAAAAGGCACTCTCTTAGGTTCATGGAAAAATATTTTTTAATAATATTTTTTCAAAGTCATACTCGCAGCCGAAGCCTGAAAATCAGGCTTGTGTTACAACTAGTCAATAAATGGGTTCATTAATACAATACAAAAATACAATTGTTTATATGCTATGCTATACAAATTTTCTATTTACAGTTATTGATCTCGGTAACTGCCGTGTGTATTTTTGTAAGTGTGTGTGTGTGTGTGATTAAGGGCTCTATAATCCTTTGTTTCAGATATATATCACGATTTCCTTACGCTCTAAAGGCTTTTTCAATCTTTGGCACATAGGTTTCTCTTGAATAAATGCTTAAAAAGAAACCATAAATTTAAAGTAAAACATTTAACCGTCGGCGGAATGTGGCAGGTATTTATCTGGTCCCTTGAATCTCTTGTGCCTCATCTGAACAATCTTAAGCGGAAGGACATGATGTAGAACGCCAGGATGCGCAGGAAGACCAAAATGCCGAGTAGAACGATCAGGGCAAAACTATAGTTCGCATCGGCCATGTCCAGGCTCTTGAGAATGTGCTTCGGGGCTATTAGATGGCAGTACATCTCCTCGCAGACCAAACGCTCTCGATTGTATCCAAAAATGGCCGCCATAGATCCCTCCAGACTGTACTTCAGGAAGGATATGTCGAACATCCAGCGCATATAGACCGGAGCGTCTTTCTCCATCAGAAAGAAGCCGCTGAACTGCAGAAACGGGCAGATGAAGAAGGGACCCAGGATGGAGCCCAACTTAAGGCTGAGTGCTGCTCCCACTGCCAATCCGATGCTCTGCGAGACCAGAGCCGTAACGAACACCATCAGGAAGAAGAGGCCGAACCGCCAGAGCTCCAAAGGCTGTTGGGTCAACAGATAGGTGGGCACGATGAACAGAGCACTGCAGATGACCTGGATGGGCAGGTCTGCCAGAGTGATGGCCACATAGTACGCTCGCAGGGAGTACCAGCGATTAAAGTGCTCGCGCGACACAATGGGGAACTCCAATGGAACTGTAGATAATGGAAGTACTTCAAATTTGATTCTATAAATTTTATTTAGTTTTTAATACTTACACTTTACCAATATACCCGAGAACGCACAGTACATGATGAACATGATCGTGTAGAAGAGGTATCGGAAGATATTCAGCGTCTGGGCGGCATCGTTGCCGATCCCAAAGTACAGGGTTCCTATCAGCAGCCCGGTGACCAGGTGAATGGCGAACCGCATTGTGGTCAGCGAGCTGTCCCGCCAAATCAGCAGGAAGGTCCTTAGCAGCAGGATGCTCAGCTGGCGGTAGAATGGAGTGGCGTAGATGTTCTGCCGCTTGCACAGATGCGATGGATCCAACTCCAGTGCTGGCCTGGGTTTCTTCTTTTTCTTTGGCTTGCAGCAGCTTCCGGCCGACTTTCCACCCACATCGCCGCTTCCGATTCCCCCCGTCTGACTGTCCCACACCCGGGAAGAAAGCTCATTGATGGGCGTGAGTGGCTTGAAGATGCTGCCCTGCGGGAAATGATGTGGCACAGATGTGGACATCACGGGAGCCGTCACGGGTGTCATTAGGCCCGCTGCCATTAGTTGATCTGGAATGTTTACGAAACTAAGTTACCCCATTATGTTCACTTCAAATTGTATCCCCCTGTCTCACCAACTTTCTTCATGGCCGCCAGTTGCGCCACTCGGGCAGACTTGCTCTGTCTGTAGTCCTCATTACGACCATTGTCCATCAGAGCCACCAGCTTCTCCAGCTGGTTGTCATCCTCCGTGTCATAGTCATGAGTGGCTATTTCCATTACTGTTAATCAGGCAATAGTTGAGCATATTCTTTCCTACAAATAAGTATTTTAGGCTAAGCTTACAGTAATCTGCTGGATTGTAGGACTCAGGGCAGTGCAGATTGAGGGCGCCCAGGAAGGGCAGTAGGTTTTGTGCTCCGCCAGCGTAGATGCACTGGCCCTCGCCTATGGCATACAGATGGTCGAACATGGCAAAGGTCAGGGCACTTGGCTGGTGGATTGTGCAGATGACTGTTCGCCCCTCGAGGGCGAGTTTCTTGAGCAGATTTGTTAGCTGACTGGAGGTGGAACTATCCAGGCCCCTGAACGTATTAAATTTCCAATTAGTTGTTAATGTATAAATATTGAACAAATAACCTACGTTGTTGGTTCATCCAGTATAAGTACAGGTGGATTGTTCACCAGCTCCAGAGCAATGGCCAAACGTTTCTTCTGACCTCCACTGAGCTGGCCCGTCCTCGTGTGCCGATTCTCGTACATTCCGATGGCCTCCAGGATGCTCTTCACCCGCTCCTTCTTCTCGGTCAGCGTCATGTGGGTGCCGATCTTTAAGTTGGCCGCAAAATGCATTGCCTCCTTGACGGAGAGAAAGGCCTGAAGACTCGTATCCTGGCGGATAAAGGCAACGTTTGCCTTGAAGGCCTTTAGATCCCTTCGATTGCCATTGATGAGAAAGTCGCCTGTATAGCCATAGGTTCTGAAATAATATATTTAAGCCAATTAGCTTTATTGGAAATTAGTTTTATTTCCGGGGTTACATTACGTGTATCCAGACAGGATATTGAGCAGGGTACTCTTTCCAGCTCCCGAAGGTCCCACAACGGCACTCAGCTCACCCGACTTAAAATAGCCTGTCAGACCCATGAGTACATCTTTGGTTTCTGTGAAAAAATTTAAGAATAATTCCTAAATTAATTTTGTTATATACTTCAATTCGAAAAAAAAGTAAATTCCCTAAAATGCCATTAATATATTCTTAAGAGGTCACACTTCTTTTATGACGTTAGTTGCATTTTTATATTAGTTTTTGATTTACTTAAGGTGGTTAAAAGTTTCATTTTAATGTTGATTCATGGTCGAGTTGAAAAATTCATGAATTTGTTTTTTCAAGTATAGTATTTTATTTGATAAAAAAAAACACTGAAAAACACTGTATGAATTAGTTTTTACAGTATCGAGTAGCTCTTTAATGAATTGAAACATTTACTTATTTGTTTGCCCCACAATTTTTAATTGTAGGGTGTCCCACATTCTCACATTGAAACTCGTTCATCCCAGTGATAAGCAAATCCCATTTCCCGCGATTAATGCCGTCCAATGCCTTCTAATCTCGTTTTGCACATTTTCTGAGCTCCCAAGTTGACGGATGATAATGCCATAAACAACTTTAAATTCTATATACCAGTAGATTGGATCGCCTTTCTGTACGGGGTTCTTTTTCCTGGGCCAACTACATTGTAGTCGCCCATTATGATTGTCGACTGCCCAGTTAATATGTCGATTAGCCAGGGCTACTGGGCAATTTAGATTTCAGTGGTCTGTTCGCCCACTTATCAATCACTCCGTCGCAGAATCTTATCGCAGTGAGTTCTATGACCAAACTCGTCGTTAAACTACCTTTAAGTATTTTTTTAATGTTCGTGGGCCAGATGTTGAACTAGGGCCATCACCGGGCCAACAGGTGTACAACAAGCGATTTTTATTGCATTCCCATTGCTGCGCTGGAGTTGTCCGCCTTATCAAGGTTTTGCGATGTCCTTGTACTTGGTACTGCATTTTGCAACGGGGGATTACGAGTAAATATAATAAAATACATTAGTGCTAATGGGTCATCGAACACCTGCAATTGTCTGACCACTTCCCATATTTTTCAAATAATATTAAATTACGTTTAAATCAAAGAGTGACGAATTTTGAGTTTAAAATTAAAGGAGGTCACTTTAAGCTAAAGTTATTAGAACAATTTCCTTATCAAAATTATTGATAATTTCGTTTGTAATTAAATACAATTTTGAGAATGCAACAAGCCTTATCGTACAGTGGTTAATAGTAAATGAAATCAAAAGAGAGCGCCGAAAATATTCTCGTTTATATACAAAATCTCCACATTATGTTTATGAAAAAAAATTAAATTTTTAAATTAAACTTTGTTAATAAATTCAGCAATCTCCATAAAGCATATTCTACTTATAAGATAATAACAGATTCAGCTTGCGTGAAAAAAGAAATACTTTCTTTAAACCTCCTAAAATAACTAAACACGCACCAGGCGACGGAGATCTCCGGTCATTTGAAAAATTCCATGTTAAATCGTACCGGAAACTGTCAACAATTTCATCTGGAGCGTGCCAATCTCTTAATAAAAGCTTGCGCTATCAAATCATCTAACCAATCTCTAAAGTCGGTTTCAAAGTCGTCCTCTTTGTTATAATATTAAAAAAAAATTTTAAATGAGAAGAACAATGTAAATTCGAGAAAACAAAAAAGATATTTCATTAAGTGACATCAATTAAAACGTTTGCGTCTTTGTTATAAAGCAGAGAATTCTACTTTATCATGTTTTTATGTACTCTCTTCGTTTTATGTTCTTATATGCCTATCTAACTGGGGTATATATTGTGAATACTTTTATTCGTAGTCCCGCGTGCCACAATAATAATTATAGTATCTATCACATGTCCGACTTATGTTGTAATCGGAGTCAATACTCTTTTTATATACTTGTATCCATGTACGATATAAAAATATCGATTTGCCTTCACTGGCTTCTGATTTTCTATAATCTAAAACAAATTAACGTTGAAGAATTCCTGTATGTACATTTTTTGCTTTTTATTATCAATGGCGGTTGGGTGATAAAGGTAGTTTGTAGATATGGAACACGAGTAACATTGTGCCCAGTTTAGGTTATTTTATGCTTGGCTGCCAAAGCAGTGGCCTTCGACCAAACTAATTGTATTAGAAACTCAAGAAATTGTGTTTTGCTTCATATCTGAATAAAAATTTATAGTTTGTGTTGCAATTATGAATGGAGAAATAATTGGATTTGTTTTAAAACTAACTTTGTTAGTCTACCATGAGTTCATAGTAATCACCACCCACAATGGGTTATCGTGCATAAAATCGGCATGCGGCACGTGTCATTATTTCAAACAGGATCACAGTCAGATACTTAAATGAGTCAGGCCATGAGTCACCTGGGATACTTCGTTTTGGCACCTGCTCACTCAAATATTTTTTTGGGAATGCCTTCCTATTATTGGTGCACTTGCGTGAGTCACATGGTATATGCCCCAACTTATATCCCCGAAAAGCGAAAATATTCAAGAAAAGTATCAAGTAACTACGATTGGGGACTTATTATGCATGTTGTAAGCGAACGGTCTTATCAGCATTGTAACTGTGGGATCGTCACATTGTAAACAAACAATAAGGCAGCCACACTCGGCGATATGCAAATAGGTCCGTGAATTATATTAAGATAAAAACCACTGACCTTCATATTTAGCCCTGACCATGCAACTTTCTTTCTTTTCTGCATGTGCCCAAGCTTTAATCAATTAAATTTAAAAGGCTCTTTGAACCCAGTGATTCGTTCAATCAGCAGCTTGTCAATATAATGAATTGGAAGTGACTTCGCTTGTAACATACATATATCCGATAAAGGAAAGTAGTTTCTTTTTCAAATTCTTTTCCGTGGTGGTCTTTGTGGTCTTTGCTCAATATTTAAATCTCAAAAATAAGAAAATGTCAAAGAACTGATAATAGCTGAGTACCCTTATCTAAAAAACTCTTATAAAAACATTTTAAATGACTTTATCTGGAGATTAATGAACCAAAACCTCATCAGATATCACGACTTTCAAAGCTAATTATTCTAATAGTTGTAGCAATTTATTTGTTGTGTTTATTTTTTCATTAAAAACTAATTTTTGACAATTCTTTCAAAAAGAATCAAAAAAGGTCGTTAATTTTAACTGGGTTTGCTGGACCTTACCATATTCATATGTATCGTATGTAACCAACCCTTAATTATAATTGCCACCAAAGCGTGACTGGGTGCAAGCAAGTAATTTTATGTTCCCGGGGGGAATGCCTCTTTAGACAGCTTTTGTTTCAATAGGAAACCAAGTTTCGCATTCAGAATTTATTATGTCTTTTTCATGAACAAAGCGCTGTCTTTTAAAAGTATCAAAATGAAGACCACCATTAGAATGTCGTATCCAGATTTTTTGTCTTAACCAACAAAATACATGTTTTGTTTGAAAATTCAAATTATCATAAATATAAACACCATTCATTCAACGATCACACAATAAGGGCATATTAAATAAAAATCTTTTGATTAAATTCATAAAAGGTATCTTTAAGTAAGATCACCACCGAATAAGGATGGACAACAGTGTTCACTTACCCCTCTGGAAGACTCCGAATTTGGTGGTGTAGCGAATGTTTTCGAATCCAATGTTGATCTTCTTGATGGTTTTGTACTGTTCGTGGGGGAAGATGGAACCTCCGCTGTTGGCGGTACTGCTGCTGTGGCGGCTTTCGTCACTATTCTGGCTCTTTTGGCTCCATTGACTGTGGCCGGCAGGTGACGAAATGGGTGTGGCGCCCATTGGAGTGCCATAGATGGAGGCGCTGGCCGAAAGCACCGAGTTTTCCGTTTCGGCCAGCGGAGCATCGTGGGACTTAACCGCAATATTCAGGGTCAAGTGTGGTGGTCGCTTGGAAGACAATTTCCTACCGGGCACCGGAGTCGTGGGTCGAGGTAGTCCACCAGATCCTCCATATCCAGCGGATCCCCTAGATGGCAGATTCGTTTCCGAACAGGACTTGAAACTATTCAGTCGAATGACGTCGCCACCGGTGACATTTGGGGACACGGCACTGGCCAAACTCCAACTGGACATGTCGTTATTTTAATATGTATGTTGTCTAGCACTTTTGATCTTACGGCTTTTTCGTATAACCTTAACCCTGCTGTTCGTTTTCACTTTTATCTCTCTGTCTTCAACTAGCGTTCTCCATTTAATTTGCTCTTTCCGTTCGTTCGTCGTAGGCCTGTTTTTTCGTTAATTTTGAGGAGCGTCAAGCAATTAGAATAAATAATATTTCTTTCGCGGGTGTTTAGGTGTGTGCGTGTCTGCTGCTCATTTGAATCTTAATTTCGCGCTCTCTTGTCAGTGTGAGTTCATTCGCTTCTAGCTGTTCCCAAGGGCGTTGGGGGGTACGGGGCTCTGTGAGACCGGCAGACAACCCATTTAATAAAAAGTCGATCGGGTAGGAACAGTTGCCTGTTGCTAATCAGACCATGCCCCCAAAAACAAGAATAGCCCACTAACACATGGGAGCACATGTAAATTGAGAGAGTAATTGGCAGGGGTGGACTTATTATAATTTTCAAGGGGCATTGATGTACATTTAAAAATATGAATTGAAAGGGCAAGTTATGTTCCTTTTTGGTTAAGCGTTATTATAAACAATATTTTTGTAAAAAAAATCCTTTTTATTTCCAAACCCCTTTTTTCCGCCTCTGGTATAAACAATGCTTGTTGTTATTGCCACACTTAGAGAGCGACAATGAAGGAGATCCTCTCCGCTCACAAAGAACAAGCGTGGCGGGGGAGGGGAAAAGACGGCAGAATATTGCGCTACAATTAATTTAGTCCAGCTTATAAGTATCAGAGCCGAAATTATTACAGCTTACTAGTATTTGCAATAAAACCTTTATTTTAAAACAATTTATATAGCACGAACAAATTATTTTTTTTATATTTTTAACTCAAACGAACTTTATAAGCAAACCAATATGCCCTATGTTTTGATTTTGTTGTGTAGCGCTTGCTTATTGCACTCAAAGCTTCTTCTTTATGATGCAAAACATGAGTGTTTACATATATTTAGCACGTCGCTCTCTTTACCCTTTGTTTTGAGACGCACTTTTAATCGTTCTAAGTTTTTTTGCTTAATTTGAGACTTTTTTTCTGGGGTTCGTTCAAAAGCAGCTGATATTTGTTTCTGGGTATGTGTGTAGGCCTAGCCGTCGATTTTTTGTGCCCTCTGTCATTTCCTCGTCTTTCGCTATTGGTAGTAGTGCCGCGTTTTTTTTTTGTGCTAGGCTAGCCAACTAAGTGTTTAGTATGTAGTTATTTCTCAGTTCTCACTAAAAAGTATATCAAATTCTGAGGCTTTTTTCTTTGCGGCTTATCACTGGTCGGGGTGTTGGCGAAAATAGGGGGGAAGGGGGTTGACGTCGTAGAGGGGCCAAAGGCTAGAACCCACTAAACCACAAAAATATTCAGTTCGATTGGTGAATTCAGACTGATTATCACTGTGTCAATGCAACTGATAAGCGGAGTGCAGCTCGCACACACTAGACAAACACACACACCCGCACAGCCAGTATTACTGGGTTGAGTATTACCGCGCGTAATTATATAGATGGCTATATCTTTTGTGAAACCGAAGAGGAGCGCGATCTTGAACGGCCGTTGGCATATCACGAAATGAAAATAAATTCAGGAAAGTTGAAAAATATGAACCTAGCTGATTAGTTCTCTCCCAGGGAGCGGGAAAGAGAGAGCGAAAAAAAGAGAGAGAGAGAGTCAGAAAAGATAGCGTGGGAGAGCGGCTATCAGCTGTTTTGCTTGTCCATCCCCTCACAAAACTACGCCCTTGTCATATGGGATTTGTTTACGATTCGTTCACTTCTCTCCGACGCGGGGGTGTTTTTATTATTATTTGTATTTTTACTGTTCTTTTAAGACAACTCTCAATAGGGAGGTTTTTCTATTCGAACTCCTTTGTTGCCCTGCTTCCTAGTGGCAATTACAAATCGCAGCCAAACAAAGAACAGGCGAAAAAACAAGTCAAACCAGTTTTTTTGATGACTGTTAAACTGCGCAGCGTCTAACTGCCTGGCGAAATATATAAAATAAATCATTTATCTATGGAATTTATTTAGCGAAAAGGTTGTGTAGGCTATCAATTATCAAAAAATGAATTATATTTAAAATTTAAACAAAAACGATTTTGTCTGGCAATATTGATGTTTTTATGTGTTTATCCACCTAAACAGCTGTTGAAATCCACCACCTCGTTACAGCATTGCCACATTCAATTTTTCTGTGAACGCTATGGCGGTAAAATTTAAAATTCATAAGGTACGCATGTAAGTTGTTAATAAAAATATCCACTTAAGTGTTATGTCTAAAAAGCTGACTTAAATAAAAAACAAGGCAAAATAAATTAAAAATATTAATATAATATTAATATTTCAAAGTGAAAACCCCATTAATGGTCGATCAGATGTTGGTAAACCTGTTTGTGTTTTTATTATGTCAACTATTTTCTTTCATCTCTTTTCTTAAGTAATTTTTTGCCCTGTTCTTAATCGAATACCTTAAAATCTATAAACTAAAAACTATCAATATTTGCCATAGCTTTCAACTTCTATAGCTAAAATGAAAATATCTGGAAAAATGTTCAAAGACATCATTTGCACAGCAACGGCGGCCAATAAGGAGCGAACTCTAATTATGATCAAGCCCGATGGAGTCCAGCGAGGACTCATTGGCAAGATAATCAATCGTTTCGAGCGGAAGGGCTTCCACTTGGTGGGCCTAAAAATGAGCTGGGCAACCAAGGAGTGTTTGGAGAAGCACTACGCCGAGCTCTGCGAACGGCCCTTCTTTCCGGAACTTTGCCAATACATGACCTCTGGCCCCTTGGTTCCCATGGTATGGGAGGGTTTGAATGTGATAAAGACCTGCCGCCAAATGTTAGGCGCCACCAATCCCGCTGACTCGATGGTCGGAACCATCCGCGGTGACTACTGCATTCATGTCGGACGCAATGTAGTCCACGGATCGGATGCCGTCGAAACTGCCGAGAAGGAGATTGCTATATGGTTTAAAGAGGAGGAACTGGTCAAATGGACGCCGGTCCTAAAGCACCTAATCTACGAATAATAGAAATATTGTTACAAAAATAAATTGTTATTATGTATGTATGGCATTTGAAAATTGTATTACTTTGTTTTTTGTTTTTAAATTTACGCCGGGTTTTTTTTTTAAAGATCTTAAGTTTTTAAGTTTATTAGTCCCACAAATTAAATAACTTTTTTAATTAAAAAGTTTCCCATTTATATGACGTTGACTGTGCCATTCACACACATGGTAGAAGCTTTCGGCACCAGAAAAAAATGCGTGGAGTAAAGCTTTTGCGTAAAAGCTATCAGTAGGTGCAGAAGCAACACTTGGCAGTTAACAATTGTTATCATTCGGCCCTCAACGCTTGTTGCTTCAATGTGTGTCGGCCAACGCGTCGGCTACGTGATTTTTCCCAAGTACCGGTAAACACGATATGTTGCTTCGTTCGGCTTATTTTAAAACAAAAATCCGTTACGAAATTGAACTGAAATTGTGAAAAAAGTGATGCCTGAAATAAGAAAAATAATTAAAGAATTGGAAATGCAAATATCACATATTCTAGTTGTGCGCATTCAAAGTGAAGAATATTGCAACGGAAGCGGAAAACAAACACAAGCATCTGCAGATGTAATGTGAAAATAAGTTCATGTTGAACGAATATCCAAAAAGTATTAAAGCAAATACAAAGCTAAGAGTAAACAAAAAGTGAAAATATATGAATGAATGTGTAAACGGACTAACGGAAAATTAATTAATTCGCAAATAGTCCGATTAAGTGCTGGGATATCCATATTCCTCCTCCCTGAGCTTTTTGTTATTCTTTAGTCCCCCAAAACTACAAATTCGACGAGTGAATGTTTACTGCACAGGGGTTGGGGTAAACAAATATTTAAAAAAGTGTTGAGTGTAAACAAAAATTTGAAATGGTTGCGTCCGAAGCCATCAGCTGGAAAGTCAACAATCGCAAAAGATACTCGAGTGGAGCCGAGTAAACCGCCAAGTGGTGAGTCCAAAATAAAAGTTTCCAAAACGATACTGTTTCTGAGCTCAAGCCTTCGAAGTTCTCGATTAGATAACGCAGAAGCCCACATTTCTTGGGGGGTACACAAGCCTTGAGGAATTTCTCGGAACTTCCCTAGTAATTTTTCTTGTTCAGTGCATTATTTTTATCGTTCGTTATTGATGATCGCTTCAATTGCGACACGCTCGGCACAATTGTTATTCCAGTTGACTCCGATCAATCTAGATGGATGGGGCGATGGTTTCTCACCCAGGTAATTGCCAATGCTCACGCCCCCTTTTGGAACATGTGAAAAACATTTTGGCAATGAACCTAACACATATGACATTTACCTCCATCGATTCACGGGGCGTTGGGTTATTTCAATTTTTATTAGATTGTGCTACGGTTATTTTTTCCATTTTTGGCTTCCAATTTTTTTTCGGCTCGGCAGCGGCCACTTTAAGTGATAAGCAAAGTGTCGCCATTTTTACCCAACGCTTGTGATTGTGCGTCGTATATAGCACTATATATATTCTGTCAGTTTAGTTACTCCACTAATTATTGAACTAAAAATGATCACACTGTTTTAGCATGCTCACACCTGGCATGGGGTTCTCTCACCTCCGTATTTTTATTACAGCTTAAAAGCATGTTATTTATTATTGAGAGCATGGTCAACAAAGGCGAAAGCAACAACAACACCAGCACAGTATCAATATATATGCCCTGCACATGATTAAGTAGCCTCATTTAATCTACTTAAACACGCGCCACAATTGATAAATAATGGCAGGCAAAAAGTCAAACAACCCCATTTCTAGGACCATTGCTCGAACATGGCACTTAGCTTGGTTTAATTATTTAAATTCTACAAATTTCTCATTCCATTTCTTTGTTATTGAAATTAAGAGATGGTCGTTAGGGTGCTTTGGCCTTCACAAGAATTTGCTTGGCAAGGACAGGCGAAAATTTTTATCCTTGTCACTTTCTCAGGCGCCATAACGAAATCGGAAAAATGTATAATTTGAAAAGGAAAACAAAGGATTTTTATATAAGGAAAATCAAAGGGCAACAATTCTGAAAATAAGTAATATAAACACAAGACGGAAAATTGACAAAACAATTTTTATGTGCTTATCTTTGTTGTTTTTTAATGTTCCGCAGAAAATGATTTATTGTATTCTTAATATTTCAAAATTTTTACAAAAACTTCAAATAAAATTAAATGGGGAATTTATGTTATACTTCAAATTTTGAATCTTTTAATTTTAAGGGCAATTCAAATTTTTTCTATTTTAAATTAGTTACATTTTTTTTATTTGGCGTAACCTATTTCTTTAAAATCTTGTCTACAAATCAAATTTCTATATTTTAGTAAAAGCAAATCGTTTAATAGTTAGATGTTTTAAATCAATGTTTAATAACAAATTTAGGAAGTTTTTATTTGTTGTTTATATACACAAAAGTAAAATCGAAGCGTATTCCAAAACAATCGATTCCTGATAAATCAAAAAATCAAACAGATGTTTGCTGGACGTCATAACTAAATTTTTCCTCTCCGTTTTTGTTATTGTCGAACTATTTTCTCTTCGGTGTATTTTCAATATGGATGTATATAATAACGTTCGTCGTAGTATCTCATAAATTATTTAACGAGTAATGTTGCCATTGGACCAAGTCATTAAAAGCCTTAGAAAGGCTGCCGCATATGGAAAATATATCCAGGGAGATTAAAATCCAAAGTTTTAGAGTTTTATTTTTGCAGAGTGGGACTCAGCCATCCAGAATAAAAGTTCAGCGATTTGTAAGGCTCTTTTACATTTGGCCAACGCTTAGCAGGAAAAAATGATAGACTGTGATTATAACACAAAGGATTATGTTTGGCTTTTTAAGCTGAAAATCAGTTGGCTCTAAGCTAATGGCTTACAATTTTTGGCTTAAATTGACCACTATTATTTTAAAAATGGTTGGATTAAAATTTCAAAAATAAACCTAATACACTCTGACCAATCGGTTTTCTTTTCAAAGTGTTATTATTAATTTACGATGAATCCGATTTTATTACTGACTATTGACCATTGGAAAATTGTGAGTCAAAACTTCATTGCCGTAGGTATATTACTGATATACTCGAGCAATTAGTTGGAATTTCCAAAAAATTGTATATGGGCATACATATATATGGACTCAGCCAGATAGATGGATTGTGCACATTCATTTTTAGTGTAAAGTCCACTTTGAGCACTTATGGTTGTTTCGTTTGTTGGCAGCTTATTATTGAAAGGCTCTATCGAAAAAGTCAAAGAATAAACCATAATTAATTATTCATTATTCTACAAAGACGATTGGTTATTGAGAATACTTTTGAAATAAGCATAAAAGCTTAATTTATCTTTCACGCATGAAGAATTCACATTTGGCTCCCGGCAACAGAGAAACTATTTAGTTGGGTTTGCGTCGCCTAAAAGCTGTGTTCTCATTTTCCCATCGAAATCGGCAAACCAAAACAAATTGTTCAAGTTGCCGTGAAATGGAAAACAAATTGAACTTATCAATAAATCGAGTGGGGGCGATAACGATTAGAAAAGAGCCCGTACAATGACGCGACCGAATTCGAACCAAACCCAAAGAGCCAAGAGCAGCGAATTTCTACACATATTTCGTATCAAACGTGGGCCACCAGTCTCAGGTAAAAAACAGCACTAAAGATAAGGGCTTAAAGTCGTTGCTCTTGTCAGGTATATATATTTTGTATTTGATATCTCCAAAGCATATGGAAAAAGAAAACATTGAGTTCTATATTTAAGATATTTATCAGGTTAAACAAAAGCCCCAATAAGTACGGCTTAAATACAAACCCATAAATAGCTATTAATTAATTAAAATTAATATGTCTAATCCTGGCAGAAACCAAACTATATTATATAAGAATAATTATGTTCACTTCAACATAGATTGAGAGTTCGAGGGTTTTCCATTTAGTTTGCTGGCCTTAAGTCTGCTGCGCCTGACAATTATGAAAACTTATCATTTGATTAAAGCACAAACCATTTAATTTATGAGTAACCCTTGTCTTGGTCTGGCCTTCGCCACCTGTGCAGAGCTTTATGTGTCAGGTGGTTGGACAGAATTGAAATCAGGGCAACTACCCCACGCTAAAAGGCTGACACAGCTATCTCACAGCTTTATTTTAAGCGCATAATATCGGAAAATTCGTGGTTCTCTGCCTCATTACGCTGCTTTTATTGATTGCCATGTTCTTTGGACTTATCACACGATTTTAAACAAAAACTTTCGGCAACCTTCCATTTCTCTTACAAACCAGATAAGATGGTCTTTGTTTGCCACCCGAAATGGCTAAAATGCGTCATCTTATTGAGCATGTCAATAGTGTGGGGAACTTGGTTACCCAAACTGGATACAAACGAAATGTGCCCGTCATTCTGCCAAATGGAACGTGATATTAAATGACAAAATTATTTATTCAAATACATTTAATGGCTCCCTTTTGACTCGAGAGATAATCGTTATTTGAGTTGAGATTGAATTTTGCTAAGATAAAACTGAATTGTGTTGTGTGTAAGTGAACTCTGCTGGCCAACATCAGCTATAATCATGACTTGTTGACAAATCAAAGTCCATACTAAATCATCGTGATTTTATCAGGGCAGTAAAATCGAAGCCAGTCATTTGATTCTTATCTATTCAAAAGCCTATATACTAAATGTGATAACTGGCATTTTTTTTCTCTGTAACTTTCTAAAAATCGTGCTTAACTGCAAAGTTTAGCAGCTTGTTAATAATTATATAGTCTATAGTTGTTGACAAACCAAAGCAAAGTGAATCATTATCATTATCTAGTTCAATAAAATATCCAACCAAATATTTTGATTGTTATCTGTACAAAGAACAATCAACTAAAACGTGTTTATCTTAGTGCCCCTCTATAAAATGTACTACATATTTGGGAAAAAAACTCAACAAAACATTAACTTTGGACCCAAAAAATCTGATTAAATGTCGGAACTTCTCATTAAATGTTTTTTGGTTGTGAGGAGAAAAGCTTTATCAATTACCCTTAGTTGTATGTGTCCTTTTATTTATTTATTTACAAATGTAAGGGTAAATTTCATGGTTGTTATTTTTCGGTAATCTAATGCTGCTCTTCCGCAATTGTGATGATTTACCTCCTAAAATTATTTGTGTTTGCTCAAGAAATGTGTCACCACGTGTGTGTTTTACAGTGTCACTCGAAAGTGTTTGCTCATCGTAATAGTGTGCTCCTAATTTACATTAGCGGACGCCTTAAAAGCGCGCGTGCTATTATTTAAACAGCGCAAATGGTGTTTGAAGTGCAATTAAATAAACCTAGGTCAGGGAAGAACAAAACTTCAACCGTGAAGAGTCGCCGACGTCACAACTGAAGCGAAACCTGAACACTTGTTTCCGTTTGCCAGCGAGTCGTGAACTTGGGATACACAAGTATAAAATATCCGGAAGATTTACTACATTTGATGTTTGCCCGGTATTACGGGGCAACAGCTCTGGGCACCGCCCACCCAGACATTCAGACAATCGCCGTGATATATCCCCTAATCTGAAGCTGCCTGCGGGAGTCACAAACTGCGTAATCGTTCGCTGTTTCTTAGATGAAATAGTAGATGTTTACCCACAGATTTAGATACGAATTCGGTATAAATGGGGCGTCGCAGTCTATTTCACAAGCCATTTTCGTACAAGAGTCACTCTGTTCGGGTTAACGTGGAAATCCTCAAGGACACGGAGCATGGAAAAAGGACACCAGAGCAGGAAGTTTTCACACAAGAGCTTTATGGCAAACTAGGATCTCTGCTCCCAATAGAGGCTCTCCAACTGTGATATACAATATTTAAGTATCCAATATACTTAGTTAGTTCAAATTAAAGGATTCTGCCGGACTCAACGAGTGCATGATGTTCCTCAACATATTCCAATCGGGCATCTTTCAGTGGCAGTATCGCCGCCAACTTTTGGTCTCTTTGAGTGGTATGTTAATGAAGATAAGACGGATTTACAGCTCAACTGGTGGCGAATGGAAAGTTTCGGCTCTTCGGATCCATGTCAAGTTTGTGGACAAAGAACTTGGCCGGGCTTAAGTGGGATTCAGGGAGGACATGGACATGGCATGCCAGCCCACCCAAAAAAAACTTGACACAAAGTTGATGGCTGAAAATTCAATTTCACGCGTGCCTATGCAAATGAGCCACTTGAGCTGTTGATTCCCGCCTTTAGGGAGCCAGCTGATGTCATTCGTTGATCTATGTGTTCTTGTAGCCACGCTGATAACGTTCTGCCACGGCATCGCTTTGGGTTGGCTCTCGCCCATGCTGCCCCAGTTGCTGTCGCCCGCCGACACGCCTTTGTCCTTCTCCATCGACGTGAACGAGGCCTCCTGGCTGGGTGCCGTCATCAGCATTGGCGGGATTACTGGAAATTTCTCCTTTTCCTACCTAATGAATCGCTTCGGCCGGAAAGTGTCAATTTATGCCCTGGCCGTGCCCCACACGGTGAGTTTCCGCGCAGTTTGCTAAGTCAGGGGCTTTGTGTGATGTCTCTTTGTGATCCGCAGTGCATTTGGTTCCTGTTCTACTTCGCCCAGAGCATCGAGTGGTTGTATGTGGCCCGGGTGTGTGCCGGTCTAACTGGCGGTGGCATGTTCGTGGTACTACCAATTTTCATCGGCGAAATTGCTGACAACAGGTGAGTGCAAAAATACAAACCTCAGCTTTTCATTGGGAGCTACATGACTATACTAACGAACAGCCATCACAAATGTTTTAGAATCTTAAAACTTTTCCACAAAATGTACTTTTTAAATATTTAAAATTCATTTTGCCATTTGATTTACATATTTTTATGATTGAAACAAATATAATTTTATAATGAAATCGAATCTTTATTGGATTTCCATAAAGCGTTATTACAACTATGTATATGTTTTCTAAAAAAAAATATGTATTATAAATTGATAGCTACATTGAATTCCATAAAACGTTCTTTAAAAATAGTAAACGTTTTTTTTGTTATTGAAACTCAATTCAAAATGAAAAAATGTTGTCTAATAAAATCAATTGAAATGTACTGTGTATCAGCTTTTTTGTGCTCTTTAAATAAAAACTGTGCAGAAAAAAATCAACACGAAACGCTGTGCAAAATACGATTTATTGGGTTCTCAGCTAATTTTTGCGAAAATTTAATTGGAAACCTTTGGCAACCAATAGAAAGGAAGAATTGGATATGAATTGGCCAAATTGATTTCAACACCAATGCTAATTTCCATCCGACAGCATTCGTGGGCGCCTGTGCTCCTTCTTCACCCTCACCATGAACACGGGTATAATGGTTGGCTTTGTGGTGTCCTCGCACATCGCCTACCACGTGATACCCTGTGCCGTGGTGGGTCTGCCCGTCCTCTACGTATTCCTGGCCACTCGTTATCCCGAGCCACCGCAGCAGTTGATTAGGTGGCAGCGCGAGGAGGAGGCCGAGCGATCTTTGAGGTTCTATCGCCGTTGCGATGGCACCAATGTGTCCAAGGAGGAGGAGCGGGCTTATCAGAAGCAGTTTGACGAGATGCGACTGGCCATCCGAAAGCAGAACAAGGATTCCGACGACCAGGCTCTCTCTTTTTCGGATTTCCGTAAGAAAGGATTTACCAAGTCATGATTTTTTCATAATTTTTAAAATAACGACCTAAACATTTAGCTTTAAAGATGAGCCAAACATATATTTTTATACAGAGAAAAAAAGCTTTAAAATGCTACGTTATACGTGCAAAAAGAGAGTAAAAATATTTTAAAAATTAAAACAGTACTTTTACTTATTAAAGTGTTTTAACCCTGTTTGTTCACCTTAAGCTTTTGAAAATTGTTCTGTTTAGGAAAAAATTGTATAAAAAATACCTAGTTTAATTTTGAAGGTAATTTTTCCTTAGTTTATTTGGTACACGCAGCTTTATGGCTATGTTTGGGTCATTATTATTGGTTTATTTTTGATTATCTTAATTTGTAATTTTTTTGCAGTTACCAAACGTTCCTTAAAGGCTCTGGCCACGGGCTTGGTCCTGATGATAGCCAACATCTTTACGGGCACCTTCGCCTTCAACAACTACATGTCCAATATCTTCGATGCGGTGCACACCCAACTGGATCCCAACACGAACACGATTATTATCGGAGCCGTCCAGATTTTGGGCACTTTGGCTAGCATCTATTTGGTGGATCGCTATGGCCGTCGGATCCTGTTGATTGTGTCGTGTGCTGGCAGTGGAATCGGCACCTCCGCCTTTGGATTGTACGCCTTCTATGCGGAAGAGCAGGAGGTGGATCTGTCGGCCTACTCCGCCTGGCTGCCCGTCACCCTGATGGCCTTCATCATATTCATAGCCAATGTGGGCGTCATTTCGGTGACGATGGTGGTCCTGGTGGAGATCCTGCCGCACAAAATCCGGGCGGTGGCCACCAGCTTCTGTTTGGGCTGCCTCAGCTTCTTTGCCTTCACCTCGCTGAAGACCTTCCCGCTGATGATGTTCCACCTGGGTCTGGCGGCCACCATGTGGTTCTGTGGCGCCGTCAGCGCCATCTGCCTCTTCTACGTGGTGGTTTGCCTGGAGGAGACCAAGGGTCGCTCCATTTATGACTAAACCCCCTTGCGAATAAAGTACATATTACCAATTAGTTGTGGTCGTGGTTTTTCTACTATACTATACTATTAAACCAAAACAAAGCTGGAAACAAAATCCGCGGGAGGAGCCCACAATAAAAAAAAAAAAAACGGAGCAGACAGGGCTTGATTTATGACCCGACTACTGGCTTCTCTGCGACAACACACCTGCCATCAGCTAATGTCGTGCAGGCAATTAGCCTTGTTGGCTTTGTTTTTGTTTAGAAGCCCCACAGCGTTATCCCCATACGGAAAGGACCAGTTAGGAAGTTAGCAAGTGATATGCAAAAGAAAACCCACAAATGGAAAATACGTTGTGCAAAAAAATAGGAAAAACGACAAATGAATTGAAAAAATACCACAACACTCTTACAAAGGATTTTCCGTAATGTTTTAATTGCTTCTAAACAGTAATGGAGCTGGAACTTGTTTGTGGGGGAAGGCGTTTCAGATTCATTTTGTTGTACCCTTTTTTTTCAGTACAAAATGTAATATGTGTTATTACCCAACTTGTTTTTAAGACCTCTAATCCCACTTGTGCACCCATTTACCTGCTTTAAAGGAATTCCATAAGCTTATGAGATGGAATAACGGTAAATTAGCTAAAGCTTACATAGTTCAATTGGGCAAAACAGTTTAAATACTTCAATCTGAAGCTAACAGCCAATTTGTTGATTTAATTATCCTATTATCCGCTTGGCGAAGTTTTTGGAACTCAACCATGGTGTAATAAGATAATCCGCCATTTAGGTCAAGTGAACAAAAAAGTTTTTAGGTTTTAATCAGGGATTAGTGAATAATTTTATAATCGTAGTATTTAGCTTATGGAAATATTAAATGAAAATAGTTTGGAACAGAGGTTTCCATGAGTGCATTTATTTCTCACTTGCAAATGAGTTCCTTTAAAGTTTAGCAATTAGCAAAAGTGCAAATGCAGCTTTTAAGGATCACGACGCAGACAAAATGAATTCAAAACAAATGGTATGTTTGTTTGTTAAAACAAAATAAAAAGCTAAATCCTCTTTGGCGTAAAATTATCACATTCATAGAAAGTTGTGCATAATTTTGAGCCCTTTGATTCTGCAGACCTTTAATAAGTACTCCCTAGTTAGGCGTCGAACCTTATAATTAATGAATTAAGTTGATAAGAATAGAAAAGAGGACCAAATAAAACCAATTGGACAATTGCATCTGACCTCCCAATGGATATCTCGACAAATAAGTAAACATGTTTATTACAATGGCGAACTTTGCGATAATAATAACAAGATGGGAAGACAGCACAATCTTCTGAAAAGGTTTCACTTGGTTATCGACGTTCGGCAAACAACTGATTTTAAGTGCGAGCTACTTTTGGCGCTACTTTTCTTTGGAGAGTTTTCATTATTTTCTAGCTAAATTATCCAAGGGTACACAATTACACAATTATATTGTTCTCCGAATTTGGGAGGAAACCCTCAAATAACTAGTTTGGCTTCGCATTGTCGGTCGAATCAACATAAGCACTCGAGTGTGAGTGAATGGGGAGGCTAACGAGCGGCATGAATTCAATTTGGCCAAAAACATCTAATTAATTCCACAATTTCAACTCATGTCCAACATTTCACCACCTGTTCGCATATGCCATTGGTGTTTACAGTCGTATTAAGTGACATAATTTGAGTGCGAATTTTGGGTGCGAACGCAAATGACAAGCAACAGCAACTTTGTGACTTTGTTCCTATTTCCGATTAGCCATCAAAAATCGATTAATTGAAGCGAAAACATATATTCTTCTTTGTATTTGTATACAAATAATAATATAAACAATGATACAATTATAAGTAAAATAACATTTTTTCTTTCACCATAGGTTTGTACAGAATTTCATTTGTATTCGTATTCTATTTCTTTTATTTTCATTCAATTTGGTCAAAACTAAAAACATTATACCGGTTTTGTTTAATATTCTTTTGGTCGAAAAACAAAAATAAATGACATTTCTGTTCCTTTCAGTAAACTTTGCCAATTATGTTGAAACCCACCGATCAGCATGCATCACTCCAACACCATTGCGCATAGGATAGTATTGTTTTTCCTGCTGGTGGGCGCATGTCAGGCCCTGGGATCTGATTCTGGGGAAATCAACACGACACCCAGCAATCCAGCAATGTTTCCACTGACGCCAGGGAATATGCAAATTGAAGTGCATCGCTATGTAACCGGTTTACCCGAATCGAAAACTCCGGACTCGCTTACTAAAATACGCTTAAACGTGAGTTGATTTCAATAATTCTTTTGCTTTGGATACTGCTGCGGTTTTTTTTTGAGTTTATTTGTTTCTGGGAGGTCTTTGTTCATTTTTACACCCTTGCAGAGGGTATTATAAATTTAGTCCTCGCATATTAGTTTCTCAGCTTTAAAGGTTCAAAAAACGTTCACAAACTTTATAAGACGCTAGGGGTCGCAATAGGAACAACAGAAAAAATACATGAATAAATAATAACTTCGTTGTTCCTTTTTTGGATGTACGAACATACTTCGAGATATAGTAGTGGCTTACTCCGAAAAGTATGCATCACTAATTTGATGAGGAAAATGTTTAAATAAGAAGTTACATAAAAAATGTACAAGGGGTATGCATAGCCTTACATAGTTTAAAAAAATTCTTGAATTTTTTGTTGAAGCGTGACGAAGTAGAATATTTTAAAAAGTGATGCGTTGTATTTTATATATTTATTTTTATTAACACGTATAAAATCGCAAAAACCAAAATATAATCGTTTTATAGAAAATTTAATATTTGTTATCTGGAAGGGTATATAAACTTAGACTTGCCGAAATTTGCTTCCCTTCCTGTTTTTATTTAATTGCATTTTCCAGCCCACTCCAGATGGCGAAATCACAGAGCTTAGCACCAACGTAACGCTCTACATGCAAAAGATCCCACGCCTGCATGTGAAATGGCAGGACAACCTGCCGGAAGGTGAGTTATGTTGTTTTTTCAGATAAATACTATGTGCATATCATGGTCAAAACATACATTTTTTATCAAAATTTTATATTTTTAATTTTCATTTTTAAAATAATTTATTCAATCTTTTAAAACGGGTTACAGCTCCATTTTCTTAGTTAAGTTATTTTAAGATGCAATTTTCACATAATCTTGATTTCCTCTGATGTCATTTTGTGATAATTTGGTATAAAATTATTTAACAATAATTAACTTTGACTTTAAACAAATTATCTTGAATTTTTTAAGGTTTAATTTGTGTAAAATACGCCAGTTTGTGAGATTTTCTGTGAGTAAACATATCTCATTAATGGATACCCCAAAATAGATACGAAACATTACTAGTTCTAGTGTACCTAGTAAATAGGAATTAAAAAAAAAAAGCCAAGCCATCGTTAATTTTTGCTCCGATCTACTTGATATACAGACGCAACATTCGTGGGATATTATGTATTCATTAAACACGTTAATTGCAGGCACATCCTACAATGTCCTTGTGAGTGCCGTGAACAACAGCCGGTGTCCGGATGCGCCGTGCAGTGAGTACGGCATCAAGCAGAAGAAGGCCAGTCCGGAGCCGCACCTCGTCCTCCTGCCAGTGAATCCCAGCCTGAACGTGGAGTCCGTGGACTGCAACTACATGTTCGGCTGCCAGTACCAGGTCATTGTGGAGACCTCCAACGCGATGGTCAGGCGCTCCGCCCGCGTCTTTGTTCCACGTGAGTTCCGCGAGGGCAGCGCTCAGTTACATATTACCTTTAGTTGTTCGCCTCCTTAAAAATTTATAAATTAATTGTCATTGAGAGCATTGTAAAGTTTTGATTATGCCAACTTATGCGCATTGCTTGAGATTGTATCTTTTGTTCCGTTTTATATTTACCCAAAGTATAGTATCTATAACAACCGCAACTGGATACAGCTTTTGATTGACCCTTGTATATTATTTAATCCCAAAAAGAGTGCCTGGAGGGCAAATGCTCCTGCCAATTGGCACCCACGCCGCCGAAGGTCCTGGCCGTGGCCAAAATGCTCAGCAACGATACAATCAGCATCAACCTCTCGATTCTGGCCAGTGAGCAATTTCGCAAGGAGCAGGACTCCCGTTTGCACGAGACGTTGAGGGCCTACAAGATGCAATTAAAGTGAGTACTGGCAGTGGAATTCCTTAATGAGAAATTACAGAAGCTATCACGCAAAAGGACTAATTAAAAGGAGCAATTTTATTTCAACCACCAGCATTGCTACTGTGAAATCATTTGCATACTGTTTTTCCATTATTAAATACCACACACACAGTGCGGATACGTAACCGAATTTGGACTTTCAAGTGTCTTGTATTCTGCAGTCAGTATCTTAAATAAATATTATAGTTTTTCCGTTTCAAAATGTAAAATATATCCTTGAGAAATGTAATGGCCAACCAAACACATGAGAAAGTCATGCCAAGTCAACAAAAGCATTTCCAGAATCCCGAAATAATAAAAGCTGCGCCCTTTGTTTAAAATTTCTATGGAACCATGCCAATTGCAGAATCAACGAAGAGACCAACCCCTCGCTTCCCTGGGGCGGAGTTTTGAAGCACCTGCTGACCCGAGTCCACGCAATCAGCGAACTGAACTTTCGGCCAACAGCCAAGGGATTTGAGGGCATCATGAAGCTGCCACTGGGAACGCAGCTCAAGGAGAAGGCCTCCGTCAGCCTGCAGGCCGTCATCGTTGATCCTTCAGGATGCGAGGGGCCGCGCAGTGTCATTAAGGTGCCAGGTGAGTAAGTCTCACTTCACCCCGAATCCCCATTAATCAACATTTAAAAAATTGATTTCGAAAAGTGCCCGCCAACACCGTTCTGCTAACCGAAGGCGACAGTGTGGTAAGCTGTTATTTCGATTTCCTTGAAATCCTGCACGTTCTTAATTGTTTTCCGCGCAGAGCAACTCCATAATCGTCATGAGCGGCATGCTGATTGCCATTATCCTGGCCGGACTAATTATGCTGTTGCTGCGACGCCGAAGGGCCAGGACAACTGCCAAGCTGCGAAAGCAGGAGCAGATCTACATCCAGACCTTTGCCGCCTCGGCCATCGAGTGAGTTTTGTTCGTGAGCTTTAAGTGTGGAAAGTTCTTAATGCCCGGTGTTCTTACCTCTTTCAGGATGGAGGACAATGTGAACTATGTGGACAAGTATGTGGAGGTGGGTCAGCCTTTAAATACAGTTTAACATAAATTCAAATCAATTAATTTTAATTAGTTCCCCATTGCAAAAGCGCATAGATATTCTTTTATATAAATACCTTTTTATTTGCATGCAGAAATCGCAGGTCCTGGGACTGGCAGACATATTCGAGGTCCCGCACTCGGCCATCCAAATCGGGCGAATGTTGGGCGAGGGAGCCTTTGGTCAGGTGCACGAGGCCACCGCCATCAATTTGCGCCGGATGAGGGGCACCACCATTGTGGCCGTGAAGCAGCTGAAACGTGAGTACATTGTTGCAATTGGAAAACCTTGGAACTTCCGAACTTCCTTTGTCTTTAGCCAATCCCAAGGCGGATGAGGTGGCCGAGTTTCTGGCCGAAATCGAGATGCTCAAGGGTGTGGGCACCCACAACAATGTCGTCTGTTTCCTGGGCTGCTGCACCATCAAGGCACCATACCTGATGATCATGGAATACGTTGGCAAGGGAAACTTGGTAACTATTAACATTTCCCTATGTCCTTAGATTTTCAATCAAAAATCTTATTTGTTTTTGGGAGGTATAAGTATAAGTATAAGTATAAGTATAAGTATAAGTATAAGTATAAGTATAAGTATAAGTATAAGTATAAGTATAAGTATAAGTATAAGTATAAGTATAAGTATAAGTATAAGTATAAGTATAAGTATAAGTATAAGTATAAGTATAAGTATAAGTATAAGTATAAGTATAAGTATAAGTATAAGTATAAGTATAAGTATAAGTATAAGTATAAGTATAAGTATAAGTATAAGTATAAGTATAAGTATAAGTATAAGTATAAGTATAAGTATAAGTATAAGTATAAGTATAAGTATAAGTATAAGTATAAGTATAAGTATAAGTATAAGTATAAGTATAAGTATAAGTATAAGTATAAGTATAAGTATAAGTATAAGTATAAGTATAAGTATAAGTATAAGTATAAGTATAAGTATAAGTATAAGTATAAGTATAAGTATAAGTATAAGTATAAGTATAAGTATAAGTATAAGTATAAGTATAAGTATAAGTATAAGTATAAGTATAAGTATAAGTATAAGTATAAGTATAAGTATAAGTATAAGTATAAGTATAAGTATAAGTATAAGTATAAGTATAAGTATAAGTATAAGTATAAGTATAAGTATAAGTATAAGTATAAGTATAAGTATAAGTATAAGTATAAGTATAAGTATAAGTATAAGTATAAGTATAAGTATAAGTATAAGTATAAGTATAAGTATAAGTATAAGTATAAGTATAAGTATAAGTATAAGTATAAGTATAAGTATAAGTATAAGTATAAGTATAAGTATAAGTATAAGTATAAGTATAAGTATAAGTATAAGTATAAGTATAAGTATAAGTATAAGTATAAGTATAAGTATAAGTATAAGTATAAGTATAAGTATAAGTATAAGTATAAGTATAAGTATAAGTATAAGTATAAGTATAAGTATAAGTATAAGTATAAGTATAAGTATAAGTATAAGTATAAGTATAAGTATAAGTATAAGTATAAGTATAAGTATAAGTATAAGTATAAGTATAAGTATAAGTATAAGTATAAGTATAAGTATAAGTATAAGTATAAGTATAAGTATAAGTATAAGTATAAGTATAAGTATAAGTATAAGTATAAGTATAAGTATAAGTATAAGTATAAGTATAAGTATAAGTATAAGTATAAGTATAAGTATAAGTATAAGTATAAGTATAAGTATAAGTATAAGTATAAGTATAAGTATAAGTATAAGTATAAGTATAAGTATAAGTATAAGTATAAGTATAAGTATAAGTATAAGTATAAGTATAAGTATAAGTATAAGTATAAGTATAAGTATAAGTATAAGTATAAGTATAGTATAAGTATAAGTATAAGTATAAGTATAAGTATAAGTATAAGTATAAGTATAAGTATAAGTATAAGTATAAGTATAAGTATAAGTATAAGTATAAGTATAAGTATAAGTATAAGTATAAGTATAAGTATAAGTCTAAGTATAAGTATAAGTATAAGTATAAGTATAAGTATAAGTATAAGTATAAGTATAAGTATAAGTATAAGTATAAGTATAAGTATAAGTATAAGTATAAGGTATAAGTATAAGTATAAGTATAAGTATAAGTATAAGTATAAGTATAAGTATAAGTAGTATAAGTATAAGTATAAGTATAAGTATAAGTATAAGTATAAGTATAAGTATAAGTATAAGTATAAGTATAAGTATAAGTATAAGTATAAGTATAAGTATAAGTATAAGTATAAGTATAAGTATAAGTATAAGTATAAGTATAAGTATAAGTATAAGTATAAGTATAAGTATAAGTATAAGTATAAGTATAAGTATAAGTATAAGTATAAGTATAAGTATAAGTATAAGTATAAGTATAAGTATAAGTATAAGTATAAGTATAAGTATAAGTATAAGTATAAGTATAAGTATAAGTATAAGTATAAGTATAAGTATAAGTATAAGTATAAGTATAAGTATAAGTATAAGTATAAGTATAAGTATAAGTATAAGTATAAGTATAAGTATAAGTATAAGTATAAGTATAAGTATAAGTATAAGTATAAGTATAAGTATAAGTATAAGTATAAGTATAAGTATAAGTATAAGTATAAGTATAAGTATAAGTATAAGTATAAGTATAAGTATAAGTATAAGTATAAGTATAAGTATAAGTATAAGTATAAGTATAAGTATAAGTATAAGTATAAGTATAAGTATAAGTATAAGTATAAGTATAAGTATAAGTATAAGTATAAGTATAAGTATAAGTATAAGTATAAGTATAAGTATAAGTATAAGTATAAGTATAAGTATAAGTATAAGTATAAGTATAAGTATAAGTATAAGTATAAGTATAAGTATAAGTATAAGTATAAGTATAAGTATAAGTATAAGTATAAGTATAAGTATAAGTATAAGTATAAGTATAAGTATAAGTATAAGTATAAGTATAAGTATAAGTATAAGTATAAGTATAAGTATAAGTATAAGTATAAGTATAAGTATAAGTATAAGTATAAGTATAAGTATAAGTATAAGTATAAGTATAAGTATAAGTATAAGTATAAGTATAAGTATAAGTATAAGTATAAGTATAAGTATAAGTATAAGTATAAGTATAAGTATAAGTATAAGTATAAGTATAAGTATAAGTATAAGTATAAGTATAAGTATAAGTATAAGTATAAGTATAAGTATAAGTATAAGTATAAGTATAAGTATAAGTATAAGTATAAGTATAAGTATAAGTATAAGTATAAGTATAAGTATAAGTATAAGTATAAGTATAAGTATAAGTATAAGTATAAGTATAAGTATAAGTATAAGTATAAGTATAAGTATAAGTATAAGTAAGTATAAGTATAAGTATAAGTATAAGTATAAGTATAAGTATAAGTATAAGTATAAGTATAAGTATAAGTATAAGTATAAGTATAAGTATAAGTATAAGTATAAGTATAAGTATAAGTATAAGTATAAGTATAAGTATAAGTATAAGTATAAGTATAAGTATAAGTATAAGTATAAGTATAAGTATAAGTATAAGTATAAGTATAAGTATTACTATAATCAGCAAGTAGCCAGATATGCGTTTCCATTTGTTTGTTTTCCCAACGAATTCCAATTCCAAACGAATTTTCTTTGCTTTGCGTGTAGCTGACCTATTTGCGAGCGGTGCGGCAGGAGGCTGGCAAATTGAAGCGACGAAATGCCAACTATACATCCTGCAGACCAATATCGCCCAGGGCAAATGGCTCCTCGTCACCGAAAGCACTTGCACAGAGCGTGAACTACATCGAATTGAAGGCATCCAGCCAGACAATTGAGGTGCCACCGGAAAACTCCAACGCAACTACATATTGCACCCGGCAACCACCTCCATCGTTTGCCGAAAGTATGCGATTTGTTAAACTACATTTCGGGAAAATTCTTAATCTATTTTTAAATTTTAGCCACTTACACGATTGTGGAGGATGAGGAGCACTTTGAGTACATACTGGACAACAAGGAGCTACATAATTTCGCACTGCAAATTGCAAATGGTATGCGGTTCCTGGAAGAGCAGGAAATAACGCACCGGTATGCATAATTAAAATACACTTTTTACTATCCAAAATTAATGGTTTTCTTGTATTTCTTTGCAGCGATCTGGCTGCTCGCAATGTGTTGATTGACAGCAATAAAGCTCTGAAAATATCCGATTTCGGTCTTTCAAGGCATGGAATTTATACGAATACGAGAACACGAAAGGTGAGTTCAGTGTTTTAATATTTAGGACTTCATTTTTATACTTCGATAGCAAAAAATTATCAATTATAAAAACTAAAATATATATATGTACCTTTCATTTGAGACATCATATGTAAACGAGTAACACTGGTAAACTTTACTACAACTTACAACTTTTTCCTATAGATCACGCTTAGATGAACTAGTTGCACTGATTAAACACAAGCTATTATTGCAGTCATAACAATTGTATGTCCTTTCCCATAGCTCCCCCTTCGATGGCTGTCCATAGAGGCCATTCGCGACAATGTGTACTCCAGCAAGAGCGATATCTGGGCGTACGGAGTGGTGCTCTGGGAGATTGGCACCCTGGGCGCCTCGCCATATCCCACGATCAGCAACAGCGAGCTGATCCCCTACTTGATGGCGGGTAACCGGCTGGAGAGGCCGGAGATCTGCACGCCGCAGGTGTACACCATCATGCTGCAGTGTTGGCTGGAGGAGCCCGAGGAGAGGCCCACCTTCGACGCGCTGTACAGGGTGCTCAGTCCAAAGACCACCTATGTGGACATCAACAGTCTGAGTGATGACTACGTCTTTCCGCCAATCAACGAACATAGGGATTAAGTTAACGCGTTACTTCTATTGTAGACCTCCTCCAGCGTTAATTGCTATCAGTGTAATGTATTAGTCTTAAGTCGATATTTGTTACAATCGTTTACGTTTTAAATGTCCTTATTCGATAATTGCTATAAGTGTATCATAGTAATCGACCATCCCTGCTGTACAAATATCTCCGTCTGTGTGTGCATAATGCAGATTTCAAAATGTGCCGGAACAAAGTTTTGATATAAGATCAAGTTACGTGTGTGGCTAGTTAGTAAACATTAGAGAGTCGGCTTAGGTTCGCACAAACTTCTTAGTTTTTCGCTTGTTAAACTATGTATGTTAGGTAATTAAGACCATTAAACAGACCTCATGGTCTGCTGTATACGAACGTAATTTTGATGTGCTGTGAGTTTTAAACAAAAATTTAAATATTTTGAAACTAACTGTATTTCATATTTTATTGTTAGTCTTTACTTGGCGTTCATGCGTTACATCAAAGTATTAATAAAATTGAAAAAACTTTAAAACAAGTTTCTTAATGTCGAACGCCATATACGTCGTTCCAGGCCTCAAATTGTTGGCAATCCTCCGCAGAAACACTTTTGGATATGACCCTCAAAGCCTGCTTAAAATCGTCCATAGTAACGGCTGGTAGCTGATTATGAAAGGAAAAATAATTGAAGAATTGAATCACTTTCCACATTGCAAAAATCTTCAGTTTTTTAAACGATTTTAGTTAAGTTTAAAGTTTAGTTTTAACTTGGTTTGGTTTTGCTTTACTTCATAATTTTAATGAAGTAATAATTGTGTTTCCAAGGTGCAGAGTTTTTTTTCATCCTTCACTCATTTTTTGTAGTTTGCATATTTTAGTTATGCTTAGTTTCAAGTTCTTCATCATCTTTATACCATACGCTACCACACCTTTGTTATATGGCCTGGTCTGGGAAATTTTACTGGAGAAGTTACACTTTATACTTAAATTTGTTTGGACTATGAGCATTGACGCAGTCCCCTTCATTAAAGGATTTGGTTAACTAAGCGGGGGCAGCAATGCGTACCTGATGCGATTCGATTGTTTCCATTTGATTGGGTGTCAGCGCTCGAAGGGGAGCCATTGATGCATAGCGGCACAGGGAATCCACATCAGCCCCTGAGTAGCCGTCCGTAAACTCCGAAAGCTGGTGTATTTCAAAATCATCGAGATTGTGTTTTACCTGTCGAATGATCTTCTCAATGATTTTTTGCCGTGCTTCCTTTGTTGGGAGCGGTACGTAAAGGCGGCGTACAAATCTCCTTCGAACCGCCTCGTCCAGTTCTTGCGGCCGGTTGGTGGCTCCGATTACCAGAAGTCGAGTTTCCTCATTACTAGCAGCACCATCCAAATGTATGAGAAACTCGTTTTTCAGCCGCAGAGTACTCTCATTCTCGTTCCCCGAACGCTTAGACAACAGGGAGTCCACCTCGTCTATGAAGATTATCTGAAGTCAAAAAAGAAGGCAGGCTTGAAGTATTTAAAATCCTTCTTGACTTGAACTATGCCACTTAGCTTAGGAAATGTAAACCTAATTTCAAAAGCAGAATGACTAGCATGTCTGACATACAGCTGGCTGATGGGCTGCGGCCACGGCAAACAATGTCTTCACCAGCTTCTCCGCCTCGCCGACCCACTTGGAGGTGAGGCTGGAGGGATTGATGCTGAAGAACTTCGCCTTGGCCTGCGATGCGATGCTCTTGGCAATGAGTGTCTTGCCGGTGCCAGGTGGTCCGAATAGCAAAACGCCTCGTGGTGGACATCGTACTCCGGTGAACAAGTCCGGGCGACGCAGTGGCATTATAATGGCTTCCAGGAAAGTTGACTTGGCAGATTCCAGACCGGCAATATCTTCCCAGGCTGAAATGCCAACATATGAATGTATACTATGCTCTTAATTGATTAAGGAAAACACCGAACAGAGCACTTACCGACAGGTTTGAAATCATGCATACTCTCGCCGAGAATTTGCTCCACCATCTTGGGATCCAGTTGGGCCAGGGCGGGTGGCACGTTGAGGCAACTCCTGTTTACGAGCGGATTAAATAAAATAAGTAAGTATGCCAAGTTCTGGGAAACTGCTTGGAATGTGAATTCTTACGAGCTGCTGGAGTTCTCACTTTGCCGCAAGGGCGATACGAAATTCGAACTAACTGTGCGTTTTCCTCCGAGTTTTTTCTTCCTGAAGTTCATCATGTCGGATGGAGATTCCCTCGCTGTCTGCTGATTGTTTTTCTGTGAATTTCAAGGCAATTTCATAGTAAGTATAAGCTTAGACTTTTAAGAACTTTTAAGCAGGGAGCATGATTATGTCTTGTAAGAAAGCATATTTGTAGTTTTAAAGTTGTGATGGGCACCGACATGAAACGTAAGTTCTTAACTTTTAAACATACTAGTTCTAGTAATCAGGTTAAAAAAAATGACTTCAACTGTGTTGCTGAGACCAACTTGAAATTTAGAGACAACATTTTTAAAAATAAAACAGAAAAAAAAAAACAAATTAAAAAAATGTTAAAACCCTACTCCCTCCTTAAATTGAATTTTGTGTTCAAAGCCGAAGCTGGCCAACCTTTAGATCGTCCAGAATTAGTTGCTCCCGGGCTGTGCGAAAACCGAATCCGTTTTGTGATGAGTTCTCTTGTAGACTCTGTTGATGATTGTTCTCATTATCCGATTTAGAGCACGATTCCGGGAAATTCAAATTAGATACTGGCGTTGAGATTGGGTTGGGTTTAGCCGGATTTTTGGCTAGGTTCTTGTCGTTTAGCAAGGAATGTGCCAGCAAGTCTCTTGAAGTCATCTCGACCCTTTGACAGCTCTCATAGGTGCTCTTGCAGGATGGCTCGAAGTCGTTTTGCTGGGGCATAGGGAACATGTTATCCGAACATATATTGTGTGTATTAATCCTGCGGCTCGTCCTTATTGTTCGCTGGCATCGACTCAAGCGCTCTGCCATTGTATTCTCCGTGCTTTTGTCCTTCTGCAGTTTGTTTTGATGCTCTTTGAGCACTGCAAAATGGATGCAGTCGCTAAGGAGACTGGATATAATTTAACGTTAATCCTTTGTTGTTTTGGGATTAAATGCAATTTAACCTGGTTTGCTGGCAAAGCATCAGAGTTTGGCGGCGCCATGCATTCTGCTTTTGGCTGCTAGAGGCTTCTTTTGACTTGAAAGTAGCTTCACAGACAGCAAATCGTTCGGCCCACTGCTCCTTGTTCATTTTGTTCATTAATAAAAATTAATTAATGGTTAAAGATAAATTAAGACAAAAACTCGCGGCAAAAGAAAATCAGCTGTGGGTTGGATGAGTTTCGTAGCAGTCGGCATTTTGACATTGGCGATCTTTGTTATCGTTATCGTTAGACATTTAACCCTTATGGGAGAATATATTCTCAGTTTACAATTAAATTCAACCTAATTTAATTTAAAAAATGCTGGCAGAAAAATATATATTTTAACGTAGCTTTGGGATTGACTAATTAGTAATCAAAATGTGTTAAGAGCGTTGTTGCATTAAATGACAGTTGTTTTGTGGAAGCGTGCTGCTTCTTTTTCTCCCTATGCAAAACCTATGTACAAAAACTGTGTCTGGGGGCAGACGCAATAAAGCAATAAAGCAGCGCCAGTGTAAATAGCGTCTTGGAGGATAGTAAGTTATATATCAGTCAGAGGATATCAGCTGCGTTGGGTGGTATAGCATTCAGGTTTCGTGCAGCTGAGATCCATGCCAAAGCTATCGCTATCGATAGGTATCCCAACCAGTTTTATATCAATTTTAAAATTATTGTTATTAATTTGACAGTTTTTTTTAATTAAACCATTGATTTTAAATAAAATTTTTATTGGGCGGTTATCCGCTCTTTGTTTACCGGCTCTCATGTCACGAGGACTTTAACACAATATTTTTCAATCTATTACTTGACAATTGTTATTAATTGGTTCGTTTGGATTTAATTGAAAAGCATCCCATTTGCTTGGTTTGTGAGCCACCTCTGGAATTCACCATAAACACAACTAGCAGCCAAGGCAGACGTACCCAGATCTTATCGCCAAATCGGTCTGTATGCTCACGTTGGGCAAATATATACCTGCATATTGCTCATTCCGCCCATCTTAAACTGCCAACTAAAACGAAAACACGTCCGGACATAGTCTCCGGTCGTGAGTGGTCCGTGGAGCGGAGTTCAACTGGGTGCCGCATACTGGGCTTGTTATCTCCGGGTGAGATAAGGGCTCCGATCCCACGGCCATAAATACCCCCACAGCATCCATAAGCTGATTCTCAGTTTAGCAGTTTGTGCAGCTGCCTAAGCTCTTCGTTTGAGCAGTCTTCTTCGGTTAATTGGATAAGGAATGTGCCTGCCAAAGCGAGTTGGTGGTCTAGCCATCCAGAGTGTTGCCACGGCTTTAGGTGAGTGTCCAGAGTCTCTTACTGCATTCCTGTAACCAAGTTATCTTACTACAAAGACAATGCTTTATGAAATGTATAAAAAATTGGCCTAAGCAATAGTTTCTAAAAATCATTTGATTTAACATTTTTGTTAGGAGGTTACGAAATAAAAATACAAAATATAGTATAATCACTCAATTTAAATTTAAAAAACATAATTATTTACTTTACTAAATTTATTTTGTAAGGTTAATGTCGAAACAGTCTTTAAAATTGTCTTGCAACTTATTTCATATTTTCAGGCACGTTATAAAACAATAACGTTATAACACAATAGTACAACAACGTCAAGTTTGCTAAAAATTTGTAAATATTTTTATTTTACCATTTTGCAGGCAACATTTTGTGTTTCAATTTTGGCCTAATGTTTGGCATTACACCTGCGCATATGAGCCTTTATGAGTCCGAGCAAAATACCCCTCTGAACAAGGCAACCGATCCGGCGGGAACAGCCTGGCTGACAGGATACCTGTTCCTCAGCGCCGCCATCGGAGCCTTTTGCTCTGGATCCCTGGCCCTAAGGATTGGCCCCAAGTCCGTGCTTCTCTGCTCTGGACTGCTTCAAATTGTGAGTTAACAAAGCCCCTGCAGAAAATTCCAGGAAGATTTAATTTTTCTGTTTTGCATTCTGCAACTAGAAATTGTATGCTTTTTCAAAGTAGGTTTTATTGGTTACATGCAGTTTGGTTCTATGAATACCTTTTTCTTCGAATTCTCAACTAATTATGCTTCATTTTTTGTTGAGTGATTTGCTGGACTTAAGCTAAAAAATAGAAAATGTCTGCAATTGTATACTTTTTTAATTGGATATCAACATGTGTGTGTTTCCAATTTTAAGAACTTTCTTTCTTTTATCCCAAAAAGTACAAAATACCCGCAACAACCAAAAAAAGTAGACTAAAATCGCAAAAAGCTATTCAATTAAATTCAATTTATAAAGATTTTAGTCTAGTTTTATTGTTGATTTTCTATTGAACTTTACAAGAATTTGACCTTAAAAAAAAAATTTTGCAATTTAATTTTTGGGCCTCTAAGGTCTAAACTTACTTAGCTCTAATTTCATTCATTCAGATAGCCACTATATTTCCAGACCGGTTGGGCCTGCATTCATTTTGGATACGATATAGTCCACATCTACGCCTCCCGGCTGTTTGCGGGCGTGGCATCTGGCGCAGCTTTTGTGGTCCTGCCGATTTTCATCAACGAAATAGCCGAATCCCGAGAGAAAGCGGCCCGTCTGACCTTCACTATTGAGCTGTGGCGCACTCTGGGCATCCTCATGGGATTTGTCCTCGGCTTTTACGTGCCCTACCATCTGGTCAACGTCGTGGGGTGTGCAGTATCCTTTGTGTTCACAATGACGTTCCCCTTTGTGCAGGAGAGTCCGCACTTTTATTTGCGCAGGAACAATTTGGCCAGCTTGGAGAAGTCCCTGCGCTGGTACCGTGGCATCCGGGACATTGACGACCGCGATAAGCCGGAGTACCTCAGCGAACTGGCCGAGTTTCAGGCGGAGTTGGGGAGTCGGGGCAAGAATGTGGGCTCCACGCCCCTGTCGCACGGCTATATAATCCGGCTGACTTTCGTCAGCTTCCTGCTGACCGTTTGCGCCAAACTGAGTGGCGTTTTTGTGGAGCTGAACTACGCAGCGGATTTCCTCGGACGCACCGGCTACTCCACGGAAACCAATTACGTAATCCTGGCCAGCGCCCAGTGTGCCGGAGCGCTCCTCGCCCGCCTCCTTGGTCCCCGCCTACCGCGCAAGGTAAGTGCATTTCTCATTTAATTCACCATCATCTGCTCTGAGAAAATTATTTGTGTTTATCATAATTTACGACTTACAAATATATTTCCTACAATTTTTACTTTAAATTTATTATTATTAAAAAGTCGGAGAAAAAGAAAAAAAAAATTTAAATTTGAAACATTTTATATTTAATTTTAACTATAAAAAAATTCATTTTTTTCCCATACAAATAACAATGTTTGATTTAACCCAATCTAATGATTTTCTTGCAGCTCCTGCTCTGCATTTCATCGCTTCTTGCAGCGGTGGCAGTCATGGCGTTGGCATTATTCAAGGTTTACGGGCAGTTTTGGTTGCTGGGCAGTTGGGCGGATTGCTATTTGCCTATTATTCTGCTGGCTTTCCAGCTGGCTTTTGTCAGCTTTGGTCTTTATCCACTGGCTGCTGTCGTTAGCAGCGAAGTTTTGCCCACAAAGGTAAGACGTTTCCTTTGGAAAAAATTGCATACTTTTAACTGAATTTTAATTTTGTGATGTGTTTTCGTTGAATATTCGTTTTTTGATTTGTGTTAATTTGTGGAAGAATATTATATTTTTTTTTCTTTCCGAATTTATCTTTCTATCTATCTATTGTTTCAAGGAAAAGAACAAAATCTCATTTCGCCCCTGCTGAAAATTACTAAAAAAAAATAAAATTTAATTCAAGCATGTATCATATATCAATCAAAATTTATTATAATGGAGAACATTTTAATTTATTTAATTATATTAAAATATGCCCTCTTTATTTTTAATTTCTACCATCCCCTTTAAATCGATGGTTTCAACGAAAAGAACAAAATCTCTTTTCGCCCATGTTAAATGCTAGCTTATGTTGAATTTTAAAAGCAGGGCCATCTTTTATGAACATTTGACCACGTCCGCGTATATTTAATGAACTGTTATCCTTTGGCAGCTGCACGATTTGCTGTACTCAGTGGCTTCTGCCGTTTCGTGGCTTCTGCTCTTCGGCATGATTGAGGTGGGTGATTAAACTTTAAGTCGTAATCGCACAAGTCAATTAATTGAGTTTCATATGCAGGCATTCAATGCAGTCAAGGCCACAATCGCTCCCGCCTTGGTGCTTTATCTGTGGGTCTTTGCCGGCGCCTCCATATTCGTGGGTGTGATATCGATCCCACTGCTGCCGGAGACGCGCAACCGACGTCCGTCGGCGGTGCAACGCGACCTGGGATATGTGGACGACGGCGGAGTGGCCAAAGGACCGGCCGCGACCAATGGACACATTTCCACACACATCTGAGATGCTCGAGTATTCACTCACTGCTAGCTTTACCTACGATATTAATAACGAATTTAGTTTTAAAGCCTACACAAAAGTATACAATAATATGTGATTGGTTGCACAAGTGCCTCTAAGCAGCCAATTTAAAACAAAACTGTAATAGCAAAAAATAAAGAGAGAAGCGAATTTTCTCTTTAAATTGTTATATTTTATAATGGCAGTGGCAACGGTTAGATCCGGAAACCATCTAACTAATATGTCGCGCACGTCACTTGAGTTTTGGTTTACGGCTTTATCGTTTGCCCCGAATCTTGGTTGTTTGGTTACGGGTCTTATCTGGTTTATGGCCTACTGTCATAAAACCTTACCCCAAGAGAGAATAATTTGTGATAATAATTACGGTAGATGGTATTTCCTTGCGACAATGTACAGAAGTCTACAATGATATTCTTATGAAATGTAGTAGCCTTTTGGTACACGTGTACCTACAAATCATTTAAGATAAACGTCTGCCACAATAATTTTTCTACAATCTAGTCAGATGCATTTGTTAAAAAAAAAGAGCATTAATTATCAAAACGCCCTCTGCCTTGGGAGTGTTTAATTCAATAACTGGTGTTATTGATGGATTGATAAAGTCAAAAAAACCGAAGTAGACTCTTGAATTTTGTTTTAAGATTTTTTTTAATAAAAATAGTAACATTACTATAAATAATTTTTTATAAAAACAAACTATAAATGATAACTTTTTACGAAAGAATTCCTGAAATTTGGTATATTTTTTTTTAGATGTAAAGGTTATGTTTCTTCGATTTGTAAACACTGCGTATACGTGATATTATATGGTGTTTCAGAAAAATACTTAACATAACTTAATATACTGCGTATACGTGATATTATATGGTGTTTTAGAAAAATACTAAACATAACTTCATATTTTTTGAGTAATAATTTGTAACTTTAGTACGTTTCAGATCACTCGACGAAAGGCGCCAGCATGCATCACTTTCGCATGGCAAACAATCCGTTTTAATTCAGTCGCATCACCGAGTAATCCAAATTTACGGGTAACTGGTCGGGAGGAATTGCCAAAAATGATAAATGCGCGACAATTGTTTGAGTTGAGTATCTCGACTGGGCCCATATTTGCCTAGATTTTGACTAATTTATAGTAGTGCCCCTCTTTTTTTCAGTGGGAGTATCGAAGTGGCAGAGAGAGACTTTCCTCATTGAACGCATATCAAATCAGGAAAAAACAAACAAGAGCCGTACAAATAATTGTAATCGGCTGGAGAGGGCTAGCAACAAAGCAAATTTGCACTAACACCCCGGGGCAATAATTAACTATTTTCTGTGACAGTGGATTTGCTTTTGCTCTCATTTTGCCAGAGCATAATGGGCCGGTGATAACGGTCTATAATCTACGCGGCTACGCTGTTCAACTAAGCTCGTTTACGATCTAATGCAATATATAAGTATTATCATCCAGCCACTGGTTTCGCTTAGTTAAACGCGAACACTTACAGACTTTTGACGTCGGGGTACGGAATAAAAGCCTGAGAAAAAAACAAAACGGAGGACTCGCCGGGCTATGACTTGCGTAGAATAGTTCCTAAAAAGTATCTACAAAATGAGTTCCTCCGGTGGTGATAAGCACCAGTACTTAGCTGCCTTAAGTGGTTAGTAAAGTGTTCACAGAAAATGAAATAAAGAGAAACCCTTAACTATTAGTGAATACAATGTAGCAGATTTCGAAAGAAATAATAAATATAGTCGAACTTTCAAAACTTGAACGTCCGCTTGCCAACATACCAATTCCCGATAGCATAATATTCAAGTTTTGGTGTGTTTATCTGCTTTTGTTTTAGCTTAAAAAAATTTAATTTTGCTTCTGGACACAATCTTGCCAAGAACTTGTATTACATGAAATCATTATCGTTTCGTACTAAAGCAAAACGCTTTTGGTTGTTCATATCAGCTTAAAGATACGTTTTTGGCGAGCAAATAGATTTATTTCCCTGAAACTGTTTGACTTTGGAAAGTAAAAACGCGCGCGTGGCTATCATAATGTAAAATGTATCTGAAAATGTTAAGTTATGAGTGAATATATTTATTCCGCGATGTTGAAAAAAAAAGTAGATTTTTTATATTTGTCTATTTTGGCTGTTAAGTAGTTGTGGCTAACATTATATTATTTTATTTTTCAATCCTCTGGGCTAATTTGTTTGGCCAAAAATGGCGCACAGTTAACATAATTACCATATCGTATGGCGCATTTTGCGGTTGGCCGTCGGCCAGTTTTTTGGAACTGTCATCAGAGAATAGTCCCCTGGAAACAGGACCTCTAACGCCAAAGGATCAGGGATGGGTGGCATCGAATATATGTTTGGGCGGCTTGTTCGGAACCTTTCTGTTTACGTGGTTGGCTGATAAAATTGGCAGGAAATGGAGTCTACTGTGGATGGCTCTGCCGAACTTGGTAAATAGTTGACAATTTGAATTGTTTTATGAAAACGATTAAATTTAGCGGACTTACAGCTGGGTTGGATCATAATTCCCTATGCTCGCAATCCGATGCACTTGATCATCGCCCGATTCATTGGAGGAGCTGCTGGCGGTGGTTGTTTCACAGTGATACCCATTTATATAGCTGAATTGGCATCTGACAGGTGAGATGTCCTTCAATGTTTATTAAGCTGAAGCTCAAATGTATATACTCGCTTAAGTATTCGCGGCATTTTGGGTGTCTTTCTGGTACTCACTTGCAACTTTGGCGTCGTGTTGGCGTTTGTCCTCGGCTACTACTTCAACTATGCCCAAGTGTCCTGGATTGTCTCCACGCTGTCCTTCGTGTTTGTGGGCTGCTTCTGGTTCATGCCGGAGACACCGCAGCATTTGGCCAAAGTGAATAAGATTGAGGAGGCCGAGCACTCTCTGCGGTATTATCGCAACATTAAGTCCAAGCCGGCAAAGGAGCTGAGTGAGCA
This sequence comes from Drosophila gunungcola, assembly GCF_025200985.1. Lineage (NCBI taxonomy): Eukaryota > Metazoa > Arthropoda > Insecta > Diptera > Drosophilidae > Drosophila > Drosophila gunungcola. Next base: position 12,020,229 of record NW_026453197.1, read on the forward strand.
GGTGCAACTGGAATTGCAGAAATTGAAAACCACCGAGAAACCTGGCGGGAATGTCGATAATGACGATGGTCAAGCTGGGGGGGTGACTTGGGCAGATTTTGGTGAGTTTTTTTTAAAGCGAAACAATCCTAAAACTTCTAGACATTTTAAAACAATAGTTAAGGTATTTTAAAGGTAAAGAAATTGTTCATTTTTTGTTGCCCTTTAAGTGGCACAAATCATAAAAGAGAAGATAAGTAGTTAAATAATCGTTTAGGATTCATCTATGGTTGAACTAGAAATTAAAGACGAGATGCCAGAGCTTGAACTAAGCAAGTATTTTAAAAAAATAGTTAATTTAAGTTGTAAAAGTGCAAAATGTAACTAAATAATCACCTTTCTTTGACTTTGCGGTTTTCACTAGAAAACAAAAACAGAAGCCCTTTGACTACTGCATGAATTTCATTTCAATTAAAAAGCACAAAAAAACATGCTTAGGTATAACAAACATTCTTTGAAATGTTATTAGCTAGATGCCCTACGCTGCGTATAAATAAATTAAGTGACAGAAGCAAATAGAGAATTTCCTTTTAATTGGTAAATTATTGCATCTGAAAATAAACTTTGTTGTTACTTAAATTGTTATGCACAAAATATAATTGGTTAGGTACTACAAAAATTCTTTGAAAGCTAAGCTGCGAATAACTTATGTGACAAAAGTCAATAGAAAATGTTCATTTAATAACTTAATTATTCAATATTTTTAGCTTAGTTATTACAAAAGTTAAGCATTTTAGCGTATAGAAATTTGTGTAGTGACTTTTGTAGCTACCAAACATATATTTAACAATGTTGATCTGTATACCCCAGCTGAGGGCAAGACCCGCAAGGCTTTTCTCATCGGATTTGGACTGATAAGCTTTAACCAACTGTGTGGTTGTTTCGCCATGCTGAACTACACGGCTGTGATTTTCGAGCAGGCCGGATCCAGGATGCCGCCCACGGTGGCTGCCATTATTGTGGGTACGATTCAGCTGGTGGGCACCTATGTCTCCACGATTCTGGTGGACCGACTGGGCCGGAAGATACTGCTGCTGGTGTCGGCCGTGGGAATCGGACTGGGCCAGAGTGCCATGGGCACGTACAGCTACTTCCAGGTGCTTGGCTACCAGGTGGCCTCGTTCAGTTGGGTTCCCATCGCCGGATTCTCGTTCATGCTTCTCCTCGCCGCCATTGGGCTGCTGTCCTTGCCCTTTCTGGTCATATCGGAGATAATGCCCCAGAAGATAAGGAGCACTGCGATAATGATGCTCATGTCGGTGCTCTGGTTGATTTCCACCTGTACCATCAAAGTGAGATATCTACATGAAACTATACATGTTTATGTTCCTTAAATTATTTTATATCTCAAATAGCTATTGCCGATATTCACTGAGACCCTGGGAATGCATGGTACCGTCTTCATGTTCGCCAGTTTATCCTTTGCAGCAGCCATTTTCATTGCCATTTTTGTGCCCGAAACCAAGGGCAAGACAGTCGAAGACATCTTGGCCAGCCTTTAGTATTAGTAATTTAAATAAATATTGATTGTTATTGTTTAAAATAAAATATGAAAGAAAATCCACATAGTTTTTTTATACGAGATATGCTAATCTAGATTTCAATAACCAGCACAGCTATCACGATTGTTATGTGGAAATCTACCTACAACAAGTGCCTGTCTATTCGGTTGCCTTGATCTTCCACAGTTGTCGCCATGCAACAGACCTTGTTGACAAGCCAATTTATTAGATAAGATCCGTTGAGATAAGACCATATATATACAAGAGGTATGTTCCCAGTGGTAGATAGGCTATAGAGATATGGACGAATAATTTACAGCAAAAAAATTAAGAAGTTAAATTAGATGTTTATTCAGAAATTTTGTTAATGAATGAAAATGCCCTTTGTGAAAATGATTGATTTGTTTAAGAAGTACAGGTTCCACAACCATAAGAAATAAACAAATGAAAGAGTAAAAATAAATATTGAATTTAATATTTTATATATAATTTTTAAATAGAATATTAAATAATTTTTTTATAAAAAGCATGTTAAATAATAATATTAAAATAGTTTAATTAATTTAAAAATATAAGATTTAAAATATTTACTATTTTGTTTAAGTTCGTTTTTTTACGTTTAAGTTTAAATAAAATATTCAGACATGAAAATCCACTCCAAAAAAAATGTAATATATTTTATATTTAAAATAACTAAAATAACTAAAAAAGCTTAAAAAGGTGCGTGCTTAGACTACGCATTTGTCAACTCAATACGGTTTATTGTAGTCTACTTCTAGGATAATCTACTGACTTACAATAGAACATCACCATCTTTTTTTCTACGTTACATCTCACTAAAAACTGTGTTGTGTCGTTCAAGGCTTATCTTCCGACACTCTTTAAAAGGCAACGAATATTTACCTTGTGAAATCACTTGTGAAATCTTCCGACACACTCATTAAAAGGCAACCAATATTTACCTTGTGAAATCACTCACCGCTACCAAAGGAGAAATTTCTGCCAATCAATCTTAATCTGATTGTTTGAAAGTGGAGTTTGTCAGCTTGAGGTTAATCTTTATGGTCAAACTGTCAGCAAACAAAACAGATAGTGATGCAATTAAGTTTACAGTTAACAGCTTAGAGAGCTTTTGCTACAAGTATTCTATTGATTTAAATAAATCGACTTACTTACATTCTTTGAGTTACACTCAGAGGTCGGATATATACACAGTTAAATGGCAACGTTCTTCAAAAATTCCTTGCTAAAAGCACACACTCGATACCAGCTATTGGCCACTCTAATTGGTAAGTCGAATTAAGGGCCAACAAAAACCTAAATACAATTGATGATTTTCCGAGCAGTTTACATCATAACCTTTGGTAATGGACTGGGAGAGGGTTGGCTTTCACCCACATTGACCAAAATTCAGACGCCCGAATCGCCGTTGGGCTTTTAAGTAAATATCGATGAAATTTCCTGGATGGGTTCCATGCTGGGATTGGGCAGCTTGTGTGGAAATCTGGTCATAGCTTTCTTTTTGGGAAGAGCTGGCAGGAAAATATGCATTTATATTCTGGCAATACACTATGCAGTGAGTTTCAAATTGATTTTGAAATGTTTTATGTTTACCCTGGTGCCTTTGGACATTGGACAGTATTTATTTCCTATATGCAACCAAGGTGAAACAAGAGTCAATTCTTCCTAATTAGTAATGCTTATCTTGGTGCATTTCAGATTTCATTCGGCACATGTGTACCTTTTAAGAAACAGAAATGTAACTCAAAAACAATTTGGCAAAATGGATACCAAAAATTGTCATTTACTAGCATACTTTCAAGCAACTTAAAGATAAAATGTTTTAAACTTTTATAAAGCATCCTCGAAACGTTTATTATAATCTCTGCAGATGAAAAAAGAAAAACCCATGGACAAAAGTTGAAAGCTTTTTGTACCAGAAGTTTCTACGTTTCGGCCTTATCTTCCAAATTGAATTTGAGACTAGACCAATATACCAAATGTTACAGCTTGGGACCAGACGATCCAGACTGACAAGCCCCTTTTTTTGTGGCCTCATCTCAGTGATGGTAAAAGTTGCAATTCATTGTTTGAATTGTGAAATTAATACGGTCCGGAAAACATTATTGTTCAACTTAATCTGTTTGCCAAGGAACAACAGGTGTTTTGTGCACCTTTTGCTTCTATCTTTACAATGTAATTTGTGACGTTGCGTTGTGGCTAGATTTGGTAATGCGAAAACACGGAGATTCGGGCAGCAAACTAAACACCCGCAATGATCTCTAATATTGCGGATATAAAGTTTATGAGGGGAATCAGTTGCGAGCTTTTGTGTCTGCTCGGTTTTCTAATAGCTGAAACAAACAGCCATCGCAATTGTGGCGAAACGCTGAAGTGTGACTGACATTCCCACGGCTGAAATGGCTAGAATTTTCGCGAACTCCCTGCTGAGGCACCAAACACGTTACCAGCTTTTGGCCACTGTCATTGGTGAGTTGCGCCATGGAAATTGTAGTTATTCAATACCAATTTAATTCACTTATATGCTTAGTGAACATCATTACCTTTAGCCATGGAGTGGGAGTGGGCTGGCTCTCACCGACACTTACCAAAATTCAAACTGCCGATTCGCCGCTAAACTTCGAAGTAAATCTGGCCGAGTTATCATGGCTGGGCTCGATGCTGGGACTGGGAAGCCTGTGTGGTAATTTAACCATAGCGCTGCTTATTGAAAGAGCCGGAAGGAAATTTTGCCTTTACCTAATGGCCGTACCCTACGCGGTGCGTAATTCTATTCCAATTTGGGAATTTTTTCAATTATCGATCTTTCGCTCATGCAGTGCATTTGGATTTTGATCTATTGTGCCTCGAATGTGTATTTCCTGTATGCAGCACGGTTTTTGTGTGGGTTCACCGGAGGTGCTGGTTACGTGGTGGTTCCGATTTTCATCAGTGAAGTCGCAGACAGCGAGTGAGTGGCTTTTTATTGCTAATTAAAACCATGATTCTCACCTAGGTATATTCACGCAAACTCAGCATTCGAGGGGCTCTCACTTCCATGGTGATGTTATCCGTCGATTTGGGAATACTGGCTGGCTATATACTCAGCACCTATCTGGCCTATCACGTTGTACCCTTCTTGGCTATTATCTTGCCGGTGGCCTACTTTATGGCCAATATAATGTTACCCGAAACAGCTCCATTTCTGCTGAGGAAAAGCCAACTGGGTGCAGCTGAGAATTCGTTTAGGTACTACAGAAATCAGCGAAATGCTGTTGCTGACCCATCCTCCAAAGATAATTTCGAGGAGCTTCGCACAGCCGTTCTGGCTCAGCAGACGAGGAATTCTACACCGCTGAGTTACAAGGACCTCAGTGAGTAAAAAATCAAATCAAAGTAAATTACAGGATAATTGAATTAAACCCATTGCAGCTACCAAGCCAGCTCTAAAGGGTTTTGCCGCCTCAATTGTCCTCAGCTTGGGCTACCAATTCAGTGGCGTTTTTAGCTTCATCAACTATATGTCCGACATATTCAAAGCCTCTGGCTCGATTGTGGATGTTAACACTGCCACCATTATCATTGGAATAGTGCAAATTGTGGGCGTGTACACTTCGACCATATTCGTGGACATCGTGGGCAGAAGACTTCTGATGCTGATCTCTACCATGGGCGTGGGCATCGGATGCATTGCCTTTGGTTGCTTCACTTACTTTGACGACATCTATGATCTCAGCGAATTTAATTGGCTGCCTTTGGTGCTGATGATATTCATCTGCTACGTGGCGAACATTGGATTGATCGGAATCTTTTTCCTGGTCCTGGTGGAGCTCTTTCCAGTGAAGGTATAATTGGGTCAATGGACTATTTTGTGCTGTTCACTAATGTCTGTGTTTCTTTTACTTTTTTCAGATTCGTTCCCTAGCCACTTCCATGTCGGTGATTTTCTTGAGTATTCTGGTTTTCGGCACCCTGAAACTGTTTCCCCTGATGCTGCACTTTTGGGGAATTTCGATAACCATGTGGTTCTCTGCCGCCTCTGGATTGCTGACTTTCCTTTACTTCTGGCTATTTCTGCAGGAAACTAAGGGAAAGTCTATGATCGAAGACTAACATCCTCTAAGTCAACCAGCTTTTATTATTTGATGATTGTTTTTAATTTGATACACATTTAAAGTAATTTAAATAAATAAACAAAATTGTTTAAAAAATAAATAAATTGAATTTAAGTGTATTTACCTTTATTATTATTTGGCTTGTGTTTTGTGATATTGATATATATTTTGATATATGTATTTAGTAACAAAAAATAAATAAAGCAGATATCTAAAATAATAAATAAACTCAATTAAGGTGTATTAGCTTTTATTTTTATTCGGTTTGGGTTTTTTAAATTAGTTATATGTATAAAGTAATATAAATAAATAAAGCAAATATTTAAAATAATATATAAATTGAATTTAACTGAATTAACCTTTGTTTTAATTTGGCTTTGGTTTCAGTTTTCGAACATCTTTTAGATAACTAAAAAAATATATTATGGTAGAATAATTATTTTGAAATAAGGGCTCTAATAACTTATTTTTCCTAGAAATACTGTGTTTTTGTTATTCCACTATATTTAATTTAAGTAAAGGTTAAAAAGTTTTAATATTCAAAAATTTAAAAATAAAAATTTTTAAGGGAAACAGAACTGATTTTATTGGTTTGTGACAGATGAAGTTAAATCACCTTTATTACGTGTGTTTATTGTAAACATAATTAATTTTGAATTATATTCTTATTGCATTAACAACGTTTTCTTAAAACTGACGGAATATTCGCGACCATGGTGTAATTCCATTATTAATTATCATTGTTTTTATTGTCCTTATTCTATATTGAAAATATATTATATATTTTAATCTTTCTGTTTATAAACAAATATTCATTTTTCCAAAACACGAATCTTAAAAATCTACATTAAATGTATTAATGCAAATATATTAGGCTGCTTTGGTGGTGGGTTATCTGGTTAAGGTAACTTAGTGAAAAGTATGTAAGCGGAAGTAAAAACCGCAGAAAGTAATACTTTCTTCTAGACATCGTACTGCAACTATGACGTTGAAAATGCGCTTGTCCTCGCTCTTCGACAATCCCGATTGTCTTTTAAATCGCAGGAATCGTCGTCAGTTCGTTGTTACTTTGCTGGGTAAGGATTCGAATAAAATGCAGTTGAATGATTATCCTAAAGAGCCTTCCATATGCCAGTCAACATTATGACTTTTTCGCATGGCTTCGGTGTGGGTTGAATGTCGCCGGTGATGAGGGATCTCCCAACGGATCAATCGCTCCTCGATTTCCCCGTTCTGGTGGAGGACATTTCCTGGATAGGATCCCTGGTGGGAATGGGAAGTATGTTGGGCAACATTTGATGAATCGCATTGGACGCAAGCTGGTCATGTTCGGCATTGCATTTCCCTATATGGTGAGATACATTTTAAGACAACGATAACTGGCCACCTATTTCGTCATGGGGTTTGGTATTTTCCAGATGTTTTGGTGCATGGTATACTACGTTCAGAGTGTGGAGTACCTCTACGTGGGTCGTCTGCTGGCCGGAATGACTGGAGGTGCCTCCTATGTCGTCCTTCCAACATTTCTTAGCGAGATTGCCGACAACAAGTGAGTTAAATAAGAAGATAAAGAAAGTCAATAGATAGATTTAATAGATTTAAATCTTATCCAGCATTAGCGGTCGTCTGGGATCCATGATTCTGTTGATGGTGAACACGGGAGTCCTTTCGAGCTACATCGTGTCCTCGAATTTTAATTACTTTACGACACCTCTGCTTATAATCGCCCTGCCCGTGTGCTACTTCATTGGCAATTTCCTTTTCCAGGAGACTCCACATCATCTCATACGCAGAGGAAAATTCACGGAAGCGCAAAACTCTTTTAGGTTCTACAAAAACATTGGAAGAGACGACATCAAGGCTGAAAGTGAATTCGAGGACTTGAAGATTCAATTGATTAAAGCGGAGAAAGAGAAGGCTCAGTCCTTTAATTACCGGGATTTCAGTGAGTAACAAAGAGGATTAAGACCTTTAAATGGCATTTAATTTATTGTTCTTCCACAGTTACCAAACCCGCTTTTAAGGCATACACGTCTGCGACTGTCCTGTTGATAGCCAATCAGTTCAGTGCCAGTTTCAGTATTTCCTCCTATTTATCGACCGTTTTTGCTGCCTCCCATACCACCTTGAATCTGACCATGTGCACCATTGTCTTTGGATCCCTCCAGATAGTGGGCACCTACGTAACCACTTTGTTGTGCGACAAGTTTGGGCGCAGGATCCTCATGCTGGTGACCTCTTCGGGGTCTTCTGTTTGCCTGGCTGCCTTCGGAAGCTACACATATTTCGCTCTATGATATATGATCTGACTGCTTTTGGTTGGCTGCCCCTGGTGATCTTGTCCTGCTACATATGCCTCGTCAACATTGGCCTGGTGGGCTGTGTCTTCGTACTTCTTTTGGAGCTGTTTCCTGCTAAGGTGCCTTCTATTTCCTAAAACCCTTTGCTTGGTTTACCCTAACTACCTACTTTATTTACAGATTCGTTCGGTTTGTGTGTCTACATTTACTGTACTGCTAAGTGGCACTGTTTTCCTGGCCCTTAAAGTCTTCCCCATCTGCGTGGCTGATTGGGGCATCTCGATCACCATGTGGTGCTGCAGTGGCAGTACGATTTGCTGCTTTTTCTACTTCTTTTTCTTCCTGGAAGAGACCAAAGGCAAATCACTATTAGAGGGCTGAAAAGACGGATACCTATTAGTTCTGCCTGAAGCTTTTAACTAATCTGCCAAGTTGTAGAGATGAATACTCAGCGGCTGGCCCTGCAAGTCAGATCGAAATGAAAACATAATAACGATATGTTTGAGATATACTGTCTTGGAGAAGCTGTAAAAAAAGTTCGAGAATTCTTAAAAAAAAAATTAAAAATAAAAATAAGAGACAAAATAAAACAAATTAAAAACAAGTCACCACGCAAAGAAATATTTAAGATTTAATGTCATAGGAGAAACTGTAAAATAAGTTTTTATTAAAATATTTAAAAAACTTTATAAAGCACACCGAAATTGAGTATATGTTGTGATTTTCAATAGAAAGTCTTTTCAAGTGTATTCACATATGACAGACGTAGATGTTATAAAAGTCTTTGTCTTATCTGGCTTAGATAAACCGGTAACGGAATATTTAAGGGGAAGTTCAGAGCGTAGATGAAACTCAGTCAGTCAGTCAGTCAGTCTGGAGAAAGCATCTCGACCATGATGTTGAAATCGCGCTTGGCCTCGGTCTTTGACAATCCCAATTGCCTGCTGGGTCGTAGGAATCGTCATCAGTTCCTGGTTACCCTGTTGGGTGAGGGATCCATTGCAATTCAGGATCATAATTCTCTTCTATAGTAATACGTATTTGCTCCGCAGTGAACATAGCAACTTTCTCGCATGGCCTCGGTGTGGGTTGGATGTCGCCGGTGATGAGGGATCTTCAGACCGATCACTCGCCCCTCGATTTCCCCGTGCTGGTGGACCAGGTCTCCTGGATAGGATCTCTGGTGGGCATAGGCAGTGTGATGGGAAATCTGCTGGCCGGATTCCTGCAGGATCGCATTGGACGCAAGCTGATCTTGTTCTTCATTGCCATGCCCTACACGGTAAGCAGTGAGTCAATAGTTTTCGTTTCACAACTCTTGGGCTATCTGCGATTCTTGCAGATCTTCTGGTGCCTGATTTATTTCGTCCAGAGTGTGGAGTTCCTCTACATTGGCCGACTGATGGCCGGAATGACTGGTGGCGCCTGTTACGTCGTCTTGCCGACCTTCATCAGCGAGATTGCCGACACCAAGTTAGTGTTTTTTTCACTAAAGCGTGCTGAATTATTAGCTACCATTATCCACTGTCCATAAATCTTTACAGCGTGCGCGGTCGTCTGGGCTCCATAATCTTACTATCGGTGAACACGGGAGTTCTGGCAGGCTACATTGTTTCCACAAGTGCGGACTACTATACATCGCCACCGTTCATTATCGCCCTGCCAGTTTGTTATTTTATCTGCAACTTCCTGTTTCCCGAGACCCCACATCACCTCATTCGCAAGGGGAACTTCGATGCGGCCAAGCGATCGTTTATGTTCTACAAAAATATCAGGAGAGATGATCTTAAGGCTGAGAGTGAATTCGAGGAACTGAAATATCTGCTCACCAAAGAACAGGCAGAGAAGGCCAAGTCCTATGATTACAGGGATTTCAGTGAGTAGTTGAGGCTTGCCATTTTACTGGATTACTTTAACTGCTAGTAATTTTAGTTACCAAACCCGCATTTAAGGCCTATGCAACTGCTGGTGCCATGCTGATTGCCAACCAGTTTAGTGCCAGTTTTTGTATCATCACCTATTTGTCGGACGTCTTCGCAGCCTCTTATACCACGCTGAACTTGAGTATGTGCACCATTGTCATTGGGGTTCTTCAGATCGTGGGCAACTATGTGACCACCCTGCTGTGTGATAAATATGGACGCAGGATCCTCGTGCTGACCTCCACTTCTGGGGCCTCGATTTGCCTAACTGCCTTCGCCAGCTTCACCTTCTTTGCTAAGACCTATGATCTATCCGTGGTTGGGTGGTTACCTCTGGTGATCCTGTCCTTTTTCGTATTCCTTTGCAACATTGGCATGGTGGGCTGTCTCTTCGTGATTCTCGTGGAGATCTTTCCCTCCAAGGTGGGTTCTATATATTTTCTTATTACTTTTATTTTTACTTTTATTTTGACTGTATATATATTTGCAGATCCGATCGGTGGCCGTCTCCACCTTTGTGGTCATCCTAAGCAGCACCGTCTTCGTCACCCTGAAAATCTTCCCCATCTGCATGGCTGTTTGGGGCATCTCGGTTACCATGTGGTGCTGTAGTGGCATTACGTTTACCTGTTTTCTCTACTTTTGCTTCTTTCTGGAAGAGACCAAAGGCAAATCGCTACTGGAGGCTTAGTTTATTTGCCCCAGAGATAATGGTTTTATCAAATTTGTCGCACCTGGGCGATTAGCCTAAGCCAGTTCAGCTATCTTTACGGCCAGAGGATACCGGCCGGATACTTAAGCCGATTTCTCAGTAGACTGCCATTTCAGTGATCAGAGATGCTTGGCCAATGCAAGTCTGAATAAAGATCGGCGGATTTTTTTATTTTTTATATAACAAGCGGACAAGTTTTATTTATTGGGACAAAATGCTGGTGAAATTATTTCAAAGGCCAAATTGCTTGCTGAATCGAAGGAATCGATACCAGCTGCTAACTACACTATTAAGTAAGTAATATAATTTGGTAAAACTTAAGTACTTTACGCAACAAAATCTTGATCTTTAGTAAAAATATCTATTAAGTGTAGAACAAAATTCCTAATTCGTGACACATTTTGTCCTGTTCAGTCAATGCTATATCCATATCCCATGGAATCGGCATTGGATGGCTATCACCCACTCTGCGGAAGCTGCAATCCGACTCACCTGTGGGTTTTGAAGTGAAGTCCGCCTTCGAAATCTCCTGGGTGGGTTCCATGTTGGGAATGGGCTCAGTGACTGGCAATATTTTGATTGGGTGCGTGCTCGAGCGCCTCGGCAGCAAAAGGTGTCTACTGTTCATTGCCATTCCGCACTCGGTAATTTTTCAGATCGAACAATTGGGATGACCATTAATAGTGTGTGTTTCCTTCTAGTGCCTTTGGATCCTGGTCTACTTTGCCCAGAGTGTGGAGTACCTGTACGTGGGAAGACTTTTAGCGGGCATTTGTGGCGGCGGCATGTACATTGTTCATCCCATTTTCCTCAGTGAAATCGCAGATGCCAAGTAAGTGCATAATTTATGGATTGTGTCAAAAAGATTGTCACGATTATAAGATAAGGTTAGACTTTAACGTTACCGTGTTGTTTCTATTATGATTTCATATTTTAACCTTCCATTTAAAAAGCCTATAGATAAACAATGCTTATAACAACGTCAGATGGATATCTTTTGTGATAATTAACACTTACTCATCGCTTTCAGCATCCGAGGCACCTTTTCAGCCATGGTGATGTTATCGGTCAACGTAGGCATACTTGTGGGCTACATAATGGGAACCCACATGGCGTACTACTCGATTCCCTGGATAGTGCTGATCTTGCCCCTGTGCTATTTTATTTCCGTATTGCTGTTCATCAAGGAGTCTCCCATGCATCTTATAAGAATCGGCAAATACTCAGCCGCTGAAAGGTCATTCCGTTACTATAAGAACATCAAGGACAGCGATAATATACACGACCAAAATAGAGCCATGGAGGAGTTTGAGCACATGAAAATGGCCCTGACCAAGGGCGATCCTCTGAAGGATGCCATCACTTTTAAGGACTTTTGTAAGTTTAGCAATATCATAACTTCAACCAAAAACCTTTGATAATTTGAATTCTTAAACAAAGCTGTCGGGAGAACCATTTTTATTGTACACAAGTATTTTTTATATAAGGTTCTTGATTGAAGTTTTATGAAAAATGGGTTATTTTGTTCATTTTTCTAGAATATGTATTACATTTTAAACTGATTTTATAATTATTTTTTTTGGAAGGCACTCGACCCGCCCTTAAAGCCTATGGTCCTGCACTGGTTCTGCTTATTGCCAATCAGTTTAGTGGACTCTTCACCATGGTCAACTATATGTCGGACATTTTTGCGAATTCGGGCAGTACAATGGATCCCGATACCTGCACCATCATCATCGGAGCTGTCCAAATTCTGGGCACCTATGTCACCACGCTGCTGTGCGACATTTGTGGACGCAAGCTCCTGATGTTGGTTTCCACGGCTGGAGTGGCCATTAGCCTCACTGCCTTTGGGTTCTTCACACAATACGCCAAGAGCCATGACGTTGGTGAATATAGCTGGATACCCCTGCTCCTAATGTCGATGGACATTTTCCTGGGAAACATTGGTCTGGTGGGCTGCTTTTTTGTCAGCCTCGTGGAAATGTTTCCTGTCAAGGTATGCTTTTAAAGAACACATTTTGTATAGTTATTATTATCGTTTTCAACTACAAACATTTTCCAGATACGTGCCAAGGCAGCCTCAATGGCAATTGTGGTCTGCAGCAGCTTCGTGTTTGTCATGCTCAACATTTTCCCACTTTGCATGAAGGAGTGGGGCATATCTGCAACAATGTGGTCGTGTGCAGGTGTTACTGCATTTAGTTTTGTTTACTTTACTTATTTCATGAAGGAAACCAAGGGCAAATCCATGTTGGATGACTAATTGGGATGACTAAAAGATAAGATAATAAAGAATTTACCGCAAATCTATGCGAGCATAGAAAGATATTAATTATCTTTTGAATAACATTAAAAAACAACATATTATTGGGAGCTCAAAAATGCATACCTTTGCTTCCGTTTTCGAGTAGAATTCGTTGGATTAAGCATAACGAATTTTTTTAGTTCAGCTTACATTTGCATGTATATTTAAATAAGTTTGTTTACATATAATTAGATAATATACATTATGCTTGTGATTTTTCTCATTTAAATTACATAATTGGCTTTTTCCTATCAAGCACAAATAACTTATGCTCTTCATTTAAAACTAATTAAAAAAATAGCATACTAAATCACAGTGTTTTTTCCCAAGCGAAAAAAAATTTGCAATATTCTACAAAAATTACTAGCATTTTCATTTTAAACATATAATAAATGTAGATACATGTGTGCGGATGGTGCTGGATGTGGGGCATAGAGCAGTAAATATTTTCTGGGGGCTTTTAAAACGTACATTAAAACATATAGTTGGCTATTCCTTTCTTTCTCGTGTTTCAGGGGCAAAATAGCAGTAATAACATATAAACGGCTAACAATTAAAATGCATAAAACAAAACAAAAATTAACGTTTACAACAGTTCTCTTGCACTGCCCAACCGCAAATCACATCTAAGCTACAATAGTAGGTATAAGGATTATTGTAGATATAATAGCTAAACATAAATGGTGTGGCTTGAAAGTAAATTGAATCACAAAATTGGCGCAATTTAGCAAGTTTGTTCAGTTGTAGCGGTCTAGCAATGTCTAGCATTAACTAATTACGTATCACTGGTTCGATGTCTGCTCAGATAGATAAATAGCTATGGATATCACGTCTTTTTGGGGCATCGCACATATCGCAACACCGCATAGCCTAGGCAGCGGAATACCAGGAGGAACATCATCAGAATCAGCGTATTCAGCCAGAGCGGTGATGTCGAGTTTTGAGCTTTGAGTATTTCCTCGTATGGAATGAATTCGGTTGACTGCTGTTTGCAAATCTCGTAGCTGCTGGGCGATCCACAACTGCAAAGAGATAACATCAATAACATGAATCATGTTTAACGTTTATTGTGGATAATATTAAATGAAAATTATAAAATTACAGCATTTAAAAATAATTTGTCTTCATTTTGAAAATAAGTATTTTAAAAATTAAAGTTTCAAAAAAAAATTCCTGACAATATCGTTAAAAATTATTAAAATCAACCTGTGCCTTAAACTTGTTTGTAATTTTATTATAAAACTTATCCAATAACACTAAAAAAAATATAATAAAGAAAAATAAATAAATAATACTATAAAATTTTGTGATTGTCCTATCTGAGGACAGATTCTATATAAAAAGTATAAATAGAAATATAAAAAAAAATTTTTTAAATATTAAAAAAAAAACAATATTAAGTCCTTTAGCTCACCCTATAGCAGCACCCTCGCGGAACTCGAGAATCTGCATGTTCTGGTAGGCGTAGTGGATCATGGAGGTGTATCGGATCCAGCTGAGGCCCTCCGGAATGCGGGACGACAGGTAGCCGCCGAATAGCTGAGTGGCCAGCGTGTAAAGGGCACTGAGGGTGATGCTCACGTTCATGTCCATGCAGCAGGCTCCGATGAAGAAGCCCACGCTCTGGGCCACCACCGTGTTGATCAGCAGGAAGATGAGCATAAGGAAGAAGAGCTTTAAGCTATGAAAGTATCATAAATTAGTAACAAAATTCACCCTATTTAGAGAATGACAATACTCACCTAGTGCATCCCAGCATGGGATAGCTAATCATGAGGTAGACCGTGGGCAGGGTGATAACCAGCGGCAGCTCGGCACACATTTTGGCCAGATAATAGGCGGACAGTCTGTAGGCTCCGGAGCGACGTTCCTTGCTCACCACCTCTCGCTCCGAGGGGACTGTAAAATACATAGAATCATATAAGTAATATGATTTTTTAGATGTAATATTTCCAAAAAAAAAACCCACATGAATTGAGGGCCCCGAAGAGGGCGAAGAGCATCCAGTAGGTCTGCGAGAAGAACATCCAGCCCTGGAGGTCGTGGAGGAACTCCTCGGTGCGCGGCAACTGGAACCAAATGGCACCGGCCATCAGGGCCAGGCCAATGGTCTGGAACCAATTCAGCTTGGAGAGCATGCGCGGCTTGGCCTCCTTGAAGTTGCGGCTCGAGAGGACGCAGAACTGGGTGTGAAAGCTGGTGGGATACGACAGCCAGTCGTCGTCTGCCGAGTGTCCTGGCCCACTGCCAGTGGCACTGTACGAATGGCAATCGCTGGAGGCACACGAACTGAAGTTAGACTGCGAATCGGCACCGCACCACACCAGATGCTGGGCCGCCTCCTCATCCTCCTCCACCCGACAGCCACTCGTTGTGTGGTGCAGGTTCTCGTACTGATGGTGGTGGCGGTTGGATTGGTGGTTATAGTAGTTGTTAATAATATCGTCGATCAGTATGCTGTCCACCTGCTTCTTGCCCTTCGCCTCCGAATCGCTGGCCTGGTGCTGATGATGGCTGCTGGTGATGCAGTTGCGATTCAAATAGTTCCCGTGCGATTCCTTGGCGGCTATAAAGAGCTTCTCACGGATATCCGGATGCGACTTCAGTTGCTCCACTGAGAAATAGAGGAAAGCGGTTAGAAACATACACAAAAACACTGTCTCATAAGCTGAGGTACAAAATAAACTGAACTAAATAAAATGAACTCGGATAGATCTAACAAATAAATTGTATTTATATTTTACTTATAATATTTATAATTAATAATATCAATTGATACATATCTGATATCAATTGACGAATTATCAGATGTATAAATGTTACTTAATTCATATAATCTTGTACATTTTCTGTTGTTAATCAACTATCATATTAACTTGTTCTAATCATCAAACATGTTTGATTATTAGCTTTTACGAAATACTATGGAAAAAATTTAAATACAACATGCAGAATTCCTTTGTTTCCTTTTTTCGGTATGGTTTGTTTTATGTTTTTAATGTGTTGCAAAATAAATTATATATTTATACACAAATAAAACGATTTATGGTTAAAAAATGGGTTGAATGATTTTGAAAAGTACCAATCTCCATATAAAAAAATAATACTTCAGAAATAAACGTTAATGTTGTGCTTAGAATGAGCAACATTTACACATTTACATGTAACTAGTATTTAACGAATATCCGAGTCTTCCTGACTTAAGCTTTACTTACGGACAAAATCGGCGGGATTGTAGTGTGGCTTGATGGTGACCCCGATGTCCTCGAAGTGGCGGTATATGTTGTGCACGTCCCCGAAGTAGGCGGTGCGTCCCTGGTGGAGCAGCAGCAGCTTGTCGAACATGTGGAACATCTGGGACGACGGCTGGTGCACGCTGATCACGATGGTCTTCTGCTCGAGCTGCGCGTACCGCTTGAGGACCTTCATCAGCGAGATGGCCGAGTGACTGTCCAGTCCAGAGGTGGGTTCCTGCGAAAGATCATTAGATATTGACTTTTCAGAGTGATCCAATTACTTACATCCAGCAGCATAAGCAGGGGATTTGTGAGCAGTTCGCAGGCAATATTCGCCCGCTTCTTCTCGCCGCCGGAGAGTCCTCGGTTGAGGTAGTCGCCGAACTTGGTCTGCTGACAACAGCCCAGCTCAAGGGCCTCCAGGATGTGGTCCACCTGGCGCATCTTTTCCGCCCGCGGCATCGATTCCGGCAGACGCAGAAGTGCCGTATAGACCACCGTTTCACGGAGCGTCAGTTGCGGAAAGAAGATCTCCTCCTGCAGGACATAGCCGATCCTTCGGCGCCACTTCTTGGTCAGTGGTTCGCGGTTGAGGAAGACGCTGCCGCTGTCAATGTGCCGCTGGCCACTGAGGCAGTCGAGCAGAGTGGTCTTCCCGCTGCCCGAAGGACCCATGATGGCCAGGACCTCGCAGGGACTGCATCACAGGATGGGCGAGAAAATGCAGAATGGCTGAATTGTCGGTTACAGGCTTTCGGTTAGTGCCAATGCTGCCAATTGTATTTACTTGATTTACCACATTTAACCAATGCTAGCCACAACCTCGAGTTCAATCAAAGATAACTTCGAATAAAAATTTTAAATACAAAATTTATTTAAAATTTGTATTCGAAGTTTTATTAATATATTCAATTAAAACTGTACAATGGAACATTATGAATCAGGCATTTTTCCGCAACAAACAATTTAATTAAAGAAAAAGCTAATTTGAAATGAAAATGCTGCTGTGGAACTTAATTTACCAAATACTAATTGCGAATGCATGCTCAATTACAACTTCAAAACAATAATATTCTGCGTCAGACATTAAAATTTTCCTAAAGAAGTGTTAAATTTTAATGGCAACGCGGCCAAATATAGTTATAATTAAAAAGCCACATAATGCGTCACTTTAGTCATTTTTCCGCATAAATGATTAAATTTTAAATAAAATTCAATTGGAAAGGCTCTTCATTTAATTTAATATAACGAAAATTGTAAAGTGACTTAGCTTGAAGCTTGCAACGAACACATTAAAATATCTTTGAAATGGCTTTTAAGTTGATTAACTTTGTTAAAGCTGAAATGTTTTGGCTTAGGAGGAGCAAGTATAGTTGGCAGCACGGCTTTAAGTAGTTATCGTGCCTCTGAGTGCTTTTGTTCAGTTGTTCTTGTTACCTGACAAATCCACTCACATCGGAAAGTATTTGGCGCTCATTGTGCAAAACGTTCAGGTTCTGAAAGGTCAGCTGCAGACTATGTTGCGAATGATTCTGGGAGGGCGGATGCTGATGTGGGTGGTGGCTGTTGCATATATTGATGTTGTGATGATGCTTTTGCGTGTCGAGCGGCGACTTTTCGAAGTGATAAGATAATGAGGCCGGTGAGTTACTGCAAAAGACAAGAAAAGATAAAGTATAGAAAATTAATTAATTTTGTTGCCAAATATGAAAATTTATATATACATATATTTAAACGGGGCATAAAAGATACCAGCTCAGTAAATAGTGCAATCTTCAAAGTTAATTATATTAAGGGACACACATTTGTTCCAGTAACTTTGAATCAAATTTACCAGTCTTGATTGAAAATTTCCCGCACAGACTCCGATGTTTCCTTATCCTTGTCATTTAAATTGTCATATATTTTGTTTGCATTATCACATAACGGAACCCCACAAACCTTTTGTTGATATTCGTGCAAAAGAAAACAAAACAAAAGTCAATGTCCCCACGGGGCTGGCAAAAGTAAAATCAGTGCGACAAAAGTCGGGGGATATGGCAATCAATACAATACAATACAATGCAATACAGTTACTCGGACTCGGTCTTGTTCCCACTGTGTCCACTGTTATCGGCGATATCACATGTGTGGCGGTCGCATTATCACTCACTCAAATACACACTCAAGCGAAAAGAGAGCGCAATGTTCCTCGGCCTGGAAATGGAACTGAGAACTCAAAAGCGGTGCGTGCTCGTAATTCTCTGACGTTACCCAGTATTTGTGCAGCGGGCAGGGGCATATAGGGTTAGAATACTATATGTAACTTATAATCTACAGCATTTTTAACAGGTCTTTTTATTTACTTGAATATTTCATATAAAATATTATATTATACTGTCCCACAAGTCCAAAAGGTTTTTAAAAACACTTAATGACATTATGCGCAAATAGCCCGCTGGAAACCAAGTAAGCCTGACTTTTGAATTTTTCTTTCTCCTTAAAATTTTTAATTTTAAACTTATCCTTAAATTAAAGAAATCTTAAAATATTAATGCAATTGAATGAGAAAATTGGAGTTTTATCTAACCTTCAGGCAAATTTAAAAAAATATCTTATAATGAACATCAAATTATTGATTTAGGGTATTCAGGTTAGAAATTAAAATTAGAAATAGAAATGAAAAAATACTATCACCTGTCTCCAGCTTGAAACTTATTAAGTTTAAATGATGAAGTACAAAATGTTAAGCTTTTTTTGAATTTAATAATTTTGCTTGCCGTCATTTAATGGTCCAAACAAAAGTGTTTTTTAAGTAATGTCGGGTATTTTGGAGTCGGAAAACCCACTGGCGGCCTTCTCACTTGCTTTCTTCTGCCTCCCGACTCTCGGTCAATGCTTCGACTTTACTCCCACAACACACACACAGATAGAGGCACGCACACGCAGACACGGAAACGCACACACAATACAAATATACACAGATACTAAGACGGGGAAGCGGAGTCAATAGCCTCTTGCATGGTGGATTCCACTATTCTATTTTTTTCTCCGCTGCCTGAATGTGTTGTACCTATCAAATTTATTTAAATATTTCTCCCTCGTCAGATGGGCCTTATGAATAGACCGTAGATAACGCCGTTATAGTTATAACATCTATTTCTGGATCATCTATCCATCCATCTGTGCAGGCGGGCCCGGCAGCATCAAATTATTCGACGAAGAGCAGCAAATTTAATTTACAAATTATTCAGAAATGTAAATGTCCGCCGATCGACTCCGGTAGGCGCCGAAAGTAAATAGAGAGTCCGGTCGAGTGCATTGAACCGCTGTCTCTCCGTGAATGCGACGGGGGGGAGCGGTGTTGGAGCGGTAAAGGGACCGTGATAAAGGTAAGGGGGGAGGGGGGACGAGTGGGGGTCAATGCAGTCAGCAGACAACAACGACAAACAAAGCGAGCGCCTCACAGACACACCAGTACCAACCACACACGCACACGCACACGCATTCGTACTCGCACTCGCACAGGCTGCATGCAAAGTATCTGATGAATACATTTTATTTTTTTATGTGCTTTTTCTCCCTGCCATCAGCTGTCCCTCGTCCCTCCGGTCACCAGTTTATCAAAAAAACTAACGTCCGGGTCGGATAGGCAAGCTGAACGACAATAAAGTTAAAAATCGATAACTTACTTAAACTAAATATGTCAACTACACCCAAAAACAGAAATTGACATTGAAGTTGAGTATTTAATTAATACCACGAAAGTAATCAAAACAAATTTGAATTTTCAAATTGTATTTTGTATTATCATTTCTAAAAAGTTAGCAGCAATTTATTAATATATATGTTCTGAAATTATGTATTTTCTTATTTGTCATTTTTTAGCGAAGACATAGAAGACATTTCTATTCATGTCAAATTTGGTTTATTTTGTTTCTAAAGTCTTTTGGTCTACATTGTTTTTTGACTATTTTTAAAAATGTAATTTTTTGTTTACATTTTAACACACGCACTTTCACACTTCCACAAAAGAGCACCGGATAGTTTGCAATTTTATTTTTTTTATTTCTGGGAAAAGAAAAACTTTCGCCTGTGAAGCTATCTTTCCAAGCTATAGTTTGGTCAGGGGATGATGGACGTTGGCCTCTCCACCCACTAAGATAAGTTTTTGCATGGCACCATTTCACCTCAACTGCTAACTATGCACAGAACAACGAATTCGCGGCTCAGCTCACAAGGCACGTGACCTCAGTCTCGGGGTCATTTAACACGAACAGAACGTTTTCTTAATGGTTCACATGGCGGAATCTCCTCCGTAGTCTGAGTAGAAGTAGTATTTGAAGTTAGCTGTTTTTCTATATTCTTCTCCTTCTTCAGTCATCAATTAAACTTTCTTTGGTTTTACTGTTTAAACGACATTTGGGCTGTGTGCCAAAGATCACGTAGACCAACTGTCTAAAACGTCGTCCCTTAAAATTAAATTACAGCATAGAAAATTGGTGTTAGTCTAACAGAAACTTTCGAATTGGAAAACTTTTGTCAGAAACTTAAATTTTACGGATATTCAATTTTCTTAAGCTTTTCTTAATAAAAAGAATAAATCATTTAATGAGGACGAAAACACTCGACCTTAAATTGAATTACCATTTCTTATTTGGTTAGCTATTAATTAGCTTGATTAAATGTGAAATGTGCTTTTTTTTATAAGACACATTCCGAACTTAGGGTAGTGAACTCTAAAATGCATTTCTGCAAGTAAGTAATTAAATAATCATAGTCTAGCAAACAACAAATTGTTTACTTCCAAAAATCTGGCGAAGCCATTAGCCCAGCGGCGACTTCCTCAAAAGTTTCCTCCGAACTTCATAATTTACGTAATTGGCCTGCTGTGACCTCCTCACTTTGGCCAAGAAAGCTTACTTACTGACCAAGTAACCGGCTAACAATTTACCTAACCCACGGCTATGATGCCATTTCTTATTTCTTTTTTCGGCTCTTGATTCAGGCCAGCAACAAAATGGGTAAAAAAAAAAACTAAATCTTGGTTTTCTTTTTTTGGCGTCGCTTTCTTGGGGAACTCTCCTCGAGGAACTGGAACTGGCTTCTTGAATACGCGAAAGGTTATTGACTTTTACAACAAGCAAAACAGACGCCAAAATAAAGCAACAACAGCAACAAGAACAAAATAATATAATTCACACACACGCAAAGTGGGAGAGAGAAAGGTGGAGAAAGAGCAGGATGGAGACAACGCAAAAATTACGTGAAAGTTTGGCATTGCATACCATGCGTGTGAACGTGTATGTGTTTTGTAGCACGCAATCAAAAGAAACATTTTTTAAATTCTTATCTCGTTTTTTGTTGAATTTAATATGGGTTTTGTTGCCCATTGTATTTGTGAACACATTGACCGATATTAAACAAGTTGCCAAATAAAACAGATCGTCGTTGATATTGTTCGGTTGTGTATAAATCGTATAAAGTATAAAAAATTAAAAGGAATACAATATAATAGCAAAAAACATCTTAAGTGCACAAAAGATAATATTTTAAAAATTAAAACAAAATAATCTTTTTAGCTAAGATATTGTATAGCCTTTGATAAAATAAAAATTCAATACATTATATAACATAAAAGTAAAAAAATAAGTAAAATTCCCAAAGCCAAAACATTTTTTTTTAATATTAAACAATTTTTAAAATTCCCTTAAACTCCTATTATAATGGACGCAATTGTTAAAGGGCTGGAAGAGGTCGTTGACGTTGCTTTTGTTTTGCTTATTGATTCGTTTTGTTTTCTGACTTTATAATTTTAATATAAATAGATGAATAGAAAACAAAGTGATTTAAAAAATTGGGTCACCGAATTTGTGCAATTTATTTGATGTTCTGCCTTTAATTAAATTTTTGTTTTTTGCGTTGCCCTGTTTTTTTTTATTTGAACTTCCTAAAACATTTGACAGAAATTCATGATTGTCGCGTCATTGTTTTGTTTCGTAGCTATGACCACGCTTAATTGAGTTTTTATTTGCGTGCTGTGCGTTTGGCTTTGCTTCTTTCTTCGTGCGCCTCCTGCTCCTTCCCCTTCTCCATCGCATCATCCTCGTCTTCGACTTGTTTTATTTTCTTTTTTGGCGTGTTACTGACCCAATTCTTTTGGCTGTATTTTATTTTCGTTTTGTTCTGGTTGCGGGTCTTCTTTGACTGAATTTTATTTGATTTTTTCCTTGGTCATTTTTGTTTGATTTGTTATTTATTGCTGGCTTAATTTGTGGTCCCTAGCCAGGGGAACTATTCAAATTTTTTAAGCATTTTTTGTTTTGCTGTTTTGACAAATGTGCCAAGGCTTTTCGGGTTTCTAAGTCGGGACTGGAATTGCAAAACGGCCATCGGGGAAATGCAGGTCAGACGAAAGAGAGTGGCAAGATCGGCAACTGACGGCAGAACAGCATGTCGTATACGTAATTTATGCATGCATATCATGCATATTGATATCAAGTATCCGCGCAAATACCAGTTTCTCAAAGTTCTCTCTCCTTTTCCGCAATGCCGTGTGGGTGTTTCGGCTTCTTAGTTATTTATTTATTTATCTTCTCGTTTAATTGAATTGGAAAGGTGGCAGGGGGAGGAGAGATAAGAGGACCGCGATAGAAAGCAGAACCCCAACTGAACCAAACAACTTTCAGAGTTGACCAACTTTGGCAGGGGCCAACTTAAGCCCAGCCTTTGGACTACTCTCACATCCTAGAATTCGAAAGGATCATATTGAAATGGACTCTCAAAAGTATGCTAAATTCAGGAATTTTATATATATTACACTGTGGACGGCCGTCCACGTAGCCGCAGTATATATATAAGTTACCACAAACTTTTATTGGTTAAAGTTTGGCAAGCCCATTTTAAGCATCAACAGAATGAACAAATACTCTTAGTACAAAAAATCTTACTCTTAGTACAAATACTTAGTTTGGCAACATATGCTATGAGAAACTTCAAAACATTTAAATAGTTTTTTGAAGCAATAAAGTTCAGTCGATGGCTGGTCATGGCTCAAATGTTCCGTTTTACACTGACTCAACCAAAAATTACAATATACATAAAGATTTGGTATTTTCCAAGAAAAGGATTGCACTGAAAGTCTTAAAGTGCATTGAATACCATAAATAGTTAACGTAACTGGCCAGCGATTAAAATACATTTTAGGTAAATATCAAGAAAAAGTAATGTGTCTTACAGCAACTCTACAACTTACCCCAACCAGTTGACCTTTCATAGCCCACCCAACGACCCGAGAGCGACGTTACGTAATATTTCTGGGCGTCGTAATTGAAATGTGGGGTCAAAACCATTCCGGGTCGGCCAGCATAAAGGGGGGTGGAGAGGCAAACAAAGCCAAGTCGAGTCAAGTGGCACTTATAACACTCAAGTTGAAGGGGGGGTTGGGGGTGATGTTTATCTCATGCCACTTGGGGGCAGGAAGCAAATATCGCGCATACGACATGTGTTCGCCGCACGCTTTTTGTTTGCCAGGCTGCTAGTCTGCCAGCCAGCCATTCAGCCAACTAGTGAGTGTTTTCAAGCGTCGTCGGTTCAAGTTGCAATAAAGATTCAAAACGCAGATGAAATGGTGGCTGTGTCGTGACTTTTCAAGCGAGATATATGGCAAATGAAACAAGAAAGCGCTTTCTTCTTTCGGACTGGGCTTGGGCTGCCTCTATAGCCTCATCCACTGCGGTTTCACGAACTTTCACGTCATTGTGTGGTAATTAGCTGAGCTGGGAATTATGCTTCCTAGTTGGCAATTGATTGGCATCCATCTGGGGCGTCTCCATCAGCACACCTCCCCTTCTCAACTCCTCAGCTCCTCAGCTCCTCATCTCCTCTCCCGCGATCACTGGATCTGGAGATGTGTATAATTTAGCATATTAATTGACACAGTTTCTAGTGTTTCTTTCTTTGCCTTTCTGCAGCTCTCTGGCTCACGCACTTTCTCTCGATGCTTCAAGAAACTTTATGAACTATGTAAAAATTATAAAAATGTTGTTGAAATTGCATTGCGACAAAAACAAAAAAAAAATGTCACAAGAAAGCAGCCGCAAAGTGAAAGAAAATACTAAATGCAATTTATTAGCTGAAAGTGTCACTGCAATTGGGTCAGCGCAATCACCTGAGAATTCCAATCCACACCTGTCTGTTTGGCCAAGTCCGAGCGGCAATTGCATCACCTCATTTAACAGCTAAAACGCCAATATATAGACGTAGATAAAACAAAGCACAAAAACCCAGAGTGTGAATTAGTTGGGCAAATATTGAACGTGCAGTTGAGTGCTGTTTCTGTTGTCATTGCCAAAAAGGAAATAGCCTGCGGAAAATCACAATGTAATTTGGATTTTCGCATATTTATTGAACTTAATTAAATTGCTAATATGATTCTATGAGCTGGTTTGGTGTTACCTGACATATAATTAAACCATTAAAAAGCTTTCGACTTTATTTTGTACACCATCAACTAAGCTGGTAATTGTAAGGTTTTCTCACTTTGCAACAGATTACAAATAAAAGTGCTGGTAAAACATTTCATTACATTTTAACCTTAAAATTTCAAATTAATAGCTATTTATTGGTTTATTAAAAACAATTTAATAACTCACAATTTAAACGAATGAAACAGGTGTACCTACCTATTATAAAAAGGGAATTTAATTTTAATTTCCATTTCACCGAACAAGCAAATCGGATAAATTCACCTTGTGAACCCAGTTAATCGGTTTTAAAAAATCAATATTAGGGTTTCGAGTATGATTTTCGCAGTTTTCACAGTTCAATTCCATTTGCATTTTTACAATTTGAAAATCGGAGAGAGAGAAGGCATAAGTTGCTGCAGAATCGACGTAGTGAGGCGATAATCACCCCTCGTATGTGTGAGTAAATACCTGACGACACAACCCACACCAGAGGAAAATTGAGAAAAGAAAACCGAGTGAAACTGAGGAAAAAGTCGACACAAAAATGTCTTTGACTGCGGAAAATGAGGCAGCGAAATGTCGTAAACAATGCACCCGGCGAAAGGTGGAGAAAAGTATAAAATGTATCTGCAACTTTGTACACACAGTTTGTAAATTCAGCTGGTTCCCCCATAAATAAGATATATTTCGTGGCCTTGCAGCTGTCAAAAAATATATCTCGTTGGCATAGTATCGTCATCTGACAGCTAAGCATCCCAATCCAATTTGAGCCAATTTTCTCTAGGCAGACAAGAAAATTAAGTGAGCATTGAACTTTTGTTGTCCGAAATTGGCTTGTCCAAATTTTCATTCATTCCAATAATATTTCATTTAAGGTAGTTTAGACTCCTCAACCCATTTATGAAAGCTAGCTCTCAATAAGGAAATATGCTTAAATTGGTATTTAGTAATTTTACATTTTTTTTGCTAAAAAAAAAACACATTTAAATAATTTAAGATCCTCCAAAATACTTTGAATTTAGTGAAAACCTAAGCTTATTAAAGTAAGCACATAAATTAAGGTTTAAATTTTGAGAAATGTAGGTACTAAAGGCGTGGTCCCTTTTTATTACGTTCCAAATATGATTTTAATGCCTGTTATTACAGTCGTTGAGCTTGTTTCGTTCGCCCATTTACGGTAAATAGCCTAATTACAGTATGGTCTAGTACGCCCTCTGCCCCCTCATTGTACTCGTAATTTTTGGGCGTAGTTGCTAAAATTACATGGTACAAACCGACTAATGACTTAACCCAATTATGGGAAAACTTTGCGCACTATTTTATTATATTGGTATGACTCTTTGCGGAAGTCTATGATTAAATTAACCTTGTTGCACGGACAAATTGGTTTACTTGTTTTCAACAAGTTTGTAATAATTTGCAATTTGCATAATTTGTTGTGTTAACAAAGAGAACAAAAATGTAAACAAATAAAGGGATTTGCCACCTGATTTCTTTCAAAATATGGTTAAAAAGGACAAATAAACTAAATTAAAGCATTACACATTTTTTATATTTGACTGTCTCAAATAAATTATTTTCTGTGCAAATCATTTTGGAATGTTTAAGACATATTTTAAGATTTGCATAGTCATCTTTAAATATCGTTTCTTTTTTTTATAAAAAATACAACATTTTTACAGTTTGGAACTTTTTTAATAAGAAGTGAATAAGAAAAGGATAGAAGTATAATATCATCAGAAATCCTGATTTCATTATATATTCCTTGATCGTTGTCTGGTGTTAATAAAAATCCCTGAATAATTGCAAATAGCCGGGCCCAGAAGAATAAGTACGAGATGCCAAGAACGATGAAAAAGCGAAAAAGAAGAAGGAAAATAAAGAGGAGAGAGGAGCAGGATCAATGAAATAGAATAAAGAAATGTGAAATAAAATGCAACAACGTAAACACAAAACCACAAATTGCAGGGCAAAGCGAAGGCGAAAAACAAACAAACAAACAAACAAACAAACAAGCAAATGGTGAGGGAGGGAGAAAGACGGGAGAAGAGAGAGGAGAGTGAAGAGAGGAGAGAAGTGGCGAGAAGCACAAATTAAAACAACAACAAAATTGTGAAGGAAGAAGCAGCACACATAAAACGTGCGAATGGCGCCCAACGTCGACGCCGACAGCGACGCAGGCCATTGAACCTGCGAGTGGAGCTCAGAATTGGCGAAAGTGAAGACCCACTGCCGCAAGCGGAAGCGAGATGAATGCGGTGTGCGAGCGAGATAGACAAGGCACGATCTTTATAGTCGTTGTTTTTATTGTTGCTGCTTCGATGACGCAGTCGACAGATAACAACAAAAATAACAATGAAAGAAACGAGGTCTAAAATGTAATAATGCTTTTTTTGATACCCTATAAATCAGACCTTTACACAAAAACAGTTCTATACAATTATAAATATTTTAAAAGTTACAAAAGAAATCACATATTTGCCTAAAAATAGCTTTTTACCAGCTTGCCAGAAATGTAAAATAAATTGTCCTTCTATTCGTATCTGAGAAGTTTAGATCTACAAATACTTGCTAAATTCTTACTTACTCGTCCGTCCATTTACTTCAATATTTGTAAATTTACAATAACCTCAGCGAGGGTATTTAAACAAAGAGTGATGATGGTGCAGAAACAAGAAGACACGATTAGAAGAAGTGGATGGCAATGGAAGGCTGTTGATGCCGCAACTCGAAGCTCCAGAAGAATTCGAGAGGAAGACGGGGCTCAGCACTGAGAAAGAGACACACTGACTGAGTAACTGAGTGACTGACTCTGGGATCTGGGCATCTTCTGCTTCATCATCATTAAGTTGATCATCATTGGGATCGGCTTTAATGCAGGCGCTTCTTGGAAGTCAACCCGACCACCGAAAATAAAAGAGAGACTCGAACTCGAAACGGCTTAAAAGCGAAAGAACCCGAGAAATTCTGAAATTCTTGATCGCATCGCGCACACGCAACATGCGAGCGAAAGAGACGGGCGATGGGGGGCAATTTGTTTAAAATGTAGGTCTATGGGTTTCACGAAATCCTCTATGGGGCACCGGCGTCCCTTGGCAACAGAACAAGAAAAAGAATGAAAAAGAGGGGGTTTAAGTGTTTTTTGACTTTTCTTCCATTATTTGGCCAAAAGTTTTGTTCTCGCAGCAAGCCGGCCGCAATTCCACTTAAGACAATTGGTATCACCAACAAAATTTAAATATTGAATTTAAATATGAAATAAATTAATTAAATAAATTATAAATAAAAAAGTTGTACCAAAGCCTCTCTAGAAAATCTAAAATTATAAAAGTTATGTCTTATTTCTCAAATTATTTAGTTAAACAAATAGTTTTCGTATCTGATTCTATTCAATGTTTAATGTTAAAAAAATTGAAAACTGTGTTATTTCTTACAAACGTTTCTTTTCTTCGGCATTTATGCGAAAACAAGCGCCGTCATTTAGTTAACTAAGCAAAAGCCAAAATGCAACTCATAAACTTGGAGATTTGATGTTGAAGCGCCTTAAAAGCAGTTCCCTTGCATCCAGTTTATTGTGTTATTTTTGTATTATTTGTTTTGGCCTAATGTCATTACACAAAACGAATTCAAAGCGAAGCAAGCAAAAAAAAAAGTGAACCGCAGCAATTTGTTTTATGGCGTGGCGTCCGGCTTATGCATTTGCCATTTTATTGCTATGTCTGATTTTTATTGGAGTTTTTTTGTGAGGGAATGCTGGTCAGTCGGGCCAAAAGGATAGTTAGTCGAAATGTTTTATGTGCGTGTTATGCAACAGTTTGTAGTTTTCAAGCCCCAGTTTTGTGCGGCAATAATTTAATGTCTGAAACGCCAATTTTTACAAGCAAGAATAACTCAGGAATTGATCAAAAGATTTTGGGTGAACAACTTCAATTCAAAATAAAAAAATCGATGCATTTTATCAAAATAAAAACATTTTATATAATAATCAATTGGTATAAATAAAATAAAATTGAGCCTTACTTTTTTCCTTTCACGAATTTTTAGTAAAATTTTATAATAAATAAATTTTCCTTTTTATTAAAATAATTATTACTATCGTAGAATTTGACGCTTTAGAAAACTTTATTCATGAAATGAAATAAGGTTACAAAAGTTAAATAAAAATGGGATTTAATTACATCGAGCTCTGTTGACATTCGTTGTCATACCAACTGCAATTTTTAAATTAGTTCTCAAAAGCCACGTGGGGCAGCCGCAAAAATGCAACCAAACAAAACAATAAACTAACGAAATGTGCTGTAATCAGTGAGGTGAGGGTTCAAGAACGTTCATTTGGTATGAACTTGTAAAGGTCATTAAATGTTTGCCATAGAAATGAATGCACCCGACAACAACTATAATTTGAGCTCTTAAAAGCCGGCAAAAATAAATTAACGCCAGAAAAAAAAACCATTGCAACCGCAATTTAAACTAATTTACAACTACAGCGACGCCAACAACAACAAGAAACGACAACAATGGCAATGACCATAATTTATTTTTGAATTAGTTTTTATTTGTTTGCTAAGCAAAAGCCGCAGCGACAACAACAATAAAAACTACAACATATGCAACTTCCAACCACAGACTTTGTCAACTGAACAGTGTGCTGCATAAGGTTGAAAAATAAAAGTCAGAACATAATATGTTCTTGATCGTTCAAGAAATACTAAATATAAATATAGGAATCTGAAAGGAATAGTTTAAGGTGTAAGCAAATCAAGAAAATAGTCAATATTTTTAGAACAAAAGTAAACTCATAAATGTTGAAGGAAAATAAACTCTGTTCAATTTTTTGATCACTTATTTAAATCGAAAAACAAAC
Source organism: Drosophila gunungcola (assembly GCF_025200985.1). Taxonomy (NCBI): domain Eukaryota; kingdom Metazoa; phylum Arthropoda; class Insecta; order Diptera; family Drosophilidae; genus Drosophila; species Drosophila gunungcola. The sequence goes on from NW_026453197.1 coordinate 12,049,674, forward strand.
ATACAATTGTGTTTATCCCGTTCTTAAAAGCCTTTGGTAGAAAAAACAAATAACTCGTTTTTAAAAGAACTATTTCTCTTGAACTTGATGTGACTGGATTCGAATCCTATTAATGTCCACTATTTATCAATGCTTTTTTCAAATATGGTCCTTTAAAAAGAAAAAGATCTTATTTTTAAGATGCCATTGACCGTCTTCTAAGCTCAATGATTTTGTGAGAGGCTAAAAAAGTTGTTTAAATTTTGTAAGGACTTTATTTGCGTTGTGAAACAGTGTGCAGAGCTGTCGCCGCCGTTGGTCTTCGGTTTCAGTGGCTGTGACTGTGACAGTGACAGTTGTCAAAGAGCGACGTTGGCCTCCATTGCAGCGGCTGCACCTCTGCTAGCCCCCTCTCTTTCTACATATCTATATACGTCTCTTTCTGTCCACCACCCAGGGTTGCTCCTCTTTCTTCCACCCACTGCCACTCCAATTCCTATTGCCATTCCCGATCCAACAGCATATTCTACACCGCCCGTCACTCATCGTCACCCCCACACACGTGTCTCCCGCTTCGCTCCATCTCTTTCTTGCGGAACAGCCCCGTCTTTTTCACACACATCGTGTTATTGACACTGTACGCCTAACGGCAGATAAAACCCAAACAGGGCAAACAGCCCACAATGTATGCAACCGTACCAAACAGAACTGAACTTAGACGGGGAACAAACGGAGGCACCCAGCTGCGACTCTATTTAATTTTCTATTCTAGATTAAATTATAATAAATTGCAATTTTTCTGCCTTATTTACTCTTTTTTTCGTCGGATTTTTTGCCCTGCATTGCGCCATGCGTTTTCCTGTTTCGGTCGTCTGGCAATTTGTTTTGCCATGTCTGGTTGGGGGAATTTCTAGATTACAATTTGGAACCATATGCATCTTGGCGCCCACGCTTGCAAAATATTTTGAAGTGACACTAAAGTAAATTACAGGACAGATGATAACAAATATATTGTCAACCTGTCATAGTCATAGAATACCTTCTTTCTAATCAAATTCCTTATTAATCTAAACCTTTAATAAAATGTTTGGTTTTCCATTCATGGTAATAATATTCACAACATAAAACATTTCTGATAAGGATCGATAACCCAGCTTAAAAAAATAAATTAAAGGCAAATATGTCTTTGCACTTGCAATAAATTTGGGGCAGCAAACAGTAGAGTTGCAAACACCAACTTCTGGAAAATTTGGAAAAAATAGACAGAAAACTATTTTTTTTAATTTCCTGAAATTTAAATTTAAACTTTTTTTAAATGGTAAACAAAGTAACGGGTATCTAATATTCGAGTCACTCAACTGTAGCTTTCCTTCTTGTCTTTAACTCAAATATTGCTCACAAAGGCTTTTGACATGGAAATAGGTAGAATAGAAAAAGTGTAAACAATAGATTCGAAGTAAAGCTAAAGGAGCAGAAAGCAAATAGGGCCTCCCCATTCCGGAGAAAAAGCTTTTGTTATACCCATTTAAACAGCCAGCTGCACCCTTTTTACCTGTCCCAAGAAACTATTTTCATCTCTGGTCTGGTCTAGCCTTCAATCCTTTAACGATACCTGAGAAGCCAGAGCTTAAATAAAGGTTCGCATCTAATGTTCTCCCTAATAAAATCAAACCCAACCCAAATTTAGCAACTGCGCCATTTGGAGTTGCCTGCATTTGGCGCGCCCTAAGATTTCTCTCTATATTTATGTATGTGTTTGTTATCATATTAAAACTTGACCTACATACGAGTTTAATAACCGGTTTATCCAAAACTGTTCGTTGGTCTTGCCAAAAGTTGACCAACTTTGCTATACATTTGATCCTGAAGGGTTCTAAATTAACTAAAACTATACTTTTTAATAAGTTATTTCAAATTGTAAAATAAAGGTTAAGAAACTTTAAGTTTCTTCTATTCCACAAAACAAACTTATAATATGAAAATAATAAAATCATATTTGGAAATCATAAAATATTTTATATAAAATATATAAAAAACACATTTACTTCAAAGAAATTTTTGTAGGAGTCGCACCCAAAATAAACTTTGCTAGCATTTCTCTGAGTTTGTCTAAATGATTTACAAGTTTTACATTACACAATTGAATTGAGTTTCGATCCATGACCCTCACTCTTTATTTTTACAGCTCAATCGCTTTGTTGTTTGAAATCTTAGAAGGAAAAAATCTGAACTACGTCTGCAGCCTCCTCAGTTTAGATTTGTTTGTGTTATAATGATCGGCCGCCTTATGGTTTGCTCTACTCTACTTTCGAGTATTTCCAATAAAACTCGCCACAAGCAACATAGGCTAAATAAATAGTTGAAAAACAGATTTGGGAATGGTTTATGTTTGGCAAAGTTCAACAAACTTTAATGGAACATTGAGAGCTTCAAAATGTGAGCCACACATAGAAAATTTAAATGGGGATTTGTTCTTCTTTGGGTTGCCGCTCTGAAGTTTCCTTGGAACATGTTGTCCAAACAAATGAAGTTATGTTTTTCAGTTTTTCCACATTTATTTTGTTATTTGATGATTAGGTTATCGAAATCAATGGAAGATAATTGGATGTATTATATTTGGAAATGAAAAACCTATTGACGTTTTTGAAAAATATGTCATAGATAGATTTTACAATTAGAAACCGAAAATATCGTTTTCAATTTTTAAATAATAATAATAGCTTCGGAACATTTAATGATTTTTTTAAACCATTAAATAGAGTCAATTAAGTTTATATGATATTTATACTAATGTTGATAACCATAAATTAAAGAAATTAAACATATGTAAATACAATTTTCAAAAATTCTACAACTAAATAATTGAAATTAGTCAGCAAGTCCATAAGATTGCAGCTTAAAAAAATCAGTGTGCAACATTGTGCTGTCGCCGTGGATGCTCTTATTTTTGCTTTTATTTGTTTTTTTTTTTTTGGTTACTGCCAAAACGAGCATCGATTCCATCCTCTGCCGTTGTTGCTGCTGCCGCAACTAAAACTGGGTCAACTCTGAACCAATTTCAGGCAAAATTGCGACAACAGCCACATCAACAGCAACCAACGACTGCCGCAGCAAACACACAATAATAATCGCAAGAGCCACGGCGAAAATAAAACGTGCCACCAGATAAAGGCAAACAGCGAAAAAAGATGCAGAAAATAAAATGCATTTAAATTGCACTTCGGTTAAAAGAAGCGAACGGCAAACAAGGAAAAAATAAATACAGATCTTGGATTTGCATTCTTGAACAGTGAGGGCAGGAAAATAAAAAGAAAAGTGCCACTAAGAGTGCACTCTGAATCGCATAATAATTGAAAAATTTATGTTAAATGCACATAATGAAGCTTGCACTCGACAGCCATCGACCGACCCAACAATGTTCTCATTGTAATTTAATTTACTTAATTTGCCAACACAAAATTGAGACTCGGCATTAACCCAAAGTCTGTCGTGCAATCAGTCAGTCGGTTCAGCCAGAGTGACAAACGAATTAAAATAAATAATTGTATCTGCTGGCCAACTCAGTTTTAGCCACAGCCTAGAAAGAAACACCACCGCCTGACTTGATTCGAGAATTGCAACAGATCGCAATGCAATTGAAACAATGGCAATGATTATGTTGATTTTCACAGCGTATTTGCACTATCGCCAAACTTTAGTGTAGCCACCTGCAAAGGGCAGCGAAAAATAATTGCGCAACTGAATTTAAGTTAATTACACTAAATTATTTGAGGCTATATTTGCTAGGCTGCAAAACAATTCAAGAAAGGAGCTGAAATGCAAAGTGAATAGAGCAATGCAATGTTAATATATTCGACTGAACTCTAAAATATTTACATGTTTATCGAATCTGTAGGTTTATTCACTAACTAAAGCCTGCTAACGAACACCAAACACAAATTTGCCTTAGGTATTTTCTTAAACTCCCTCAGCCGAAAAGTAGTTGCATCCATTATGCCTAAATTTCATTATCCTAGTAAATCAAGCGTTCTTGCACATATTTGTAACAAGCTTGCGATGCGGAAATGTTAAGTTTAGCAGCTGCTGGCTTTAATTAATAAATTATAGGCCAGTTCAACCAGGATTTAGCAAGCGTATGCTTAATCCCCTTTTAAATGCAACAAAGTCGGAGGAAGTAGCTACAAAACTGCAATAACGAGCAGCTCCCATCCAAAACCTGCTCCTTCAAGAGAACTCAGTTCTCTAAAAACAGTGCGAAAGTGCATGAGTTCTCTGTTACTCCAACTTTTTTTTTGGTCTTTTTTCCATGTGAGCGTGTGACTTCTTTATGTCCCCGTGCAAGATGTAACCCAATTTTAACAGACGAAAATGCAGTTTTGACCTGTTTTTTCATTTTCGGCTAAGGAAGGGGTTGGAAGGATGCCATCTGGAGTGAGATTTGTTTAACCAGATGCTGCAGTCGTTTACATTCATCGAAGGGGATATCCCCTGGTCCCCTTACAAGTCGAATGATACCCTAGTTAATCCCAGGATGTTTGACTTTAATAAAAGCCTATAGAACGAGTTTTTGCGCCGATGGGTCATCAATTTAAAATGACTAAAAAGTTGAAGCTTGAATTACACTGCAACCAAAAAAGTCTTTGGAAAATAAAAACCAAAATAACTGGCAGTGAACCGATATTTGAATGAGATTTTTAGGAGTATAATTTTCTTTTTTTAACTCTTTAAAAACAAGCTGTTCAATAAGTTTAAGGTAAAAAAAAAGGTAAACTCGTTTAAGTCTTTCGGTTTATCTAATAAAAATTAAATTAAAAATTAATTTAAAAATGAAATATATTTTTATTATCAATCAACTCCGAATGCAAATAAATTTCAACATGGTTTCAACTCGTCTTCAATTGGATCAATTCAGTAACGACTGATAATAAAACTTGTATACGACTACTGTGCAATAGAAAATGAATTCTTTATTGAGCTTTAAACAGTAGGAGTAATTTGTTCCCGCTTAAACTGTATAAATCGGGCCCCAACTCACTGTCAACCGATTGCAACCGGTTTTTAACTTTACAAAGTTTCCATGAGAACCAAGAGTTAGAAAGAGCCTGATCTACCCTTGGATTGCCTCCACTTTCCCCTCCTTATTAAGACGAACTCTGCATGCAATCAGCGCAGACAAAAAAAAAGAATACAGCGTTGGATTTATGTAGGTACGAGCTGTGCTCTGAAATTGGGTCACCGTTGATTGAACACTCACCTTTTGGCATCAACTAAAATGCTTTTGCCCATATTGGCCAGGCCATTGGATGACGTTAGATTATCCGAACTTGGTATCGTCGTCTGTGATGTGTGCGTAAATTCTGAGGATGTTGAGCTGGAAGATGACGACGATGATGACGATGATGATGCAGAAGAGTCGCTGGCTGCCATCGATATTGCTGCCGCTGCTGCTGTTGCTGTTGCTGCATCCGATGTTGCTGGTGGGGCAGTGGTTGCTGCCAATGCTGCCGGCTCCACTTCGATTTGGAGGCGACAATCGGCAACTATTTTGGCCAGATTGCGGCGGCTGGCACTCACCAACGGTACCTGCTCCGTTGCCTCGTTGTCATTGTCCGATGATCCCATATCGACTGTCTCAACACTTTCCACGATCATCAAATTCATTGGCATTTTTTCGTAATGAGTCGCCGGTGTTGCTGCTGCTACTGCTGCTGCTGCTGCTTCACACTTTGCCTTTTTCTTGGCTCTCAGTTCCTCGGGTTCCTTTGGAATTTTTTGAATTTTTGCCAACTTGCGAGGAGCAACACAAGCGGCAGCAACTGCAACTGTTTCCTGTTTAGCTGGTAGTGTTGCTGCTTGTGTTGTTGATGGTGTTGCTGCTGCTACTTTTAATGACTCCTCTACAACTTGTTCAGCTGCTCCTGCTGTTGTTGACGATGCCGTCGAGTTTATTAACAACGAAGTAGCCGTGTTCGTTGTTGCTGTTGCTGTTGAATTTATAATTGCCGGCTGTTGTTGCTGCTGCTGCTGATGTTGCTGCTGATGTTGCTGCTGGGTTGCTAGCGCTGCGGCTCCACCTTCTGGTATGATTGTTGCAAAAATTTGTTCGCCAAATATGAAAAAATCCTTGGAAATAATCATTATCACCTTTTTGTGAACGCTTTAGCACGGTGTTGTTGCTGTTGCCGCCACAGTTTAAATATACGTACGTGTGTATTTGGTGGATTTTAAATGTAAATCTTGTTTAAATAAGTATATATACGCGTGTGTATATAACTTTTTGTTCGCCTGGTGCCTGCACTCGCCTTAAACACGTTTCCTTTATTTTAATGCATTAAACATATTTCGTGGCTGTTGGGTCTTGGGTTTTTGGGGATTTCTTTAAAATTTCATAATTCCCTGGCTTTGTCTGGCTCCTTTTTTTCTTTTTTCCTCTCGAATTTATGGCAGACTGTAATACAATAAAAACAGAAAAGAGTAGAGGGATAATTAATACGATTGCCAGTAGATATATATTTTTAAAGGAAATTAAAACAAAAAAGCCTATCTATGAAACTGTTGAATTGATTTCAGATAATTTTTCTTTGGACAAAGTAAGAATTGACTTCACATTTTTTTATACAAAAACCGTCTGTCGGTTAGACGATCATAATATCGCACCAAATAATTCACTTCAAATTAAGCTCCACTCAACAAGTTCTCCAATTCTAAAACTCCAATTATATTCAAACTTTAAAAATGTTTCCCTAGACTTTGCGGCGTCTGCTCAAAATTGTTTATTCCTTTTGGCATTTTGACTTGACAAATTTTCCAACAATTTCCTTTATGCACTGCCGCCGAAACAGAAAAAGATAATGAAACAGAATCGGGGAGAATCAGGGAGACAAATCGAAGGCAAGTCACATAGCGAATTTTGTTATATTTGTCAATTAGCCCGCGCGAAACAAAGCACCAGAGCAAAACGTCAGATTTCATTTTGTGTAACTTCAATGTATTTGAATAAAATATAAAGTAAAAGCAAGCAACCAAAACAACGCACCCAGAAAGCGGCGGAACGTATTAAAATTCTTCGTTTCCTTCTCGGATATGATATTTAAAATCGTCAGCACTTTTTTTGCAACTCAAATTATTATTATTTTTTTTGTTTTATTCATTAAACATATGTAGGTTTTTTGTAAACATATTTGATAACACACGAGTTAACTTTTTTTTTTTGGGAGTGGGGGAGTAACAGGGGGATTTTTGTGTAAAGCCGAACCGAAAAGACGGACAGATCGAACGAATGGAGAAACACGCAGAAACGTAAAACGATGGAAGAACACGACGAAAACCGGAGAGCTATAGATTCAGCTATAGGCAATCCACACACGGCGCGCTTGAGCATTGAAAAAAAACATCCAACGGCGCCCGATTTCGATCTCGAACTGATCGCTAAACCGCTCCAAACACCGCTGCTTCTGCCGGCGTCGCTGCCCCCATGAATGACATTCATTCTCATTCTCTCTCGCTCGTTCGCGCTCTCCCTCTCCCGCTCTCAACGCCTACGATCCGCACGTGCGTGTGCCGATTGCACCAAAAACAATTTTGAAAAAAAGAAAAAATGTCAACCTTAAATAAAATTTTTTTATGTTATTAATGGTTGAAAAATTTGTGTTTCCTTAAAATTAACTATTTACACATTTAATGTACACGTAAGTACTTTTGTTTTAATATATTGATCTTGAATCTAAGAATAACTTAATCTCAAAGTATTGAATTCTAGTTCAAAGATGATTTAGATTAACCCCGAGGTGACTTTATAAGACTACTGCATATCTTATTAAAGAGCCTTTCCAACCAAATTCTTTTATTTGGCTCGAGGGCGAAAGTTGAGAGAAGCCAGTTTTTGTTACAAAAATTTTTATACATTGGAAAAAAGGCTAGGGAACGGCATACTGCAAACATTTTTCCTTGTTTTTCTTCTTTTACCTCAATTTATATCTTTGTTTATTTTTCATCAGCTTTTAGGTACAGCTTGTGTACAAGTAAATTTCACATGACTACAGGATTTTGGATTTCTTGATACATAGCTGTAAATAATAAGTAATAAATAATATTAATCTTATTTAAATTCTAAAAAAAGAAAATTTACAAATTATTATATTAAAATTAAAATTTAGTTAAAATATTATCTAATTTTTTTTAGTGTGCTCTCTCCGCAGCTTCTTTTGCTCTCTCTCTCTCTCTTTATATTACATGAATGTTAAGTTATCATCGCTAACATTGTGTTACAAATGTTATTGGCTTACAGCATGATCATTTCACCTGCTTCTCTCAACAATTCGTGTTAAGGCCATGTTATCAGCCACAGCTGCTCTGATAACACTTCTTAATAAGTAACTAAAAAAAAAAGTTGGTGAGTTGCTGGTCTCGAATTTCGACTTGGACATATAAATTTAAGGTCTTGATTGGCAACCGAGAAGTCATTTAACAAGTTTGAAGACGTTTTTAGAGTAGCGGACTGCTTTTTGGCACTTTTATGTGTAGCGCAAAGCCGAATAGTTTAACTAATTTGTTGGTGCGTAATGTAGAATTTTAATTCCGTTTTATGAAGAAGGTTGTTTTAATTAGATAAAAAAAATATGGTGGGCTTTTAACGTGGAAGTTAAACTATACAAATCTTATTTAACAGACAATGCGAAAGCTTTTTTTTTTAAATTTTTAAATTAACCAAAAAAACATTGAAAAACAAATGTGCTTTAAACTAATTAAAGTCTTAAGAGTAATCCCGTTCACGTTATAATTTCCTTTTTGATTCTGTTTCTTCAGCTTTCGAATCTTATCAGTCATTAAACTCGTTGAGGGTAACCGCTGCGTATACGCAATTTAAATGCGTATACGTACAGTGTGTGAGTGTGTGCAATGCGCGGATACATGCGTGAATGTATATGCACATGTGGGTGGGAGAAGCAGAAAGAGAGACAGAGAGAGAAAGGGATTACAATTAGAACTTGGAACGGTTATAAAATAATAAAATACTAAAAGGTGCTGCTGGAAAATAACGCACAATTGAATATAAGGTCTAAATAATGTTGATTTTTCAGTTTGCGGGGAAATTATTAAGTTTATTAGCTGCCATAAACTTAAACCGAATAAAAGTCGCCAAGTTGCCGGTTTTGTTGTTGCAGTTGTCGCTCTTTTTTTTGTTTTTGCTGCGTATCTCTTGACTCTCTATAAAAAAATATTTTTTCCCTGTTGCTGTGTTGGTGGTCGCGTTGTTGTTGTTTTTTATTTGTACGCACAATGTGCAAAATGTGCGAGACACATATACACTAATAAAATTCACGCACACGCACTTGCTCTTAACCTTGAAAAATAACACAGCAGTTTGTTGTTGCGCTCGGTTTCTGACAGCTTTCTTTTTGTTTTTGTTCTCTGCCGAGTTTCGGTTTTTACTGTACTTTGTTTTTATTCTTTGTTCTCCTACTGATAAGATTCTTATTTTCTTTCTTTTTTCCCATTTTTGCTCTTTTTGGAGTGCGTAAGTGCGTGCTGTCCTCGCTTTTGCTTTTTCAGTGTGTGTGAGCGTACAACAAATATTGAGTTTCTAGACAAATTTTATTAAGCAAATTGCTGGTGATATGTATACTTTGTGTTGCTATTCCAATTTTTGATTTTTTTCTTATTTTTGCCAAAAGTTGTATTAATTTAGTTTCCCAGTGAAAAATTTGGTTCACAGATGTGTTCAATACAATAGAAAATAACTGCATCAACATCACAACTCAAAATAATAAAAAAAAGTTGTATATGATTGATTAAATAATAAATATTCTAGTGTTTTTATTTTGATTATTGTTATTCTCGGATAACGCTATTTAAATATTTAAAGAGCTTATTCCCTTAAACTTCCTTGGTTTGTTGCACATTTATTTATCAAGTCAGCTTAATTAAGGAATATTGAAGATTATTAAGAACCAATATGAAATAAGATTGGAGAATCAGTAGATACTCCCAGAGAACTCATAATTAAACAAAATGATTTAAATTTAAGGAATAATGGTCATAGAGATGAGCCAAGCCAATGAATTTTAAATCATTTTTTCAAAAGTATATCATTGTACCTACGTGTCTCTTACGTCCAAGCGAAGTTGAAACGCATTCCGTATTTCAAAAATTGTTCCTGATTTTTATGCGGTTTAATGAACTTGAACTCTTATCAGTCAGTCAGGTTGCCAATTATTTATATAGCCTAGGGGAGAGCTGTAATGCAACAAAAGAAGCGACACAAAGTCGGTGAGCTTAGTCATTCAGCGTCATGTGAATTTCTTCTAGGCTTTTGAACTTAATCGAGTTTGGAAATATAAGAAAGTAATCGATATTGGGTCAAAGTCCTTTATAGCTGATTTAGACTACGTCTGTTGAAGGTCTCAGCAACCTCGCTGGAAAAAAGCGTTCAATTATTAAAATCTGTAAAAAAAAAAAGTTAAATAAACTCATCCGTACTCCCAAAAAAAATTACTGTATAATAGAAATTTACCTTTAACATGCCTAAAAGTATGCACTTAAAAAATATTGATGTCCAAAATCATGCAAAAGCGGAAAATTTTGTTTAAACGGCTTTTTATAAATATATCCTATAGTCCTGAAAATTAAATAAGTTTCAGTTTAAAATTTTTAAAGTATACCATATTTCTCCAGCAACATAGAATAGAAAATCAATATCAGATCAGATGTTCAACGAAAAATCATTTCCAGTCATAACCCACATCAAACAGTATTACAAACGCTTCCCGTTTGACCACACACATTTCCATTACACATTTATCACAAAAATATTTTAAAAAGTATTTCACATTTTGCAATCTTTACTACTATTTTAAACATGATGTCCTCGACGCTGAACACGTCTATAGTCTCCATCTACGACATGATGGTGGAGCGTCATGTTAGGCTGCGCCGTGAATTAGAAGAGAAGGAAGCTGTCAAGGCTGCAAATACAATTAGGCGCAGAATCAAAGAAGACCGTTCAGTCGCTGAAGTAAATAAGCCACCAATCAAATCCAAGTCCATCAAGATATATACGCGCGAATGCGAGTCTCCACGACCGGCAAACGCGATCACAGCTGCCCATCTGACCAAAAAGCCGACTTCCTTGTTGGTTCAGCCGCCGTCGGAGAAGGAAGTGATCAAAAGACTAGTCGAGAAGATGGCCAAGGGGCGTGTCAGGACCCAGCCCGAATTGAGTGACCGCAAGTCGAGCAAAACAAAACTGGTACTCAGCAGCCGACGGAGGAGGATGGCGGCCCAACAGCCACTTTCCGGCAAACAGAAGCTGGCCAAACCGAACTCCTCTCGGATCAAACGCATGCCACTTTCTCCAAGGAAGGAAGAATTTGTCCCGAAAGATGTGCCGCCGCAGACCAAAACACCAAAGATGAAAGCGTCGAAGACTTCGGAGAAGAAGACCCGTCTACAAATGCAAAGCTCCAAGTTAGATACCTCCAGAAAGGCAACAGAATCGCACACTAATCGCTGGCGAGTCTAAAAACAAAATATGCGAGTCTTCGGAAAATATGCATATGGAACGTAGTTCTTGTTCCTTTGCCACTACTAAAAATTCCGCTAAGTAATCAAAAGATTTAACACAGTGATCTCTCATGTGATAGAGCGCACTAAATATCACATGAACGCGATCAAAATTGTACATCTGTGGTTGTATCTAATATATACAGATGAATAAAATAACATAAAAGCAAACTAAATTTAAAATAAATATAAAGCTAATGCTCCAAAGTGTGTTGCATTGGATTTAAAAATGATTTTAGTTAAACAACTATTTTTTTTATTTTTATTTATTTGTTTTTATAATAAATTAGAATTTTTATTACTGCAGCTTAACATTTGGTTTCTTATTCTTGTATGTTCTTGTATGCCTAACTTGTGACACAAATTTTAAGCCAATTCTGCGACGGCCCAAAATAGTTTGACAAGATTTTGTTTTGAGTGTGGGGTAAGCCAACGTTTAAATTTTAATAGCTTAAAACTAAATGTATTTTCTTAATTATTCTGTATTAATTTCTGTTTCCATTCAATTCGCACAATTTCTTGTTTTTCCTTTAGCGTTTACTTTGTTTATCTTTGCTCTGTTAATTTAAAATGCAACTACTACTGACTAACAATACTTGGCCATACATATGGTACATATATATAGTGTGTATAGAGTATGCAATTATTGGTTTTATTCTTGCCTTTCGCTTTAAATTGAATAGTTTAAAGTTTTTGTTTTCTGAGTTTGTATTGGTATCGGTATCGTCTGTAAACGGGCACCAAAAATTGGTTCGGGTAAAGAGTTAGGAGACGTTATACAAAACGAACGAAAACATTGCTCACAATTGTTTCGATTGGTTTTACAAAAATATTGTACACAATAAATATTTTGTATAATCGTTTTTTATCAAATTTCCTCTAGCCAAAGATTGGCAACTATATTATAGTTTATTATTAACCATATTCTCTGCAGAATGCCAGTTTTGCGCTTGCTCGACATACATATAAATGAATTTTCTAAAACAAAAATTCAGGGCGCTCTCGCTTGATTTGTTTCGGTTTTTGGTATGTTGTGAGATATGAAATACTTGAGGAATTTATTGATACATTTGTCTAAAGCAAAGCCAAGCAAACAGGTGCTGCACTTATTTAAATGCCGTGGTAAAAACAAAAACAAAAACAATTGCTCTAATCTAACTAAAATGCAGCTACTTATGATTTAAATTACACTGCGCTTTTCTTACGGTTAAGACATAATCATAAATATGTTTAATGTATAAATGACAAATTGGCTTGTGTCCTCCATTTTACTTATGTGTGTTGGGTGTTTGTGACTAAATTTTAGTTGAATTTTAAATTCAATTTCAGATTTTTTTGGTGGCTTTGCTCTTGGCCCAAGACATTGCTTTGGGTGTTTTGCTAGCTTGTTGAAGACAATTGGATTGGATTAATTTAACTTGCACAAAATTTTGTTTAAACTATTTTACTGCTAACGTACAATGATTTCAGCCAAAGTTCTTTCAGTCTGAAAAACAAAAAATATTTGAGTAAAATGGGTTAAACGCAAACTTATATTGTCCACATGAAAAGCGTTCTACAGGGAAATAACTAAAATAAATATTAGTCAAACATAAAAAGTGTTAGCTGAAAGTGAATGAGTACTTTTCACGTAGGTATACAAAAAATAAAAAATTACTTACAAAAATTATAAAGGTTGTGAGTTTGTGTGGTGCCTCAGGAATTTTTCTCAATATTCCAATATATTTAGTATATAGGCCAAAAGGATTTTCAATACAATTTCTTTTAGAGTTCATAAAAGCATTTAAAAAAATGTGCTGGCCATGAGTTTGTTCTACGGAATACAAAACTTATCTCTAAAGAAAGGTTAACTCTGGTTGAGATTTATGTCGGAAATCAATGGTTAAAGCTTGGATTTGACTATACGAGTTTTCAACATTTATCTCTTCAGTCAGTGCCAGAGAAAACCTTTCTCATTCAGAGGAAAAAAGCATGCAACAATTTTGGGTTTTGTGTATTGCTAACTAGAGATCAGTAACAAATGCCCGCAAATGCAGTGCGTTTCAAAACTTTCAGGCCACTCTTACATTTTAATAAGAAACCTGACCATCAAATGCAAAGATATACATTCAAAGATACATATCAACTCGAATATTACATGTTCTTGTAAGGCAAAATAAAAGTCATAAAGCTGACTAAGTACGTCATGTGAAACTATAATTTAATTCCATATTAACTAACAAATTCAATAAATTTTCGACTTTATCCTTACTTCTCTACAGCTGCCTTGCAATCATGAAACGCACTGCGTGTATACATGTGTGTGGTTGTGAGTGTTAAAGATTTACTATTAGTTGTCGCTTGTTGTTTTGCCGAAGTCACTGTTCGCTGCTGTTATTCACCGTCTAATGAGATGCTTAGAATTCTGTGTGCACCGCCATCGACATCGACTCAATACTCTGACGCAGCTGGCCATCGTTGTAGATCTTTTCGCAGACAATGCTCACCTTTTTCAGCAGTTCGATGGCAGTTTGGAGCACCTGTTTCCACTTGTACAGCTCGTTCTCGTGCGCCATTTCCTGGTCGCGCAGCATTTGGAGCCATTCCTGATTCGTGCTCGGTAGCTCACTGAAATGTGTTGAATGGGCACTTTCATTAAAGTTATTAAATAGTGGTATAGACTATAGAGAACTCACCTCAAGGCCGCCAAACTGGGCAGGCGGACCCGCCGGTTGAGATCCACGTCAATCCGTTCCTCCAGCTTCCAGAGCTTAAGTAATAATATCACATTTAGAGCCAGCATCAAGCATAGCAACAGTATAACCAACAACCACAAGCCCTTGTGTCTGAATCTGTGACCTTGTGGCCCCTGTCTCGTCGCCAGTGTTTGGTCGTCGCCACCGCCCAGGTGCAACTGCTGCTGCTGTTTGTGCTGCTTGTGCGGCTGCAGGTGGTGCTGATGGTGGTGGTGGTGGTGGAGCTGCTGCTGCTGCTGCTTCTTGCCGCCCTCGAGCAGCAGCGGATGACCGGCGGAGGCGCCGACTGCCGCACCAGCGACGCCGCCCGTGGCCAGCATTTGGGCCTCAAGGGGGTCTCCGGTCGGGAGCGGGACAACTGGCTCCTCCAGGGGGCGGATTTGCGAGGCGGTACCTGCGGAGAAACGGAGACGAGTGTCGAGAGGAATGGCAAATGGCACGGTTAGAAATCAAACTGTTCGAACTCAAAAATCAAAATAATTATAAGCAAGAATCGGTGCTGGCAACATAATCACAACATTAAGAGTACAACCAAATATGTCGATAACTAATAAAGAACTCAAACTGCAATAAAAAAAGCAAGTGGGTTATGTTCATGATGCGCTAGCAATTGTCACAAGAGGCCATAGGTTAGAAAAAATGCACAAAATCGTTCAAGGCTTGGCAAAGCGAAAAAGTTAGCATTACCAGTAGATAATCTTTTATTGAAAGATGAAAGTTTTCCAGGATAGAAAATTCTGGCGAATAATTTATTGATCGCCATTGTTATTTATTAATTTTTAAAAAATGCACTATTGAGTATACGTATAAGATGAAGCTTTTCGAATCAATTATCAAACACATATGAAAGCAACTGTTCAAATTTATGATTCCACAGTTCAAAAGCATGACGAATTCTTATCGTAGATTGATAAAGCAGTTAAAAGTAATCATTACAAGTGGACAAAATAATTAGATTAACAAAGTTATGCATTACAAAAAATAGGTTAAATTCGTGAACTCGTTTATGATCCCCAAATTGGTCTTATCAACTATAGGGCATAAGTCTTTGGCAATGCCTATAAAATTGATTGCCATTAAATTCAACTCTTATAGGGAAACCCCACAAAACTCTTCTTTCAGTTTACATTTCTTAAAGGAAACATTGATTTAACTAAAGCCTTATCTTATAAAAATATAAGGGCCAAGGCGAAAGACATAATTCCTTTAGAAGCTTAACTTTCAAAACATTTAGCTGCCAAAAATTAAATTTCCATTTCAATTGAAACTCTTTTCTTACAAGACACAATTTTGTTTGTCTGCATTTGCTTGTTAGATAAAAAAACAAAACAAACAGCTACCTAATACCCCTTACTAATAAGCTGAAACATTTAAAACTTCTAGTCAAGTAAAAAGCTCAGATTAATGAGCCCAAAAAAATGTTTATAAATATAAGCAAAATTTTGAGTTCACAGGTGCAATTTCGATTACATTAACAGATACAAAAAACTTAAAACATTGCCCCCTTGGAATTTTAATTAGCCAAGTTCCCCTGTGCCAATTGCTGTACTAAATACAACAGAAGTTACTCAAGCTGTACCTCTGCTCGACGGAAGTATAGCCTTACGCTGATGCCAATGAGGATGCTGATGTGGATGCTGATGCGGATGCTGATGCGGATGGTGATGGTGATGGGATAGCGAGTGCCTGGCATCGTGGTGATGCTGATGATGATGCTGGCTACCGTGGTGATGGTGATGATGATGGTGCATGTGCAGGTGCTGGTGCTGATGGTGCTCGTTCTGCTGAAGATGGCGCTTGGCTGACTCTTGGATGCTGTCATTGTCCGTACTGGTCGCTGTGTGCTGGCTGTCACCCATTGCGTTGGATGTCGATATGGGGGTGGCGGTGGCGGATTGCTGATTCATGCCTGAGATGTATGGTGGTTGTAGCTGGATGTTGCTTTTCGTTTTTGGTTTTTTTACATGTTGTTTGATGTTTAGTTGTGGACATGCGTGCGTTTTTGATTGTGGTTAGGAGAAGCAATGGCAATTGGCATTGACAGTTATCGAATTTCGAACTCTGATTTAGTATTAATTCCATTACAAGATTAGAAAGAAATTGCTTTGCTTTGATGCTGTATTTGTTGTTCTTGTTGTTGTGGTTGTTGCATTATAGTTAATTGGTTACAGTGGCCTGGGTTGCGATGCTTACCTCTCCTCGGTCTGCGTCCCTTTCCCTTGGCCGGTGGAATGCAGGTCTCGCTCTGGAGGGCATGCAATTGGGCGCCGAAGAAGTCCTCCACACCTGCCCACGTATTCTTCTCGATGAATCCCTTGACCACGCCCCAGATCGACTTCTTGTACTTTATCTGGGTGTGAATCGACAGCATGGTGTGATCATCAACAGTTCTGGGAAGCCAATGCAAAATGAAAAATTAGAAAAGTTCAAAAGGAAAGATCACAAAGTGGCACTAGTGCACTCCATGATTGATGACTCACCTGGCCAGGCAAAAATGTATGAGCACACTGAAACTATCCGCATATGGAATGCCTGCATTAATGCTATTTACGTCGATGGAATACAGTTCGCCCGGCTTGCTGCACTCCCGCTGCACCTGATACTCGGTTACCTAAAGGGGCAATCAATATATGCATTTGACAATAAGTTTATTCGTTCGTTTCTATTTGGAGGACCGCTGCACACTCACCTTTGAGGTCTTGGGTCCCACAGAGGCGGCCAATTGAACGGTGACGTTGACGGTTCGCCCTAGAAGACCCTCCTCGTTCCTGGTCCATTCGCCCAATACCAGATCCGTCGACTTGCGCATCGCATGGAAGTCAGTTATGAATTTCGACTTGCTGAACAGCAGATTGAACAAGGTGTCCACATTGATGGGCAGAATGGTATGGACGATCTGGCGACCCTCATGCGTCGAGGTGCACTCTGTAGTGGGAACAAATCTAAAGAAGAAATGGAATGGAAATAGTTTAAGAAATAGTTTAAAAGGTTTTCTGATGATATATTATAATAATTAATGAAAAATTCATAGCACCGTCAAAAGGACACTTCTAAAAATATTACCCTTTATACGAAAATGGATTCTTTTTATATGTTCTGTTTATTTATTTCTACATTTTGTATGCCTTCACAAAAGTCAGTTTTTAAATTTCTTAAAAATAAAAAAGGAATTAAGGTTAAACAGATTTTTGTTGGGCTTGTCCCCATAATAAATGTCTAGTTTTTCATCTTTCTGCGAATATTCAACGGATGCAGGGAGTGTTTCCGCCCTATAATTTCAAAAATTATGTTTTTAGGCAATATTACTTACGGCAAATTGTTCTCTTCGGAATCCGAGGAGTCGGAAACATCTGTGGGCACACTCTCGACGGCATTTTTGCCATCCTCACGTTGGCGATGAAGTTTTCCCAATTTGCGTTTGGTCTCCAGCTTGGATTCCGTAGCTGGAGCCCCGGATGAGTTGGCAGTGGCCATGGATGCAGAGGCTGCCGCTGCTGCAATGGCAGCCGAGTTCGAAGCCGTGCTGATCTTCTTCTCAGCGATCTTCTTTTCGCCGCCACTACCACTGGCTGCAGCCGTATTCGAACCCGATAGCGATCCCGATCCGGAGCCAGAGCCCGTGAGGTTGGCAATGGTGGAGGAGGAGGCCGTGGTGGAGTCGGCAGTGCTGCTGCTGCTGGCACTGGGAGCGCCCATGGTGACGCCCACCGACAGCTCCGTGGGCTTCACGGAGCTGAGGATCAGCTCCTTGGCATTCTGCTTCATCTTCTTGTTCAGCTTGCGCGAGCTCTCCCGGGTCTTGTTGTTATCCGATCCGCTGGCCGAGGCGTTGGCCGAGGATTTGGAGGAGTTGAAGAAGTATTTCGTCTTGGACTTGCGTGGAGCAGAGGCTCGGATGCCGCCGCCGCTGCTGGCGCTGCTGTTGCCGCTCTGGGGCAGCTGGGGATTCGACTGGGTGGACTGGTTGGACTGCTGCGACTGGCGCTGCGACTGGCTATCCTCATCGATGGCCGTCTGGAAGTCAAAGTCCGTCTCGTTGTCGTTGTCCAGCGTGGGATCGATGTAGTCCTCGTCGTCGGTGGTCAGGCCCAGCTCCTCGCCGTAGCAGGTGTGCACATGCTTCCAAATCTCCTGCGGCGAGAACTGCTTGTTCATCAGCGTGTTCTGCCAGACGCGAAAGAGCATCAAGAAGCTCTTGTCGCGCGAGGTGAACGTGGCAAAGAAGTACTTGTCCTTGCCGCTGGCTATCGAAATGGCATTGGGTATCACGAGGGCTGTCTTCTCCTTGGTTATGGCCGTCACATCCTTCCACTTGATGCTCACGTAGGTCTCCCAGCTAAAGATGTTCGCATGGAAGCAGACGTAGTTCTGTGACACATACAGACGACCCTGGACCAGAATGTCGCGTTGCAGGGCACACGAGTAGTCTGCGGATGAAGATAATCACTTGAGTAAATTGCTTCAATTAGGGTTTATCGCATCAGTCGGCATTAATTAATGATCACACTTCATAGTTCATTTATCTGATGGAATGTGTCAACTACTGGATTTAGAGAATATAGTTTGAATAACTAAAAATGATCTAATTGTTCTTTAAATTTTTTATGTTTACTTTATTTATGAACCTTCTTTCATCACCTTTTTTAAAAATTAAAAATTTAGTTGTTATTATTATTTTAGATAATTCTATTGCTCATTACAGCCTTAATTGTGCAGGGAAAAGTCTTATTTGTGAGTCATAAATTTCCCATTAGAAATTCTGTTTTTAATTAATTAATTAAATATTTATAAATTTTTGATTATAGAAATGTTGAAATTTATCTGTTATTATTATTTGAGTTAATTTTATGGCTCATTATTGCCTAAATTGTGCAGTGAATCATAAATATTAAGATAATGAATGGGTTACCCATTAGAACTATATTTTTTTTCCTACGTGACAGGTTTTCAAGATTTGTCAGAAACAAACAGTCTATATAATTTATAAAGATTTTACGCATACGCAAAGTTTGCCCATTAAGTAACTCATTAATATGGTTAACTTTATCGGACGGAATCTTCATGTGACAAGTGTGCAGTCATATTTTTTCGCCTCAAGAGACTCACCCACAATCAGGCGCTCATCGTTGGGCACGTCCTTGAAGAGCTTCTTGAAGTCCTCGGCCCGCGACTTGTAGTTGGGATAGATGACGTTGTACCAGGACTTCTTCTTGGCCCGCTCCGAGAGCCGCGACGGCTTGGCCGGCTTCTCGTTGGATGTGGAGCTGCTGCTGGTCACCTGTTGCTCCCGGTCGACGCGCAGCAGGCTCAGCTCGTGCGGGGTGAGATCGCTCAGCCGGTGGTGCGAGATGTCCTGCTGGGAGACAAGCGAGAGGGAGAGTTGATCAAACACCATGAGGATTTCCATTTATAGCAGTCTGCGGCGGTGGCGTGAACAAACATTTTAGCTCTGAATTCGGGACTGGTGGTGCCAGCAGCAGCAGTAGTTCGATATCGTTTTGCCTATGACTTTTTTGGCCACCTGTTCCGTACCAGCAATGTGTTTGTTAACTCTTTTTTTTCGGGTGATTCACGCCTCTTTGTAGGAACGTCTCTGCGGCCAGGTGTTTGGTTTTACTTCTTATCACACCACCCGCTTGTCGTTCGTTTACGACCACCAATTATTTACACAAAGTTCGCAGCAATGTTCGATATTAGTTTGTATTTTTTTTTTATTTTTTTTTTTTTTTTTGATATTCGCAATTGGTGAGACGGTTTGTCGCTCATCGAAATCTAATGTGCCATTGCCAGCCGGGCGAACGTAAATGGAGGAGCTCCACTTCGCACCACACACGAAACGTTATCACTGTTGGATGACCAGAAAAAGCTTGGACCCAAATAAATTTATGTGGCGAGCTTTTGCAGCGAAGGGTGACTCTTATCAGTTGCCCCTCGAAGGGTGAGAGGGTAACTATATATGCTCCTTATCAGCCAGAGAGATTAGATCGGGCTGTTAGATGTGGCCAATATGCGGCCATTAATCCCAATGGCCCATGTCTATCTGTCGGCCAGCCAACTATCTATCTACTCAGCTTTCAATCTGTCAATCGCCTGATCGATTGATCGCCGCCTTCGAGTGTATTTAATTTGATTTGAACACTTAGCTGCGGCAATTTCACACCTCTTTCGGGGTGTGTGTTGTGGCTAATGGTTAGAATCAACAGACTGTGCGTTTATTAAAAGCTTGCCAAGCTTTTCCACAGAATTCAAATTTAATCGGAAATAGTTGTGGCTTTTTTTGACAAGCCCTTCCTAATCAGACAGCCATGAAATCGGGTTGGAAATTTATTCGTTTGAACTTGGAAATGTTTCGGCGAAGAAACCATCTTCGAAACATTGAATTTTACGAGCTATGATCAACTTCAGCAATTAGTTCATCGTAAACACGAACAATCTTGGGGTTCTTCTCAGGTTATCAATTTGAACATTTAACATTTAAAAATTAAAAAAAACACTGTTTAAATTGGCTTATCCCCTAAAATTGTATTGAAAGAGGAACGCTTTTAATGTCTTATCAATTTTAAAATTATAAATATTTATTTTAAGGCACAGAAGTCACTCCTTATTTTGTTCGAACTTTAAAGTGGGGTTTATGGCGAAAAGCAATTAAATTACCTTCATACATATATAGTGACGTGATTACTTGAATTTATACATTCGATCAGGAATATGTAAATTTACAGCACAATACCTTAAAATACATCGAAATGGGTCTAAGGAATTCATTGATTTGATAAGTAATGTCATTGGCTGTACTTTCTTTTAAATTATCATGCTCACAGGTCACAAATAATGTGTCGTTACCCCAAAAAACATTCTGGTCTATATCGCAAAACCTAAAACGATATGCTCTATAAATAATACGACTTTTATTATTAAATTGAGTCACCCATTAATCTGTCGTTCAATATTCTCCATTGGCCCTCCTCCACTCACCTCATCGCGTCCGCTGCTGGATGTGGATAGCTTCGCCTGGCTGGCCTTGCCCTTGGAGCCGGTGGAGTTCTTTCGGCTGGCGGGACTTTCCGTGCCGCAGCTTCCAGGAGCAGTATATCCGTTGGAGTCGACGCTCTGCGACTGCTGTGTTTCAGGCTGATCCTGACTGGTCTCACCGGACCCAATATTTATGCTGGGCGTGGCCCCTGGCGCAACTGGATTGCTGCAGCCAGGACTAGTGGAAGTGGCGGCCTGGTTTAAACTAAGGTTGCTGCCGGTGGACTCATTGGCACCTGGAACTCCGGCTGGTGGCGAACCGCCGACTGTTGTGGAAGCGTTCTGTTTGGAGGACGTCGATATGGAGATGCTGCTCTGCTCGAGACTGCCGGCAGCTTCCTGAATAGTCAGGAGTTTGTTGCTCAAACTGCTGTTTGTGGTGCTAGTGATCGTGATCTCCTCGGTGATCGAATCGCGCCTGCAATGGTAAGTTCGAAAAATATTAATATTCGAGTCAACTGGATAAACTGGACTACAGCTATTTCGATTAAATGGAAAAACTCTTGAACTAGGCATGCAAATTTGGAAGGAATGATGAATTCTCTTACGGAATTGGACCAAGGCCTTGCTGGAGAGTTTCCGGAGCACTGATCCCACCTACCTGTCGCCACCATTGCTACCAGCTACCGGCTCCGCCTGCTCCTCCTCCTCCTCCGGCTGCGATTGCTGCTGGGGATTCTCTGGATTATCCTCCGTCTGCTGGCACTGTGACGGCGATGGTGACTGTGTCTGGAGCTGGGATTGTGTCTGTATCTGTGACTGTGACTGTGACTGGAGCTGTTCGGGCTGGATGGACTCGGGTATCATGTTGGCATTGGCAGGGGGCCTACTACTGCGCGAACTTTCGGCAGTCGTAGCGGTTATGGTTACACTTGATGTTGTTGGGTTGTTTATATCACTATATTTAATCCTACAATAGAATGCATATATAAACAAATCAAAAGAAAAAATGCCAAATGAAAACACATGCCCAAGACGACAACAACAACAGGAGCAACTAAATAAACCTTAAAAATCCAACAAAATACCAGAGGAAAGGGATTTTGGTATATGCTTCTATTAAATTCTACAATTGGCTTTACTAGACAGGCCAGAACCATTTAACATTTTCCCACAACAATTGAGAACGATGAAATTCTAAACTATTTGCGGGTATCAATTTAGATCAATGGTTTCATTGAAAGATATTACCCCGAATTTTATTGTTATTGGATAAGGTAAGGATAACAAACGTTGTATCCAAAGAAAGCCGATCTAGAACCATCACATAAAAAAACCAATGATCTATTAACCAGATATATTAGTCTACTTGAAATGTTAATAAAATCATAGCGACTAGATTGCAATTCATTAAAGAAATTAGTTCCAAGTAAATCAGATAAAGAATCCACAACAGGTGGCTCCACTTCAAATTCACACACTTCATAACCGACCATATAATTCATTATTTTAAGTTGATAAAGGCTAACTTTTCTTTGTTAAGTTAAATAGGTTTAAACGCTTAAAATTTCACTTTCATTGGTGCATAAATTTAGGAAGGAATAGTGAAAGAGTTCAAATACTTTGAGATCAATTAAAAACTAAAATTTTATAACTTCTCTAACGTTTATTTAAACCTGAAATTAATAGAAATATTCTCATTCATTAAGAACTATCTCAGTTACTTTGCCATTTTATAAGCTGTTTCCAAGGAACTTGATATTATATCAAAGTGTTTTTATATGGTGGTTATTATAAACCATTTTCAGGAGTCCAACGGCTAATCCAAGCAATTGATAAAGAACAAGTATTGTTTCCGCGACAGCAACTAGTCACCGCCTCGGTTAAGGGAGCCCCTGATGGTCAATGGGAAGTCCTATCGACAACTTTCAATTGGCTTGTTAAGAAGACATTGCCGCCTTAACTGATCGGTGAGGTTTAAGTAATTTCGCTCAAAATTAATTTCCTTTAATTGTTTGCCCAATGATACCGCACAATAACCCACACAAAATTAGATCGGATAGTTTTCCAGGCCCTGGTGAGAGCTGAGATCTTTCCCTACCAGACGTCCCGGTGTTTCCGACTTTTTCGCAACGATCGCCGCAACATTTCGGACGCGTATATATATATATATATATAGTACAGGGTATTATTTTCAATTAGACGTGCTCTCGCCTCAGTGAGCTGCGACGGAATGGTGTACCAATTGCCATTAAACGATTGTAATCAATTCTATTGTGCACTACTCTTCTACCCGGTCGTGTGGGCGTGTGTGTGTTGTGCCACACAATTGTTATTATTTTAAATATATATATATATATTCGTTTATTCGAATACCAGCAGCCACACTGTTGGGCACTGATAACAACGATAAGATAATCCCAGCATTGAGCTTTGATAAAGCGTTTAATGGTCAGGGTAAGGCACCATTCGTGTGTATTTGTTCATATAACAAAGTCTAAAACGATTTAACCTAGTGCCCTAATCTGAGTTTGGCCTGAAAACAGTTTAACATATGCATTTTTGCAAACATCATGAACATTTGTTTATTAAAGAACGAGTGCACTTGGAACCTTTTAAATGTTATATTCTAATTAAGCCATGACACAATCAGCTTTAATGATTTTTTAAGCTTTTTAGATTTGCGCGTACTTTGGAAGAAGTTGTAATATCGCTGTACTTTAATAATCGCTATAAAGATAATAAGCATTATCAAAAAGTTTTTATCAAGGACAAAAAATCTTTGTGTCTGAGAACTCGGAAATATTTCCACTATGCACAGAAGTCTAAATAAAAATAAACAAAGGTTTCCGCTCTTTTCACGTATCGTTCAAATAGAGATCGACCCCCAAGAGGCTGTGAAAATGAACTCAAACGTTCTTATCACTCAGTTCATTTCAAGTTCATTAAAAATATACATACTTGCCGAGATGAAAGGCATTCGGAGCACTCTTCGAATCGAGGTAAACAAAACTGAGTGGAGTGAAAACGACGATTTGCCCCCATTAAATGGCTACGTATTTATAATTGCTAAGCGTCAGCTTAAATGTGTGAAAGATCAGAGATAATGTAATGGCTTATAATTTGTATATAGAATTTACAATATATTCAGTGGCTTCGGCAATTTTAGTTAAGACTAACAAAGTAATTAATCTACCAAATGGAGCTAGCTACTAGCTTTTAAGAATGAATTTATTTTTTTTATAAATGTATATTACAGAATTTCTGTTTAAGATACCAACTCGTATAATTCTGCAGCCCCTAAAAATTTGCAACAATGATAATTTCTACGGATAAATTCTACACATACCCCCTTAATTGACGTTGTACTTGCGAGCTGAGAAAGATATCTGCGAAAGTGGGAAACATCAGAGATAAATTACTCGTGATTCAATGCTATTTATAGTTTCAACAAACGTAATTTTCGTTAATTAAGAAAGATAATATATGTCTTAGGCATGTTTTTGGAGGGTGTATACGTCAGTTCTTTCTTGCTGGCAAAGTGAAAATAAGTTTTTTATAGTTGAAGCAACCAAAAAACATAAATTCTTTAATTTACTAAGATCATTTCCAAGAATTTGTGAGTGTAGTATAAATCATGTGATGTTTTTAATAAAGTGTGACTAAAACTTTTGTATGCAAATTATTACCCACTTTCCTTTGTTTTAAAAAGTGAGTGTGAGAGTGAATCAAACTTTGTGAAACTTTACTGCATGACTGCAATATTGAATGAACTTTATCAATGGGAAATATCTTTATGAATTCTACGCAACTACTGATATACTGTGTATCAATTATCATTACGAATGAAATTGCACAGTCTGAATGATATATAGATCTCCGTCGTAGGGGGCGGGTGCCCTCTTGAACTTTGGCCTTTGGAGGGGTCACAAAGTGCTCCATTAGTCATGGGAGCCGGATTTCGAATGCATTTCCGACATGAAAGGCCACTGGCCATAAAACTAACTAGCGCATTACCTGCCCAAGAAAACCATTTTACCCAGAGTTCGTAATTGTTCTATTACCAACATAGAAACCTCTAAGCCACTTAAACTCAGAGAAAAATCAATAGTGAAGAGTGAAAAAGTATTACATTTTCTTTCGCTTGGCTTTCTTTGGTTCCACATTCAGTGTTTTCCTCGGCGGCTTCTTTATTTCCTCCTTCGGCATTGGTTTGCTGCTTTTGTATTGTTCAACCAAAATCTATGTCATCGCTGAAAAACAGCCGAAAATGTGGCCAAAAGTGGCAGAGACCAGAAACGGTCAGCGCGAAAAACTGATGACGAAACGTAAACGCAAACGCGAACCTAAACGTAAACACAGCAAAAATGATTCGTATTTTTAGCACTGCTTGGCGAAATGTCATTAATTTATGAACTATCCCACACACAGTCTACCGTTTTGCTGTTAATTATTTAATTAATATTCCATGTTCAGTGTCGCAGTTTTGTTCCCTTTGTTGATTGTCATTTGTTTGTTGGTTTGTTTAAGGCACGCGATGGCGAGATATAGGAATATAGAAACGAGAATCGAGAACTGAGAATTGAGAATTGAGAAATGGGAGCTCGTGCCGGGCACGTCATCCCAGCTCGACGTTCCGATTTGCACTCAAGAGCAGCCGTCGAGAGAATCGGTATCCCCCTGGTTTTGTTTTTGCTTGGGGTTGGAAAATCTAACCGAGATATAGGAGACCACTGCATACGCTAGCCGCTTTTTTACGGGTTTGTTTACAGACCATAATAACTACCTAAAAGCCACAAAAAAATAGAGGCACAATCTCTTCACATATGCAAATGCAGACCTAAAGTGGTTCCAATTACAAATACCAGGCAAGGCTAATCGAAAATGTTTACTTTTATATTTTTTGGCTTACGTGGAAAACGCTTGAGTGCACAAAACACAAATCGTATATTTTGCTGGGTATATAGAATTCAGTAGGTTGGTGAGACGATAAAACGTTTGCTCGAGTTGTAAAATGTGGAAATCCTTTTAAATTGCTTAACTATTGCTTTAATGTTAGTGCTGAATGTAACTTCTATTTAGGGCAAATTGAAATAGTACCATTGACTTAAAACTAACTTAATGCCTGGTTTAACAACTACTGCCAGTGCTAGTAAATATAAAGTTGTGAATGAATTTAGTTATTTATTGCCTTTTTTTAGTTAGATGGAAAGGAACTAAAAAAAGCTATATAATTTGCAGTACTCGCTCTTTATCTTATATTAACATACTTCTATTCATTATTTATTTTCGCTTTAATTCGATAAACTTTTCAAAAGCCAAAAACTTCCACTTGCCATTTAAATAAAAATGTTGATGGTTTACTTGTTATCTATTAATTTAACCACCCATACTTTCTATATTTTGAGTTCATTCACTAAATTAACTGATAACCACAACAGCACGATGATAGCACAGACACTTTCGCAGACTTACTGAAGTCAAGAAAAATATTGTTTGTTTACTGCTTTTGTTCGTTAGTTTCAACAGCCACAAAATCGATATCCTAAAGCGCCTTACAACGACGAACCGCCCTGTACTTGTCCATTTTCTAAAGGCAACTGTTGCGCAATAATCGGAAAATGCTATCAAAATCCAAGAAGTAAGAGGTGTTGAGCAATTAGGTTGGGGCAACCCGTATTATCACTTCGGTGACACAAGTGGGCAGATTTGGGCAAATTAGGGAGGGGGTTAACGGGTAGATAAGCCGAAACTGAAAGGAACAAAGAGGGGCTTTTAAACGACATGCAATATGACTAGCAACGGGTTAAGCATGCAAACCAGCGGGCAAACCTACACCAGAAATAAACACGGTTAGCTCTTAGGTTACATTTACACAGAAAGAAATAAGATCAATAAGATTTGCGATTGAAATTTAAAGGGCAGCTTGAACTTTTAACATTTTTAGCTATAACATTTAGTATTGATTACTGAGTATCAAATGATTGAAAAAAGTTAAGTATTTTTCTGTTTTCCAAGGACTTTAAAATTTAATTATTTTGAATTCAGTTTTCAGAATTAAAATAGTTCATAAAAGGAATTTATGATATTTTTAAAATTAATCATCCAAATTATTTACAGATTTTATAATTATATATAATATTATGTAACAAATTTGTACACAAATACTACAAGTAAACCAATTTTATGGTTTCCAGATCTTTTTAAATGTGGCTAACAATCTGTTTTTTTTAGAGAGAGTTTAATGTGACGGACAATAAGAATTTATAAGTAAAATTTCGAAACGCCCACTTTAAACCTAATTTCTTTCTACGTAAAGCGATAAAACTTTCGATTTTGGATTAGTATGTATGTATGTATATTGAATAGTGGGCCTTTGGGGGCGTGGTAACTCACATGGGCGTCACATTTAAGCTGGCGGTGCGTTTGTGCTTGCCGTGCGAGGACGAATGACGATGGAAGAGGCTGTGGGCGGTGGTCAAGGACTTGGGCAGAGCACCCTGGCTGGCGGACTTGCGCAGGGTCACAAAGCGGAATCCTGATCCCGATCCCGATCCTGATCCCGATCCAGATCCGGAACACGAGGAGCTTGAGGCCAGCGAGGAACTCGACGAGGAGGTGGATTTGTGCTGCTGCTGGTGGTGCTGCTGTTGTGCCCGCTGCTGTGTGACAAAATGCATGACAACGGCACTCGCTGCCGCTCTTATTTCTTTGCGCTCTAATGTTTATTTTTTTTTGGTTTTGTTTATAGAATTGCCCCTGTTATTTGTTTATTTCATCTATTTCTTTTATGTGGCACTTGCTGACGTCTGCGGAAGTTGCTTTTAATGTGGTTTTTGGGATCGTATAGTAAAGGAAAATCACTGTCACTTTGGGTTTTCCACGGTTTTTCAGTTTGTGCACGAGTAAATGCTTTTTTTCTATTATTGGATATTGAGATTCTTCGGTAAATTCGGGCGTTTCGTCTGCCCACCAATCGAATTCTTCACTTTTTTGCACATAAAAGGTATACGTCGCGACCAGGGTTGCTAGGTGTGCCAATTGCCAGACGCCGCTCTCAATAACCAGGTGATTTTAATTCGTTTCCCCATCTAAACACAGGTTTGTATCCGATCTTCTAGTGCCTTATTTTTATTTATTTCCCCCTTCTCTTTTTCAGTGAATAAAATGTGTATATAAACTACGCGTAATGGTTGGTGCCATGGCAACCCAGAAATACTTATCGATATTTGATTAATATCGACATTCCCGCAAACAGCTGTTCAGGGCTGCAAACTTATTTCAATAAGAAATTAAGCACTGGTCACACTTTTCTCCGTTAATTTTCAAATTTAAATTTGAGAAATTTGCCAAATCCAAAATCAAAAACGTCCCCAAAGCTTAATTTAACTAAGTTCATTTGGCTGCTTTATATTCTAAATTTAAATTTAAAATTGTAATATATATTTAGTTTAAATAACACCCACAACACGGTTTTGAAGATCGAGAACGCCTGCAGCAATTGGGATAATGAGCTTTCCGTGATGCGTAGCTTCTAACCTAAAATCACAGGATACGCTAGAGGAAGAAATGTATTACTAAATAATTGTTAAAAATTATTATTTTCCGGTGATCAAACTTACGATTCGACATTTCCAAAGGCATTTTGGCCGCAATCGAAGAGTTAACAAAATTTGACAGTCCTCGTTTCACCCGCTCTTAAAACAACGCCATTATAGACACACTTTCAAGGATAAGCTGGATCACTGAAGTACGCAGTCATAACAGCTGCCTTGGAGTGTACAATCAGAAATACAGCGATCACCAAAAATAGTAGTCAGACGCATAGTTATCCCTCTTTAATATAGTAAATTCTAAAAGATGTTGCAATATTTTCACCCCTTATATACCATGCCGATTATTAAACCTTGCTCAGTTATAAAAACAAACTGTTACATATAGTACTTGATATTTCATGGACTTACTCGGACTAGAGGTTCTTCGAATACGCCGGTAAATATAATAAGTAGGTTCTCATATTTAGTTCTTATCCAGAGTTTTTAATTATTTAACGTTCTATAAATAAAATTGAACCTACTCTAGACAGCAGGCGGGATACTTAGCTTTCGGAGCCTTGATTTTTCCAAACTTTATTTGGCCGGGAGGGCATCTAAATTTATTAAATATTTTAAACCGTTATATATTATTTCCAGTGCACTCAAACTCACGTTCGTCTCATCACGGCACTATTAAATGAGCACAACAGTTCCTCACACCGTTTTGGGTGGGTTATACTTCGACCACGCCACATGATTATTCCATCAACGACACAATGAAAGTAGTGGTCTGGATCCTGGTAGATTCCCATGGAAACGGAAGCCTGAGATCCTGAACTCAGGAGAACTAAAACGACTAAAACAACTACGGTATGAGGGCGCATCTGATTGCCTTCAGAATAGAAATTTATCTAAAAAGCCAGTCAGTTAACTATGAAACTAAACAAGCTTTTTTAATGGGCAGCTGGTCCTAACAAAGCTTTTTTTATGACAGCTTGAGGCTGTCAGGTTGCTAATTAAAAATAATAAAGTGCAAATAATTATTTAGTATATGGAGGCATTGGGCTTTAAAAAGCCCTTTTAAATTTAACAGAACATAAAATTAATGTATATTGTGTATTAATTCTAAAAAGTAGTAAAAGAAAATATTTTGTTTTTTTTTCACCACCTATAATTGATATAAACTAAGTGAAAAAATATAGACCAACTAACTCTATAAGGAAAAAAACATATTTACCAGACTATAAAGTACGCTGTCTTTGGCGATCTATTCATTTATCCATTGTTATTCGGCTCGCACGGATCTTTATCTTCTGGAGTTATTAATCATTAAAGTTTGTAATTACTTAACTTTTGGTGATGCCATACGATCCTCACAGATACCCACAAAAACCGAAGCGTATAAATATGAAGTTAGGAGGCGGCTTTGTATTCGTTTGTGTTAGGACTTGAATATTTTTAAAATTTTTATTACACGTTTATTATTTCACGTTCACAGCAGGTAGGATAATCAGCGTTTGGAGTCTTGTATTTTCCGAATTTTTTGCCCGGGGGAAGTCCATAGGCACCACATCTAAATTAAATTAAATTAAAATTTTTTTATTTTTATATCTTTTTTAAAAAGCTTAAACTCACGTATGGATTTCTACAGTGCTATTTTCTCCGCACAAAATTCGCTCACAGCTTTTTGGGTTCCTTGCACTTTGACCCGCCTCTAAAATAAGGCCTTTAAGGACACATTTTCCAGGATGAGCTGGATCCTTAAAGATTCCACGGGCAACAGCTGCCTCGCTTTCCGAAACCAGAAGAACAGCGACGACCAAACATACCCCAATAGCTAGACGCATCTTTATGCCTTCAAATTAAAACTTTAACTAAAAGCATCAGCTAACTCTGAAACCTTTTAAGCCCTATCTATCAGCGTCTATCTACAGGTCAGGCACAGATCAAATCTAATAAAAATCTCGGCCTTGAAAAACTTTATTGATACGGGCAGTCAACAATAATAATAATGATATTAGTACTGTAATAAGTGAGAGGAAAAAAGCATTTGGTTTTAAGGTTGATAATAAAAAAATAACATCGTTAAACATTATAAAATTTTGACTTTGGACTACTGACATTAAATGTATGTAGGAATGTATTAAGAAAGGAAGCTTACTTTTTAAAATTCAGGTTTTTTAATTTTGATCAAAAGTAGGTTTACATTATAGGCTGCAAATGTATTCTTCACTTGTTATAAAAAAAATTAAATATCAGCGTTAAATGGAAACAAAATTATGAAACATCCTTAATATTTATAAACAAATATTTATTAGTATTATTCATTATTATAATTTTCGTCTAGACTTTTGTTTTATTTTTAATTTTATTCATTTTATTTAATTTCTTAAACTTTCTGTTGTTTTTTTTTTCCCTTTTTAAACAAAATTTAAGGTTAAATATTTACTATTAAAAAATAAAACAAAACTATAACAACTGATAATAATAGCGATTTGCTTTTGAAAATTATACCGATAAGCTGATATCGATAGTCCTGTGAAAAACCAACCATGCATAGTGCCACCTCTATTTCTTACTGGTTGTAAACAAAAACAAGGAAAATTTGGACCTTTTTATCATTATTTGACCCGGAGAACCACCGAAACCATGGCCGACGAGTACGATTGCGTGGCTAAGGGCAAACTCAAGCTGAAAAACGACTCAGATCTCAAGAAGAAGAAAAAGAAGAAGAGCAAGGACAAGGACAAGGAGAAGCAGCTGCAAAAATCGTATGTGGAGCAGCAACTGGCGGAGACGGGCGCCACCTCGTCTTCCGGCGCCAGTGGCTACGAGCGCAAGCTCACCAAGGCAGAGCTGGCCAGCAAGAAACAGCAGGAGAAGATGCGCAACAAGCGGATAATGGACAAGGCGCAGACCACTCACAAGGAGCGCGTCGAGAAGTTCAACGAGCATCTAGACACCCTAACCGAGCACTTCGACATCCCCAAAGTGTCCTGGACGAAGTGAGGCCATCGCACTCGTAACTTAAAGCATACATTTATTATTAGGTTAAGTAATTTCGACTATGTTGTGACCTGTGGGCGCGGGTAAAGTGAGAGTGAGAGAGAGAGGCCAAATAAACAATCCGGATGGCACACAACTAAGCTAAAAACACACGACATATGTAGTTAAAACGTAAAGAGGGGTAGTTTCCAACTTTCAGTCCAGTGTCCTCGTCGAACTTTCGATCAATCTCCTAGTGCGCGGCAAACAGCTCGAACATGGCGTACTTCCAGGTCCAAGAGCGCACTAGCTGTTCGAATCTATCCCGCTCGTGCTCGTAAATGTACCCCAATTCGGGCTCCATGCAGACCTCGGTGTAGGGATCGGTCAGGAGGCTCTGCACCGACAGCAGCACCTTGGCCACGTTCAGCGCCAGCGACCAGTTGTGCTGCTGGAAGATGTCGATGCCCACGTCGCCGTGCCGCGACACATTCGGGTGCAGGATCTTGGTAAGGAAACGAACCGTGGGCGGCGTCATCGGATAGCGCTCCGGAAAGTATATGAACAGGAAAAACTTGCCGCCCTCGTAGGGACTGCCCGGTGGCCCCAGGATCGTGGCCTGCCAGTAGTTGTTCTGTCGATCCAGCGGTATGGCCGAAATGCCCTCCGAATCGTAGCTGTTCAGCAGATTGGCCTCGCCGCGCAGAAAATTATTTCGCATCGCGTTGCCCGGCTCCCGGTCGCCCAGTTGTTGATCTGCCTCCTGCCCCGCCTCCTCACCCCGTCCACCCATCTCGATCAGGCAGGTGCGGCAGAAGCAAGACGACATCAGCTCCCCGTACAGCCGGTACCAGTTGGGATTGTCCGCCAAACTCTCGAACAGCGGCCAGCGCTGCTTGATGTACGCCTTCCACATGCTCTGGGCCGTGTTTTTCCCGACAATGTCGTGCCACTGCTTGCACACCTCGCTGGCCATCCACAGCGACATGTCGTCCAGATAGGCGAATATCTTCAGCATCACCTCTACGGGTATCATGTTCACGATGTTTCTGCTGCTGCTGCCACTTGGTCCGTTTCCGCCGGCGCCGTTGTATTCATGGACTCGCGCCCGTCCGTCGGCTAATTCGTGCATGTAGTGGGGCAGAGCCAAGGGAGCCATGGCCCGGGGTCGCTTGATGGGCAGCAGAAACGGATTGACAGCGCGCTCGTGCTCGAAGTCACGCTCCGGAGACTCCGCCACTTCGGCTGCCTGCTGGGGCGGATCTGGGACAGGTTGGTCTGGCTGCTGATCCTGCGGTTCCATTGGTGGCTGCGCTATGGCGTTCTGTGCGATGGCCGGCGGTTCGGGGTCCTCCAGATCCTCGAAGCCCATGATGTCCACATCGTTCTCGGTCTCTTCGTCCTCCTGCTTGTCCTTGAACGGGGGCTCGTCGTTCCCAGAGTCCTCGTCGTCGGACAGCTCTGTGAGGAGCTCCTCGGCTCGCTGGGCGTTGTAGAGGAAGGCATGGCAGGCGCCACACAAAGGCTCCCCGAAGTTGGGACCGTAGTAGCCGTTGCACACCCAGCAGGTGTTGCTATTCTGCGAATTGGAAAGGCAGCACAAGTGCTACATTCATTTATCCGCAAAAAAAGTGGCTTGTTGTATACACACCGAAAAAGAGAACGTCGGAGGCTCTGGCAGCTGCAGTTTGTCCTGGTCTGGATCGTCAGGGTCGTCCATGTCGTCACCGCTGCTCTCGGCCAGTTCCCTCACCAACTGCTCCTGGTCCTTTTGCTGCTGCGCTGGCACGCAGCTAGTCATTTTAATCCACAACTCCGAGAATCTGGTGCGAAAACAAAAACTTTCTGGGTGCTAGTGTGACCAGCGCATACTGGCGTTAAATAACCAGCCCTCAGTGCAGCACCCACAGTCGGAGGTGCATCTCTAGGACAATCGGTCGATAACCAAAACAAAACAGCTGCGACGTCACACGTGCAATTTATGTGAAATTCCTCCGGAAAATGAAGCCAAAAAAGAAGTTGGGCAAGTTGGCGGCAGGAAAAGTTCTCTCCTAAACACATGCTAACCTGTTTATCTATGGCAGGTGTGGGCCTGAGCCGGGAGGAGCGTCAGGTGCTTGTTATCGGGGAGATTATCCAGGAGCTGCTTCGGGCGCACGAAGCCAAAAAGGATGTGAACCTCAACAGGATGAAGTCATTGGTCTCCTCCAAATACGGACTGGACAGCTCCCCGCGTCTGGTGGACATTATCGCAGCCGTGCCACAGGACGCTAAGAAGATTCTGCTCCCGAAGCTGAGGGCCAAGCCCATTCGCACAGCAAGTGGCGTAAGTCGACTGTTTCACTCCATCTTTTAACAAGTTGGTATATTGAAAAGACCAACTTGTTGCCATTATCCGATCTAAGAGAGCCAAGGTTTTCTGTTATTAACACTCCATTTATTTCAGATCGCCGTAGTGGCCGTAATGTGCAAGCCGCATCGCTGTCCGCACATCAACATGACAGGAAACATTTGCGTCTACTGTCCCGGCGGACCGGACAGCGACTTCGAGTACTCTACGCAGTCGTACACGGGCTATGAGCCCACCTCGATGCGTGCCATCCGGGCGCGGTACGATCCGTTTCTGCAGACGCGCCACCGCGTCGAGCAGCTTAAGCAACTGGGCCACAGCGTGGACAAGGTGGAGTTCATCGTAATGGGCGGCACGTTCATGTGCCTGCCGGAGGAGTACCGCGACTACTTCATCCGCAACCTGCACGACGCCCTCTCCGGCCACAGCAGCGCCAATGTGGCGGAGGCCGTGCGCTACTCGGAGAAGTCGCGCACCAAGTGCATCGGCATCACCATAGAGACACGGCCGGACTACTGCCTCAAGCGGCACATATCGGACATGCTTAACTATGGCTGCACCCGGCTGGAGATCGGCGTGCAATCGGTTTACGAAGACGTGGCCAGGGACACGAATCGTGGGCACACGGTGAGGGCGGTGTGTGAGAGCTTTCAGCTGGGTAAGGATGCCGGCTACAAAATCGTGGCGCACATGATGCCCGACCTGCCGAACGTGGACTTTGAGCGCGACATCGAGCAGTTCATCGAGTACTTTGAGAATCCCGCCTTTCGCTCTGACGGCCTGAAGATCTATCCCACGCTTGTCATTCGCGGAACTGGCCTCTATGAGCTGTGGAAGACCGGTCGCTACAAGTCCTATCCGCCATCGATGTTAGTGGACCTGGTGGCCAAGATTCTGGCACTTGTACCACCCTGGACGCGAGTCTACCGCGTACAGCGCGACATTCCCATGCCGCTGGTCAGGTGAGTTGACCACTATTTAATCCATTGAACAAGTCTTATATGTTTACTTATTTTCAGTTCCGGCGTGGAGCACGGCAATCTCCGCGAGCTGGCTCTGGCCCGCATGAAGGATCTGGGAACTACATGTCGCGATGTTAGGACACGCGAGGTTGGCATTCAGGAGATCCACAACAAGGTGCGCCCCTACGAAATTGAGCTTATACGCCGAGACTATGTGGCCAACGGCGGCTGGGAAACGTTCCTATCGTACGAAGATCCCGAGCAGGACATCCTCGTCGGTCTCCTTAGGCTGCGCAAGTGTTCGCCGGACACCTTCCGTCCGGAACTAAAGGGCGCGTGTTCCATTGTTCGCGAACTACACGTATATGGCTCGGTGGTGCCGGTTAATGCCCGTGATCCCACAAAGTTCCAGCACCAAGGCTTTGGCATGCTGCTGATGGAGGAGGCGGAGCGAATTTCTCGTGAGGAACACGGCAGCACCAAGCTGGCAGTCATATCTGGAGTGGGCACCAGGAACTACTACCGCAAGCTAGGATACGAACTGGACGGGCCTTACATGTCCAAAAGCATAGCCTAATAGGAACGATTTGTATGGGTCTTAAACAAATAAAATAAACATAAAATTTACTACGTAGTTATAGCTTGATGGATTAAACAATTATAATTTACCACGCTAGGAGCAGAAAGATTTCTCTACTTAAAACTACGGCCTTAAATATATACATTAATATATATAGAGTGAATCGATTTAATGGCTAAACATCATAATGTCATATGGTATCCATGATACTACATATTTTTGGCTTTAACATTTCCCGAGAAAAGTTATCGATCGTCAGTTGTAAACAAGAAATAAAAGTAATTGAATATTTAAGACTAAGAAAAGAAAATGGATCAAAATTCGTCCATGCATGGTTTAAATCGACCCACTCCAATATACACACACATATGTAAATAAATAAATTAATTTCAACTGAGGAAAGTGTGCAAGAGAATGTTAAACAATGGCCTCCGCCGAACCGAAGACCATGAATATAATCCAGCCGACAAGATTGATGCCAGCCGCCGCGCTGAACACCATCGGCCAACTCTGCGTGAGCTCCAGAATGTGTCCGGCCAGATAGACACCCAAGAAGCCGGGAATCGCGCCCACAGTGTTCATCAGGCCAAAGACACTGCCCGAGTGTAGGGGAGCCAGATCCTGGGGATTCACCGTCACCGCGTTGTTGTGGAAGCCCGTGCCGCCTATGATGATGGTCATACAGATGAGGGCAGTGTGGAAGTCCGAGGTGCGGCTCATCACGAACAGGGCCAAGTTCTGGGCGGCGAAGCAGCAGCTCTGGATAAACTTTCGCACCGTCGTCGTCTGCCACTCGCGGGCCAGCAACCTGGTGGTCAAGTACTTGGCGAAAAGGGTGCACGGCGGGAGGGCCAGCCACGGTATCATGTTGACCACCCAGCCCTTGGCGTGCGGAAAACCGTCGTGGAAGTATGTAGGCAGCCACGAGAGCAGCACAAAGAAGCAGTTCATCTCGCAGGCGTGGGTCAGCACGCAGGCCCAGAAGGACAGTCGGCTGAAGTAGCGCAGCCAGGGCACGGCCGTTGTCTCCGTCGGACTTTTGTTTGCGCACAGACGCGAGGGCGTGGCAATGTTTATGATCCTATTGCGCTCCCCGGCCATTGCATAGTAGCGCAGGACCAGCGCCCAGGCAATGCCCATCAGTCCAATCACCCGGAAGACGTACGACCAGCCAAAGTATTCCAGCAGGAACGAGCCCATGATGCCGGTGAGTAGAGTGCCCAAAGCTGAGCCAGCTGTGAGCAAGCCAAAGAAGCTGCTCCTTTCATTGGGGCAGAGGTTCTACAGGGGATTAGATTATAGTTTGTTTGAATCGCTATCATTTAACTGCTCACCTGACTCGTCAGGCTGATCATGCTGGGGAAGTGGACGCCCTGGAGTGCGCCATTAAGAATCCGAATGGCTACGATGAAGGGAATGGCATAGCTCTTGATGGAGCCCGCCGACCAGATGATCGTCGGCATCAGGAATGTGATGAGCGACCAGCCGATGGCGGCGGCCAGGATGACCCGCTGTCCTCCAAAGCGGTCGCTGAAGTAGCCACCCACCACCTGCGTCAGGGTGTAGCCCCAGAAGAAGGAGCTGAGCACTGTGCCAGAGTCAGTTTTACTCCACTTTTGAGCAGATGCCACGGCCGGCACAAGGAGGGGCATGGTGGTGCGTGTGGAGTAGAGCATGCAGGTGCCCGTTATCAGTGTGATGAACCACACGCGCTTCTCGTGCCTGCAAAGAATCGAAGGAGGAACAGTAGTGAAAATGGGCATATTGGAGAGATGCTTGTGGTAGAGAAACCCACCTGGTCCAAATACTCTGCGTGTCAACCAGTTCCCCGCGCAGCAGCGAATATTTGAGCTTTTCGTCCATGGTCAATTGTGAGGGTCCCGATCTATTTCCACTGCTTCACGTCACATATCAACTCCAACTGATGCGTCGCTTGGCGCTGTGGCATATTCTAATGGCCTTTGTTTATTCTCAACCAGTTCGATTCGTTTAAGAACGCCAAGTATTTGCGTCAGTTAAAATACTTTTTTTACGTGGCCGTTTTTCCAGCAGCCGCTGGATTAGAGTATGATGCGACTTGGTCGCTATACTATGCGCTTCACTCTACGAATATGCAACAAGAGTACACCGAAAGAAAGGAAGTGCAAAATAAGTATAAGTGTAGTTTAGATTAATTCTTAATATTGTTAAGAAATCTTTGATTGATGTATATTCTTAATATATAAAATATTAATATCTAATATAAATTGTGCATAAAATAAAAAATGTAACGCCCGGTGTAGGGTGCATGAAACAGTGTACCCAGCTTATGATTTCCTTGTTTTTGTTAGGTCGATAAGCCTTGAATCGATAGGTTTTCGATAGCGCAACATGTGTTCCTGCGCCTAACAGCACTTTTTGTAGTGCAGACATTACTGTTAACAAATGACCGAGGAGGTAAACAAAATATCTGTGCAAAATTATTATAAAATATTTTAAATAATAAACAAAAGAAATGTAAGAATTCTTATTATCCCAAACATTGCTATTTCTATTGACACAATCTTTTTGATTTTAGCAAAAATGAAGGAAAAATGCAGAGTTTGTTTGCGAAAGTACCGAAACATGGTGAATATATTTAGTGAAACCCAGGACCTCGGGATTTCCATAGCGGATATGATTTGGGAATCCACAGGCTTTCCCGTTGAAAAGGGCGACTCACTTTCAGAGTCCATTTGTCCACCTTGCCTACAGGATGCGCAAAACGCATTCAGGATAAGGGAAACCTATGAAAGTAGCCAACACTTCGTCTGCCAAGTCAAGGAGGAAATTATTGAAGAGGATTTTCAGGAGGAACAAGTTCAGCACTACGATACGGAAGGATCAAATTGTGACGATAATCAATTCGTTTGCCACGTGAAGAACGAGCCATTGGAAGAAGATTTCCCGGTGGAGGACGTCTCAAAGACACCAGACACCGAAATAGAGCAATACAATTGCCAAGTGAAAAATGAGAAAAGCGAAGATATTGATAAAGATGGTCCACTCAAAGATGCACTTCCGTTCAAATGTACTCTGTGTCCCAAGAGATTTCGGAGCAAATATTTCCTTAATCTCCACACACCTGATCACACGAAGGAAGAAAAGTACAAATGTGCCCACTGCTCCAAGTCT
Organism: Drosophila gunungcola; assembly: GCF_025200985.1. Lineage (NCBI taxonomy): Eukaryota > Metazoa > Arthropoda > Insecta > Diptera > Drosophilidae > Drosophila > Drosophila gunungcola. The sequence continues at coordinate 12,088,487 of NW_026453197.1, forward strand.
TTTCGTACTTTAGCACAACACCGGAGCCACATGCAGACCCACACTGGGGAACGATCGTACCAATGTCTGCAGTGTTCCAAATCTTTTCTCAACAGTTCCAACCTTCAATCGCACGTTCGAATTCACACTGGGGAACGACCTTTTAAGTGTCTCAAGTGTCCAAAGACTTTTATACAAAAAACCCATCTTGTCAATCACGATCGAACTCACACCGGAGAACGTCCCTACAAGTGCTCCCAGTGTGACAAGTCCTTTATACAACCTGCCAATCTTCAGATGCATATCCAGACTCACTGTAAGAAGGGATCAAAAGTCCGGAAAAATAGTAGAGTCTTCGTCCAAGCCCGCACAGAGGAGAAGGAGGCACTTTTCAAGTGCACCCACTGCTCTGCGTCCTTTGACAACCAAGATGCCCTCCTAGACCACATCCACACCCATAACGCCTTATTTGAGGAAGAAGTCTGCAAGCTGTCAGACACTGAAATCGATCCATTTAGCCATATTGAAGTGGATATATTTGAAGACAATGATAAAGATGAAAATGGCAGCGAGGATCACAACGGAGATTTTACTTCGTTCGAATGTCCTCACTGTCCAAAGGTTTGCAAGCGCAAACGTGACCTTGAAGCCCACTTGAAAAATCACTTTGAGCAACTGCAGAAGTGTCCCCACTGCCCCAAGTCTTTTAGCATCATATCAAACTATAAAAGACACCTTCGTGTTCACACGATTGAAAAATTGTTTTTCTGCTCTTATTGTCCAAAGAACTTTCGAAATCAAGCGCAACTTAGGGAACACACGCGAACTCACACTGGAGAACGTCCCTATGAGTGTTCGATATGCCACAAGTATTTTACCCACAACTCCGTTCTAAAAAAACACATGCGTTCACACACTGGCGAAAGACCCTACAAGTGCAGCCTATGCCCCAAAACTTATGCGCAATTGGATCCCCTCAAGGACCACATTCGAAGGCACAATAATGAAACTATCGATCCTAAAAAGGAGGCCCGTAAGTGTAGCCAGTGCTTGAAGACATTAAAAAACGCAAGAACACTCAGGAAGCACATTCTGATACATAAAAGGCAAAAAAAATACGCATGTTCAGATTGCTCAGAGAGCTTCAATGGAATAGAATCATTGACAAGTCACATATTACTTGTTCATACAATTGAAAAACCCGTAAACTCTTCCGAACAAACTTTTAAGTGTGAGCACTGCCCAAGATCGTTCGCAAATGATAAAATTCTTAAAGCTCACACACTTACCCACTCTGACAGACCACGTCTAAAATGTACTTACTGTGACGACACTTTTGCAAACAGCCAAACTCTTCGACTCCACAAACGCATTCACACGGGGGAAACGCCGTATAGATGTCCCCATTGCCCACAATCTTTCACGAGAGGCGACTATCGTGTCAAGCACATCCAAAGTCACCACCGAAATACAGCATCTGGGAAACTCAAACGCAATATTACAACTAAGGAAAAGAATCTCATTCCACTTGAAGAACTTTAATATTCAGCTGGTTTTGGAGCTAATTTTTAGCGTAATTAACTTAATTTTTGTAAATAAATATGTTACCATGTTTTAATTCGTTTGTTTGCTTAGGTTTAAAGGGGAGAATGATTAGTATGTCTACATGCATAAATTTTAATACATTTTGAATCCAATTCAATTCGATTTTTAACGTTTTAAGTTATTGTTATTAATATATAAGCTGTCTCGGTAGAGGAACCGTTATAGTAATTATAAGAAATGCTTCAAAATTAAAGGTAATTAAAATTAAAATTTTGAATGTTTTCAGTTTATGTTATTTTACTGTTACTATTTAAATAGTCGTTCTCCCGTGTGGGTGGGAATGTGATCTCGCAGATGGGATTTTCTGGAAAGAACTTCATTGTGCTGATTAATTAAAAATGCTAAACTGTATCCCATAAAAATATAAGGATAATAGTAATAATTCTAAACTTTCTCTTGAAAAAATAGATTGTAAAACTTACATATAAATGTAAAAATGGTTTAACTAGCCTTTAAATTTACAGATTCTATAAAGAAAGCAGTTTACTTAAAACTAATTAATTTCATTTTGTACAATCAACAGGTACTTATATATTTAACAATTTAAGGTTGCTTTCATTTCATATAAACAAGATAGTAAATAAAAAAGGAAACATGGTTTAACAATGGAATGTATGGTTTTTATGGTGCTCAAAACAGGCAAACATTCCGACCCTATAGTTTAATCTTCATGCGTTTTCATGTGCGACCGCAGGCTCTGCTTGATGCTGAAGGACCTCTGGCACAGAGGACACTCAAAGGGCTGCTTTCCCGTGTGGGTTCGCAAGTGGGTTTGAAGCGTGGATCGGGCTGCAAAGGCCTTGGAGCATTGGGAGCATTTGAAGGGGCGTTCACCGGAGTGACTGCGCAGGTGGATGGTGAGGAGCTTCAGCCATCTGAAGGACGTCGAGCAGTGCGGACACTTGTGGGGACGTTCGCCGGAGTGGACCAGCAGGTGATCCCTCAGGGATCCGGAGTAAGAGAAGGATTTGGGGCATTCGGTGCACTTGAAGGGACGCTCGCCCGAATGGATGCGGTTGTGCCTCTGCAGGACACTGCTATCCTTGAAGGACTTCTGGCACTGGTCGCACTTGTAGGGTCTTTCGTCCGAATGGAGTCTTATGTGCTTCGTTAGGTTGCTTTTCAGTCTGCATCTCTTTGGGCAATGTGGGCACTTGAAGGGGAGCTCCAAATCACCACCCTGTTCTTGATCCTGATCCGGCTCCTTAGCCTGGCTGTAAAGAGCCTTCGCCGTGCGCTCCTCCTCCAGTTGACAGAAGAAGTTATGGCTCCTCTCGTAAGTTCTCTTGATATCGAATGCATTTTGTGCATCCTCCCGGCAAGGCAGGCAAATGAGTTTGGGCATTGAGTCCTTTTTTTCCACGGGAAAGCCGGTGGACTCCGTAATCATACCCGCAATCGATATGCCAAACTCCTGCGTCCCCTGATAAATATTTACCATGATTTCGGCCCTGTTCAAGCAAACTCGGCATATTTCTTCCATTTTACTGAAATTATCTTAAGTTTTCATATGTTTTCATTTACAAATGCAATTGCCTTATTTAAATTACGCAGATTGCTTGGTTTGTTTTGTTTTTTATTGCTCTAATCACCCTGTGGCTCTGTACAATGGCTGTTAAGCTATTTCAAAAGATTCTAAAAACAATAATTATCGATAAAATTTAATAAATTTTGTTTAAACAAGCCATTAAATATTAGTTTTTAAAGGGATTTTCAACTTAAATTTAACTGTTTCTAAAAAATTAAATTATAATTGCCATGGGCAAACAGATTGAATCATAAATTTCAAACAGCTTTATTATTGTACCTTAAAAAAAATAAATCAATTTTGCAGCAGGGCCCGCCAATCATATAGAACAAATTTTGTAATTTTCCAATATTTCTAGAAGTTTAATTTTTTTATATTTAAGATGTATAATTATTTTGTGTTATGTTCAACTTTATCTTTTGTAAATATCGCAAGGGCTATCAAGATATTTTGTCTCAAAATGGTAAAAATCCTAGACTAAATAAAAATAGTGTTACATTCTATTTCTTGGGCAGTGCATCCTCGTCCGTGGGATCGCAGTCGGCGCAGTGCCAGGAGTAGCCGCGTATTTTGGGCGACTTCTTGAGCGGCGGATCCAGGCAGGCGAAGTGGTAGTGCCGCTGGCACTCGTCGCAGGTCACCACCTGGTTTGGCTTGCCCGTCTGGCTGCACACACAGCAGCTGATCTCCACATTCGGCTTGGTGTTGGACACTCGCGGACGTCCCACGCGCGGCTTCCTGGGAGTTGTCTTTCGGGGGCTGACCTTTCGTTTGGGCGAGGGTGTAGCGATAGCAATGGCGGCAGCAGGAGTGACAGGGACCTCCTTGGGCTCCCGCACCTTTTGCGGTGTCGCTGCCGGCAGCACAATGGGGGCCAATGCCTGCTCCGCACCCTGGACACTGTCCTCGACCGTTTCGACGGAGGTGGGACGCGAGGCTTCGTCCACGGAGCGCACCGCATTGGCCGGCACATAAAAGTACTGAGATTCTGGCGCATCCTCGCCTGGCAATCGCAATGCCTTGAAAATGATCTTGATGGTGCTGCCCGAGGAGTTGGCCACGTTGTCCAGGTGACCCGACGACTCGTCGAGATGTGCCCGCTTTTTCCTCTTCCGCTTGTGCTCCTTGCCAATGGACTTCTCTGTGTCCGACGACAGGTTGTGCTTGTTCTTGTGCTTGTCCTTGCGCTTTCCCTTGCGGGATAGTTTTCCGCAAGAGTCGTCTATGGAGTCCTCGCAGCCGGAAAGGTTTATGGAGCTAGCATTGGGCTTGGGCAACGCAGGCGCAGTAGTAGTAGGAGCAGCGTTAACAGTAGGAACTGGCAAAAAAAAATATCCGTGAAATTAGTTTTTCGATTTAAAATAAGTAACTAACTAATACAAAAACTACAGAATACCCATGGTACTCACCAAGTTTTGGCTAAATTTCTTAGTCAAAAACACACAAACATTCATATCTTGCATCGTTTAGTACCATATCATTTTTACTACAATCCATTTTTTTTTGTTTTCCATTAATTTGTAGTACATCCCAAATAAATCCAATTGTACAGAAATTATAACATTAAATAAACCCGTATTAATCATCAATTTTTTAAAATTCGCAAGCACATTGAACCAACATCATTAAATTCTGGTAATACTTTCAAAGTAAAAAATTCACAGATAAATTATGTTTAGAAACTAAAACAAAATACTCAAAATTAAGCTATATTTTCTTTGCAAGTATAGTGCAAAGCCGAATACTTCGCATCTAACTCACCATTAGTAGGTGTTTTGTATGGCGACTGGAGTTTGGAACGTTTCGGCGACTTGGTCAGATCCTCAATGTCTTCTGGTGCACTTGCCGGTAGGGATTTGTTCAGAGCTCGCTTGGCCGGCACCTCTTTGGGAGGACTAATGGCAGCAGCAACTGGCACATCGTCCAGCGAATATCGATCCACATAGACCAGGTGGCCATCTTTGTTGAATCGAGTGCGGGACTTTCTTGGTCCCGAGGAGATTTCTGTGACTGCATCCGAACCGTCCGACTTGTCGCAGCACTCCGAGCACTGCCAGCCATACTGCTTGGATTTTTTTGGCGGACGCGTTAGCGGCGGATTAAGGCAACCCAAATGGTAGTGCAGGTTGCAGGTGTCGCACTTGACCAACAGGTGCTGATCCTTGCTCCGCTTGCATATGCCGCAAGCCACCGAATGGGCCGCATCCACGGCAGTCGATGAACTGCTGAGCTTTCCCTGTTTCGCTTGAGTGCTGAGCATGCGCGAGGAGTCCAGTTTACTACCAGGCGGACCCAGGTGGCCCAACGGGAAGCCCACGCCCATTTTCAAGGCAGCTGCTGTGGGCACCGAGATGGGTCGCTGGGGCGGAGTGGGCGTGCTCGTCTTGGGCGGCGCCTCTGGCAGTGGGCGGGCTATCAGCTCCACGCTTGGTAAAGTCATATTGGGTGCAATTTGAGCCAGAGCTGCGTGCACACTCTTTATGCTGGCTAACAGGGAATCCTTGGTGGTCTTCACTGTCTTGCGCTCCTCCAAAGCCGAGTCGTACTGAGCCCTAAGTACGTCCTGATCCTTGGACAGGACGGCGTTGTGCGAGATGAGTTGCCGCTGCTGTTCGCGAAAGTCCTCCATGCGAACGATGCGGTCCATGTAGTAGGCAGTGAACTCAACACTAAAGGCTGGCGCAATGTGCCACTTTTTCCGGATGTCTGTCAGTGCGTTGATATGCGCCTCACGCTGCTCCAGATGCTGCACATCCACGGACATGATCTCCGCCTTGGCCAGCAGGCGACGACAGGCGGAGGCCGAGGTGGTTAGAAGACGAGACATTTTCTGAGTCGGCACCCACGGCGTCGGCTTGAGCTCCTTGTGCCGGGCATACTTGTGCTGGATTTTGAGAAGCTTGCGCTGAATACGCGCCTGGGCGGGATTCGGATGCGGGACCGAGGTTTCGGAATCGCCAGAAGTCGCCTCCTTTTCCCTGGCCCTCTGCATCATGTTGAGCCGCAGGGTATGATAGTTGCGCCGTCGCTTCTTGATCATTTCCTTTTCGGAGTGAACCTTGCAGTGGGCGTAGAACGGATCGGCAGCGTCGTCCTCGTGGTGGGCCTCGATGAGGAAGCCGGCCACCTGGGCGCAGGTCACGTGGAAGTAGGTCTTGCACATGCCCGCATCGCAGCCAATGCAAACTCCGGATCGGGCGAACAGGGCGTTCTCGCAGAGGGAGCACACCTTGGCGCCCCACTTGCTGTACTGCATCTCGAACAGCGTCACCGAGGACAGCTGCTCCACCTCGCCAAAGGCCACGCCGGGCACGTAGAGGGCGCAGATGAGGTGCACCCACTTGCCCACGTCCGTCTCCTTGTAGATGCCCCCCTTGTTTGGGCACAGCTCGCAGTCGGGCTCCGAGACTCCGGCTCGGCAGGCCTCGCAGAACCACGGTTCCGTGGAGCAGGTGGAGTTGGTGCTGGAGATGCTCACGTTGTCACTGACGCCATAGCATCCCTCGTGCACCGAGACGCCGCAGGAGTCACACTCCACAATCTCGTTGACGTCGTCGCTGCGCTCGCCCAGGCAGACACAGCACATCCGCTTGGCCGGAGCACTAGACAGCTGGAGCGGGGGTCGAGCCGGGGCAGGTGCTCCTCCGTGGTCCACTCCGTTGATGCCGTTCTCCAGCGGCGGTGGCTCCGTTTCGGCCAGCAACTGGCGCAGCTGCAGCGTCGAGTCCTCGCTCTCCGCATCCGAATCCGACCCAGAATCAGAGCTGCTGCTCGCGTCGCTGCTGGCGTCGCCATCGCTCTCGTCCTTTGATCCGTCCGAGCAGTTGTCGATGTCCGGAAGGAAATCGCTGTCCGAGGAACTTTCGCCCAGGTCGAAATCGAGCAGGGCCTGTAGGGCCTTCGGCTGGCGGGCTCGCTTCATGATTCAGCAGCAATTCTCGAATTTATCCGAAATTATTTATTCTTTTTCTCACAAGAGGTGGTTAAGCGTAGAGGTGGTGACACATCGACAGCCAACATCGGCAATCGATGTTTTCAAGATATCGTTTCTATCGATGTTTGGCAGAGATTATCGCTGCTTGTCCGTCTCTTACGATATTCTCTTTTCTCTTCTTGTTTTTAAATTATAAAAATGGAATATTATTAATTTAAAGCAGAATTGTTACAACGTAAACAAAACAAATTATATTAAAGAAATTTTTGCAAATCATGTGCAACATTTGTGCAGATTATTGTAAAAACATAATTGACTTGCCCAGGGTGAACATAGATTAAAAGGATTAATGCTAAGAGAGGCTTTTTATTTTCCGATACTAACTAAGCTATATTATAGTAGGTACACTTCAGATCAGTGGCCTAAAAGACCTCCAGCTGCTCGATGGGCAGCCACTTGGAGCTCTCCAAAGCGTCGTACAGACGGCGATCCGCATCGATGGCCTCGCGATTGAGTTTGTCGGTGTCCAGGACAAATTTGTGTTCCACGAGGCCGTACTCCTCTTCAGCTCCGTTGGCGGCAGAGGCGATTTGCTGCTGCTGCTCATACTGGGCGCTGCGCTGGGCACTCCATGCTTCGGCGTGTTGTGCGAGGGTCTGCGGATTGGAGTGCGACTGCGACATTGCCTGCTGGTAGTAGGCAGCCGCATCTGTGATCGAGGGCCCCGCCTGCTCGTAGTAGCCTTGCCAGGCCTGGTATCCCTGCCAATAGGTGCTGGTAGGGTCGTAATACTGCGAATAATCCGTTCCTCCGGTGGATGCACTGCTCCCGGAGCCACCATATCCATAGTTGGTGCTTCCCTCTCCCAAAGCAGTGCCCAACTCAGACTTTGGCTTGGGCACAGCATTGCAGATCTTTATGGGCTTGCTGCCCAGTCCAATAAAGCCGTTCATGTCGTACAGCGCCGACTTCTGCTCATCCTCGATGCCGAACCGCACGAAGCCGTAGCCCTTCGAGAAGCCCAGGCTGTCCAGGATCACCTTGGCCGTCTTGATCGAGGTGAACTTGCTGGAGAAGACCTTGTACAGCTGGTAGTCGTCCACATCCGAGCTGAGATCGCCCACCCAAACGCTGAATTCGCGTTCGTTTCCGGGCAGCTTGTACGAATTGCTGGCCGAGTTGAGCCGGAATCGCACGATGGGATTGGTGCCGGGAATGGTCTTACCATTCAGCTTGTGCATCGCGTCCAGCGCATGGTCGTCGGATATGAAGTTGACGAAACAGTACCCGGCCGGTTCGCCGGTGTATTTGTTGCGCATCAGGCGCACCGTGGTAGGATCCTCGCCCATTTTCCGGAACGCGGCAATGATGAAGTTCTCCGTCATGTAGGACTCCAGCTGAAATTGTCGTTCCCGCAATTTAATGATCATGTATCTTGGGTAATGCAGGCTGCTACTCACGCTTCCCATCCACAGTTGACAATGTACGGACGCCATATCTGCTGAAATTCAAATAAAACTCACTCTTATCAAAAAAATAGTTCAATGTATTTACTAAAAACAGCTAGAGGTGGAAGATGATTACTGAGATCTGTGAAAAATATCGATACTAATCGATATAGTAATGTGCACTACATTTGTGCAGCCCTGGTTTAATCTATGTCAATCACCATGGTTTGAGTCTATGGTTTTGGTGTAGTTCATGAGGTTGGGGTCTTTGCTAAACATTAGTTAATTTTAAAAAATAGTTTAAAACGGACAGTTTATTAAAAGACAATTAATTTTGCAATGTTTAACCTTTTAAAATTAAAAGGGGTTTATAACAAAAACATTTTTTGAACTCTATGAACTTGAGCATTTACTAGATCAAAACTTGTAATCAAGAAATGATTTATTTAACCTTTTTTAAAAAAACAATAATACCAATATATAATGATTTCAATATCAAAGGATATTTGACAACCCTATACAGTAACGACATTTACGATCAGTTCATTTTTTATCATTTCAACACCGCAGCAGTTTTGCCCAAAATGCGTATTACTCTTTCCAGGCTGGCCAGCTTTACTCCAAAACTAAAGGAGTTGCGGATCATACTTGGAAGCGGAGATGCTTCCAAGGGAGCCAGGTGATAAATCGCCGTTTACCCCATTTCAATTATATAATTTACCCCCCACAATATTGCTTTACAGAGAGTACGTACAGAGATTCTATCCGAATCTAAAGAAAAACAATCCCGACCTGCCGATCCTGGTGCGCGAATGCTCCGGCGTCAAGCCACGACTTTATGCCCGATATGGTGAGTAGATCAAGAAATATATGCTACCTATCTTCATTCTGTTCTCCACCAGACAACGGCAAGGAGGTTTCACTATCCCTGGCCAACCAGGAAGCTCCCGACATACACAAAAACCTGGAGGCAGTTGGAAATTAGCAACAGAACTAATCTAAATTGAAGCAATAAACCAAAAACTATATGCACAAATACGTGTATATTAAGTAACACATTAATCTTAAAAACGTTTGCTTGGTAGGTACATCAAATTCCAATTATAGCGTCGCCAGGCTACAAAAAATTAAGCTCAATTTTATTCCCTGAACGGGGGCAGTCCGAACTGCTCTGGCTTAAAGTCTGCCAGGGACCCCAGCACCTGTGTGGCATGGGAGGTTTTCTCCTCGGACAGCCGTGGATCCGGCACCATGACCACCTGCATTCCGGCACTATTCGCTGCCGTCACGCCATTCGGAGAGTCCTCGAAGACCAGGCAGTCGGCGGCTGCCGGTGACACTCCAAACCTGGAGGCGGCCACCAAGAAAATGTCCGGAGCAGGCTTTCCGTTGGCCACCTCTTTATCCGTAGAGCCGCACACCTTGTGGTCGAACAGGCCGAACAGCTCCCGATGCTGGTTGGTTTTCAGCTCGACCATGTCGGCACCGGAACTGGTGGCCAGACAAAATGGCACCTTGCTGGCGTGCAGGTGACGCAGCAGGCGCTCAGCACCTAAAATGGGCGGAAATTTTCGATTAATAACTTGATTTGGGTAGTGGAATAAAATATGATAGGAAATGCGGTAATATTTATAGGGAAAAAAGCCTCTTTTATGTTCTGGTGTCGTAGTGCTAACCTTCCAGCAGGGGAACATTGTGGAGCCGCTCGTGGCATAGCTGCGTGTATCGCTTGAGAAAGTCTGTCCGCGAGATGGGCAATTGGCACTCGGTGATGGCTATCTCCGCCGAGCGCTGCTCCGTGGTACCCATGACCCGGAATCGCACAGCCTCCGGATAGGGGCGGCCGAAGGAGGCGGCTATTTGCCGGGTGACCTCCTCGTATATCCGCTCCGTGTCTGAAACGTGACGGCAAAGCGAGAACGGGGATTAGTACCTGGCATCAACTGGGCGTTCCGCATCAGTTTCTCTGCGTTGGCTCGCTGCTGCCGGGCGTACTCCTCCCACGAAATGGGCAGTTCGAAGTGCTCGACCATGAACCTGGAAAGCGGCTCCGTCTGGAGGCCCATTACACGTTCCTTCACCTCAAATGGATAGGCCTTGCCGTAGGGCTCGAGGATCATTTCCGTGGCCACCGTATAGAGTCGTTCGGTGTCTGTTCGGCAAACAGTTAACATATAAGGCAGGCTGAAGCGGGCGAGCACTCACCCAGCAGCAATCCGTCCATGTCGAAGATGCAGTGCGTCACCTTTCGCAGTACTTTGTGGGCCATCGCAGCGCAGTGGATTCCCTCTCAGTTATGTAATAGTGCAGGGTAGGTGGGCAATGTCGCGGCTGTAACACAGAGGTCATAATTAGTTACCATTTGAACTGGAACCTCCCCCGCCCACTGTGGCATCCTCCCACTTCCTGTTTTCATTGCCTCTTATTCGGTCATGTCCTTGACCCAAGGTCGTCGCATCCCCCAAAGCCAGGACACCGATAAGGGTTGACTGTAAACATTCGGCCTTGACCTACACGTAATATTCTTCCGCCTGTTCTACCTAATCGTTGCGAATAGTATTTTTCCGCTTCCGAATTTTTCCGCGAGCTTTCTGGTTGCAAATGTGACCGCCGTTGGTTAGGCAAAAAAAGTTTGCTGAAAAAATCGTGCTAAAAAAGGAATGCGCTCATTGTAGCCCCTTTGACTTTCACCGACGAGTTTATACCCTTTTTGAATTTTTAGTTATCTACAAACTAGGGGATAAACAATATAACTTGTGGTAATAATAAAATCATCTTGAACGATATTTTTTTTTTACAAATATTAAAATGTACCAATTTCATTTCTTAATCAAAACTATTTATTTTTTAGATATTTATATTTAAAAAATCAAATTACATTATATGAAAGCGGATCTTTAAATCGCCTCCAACCAATGGTAAACATACTACAGTAACTTTGTTTTTGTAGCTAAAATATACAATATGTTTACTACAGTAGCTTGAAGTTCTACTGGTTTTATAGGAAACGGAGAAATTTAATATTTCAAGATTTCAGACATCCAAATTCCTTTTTTCAGGGCATTTTCCATGTATTCTTTTTTAATTATAATTAGCTATTGCTTTGATTATTATTAAGGTATCTGCTTAAAATTCGGTAAAAGAATAAAACAAATTACGCCCAAAAGCCTTCAATAAACAGAACATTTTTTGGGAATAGCAGATACTTGTTTTCTTTTAAATTTATTTAAAAACAAATACATTTTTGATGGTCGAATGTAGTCCACGTGCCTTTTTTCTGTAGAAGAGGAATCTGCAAGAGAAACACAAGCAATTAGGCATTTGAAGAGGTAAAACTTTTATTTTATATAAAGAAAAACAAACTTGCTTAGAACACAATCTTACCTTAACTTAGGCGCTCAGCAAGCACACACCACCGGCCTTCTTGATCTTGTCCTCAGCCTTCTTGGAGAAGTACTTGGCCTTCACGATGACGGGGCGGGCGGGCAGATGACCACGGCCCAGCAGCTTGTAGTAGCCCTGTGGAATGAAATTTGTTTTAAATATGGGTCACAGGAGGGGGAAAGCACTGCATCCATTGTTTCTGCTGGCTGACTTTGATCTGAAAGGCTTTTCTCTACACGGGGAGAGCAATTGTACGGTCGCATTCTGTCCGCCCATCGCCTTGGGTGTCTCTTCATATTCAAAGCAGCAGCAGCAGCACAAAACGGGGTGCCAAATTTAGCAAAAGAACTTACGAATTTAACCAAGTCGATGACGGGAGCCTTGGTGCTCTTCTCCTTCTCCAACTCGGCGAACTTCTCGGCTCCGACGAGAGACCAGAGCTTATCCAGGTTGATCTCGGGCCTGAACTTGTGCTGGCGGCGCAGATGGAAGTTCCTCATGCCGACCTTGCCGAAGTAACCAGGATGGTATTTGTCGAAGTTAATGCGGTGGTGGTGCATGCCACCAGCGTTACCGCGACCTCCGGGATGCTTGCGGTGCTTGCCGATACGGCCGTGACCGTGGCTCACATGACCACGCAGCTTCCTGGTCTTCTTCCGCTTGATATTCGACTGCAAAACAGAACAGAAACGTGTTTTCATTTACCATTTCTGCACACACGTGCTGGAGGTTATGTTTACGTGCGGCATTCGCTCTAGCCGTTTTTGCTCACTTTCTCATTGCAGTCGGTGGGCAGGCGAACTGGGCCACCTACTTTTCTTTCATCTTGCATCGTTTACCTGCCCACAAACCACATTTTAAGTGCACCATATTTACCGACGTCCACTCACCATCTTTAAAATTTTTGGAAAGAAAGAAGCGAAGTTGGCTGCGCTTCAGCCAGTGTGACCCCAGTTGAGCTTCAGAAATGTACCTAAATATGTCATTAGTGCGGGCTCAAACCACTTTACAAATCATAGCTATTTATTGGGTGCGTTCAGCACATTGATTTGAATACTTATAAATTTATTATTCTTACGATTTTTTAAGCGTCAGAAAATATAATACATATCATTTACAGCGCTCTTATTAGATCTATTGTATAATTTTTGATAAGGGTTATATATTGATTAAAAATACATAAAAACTACGAAACTTTAAAAAAGCTGGAAGATCTTGGCTTTTCGGAAATATTCCCAAAATAAAAAATATTATACCCATTCTTAATACGGTCACTAAAGCTTTTTAAAATAGAAGTCAACTGTGACTATTTTTTTTAACCAGCACCCAAAATTCATTTAAAAAGTAACCTTGTGTTGGCAAAATAACTCGAAAACGAATTAACTGAACTGTCAAATTATTAATAAGTCAAAAAGAATTTTTAAAAAAATTACAAAATAGAAAATTTACATAAACAAAATAGTTTTTTTTTTATATTTGTATTGTTTTCATGGGAGCTATATGACAGCATGGTTATTATATTTTGTCTCTTGCACTGCGTTGCATTATACAGATGTCCCAAATGAAAATTGGTGTCATAACCGGATAAGCACACGTGAAATGGTTGAAAACATCACTAAATGGACGCGCTGTTAAGCATTCAAAAAATAGGTTTAGAACCCCACTACGTTTTGTTCGATTTCAAATTTGTTATAATTTAATATTTAACAACTTAGATCTCTTCAACTAGCCGAAATCGCTGATGTTGATTTTCGGGTATAACATTAAAAAACTTCTTATAGATGGTTTGGTCCTGGCGGCCGGCGTAGTTTCTCTGGATCCAGGTGTGATCCCAGTTGGGATCGATCGGCTCGCAGGTCACATAAACCTTGCCGTGCTCCATGGCGAAGAGGGTTCCATTGCGACCAAAGCCCACCTAACATGAAAATTATAGAAAGGGATATTAGAGCAAATCCAACTCCTCTATACGCGACTCACATTCAGTCCCGGGTGGAATCGCGTGGTGAGCTGGGTGGCCAATATGGTGCCCTCGGAGACATGGTGTCCATCCTGGACGCGCCATCCTCGATGTTTTGGCCGGGCATGACCCTTCTTGTTGCGCGTACTGCCACCGGTTTTCTTACTGGCATTGCGCACAGTGGCTGGAATCGAAAGCCATTAGATTCTATCACCCATTGAGGACAAATCCTTACTCATTAGTGGCTGATCCGCCTTCAGGCACTGTAGTGTGAGTTTTTGCATTATATTAAACGACATTTTATAGGTTTTATTCTGATAACGAGGTTTGTTTATGCAATTCCCAAAATATAAAGTTCAGTGTGGCCAGCGCAAGTGGAACTTAAAATCAACAAGAACTGTAATTTAGTGCTGCTAGCTCGTTTTTTAAAAATAATACCTAAGTTTGATAGCTACTAACTGTTTTTATTATTAGTTATTTAGTTTGTTAAATATACATACGTGAAAATATGAATATTTATTTTTTTTCAAAATGGATACATGTTTTCTTCTCAGAACAATATGTTTTTCTTTAATTAAAGAAACTTTAGCTATACGTTACTTATAAAATGTAGCTATCAAAAAGATGGCCTAGCAACTCTATTGTTAACGGGGTTGGACTGTGGAATTTTGGACCTTCTTCGGAAGAGCCACACTTGCCGGCGTCATAAATTGAAATTATTTGTTTTTTCCGTCATTAGCATTAAGTTTAAAGTTTAAAATTAGTATGACGACGTGGGGCAATATCTGCCGCATCTGCAGCAGCCCCGCAGACTATGAGATTTTTGCCAAGATTCCCACTTACTTGCACGGCTCCACAAACGAGTTCCTTAACTGGCAGAAGCCTATAAACATAATGCTCGAGGAGACGACAGGCCTGAAAGTGAGTGTTTTCCTTGTCTGGTATCAAGATATACAGTTCTCCCACTTCACGTAGAATTCGGCGGATGACGGCCTGCCGCGCCACATATGTGCTCCATGCGTTTCGTATCTCAAGCACGCCGTCACATTCCGGGAGCAGTGCATCAAGAATGCCCTGAGTCTGAAGCTGGCCGAGCTCTACCAGCAGAAGAGGGTCAACATCTCTGATGCGAACAAGATGGACAAGGAGAGTGCCCTCTTCACGGCAGAGGATCTGCGCTATGTGGAGCAGCGACCCGTGCACAATCTGCTGTTGAATAATAGCTCCAAGGTGGAGGCCTCCAAGGACAAGGTGCACAAAAGGCTGCTAAACCAGACGGCTCCCCAACTGGACGTCAGTTCTGAGCAGAGGATTCAGTACCTCAACGTACTGTTCAACAAGCAGCAGCACCATCACAATACCTTGTCAAGACATTCCCGGGATGCGGAAATGCCCTCGGGCAGTGGACAAAACGAGGACGAGGAGGATGACTATGCGGTGGTCAGTTCCAGCGACGACAACGAGGAGGCCGCCCTGCTGCGCAAGCATAAGAACTGCTACAACTACAGCGAGACCAACTTCGAGGAAGACGATCCCATGGAGCAGGACCAGCTGCAACTGCGTGACATCAAGGTAAACATACCGGAGCCCATGTGGAAGGAGCGCAAGTGTCCGGCCTGCTCCAAGCGCTTCATGTTCGAGGATTCGCAGCAGTCGCATCTAGACAACTGCGTCGAGTACCAGTTCGTCACGTTTGTCGCCGAGGTGACCAAACTGCTGGAGATTAGGCGGCAAAAGATGGTTTCACCGCACGAGTTTATCCGCCGCATGATATTCGCCCTGCACAAAACTTGCACCTGGCTGCAAGAACATTCCATAGACTCGCTTCTGGCCGAGAAGCTTAACCAGGTTAAGCTCTCCAATGGCGAGAAGACGGCTGAGGCGACCATTCCCGCAGAGATTCCCGAAATCCGTCCGGTGGAGGAACAGCCCTTTGCCTTGTTTGACTTTGTGAGCGGCACGACAACTCCGATCACAGAGGAGAATAATCTCCTGTACGCCATTGCGCGCTCAGAGAGCCGGAACTCGCAGTGCACACCCACGGTGAAGAAACCCATTCCCATTCGCGGAGTGGCCGCAGTCCCATCGCTGGGCTTGGGAATTGGATTGGACAAGCACCAGGAGCGGGCTACGTTCCTGGAGAAACTGCAACGGGCTGTAGTCTCTCCCGGAACGGTTAGCTCCCAGGGACAAGCCCCCATATTCTCAGCGCGTTGCGGGCACTGCAATTTAGTATTTGACTCGGTCTCCGACCTGGAGAACCACAACCACAATGCCCACAGGGGCAACGAACTGAACGCTGACGACGAAGCCAAGCGGCGTCACATAATCGCCCTCTTCGAAGATGACATCTAAGTTTAACAAAAAACTGTTTTGATGCATTGTGGCTGTATATGTTCTTCGACTTAATAATCTCGTCCGCCACTTTGCGTCTCTGTTCTTGTCACATTTTATTTGTTTATTATTTAAATTAATTTATTTTATTTTGTTTTTTACCAGCATAACCGTAAACATGTTCGTTTCACTTTTACAAAGACTCAAAGCCAGTGGCTTGAAATTTATAGGTATTTTCAGACCAATAAAGAGATTTGCAAGACTTGTCCTTAATCATATCCTATGCGTATATCTGCAAGTTATCTAATAGCAGGTTGGAGTCCAAAATGTTTAAATGCAAGTAATTCCTGAGCAACCGCATCAAGTCCATGTTGAGTTGGGAGTCTCGCAAAGCAAAAAGCTGATTTAGGGCTTTTATAAAATTCTGCGGGTCTGCCAGTCCTCCTATTAGTTTTGGGTTACCTATGGCCACCAGATTGGCCATTACACGTACTCCGTAAATAATGTTAAAACTTTCTACTGGAGAGGATAGGGTGTTCTCAAAAAAGTGCAACAGGCATTCGGCTTGTGACGCACCTAGTTCATGATCCTGTCCAACAATGTCCAGTTGGTGTATTATGTACATAAAGTACTCGCTGCCGGATTCCTGGGGGTTTATATCGTGCATAGTTTTTGCAATGTAGCTACGATCTTCGGCGCTCACATGGTGCAGGCAATGGGTGACCACCAGAAAGAGACATATGCCTGCGTCCTCTTGGCAACCATTGGGATCGCTGTACAATCTCCAACATTTGGGCACAAGTTGCATTTGCAGCAATATCCTGCCAGCTTTGTCACAGGTAGCCAGAATGTTGGACAGAGTCCACAGGCAGCTGCGCTTAAGGCGCTCCTCCTTGCCATCCAAATACGTGACCATGTAGCTTCCCGCCAAACTGGCGATCTTCTCGGAGACATGGGCATCGCCCAGGGAAAGATTACACAGACACTCGACGGCATCGATCTGCCGCTGAATGTGGGGTCCTATAAACATTCTTTCATAAGTAAACAATATAAATTCAACGGGATCAAATGCATACCGGTAAGTTCTTTAACCAGGACCTGAATGGCGCCAGGAATGGCAGCAAATGCGTTGATGTTGTCGTTGCCCTGTAGAAAGGCCAGGGAAAGGCGGCACAGATCCTCGGAGGTGGCATGCTTGCGTCGCTTAATCCTGCCCGCCAGTCCAAGAACGTCCTTGGTGTCCAAGCTTTCCAATGCAGCCACTTCCTTCTTAACCTGTCCTAAACCGATACGCAAAGAGTCCTTTGCCTTTATGCGGCACTCTAGACGCTGGTCCCGAGCATATTCTCGAATCTTGCTTCGTAGGACGGAATTCTCTAGAGGAGGATTCGGATTGGAGGCCATTTATTTTTTAGATTCCTTTGCACGTAAAAATGAACTCCAAAATCGATTGGTCCAATGTATCGAAATAAATAACAGTTTGTTTATGCGATTAACAGCACTAAACATAGGGTAGCTAGTGCACTTTTGCCACTATTAAATTGTAAACAAAAGAACTAGGTGAGCATTATTAGACTGTTTACTATTTTTGTTAAGTTTTATATATTCAGTTTTTAGGCAATAAAGCCTGTGTGTCGCATTTGCAATCTGAGTACAGGATATTTGACAAACATATTCGATGAAACGCCAGAAGAGGATGTGGTTTCCCATTACATTGGAATTAAAGTCAAACGAAGGGAGTCATCAACACAAAAAGTTAATAAGTTTTAACCTTACAAGTAACTTCATTAGTTTAAGTGAAAAGTCGAATAAAATATAAGGTAATTGAATATTTTGCCTCGATGAAACCGATAAAATATAAATAT
The DNA here is from genome assembly GCF_025200985.1 of Drosophila gunungcola. NCBI lineage: Eukaryota > Metazoa > Arthropoda > Insecta > Diptera > Drosophilidae > Drosophila > Drosophila gunungcola. The sequence continues at coordinate 12,106,521 of NW_026453197.1, forward strand.
CGATTACACTTAGCTTACAACACTTTCAGCTTATTACAGGGTGACCAGGGCACATCTAGCTTTTCTCAGCTGTTAAAATTGTAAACAAAACAATAGGTGATTTTTGCTGATTTTTTTTAAATTACATATGTACATAGTTCTATTAACAAAATTTAAGGCAAGATGACAGTGTGTAGGATTTGCAGTCTTAGACGAAGATCCATGATAAACATATTCGATGGAACGGCAGAAGTGGGATTTCCCATTGTGGATGTGGTTTCCCACTATACTGGCATAGAAATTAGACAAGGAGATTCACTTCCTGAAACCATTTGCTTTATGTGCCTGGAAAATGCGCGGAAATCCTTTGGGATAAGTCAAGCCTGTGAGAGCAATGATCCGCTCCATATTGGAAAAGAAGTCATCGAAATCACAGAATTCCACGACGAGGAAAAGCTTCCTGAAGAGGATCTACGAGATGAAGTCCTTGAAATTTCAGACTACCCGGTGAAGAATGAGGTCCTTGAGGGTGAATTACTGGAGGAGGAAGTTTGCAAAATACAAGACTGCGAGAGGGATGAATCAAATGGTGACGAGCAAACCCCTGTCCAAGTGAAAATAGAAAAAACCTATTGGGAGGAGTCAATTATGGACAGGATCCAGCCGTATAATGTTGAAATAAAGAACGAGCCAATCGACGATGAGTTGATCAAAGAAGAATCGTCCAGTATTATTGATCCACCAACCTGTCAAGTGAAAAACGAGCCTATTGAAGATGACCTATTTGAGGAAGAGATCTGCCCGATGACAGTTGAGCAGCCAAAAGTCCCAAAGTCTTGTTTGTCTCCATCAGATTTAAAGAAAAATAGGCGGTTTTACAAGAAACCCTTCAAATGCGACCTTTGCGAGAGGGTTTTTGCAACACAAACTGCTCTGGAGTCGCACGGCCAGACTCATAAGAAGCAACCGCACAGCTGTGGTCAATGCCTCAAATATTTTCCAGAAGAATCGCTTCTGAAGGAGCACATCCTGACCCACAGGAGACCGCACAAGTGCTGCCACTGCCCGAAGTCCTTTCTGACGGCCTACGACCTTAAGAGACACACCAGGATCCACACTGGCGAACGACCGTACAGCTGTGACCATTGCCCGAAAACATTTTCGGACCGGACATCTTTGACGTCGCATGTAAGGACTCACAAGGGCGAGCGGCCCTACAAATGCTCCGAATGCGCGATGTCCTTCACGCAGCAGTGCAATCTTCAAAGACACATTCGTTGTCACACGGGAGAAAGACCTTTCGAGTGTCCCTACTGCCCCAAGACCTTTTCGCAACAGTCCAATCTGGGCCTGCACATGCGGGCTCACTCCGGAGAACGATTCGATTGCTCCCTGTGCTCCAAGTCTTTTGCCTATAAGAACGATTTGAAACGCCACATACGCACTCACACGGAGGAGAGTTTGGGGTGTTCCCTGTGCCCAAAATTGTTTGCCACCAAGTGGAGTCTTAAGAAGCACTTTCATACCCACAAGGAAAAAATTCTTTCCACATAGGTATGACTGCACGTTCATCAAATCGATGATATAGCAAATTATTGTATTACAAAAAAAATTGTATAATTTTCCTGAATGGTTACAATAAGAGTAATATTTTTAAGCCTGTTAATAAGAAAATGTTGTTTATATTTTTTCATTCATTCAGTCTTGATTAAACGTATTATTACTAAAAATAAACTACTAAATAAACGTATTATTAATATTGATAAATAATTCGTTTAAATAATTCAAATACGATACCGATTGAATATCGATTGAGCACAACACAGGGTGACTAGTGAAACGTCCACTAAATAAACAATCTTTTAATAGGAGGTTTTTGACACTTTGTATACAAAACAACAGAAGAGCAGATTAGTACGCGTATTTCTGTGATTTGTTTCGAATAATAATCATTGCGCTTAGAGACATGGAGCCAATATGTCGTGTTTGCCTGGGAAGATCCGAGGACTTGGTGAACATATTTGATGCCAGACGAAAGACCAGAGTTTCAATCGCCGAGATGATCGAGCTATGTACCGACTTTGAAGTCAGACGAGGAGATCGCTTTCCGGAAACCATCTGTCCGGCGTGCTTGGAGGATGCCAAGAATGCATTTGCTTTAAGACAAACCTGCGAGAGGAGCCACCAGTTTTACTGTCAGGTCCGGGATGAAGGTATTGAGGAGGCACTATGCGCGTTGCTCGAAGAAGAGGATTGGGAGTTTTCGGCAGATAAAGACAACTGGAATGAAGCTACCGCCCAAGACGAGGACTTGGATGATAATGATGATGATGATAATGATGACGGCGATGACGATAATGTTAAACCCAATATGAAAGTCGACACTAAGGTGGTTACATTTGAATGTCGAGAGTGCTCGAAGAGATACCAGCGAAGGGGCGCCTGGATAAGCCACATGAGGACCCATTTGGATGGGCAGTCATTTCCTTGCCATTACTGTTCAAAGAACTTTAACTTAAAGGCCTCTCTGGATGCGCACATTAAAAGCCACAACGCAGAAAAACCCTACGAGTGTTCCCACTGCTCAAAGTCCTTTGCGCAGCAGTCCACTCTGCAATCGCACGAAAGGACTCACACTGGCGAACGTCCCTTCAAGTGTTCCCAGTGCGGCAAAAACTTTATTAAATCCTCAGATCTTCAACGACACATTCGCACACATGTAGGGGAACGGCCCCACAAGTGCTCCAAGTGCTCGAAAACCTTTACCAGAAAATTTCACCTCAAAAACCATTTTCGATCTCACACGGGTGAACGACCCTATAAGTGTCCCCACTGTTCAACTGCCTTCACCTTAAAGCAGCATCTCAAAGAACACATTCGCATTCACTCGGGCGAACGTCCGTTTAAGTGTTCCCAGTGCTCCAAGTCCTTTCGTCTCGGGACCATCCTAAGAGAACACAAGCTCGTGCATAGTAAAGAAAGGTCTTTCCAGTGCCCCCATTGTCCTAGTGCCTTTAAGCAAAGAAAAACTCTTGGAAGACACATTCTTCAGCGTCATGAATGTTAGCTTAAAATATCCAAAGTATCTTTTAAAGATTATACTTTTTTGTAAATTAACTTGGTTTTAGTATTTAAAATTCTACCTTTTGAATTCTTAGGTGTAATTATAAGACTAGAAAGAGTTTTTGAAAATATATGTTTCTTAAATATGTACCTACGTTTGTTGAGAATATAACCATACTTTTTGCAGGCTAACATAGTGATGACATATGAGCTTATGGTTCCAAGTTTACTTGAAAGGTCACTTACACTTTTAAAAAAAGTCACAAGCTGCCAAATTTTTGTCTTACCAAAGATCTATATAAAGATTTATTATCTTTTTAAACGGGATTAAAAAAATAATTTTCATTATGTTTAATAAGATGATTTTACATAGTTTTCAAATCAAAGGAAAAAATATTTTTAATAAAAATATGTTCTGAAAAATAAAATTAAATTTCAAAAATATCTATCATTCAAGTATGAAACAAATGTCCGCTCTCACGTTGTCATCACTAGCGGTTGCTCCCATCTCTAATGGCCAGTTGGTCAGCTGATGAATGTTTGTGTGGGAGCGGCCTACGGAATTCTAGCCAAACAAAGCCACGGAATAGAACACTAAGATGAGCAATGATAGCCCGAATATAGTATTCAATCCCCTGATCAGCTGCATCCAGAAGGTTGTGCTCTACGAGACGCGAGCGGTGAGTTATTCCCGTCAGCAAAGCTTTTCCCTGACTTATTTTGTGGATTGCAGCGACTTTATTTGGTGGGCAGCAACAACCGGGAGACCCGTTTCCGCCTGCTCACCATAGACCGATTGGCCCACAACCGACTGAGCATCGAAGAGAATGCCAACGAATTCAACAGCCTGGAGATCCGGCGCTTTGTGGCCTCCCTCACAGGTTCACCCAAGGTGACATCCGCCTACGGAGTCCTGGGATTCGTGCGCTTCCTCGAGGGCTACTACTTGCTGCTGGTGACGAAGCGCAAGTGCTGTGCCCACATCGGCCGCCACCTAGTCTACACCATCAAGGACACGGTGATGGTGCGCGTTAACGAGGTGACCTCCCAGCGACCACCGCATCCGCATGAGGATCGCTACAAGCGGATGTTCCAGAACATCGATCTGCGCAGCAACTTCTATTTCTCCTACTCTTATGATCTGACCCGCACGCTGCAGTACAATGAGTCGGCTCCTCGTTTCGTGGGTGCCAAGGTGGACTTGGATAGGGATGAACCCCTTCCGGACTGGAACACCCTGACCAACAATGTGGCCAAGGCACACGAGCGGGTGGATTACGCCTTTCGTAGCGATTCACGCAAGCGTTTCGTGTGGAACGCCTACCTGCTGCAGCCCATGGAGGGCATCATGCTGAAGGACTGGCTGCTGGAGGTCACACATGGCTTCGTCAGCCAATCCTGCATCAGCATCTTCGGGCGGCACGTTAACGTCTGCTTGGTGGCCCGTCGAAGTTCCCGCTTTGCCGGCACACGGTTTCTTAAGCGCGGAGCTAACTTTCAAGGCGACGTGGCCAACGAGGTGGAGACGGAGCAGATCGTCAGCGATGGGCAAAGGATGTGCGCGTTTACCCAGATGCGGGGTTCCATTCCGTCGCACTGGTCTCAGGATATCAGTAAGATGGTGCCCAAACCGCAGATTCAGCTAGACATATGCGATCCATATGCACAGACGCCATCGCTCCACTTCGAACGCCTGCTCTTTCACTACGGTGCACCGCTAATAATGCTGAATCTGGTAAAGAAGCGGGAGCGGCGCAAGCACGAGTCGATCATCTCCAAGGAGCTGGAGTACAGCATTCGCTATCTCAACCAGTTCCTTCCGCCGGCCCACCGCATGAAGCACATCCACTTCGACATGGCGCGGCAGAGTCGCCTGAGTGGCGGTAATGTCATGGAGCAACTGGCCATACACGCTGAAAGCATTGTCCAAATGACGGGCATGTTCTTCAAGGCGGCGGGCAGTGAGCCGGGCTTGCAGACCGGAATCGTACGCACAAATTGTGTGGACTGCCTGGATCGCACCAATTCCGCGCAGTTTGCCATTGGAAAGTGCGCTTTGGGTCATCAACTGGAGCGTCTGGGCTTTGTCAAGTCCGCCAAGCTGGAGTTCGACTCGGATTGCGTGACAATGCTGGAGAACCTTTATGAGGAGCACGGCGACACTCTGGCCCTGCAGTACGGTGGCTCGCAACTGGTGCACAGGATCAAGACCTACCGGAAGACGGCTCCCTGGGGCTCTCAGGGCAGCGATGTGATGCAGACCCTCAGTCGCTACTACAGTAATACGTTCAGCGACACCGAAAAGCAGCATAGTATTAATCTATTTTTGGGCATTTATAAGCCCAGTCTTACTAAGCGTAAGTATTGTACTTCTTTGGTTTGTTCAAATTAATGAAGTGTTCCTTTTCCCTTAGAGGGTCAACCTATCTGGGAGCTGCAGACAGACTACGACATGCACAATGCCTTCGTGCCCAGAACGGACAGCAAACCACTAACAGACTGGGTGCGCCACAAGGTTCGTGAGTGCCTGCCCCACTCGTGCGCCGACTCCAACAAACTGGTCAGGGAGCTGTTTCGTGTGCACAGCAGTGGCCTGGAAATGATCGATGCCTACTCCAACTACCACCAGTCGTTCAAGTGGACTGACCTCAGCGAGCACATCGCTTTCGAGATCAGTCAACTGGCACTGCGATATATGCCCACATTCCGCACGAACTACAGTCCATTCCAGCGGCAGATCCAGACCTCGCGAAAGGCCCGTCAGAATCCCTCGATGACCGGACAGAGTTCCACGGGTTCCATGAACAGCAACTCCTCCAGTTCCAGCGAGGGCGATGACAGCTCCAGCGATGAGGAATTGAGTGCCAGTTTTGCGGAAAAGGAGGCCAACCAGACGGAATCAACGGAACCGGCCGCCCTTACGCTGGCTTCGGGACTTCCCTCGATGGAGGAAATCTACGGGGTCACTATCAGTCCGCCCTCCAAGCAGAGTATGGCCATATACAAGAAGTATGTCCAGATGGGCAAGCTGTCCAGTGGGGGCGCCAGACCCGCCCAGACAGCAGTGGCTCAGCGGGATCAGGAGCTGGCCAAGATCATGAGAGGCATTACGCTGCGTCCGCTCAGCGACTACGGCACTGACTCCTATCTCAGCGTGCGTCCGCCAGTCGTTTCTCAACAGAGTCAGCTCATCTATGCCGAGTACTGCCGCACTAGGAGCACCTTTAACGCCGTGCCCAAGTTGGAGGAATTCAATGTACTCTATCAATATGTGCAAAAGCTATAGATTAATCTCATTGATTTTTACTGTTATCAGTTACTGTTCTCCACATGTATTAAAGATATTAAATTTTATATATAAAATAAAACAAAACACCTCTTAAAGAGGTACAAAACTTAAATATAAAACCCACAAAATTTCATAGAACTTCAAGCTTTTTGTATTCTCTATAAGCTAAAATACTTTTTAAAATTTATATTTCAACTAATGAAGTAATAGATTCAGTAATTAAAGCAAATAACAATTTTAATCCAATCGACTCGTACTACAATTTATTTAAATACTTTAATTTCTGCCGGTAACTTAGAAAAAAATGATTCGTTAAAAATACTCAGAAATGGCTATTGCTGTAAGGGATTCCCAGGCAATAGCTATTGGCCACTTTGTCCACCCATCTCCGCATGGGGCTTTGAGTGGTATGAGTGCTCCGCGGAGGAGGTGGCGTGCATGGCATTGTAGCCGGTCTTCTGGCCCTGGCCCATATGGAGTAGGTGGCTGTTGGTCGGCTTGTACACGGTGGCCATTTCCTGCGCCAGCATGAACTGCTCCTGCTCCGGAAAGTCGTGTTCGCAGTGGTGCTCGCCGCAGATCTTGCACTCGTAGATGTTTGGTCTCAGCGTGTTCCGGATGCGCTGGAGAAGAGTCAGAAGATTTGTATAGCTATATCGTTAAGGAGAGGCCAGTTCTGACTCACTTCCCAAAAGGTGTCCCCACTGGACCGCAGGAAGTTGATCACCGCATATCCGGGTATGCAGAGCAGCGACAAGGAGGCGAACATCCAGCCTATTCCATACGCCCAGTCCGGATATGTGTAGCGTCCATTGTGGTAGGTGGGCTCATGGTAGTTGATTAGACTCAGCACCCAGATGGCCTGCAATCATGAAATTAAATTTTGAAAATTAATATAATAATAATAATATAATAATAATAATAATATAACAATAAAATACTGATAAAAAACGAGCTAAATCTAAATATTATTTAAGTTTAATATTTCTTTCTTTGATTTTCATCCATCGCGTCTAGTAGTTATTTTTAATACTGAAATATTACATTATTTTTAATACTTAATTTGACTATTATAGAAATTGATAATAATATCTAAATTTTTTTAACCATATTAAACTGAAAAATATTGCCTATAAAACATATATGACCCATTTTAAGTCCCATAATTATCATTTTTAACGAATACTTCCTTTTAAACCATTCAACTTAATATGAATTGCATTTAATATCATTATTTGATGGTTCATTTAATTATGCAGTATATTTAACTATCTAAAATATTTATCATTTATATTAAAACCTTATTAAACTGAATTATAATGCTTATACATAAGTATCAAAAACGACCCATTTTAAAAAGGAAGAGTTTAAACATTTATACAATTGTTTTATATTAAGTCCTACAACTAAATATGCATTGTATTTAATTTAACTTTAATATTTTATTTAGTAAGCTCAAGGATCACTTACGAAGAGTAGACAGGGTCCGAGGACGAGCCAGCAGGACTTGAGATATAAGGAAGGCGCCTTTCCGGTCATCTGCTTGACGTTCTTCGACAGCCTTCCGGTGCCGTAGAACCAGGCGATGGCGATCATTTGGCAGAAGGCCAGGAACATGATCGTCACAGAGGCGGCATAGTGGTCCATCAGCTGGAAGTAGTAGATGCCGCCCTGGATAATGTTGGGCATGCCGAACAGACACGAGATGACGCAGACGAACAGGACCACGATCTCATGGTAGCCCAGATGGCGCTTGATCCAGCGCGGGAACCCGTCCTGAATGGACGTGACCACCACCTCGACGATGGCGAACTGTGAGTTGAGGCCCAGGCAGAGGAGCATGAAGAAGAACATGACCGCCCAGAGCTGGGCATACGGCATCTTGGCCATCGCCTGGGGATACACCACGAAGATCATGCCCGGCCCATCGCCGATGACGTCGCGCACATTGGTGTTCTGCTCCAGCGCCAGGTTTCCCAGCGTGGAGAAGGCAAAGATCCCCACCAGGAGGCTGGTGATCATGTTTACCGCACTCACCGCCACCGTGTCCCGCAGGATGTTGTTGTTGTACTTGTTGTAGCTGGCAAAGGAGATCATGGATCCGAAGGTGATGCCCAGCGAGTTGAAGTTCTGCGAGGCGGCATTGATCCACACGTTGGCGTTCTTCAGCTCCGACCACTTGGGCCGGAAGAAGAAGCGCAGACCCTCGGCCGCTCCATCCAGGGTCACCGCCCGCACCATCAGGATGATGATCAGCACGAACGGAAAGGTGGCCGTGAAGTAGCGCACCTTCGCCGACGACTTGATCGACTTCCACGTGGCGAAGTAGACCATGAGCCAGGCGCAGATCAGGCAGGCGAACAGCTCCCAGCGCATCATGCCCGGATACTCCAGGCCACCGCTTATCTGGAGCACCTTGTTTCTACAGAAGGAGAAAATTGAAAATTTAATAATTAATAAAAACTTATTTCTAAGATTATGAACGTTAGTTTAAGATTTTCCTTTCCAACTATTGGAAATGCTTGACGGCAGGATGTTAAAGTGCTATCAAGTTTTATCTTAATTACTTTTAAAAAAAATGAATTCCAATTTTTTTTTTAAAAAAAGTGCATCTATGAGGACTTTACAAATGTCCTAAGACTAATCTTTCTATTTCGAGTTAAAATTGAAAATAATAAATTGATGCTTACTCGAAGAATTCCTCGGAGGGAGTGCGCGATGTGTCCGGCGCACTGGCATTGCGTTGCGGCACCCAGCAGTCCGGAGTGTTCCATCTGCAACAAGAACACCTCCCATTAGCGGATCCCAAATTTTGGAACACTGTAAAAACCCACCTATTGTTGCAGTCGATCCAGGGCATTTCCGTCTTGAACGACGTGAAGAAGTAGTAGATGGAGTAGCCTATGATGACGCTGTAGTAGGTGGACATGAGGAACGAGACGACCACGCTGGCGAGTCCAGCTCCTGAAGAGAAGACAGTAGTTGTCGATGAGTAACCTGTTTCATCATCATCATCACCGGAGCCAAAAATGTCGGGGATCGCTAGTTGCATCTGAACATTATGGAGCTACATGGCAGTTGCACTGAGTTGAGCGCACACAAAAAATTAGCCTTAATTAGGCCAGATGAAAGTCGGACCGGTTTCGGAATGGAATCACATGTCTAGACTGGCACTCATCTGCATAATTGGCCATGTGTCGGCCACATACGCCGACAATTGGAATCTTGCAATCTTGCTTAAATAGTTTTACACGATATATTAATATGTATTAGCTTGGTCGCGTGGGCGTGGTTTGTTTGCAAAATATTGACAGTAATTAAGCGTTTGGCACCGTGCAAAAACAGCGAAATGCATTGTAAAGTTTTGTTTTTGCTCGATTCACGGCTGTAATGACACAGCCCTAGCCTTTGGCAAAAAAAAGATGGGAAATGGAGGTGGGCTGGGGGCTTTTTCCCGGCTTTGCCTTCGGGTTTTCACGCCACCTCCCATAACAATGACCCAGCTAATTAGCTTCCGCCCGTATGCAAGTGGAGCATTGCACGGCTTATGGATTCCAAACGCACAAGTCTCGCTGTAAATCAGAACGCAAAACAGAGCTGGCTAAATATTTACCCGACCTTGGCCATGGACTTGGCCAAAACAGCGAAACAATATATTCTGTTTGTCATGGTAGTTGGGCAAGCCTAGTTTCCCATTGTTTGCCTCGAGGCGTTTTTTTTTTGCCAAGTAATGGAAAGCGTGACGCATTTGCACAAATGATGCCATCAATTTGATCTCAAAAAGGGAGTTTTGAACTTGAATGATATTGTTTATATATATATAATAATACAATGTAACATGACTATTTATCACTTGTCACTTTTATACCTTAAAAACAATTATACATTAAAAAAAAAAACAATTATGGGTTAGCTTTATTTATAGTTTTATAAATATGTGTCTTCAAAATATAAATTGTTTATTTAAGAATACGTTTATTTGTAATTTGCAGTTTGTTACAGAAAACTGTTAATTATCATTGATAACTGGTCGTATGCTCTATATTATTGCTCATACGACTAGTAGTATTTGTATACATTTTTGTGGAACTTACCTTTGAATAAAGGACACAGTTGACCCAATGCCCCGATGGGTCCTCGACCGGTGTACTGGCCCACAGATAGCTCCATGAACAGCAGCGGAATGCTGCATATGAACAGTATTATGCAATAAGGTACTAGAAAAACACCTGTAAACGAGGAAAAGCGAAAAATGCAATGTACATGTAGCCATGGACGCGAGCAGCTAAGCAAATAAATTAAATTAATTATAAATATTTGACATAAACGAATGCAAATTGCATAAGGCTTCTTGCCTGTTGCTCCGCCCGTCATTACCAGGAGGTCGTGTGCTAGTTTTCAGCAGTCAGAAGCGAAGCTCATTACGATTCCCATTCCCCCCGAGTATAATGAGGAATGTAAATAGTATCCACGTATCCAAGTATCCAAGTCTCCAAGTGCAAATGAAGATGGACGCGGGCCTCCGAGCTCGCGTGATCGAGACACCGTCCACATGACGACACTGACCGCTCTATTCGGTGTCTCTGCTCTGAGCTCAAACAAATTTTAATTTATGGCTTTTAAACGCTCCAGCGGAAATGCCGCTTAAAGCGCAAAATTGTCAAATGTTTTTAGAGCACATAAAACAAATAAAAATATCTTCCCGGTGTCGGCGCACGAAATCAAAGTAACTATCTGCTATATCTGCCTTATCGCATGTGCAGTCTTTTGGCGGCACTCTTAGTCACTTGTTGGACTCTCACGAGGGACTTCCGCTAAGCCTTCCCGGGAAAGGCCTCAAGTTCTGTGGGAATCTCGCAATTGCCTACGACTGACCTCTATATTTAATTTTCAATTGAATCGGAGATCTCTTTTAAAGTCTCTGATAAGGGTATAAATAGAATTTGTTTGAGCTTTAGATGGCTTAATGTGATAGGGTTTGATAAAAATTAAAATACAAACGACCTTTGAATATTATTTCCAATTAAAAAAAAACCTCCTATTGTTAATATGTATTTAGCGACGATAAACTGGCTTATTGTAATAAATATGCAAATCAAAGCATACTATACCAATAACATTAATTTTATCGAAAATGTGTCTCAAGCTGAGAAATGATATACAAAATCTCCACTTACCACCGCCACTTTTGTAGCACATGTAGGGAAACCGCCAGACATTTCCCAGCCCCACCGAGTATCCTATGCAGGCCAGGACGAACTGCATCTTGTTGGCCCAGTGCTGCTGGCGAGGCTTCAAGTGGGCCGTCTCATCGGACATGTCCAAGTAGCTGTCGTCGTCATCGATGCCCAGGGGCCTGAAAAGAGGGGTAGAGGTCTAAAAATAACCGAAGCATATAATCTGAAACCATCCCCCCACGATTAGTTGAAGCGTCAAATAGCTTAATTGCAGTAATCACATGGTGCGCTCAGATCCACAAAGTGGGGGCTGGCCATTCCATTGGAGGTGCCAACTGGCGGTGCATTGTGCCCGGACAATCTGATCCGGGGCTGTCGTGTTATTGTCATGGGTGGCTGCCGGATGGGGTGCCATGTGGGTGGAGGTGTCACGAATTAAACAGCCGTTCGTGTCGCCTTTCCCCTTTTCCCCATTTTCCATATGTTTGTTTTGATTGAATCAGGGAAATATTGAAAATATGCAGCAGTGATGTTGCATGTCGGATTAAACCGCTTGTACACTCTGATTTTTAAAACATAAATGATAACTATGGGCAATGCCTAAGGAAACTGTTCTCTTTTAGGGAACAATTTATTGTCAAATTTAACAATTTAAAAACAATCTATATGTATTTATTTTAAAAGTTATTATATTGCATGTTGAAATCATGTAGAATTGGTATGCCATAAAAACATGTTAAATATTAAACAAAAATTTTATTTAACATCATTTACCCAAAGTTTTTTTTAAATATGCATACTTTTATGGTCACTATATATAGGTATATAGTATTAAAAATATTGACATATTTACTTTTCTTTATGGAGTGGTGCTAAGTCGGGTATAAACATTCCACTTAACCATTAAATAATCGCTCATGTTTAATCAGCGCTCGTGTTTAATCAGCGCTAATGCTTAGAGCAAATACATCACTCGATCATACAAAAATGTACCCAGACATGGCCTTATTCGAGGAGTTATGCAATTGCCGTATTTCGGACAGGTTCTTACACTTTGGCCACCCGGTTGAAACGGAAAAAGGACTGCTCCGATTGCTTTGACGACTGGGCATCATAGTCCTGGCGATTTGGCATCTCGAATATAGTGGACTCCTTCGGTCTAAACTATTATCTTTCTATAAGCAGGAGTTACTTGTGATGCTTTCTTATATCACGATAGCCATGGATGCCAGGAATATGTGCGGCAGGATGAGCCGAGGACACTGGTAGGAGGAAACTGGAAGTGGGAACTGAACGGTTTGTGGGCTAACGCGCTACTGACTACAATTCCGGCACTTTTCCGCCACGTTTCAACCTGCAATCTCGCCGTTTGTGGAGCGCACAATGCGGAGTGGTAATTGCTCTGGTCAACACAATCACTACTGTTCAAATCGATCTATTGATCTCGTTAAGGAACGCTGCTTAAAAATAGCTGATGCGCGATCGGCACGTTTGGGGCCCCTTTGCCAATCATGTGGACCCCGCGCCCAAAGATGCCACAAGGGTGTTAAAATCGCCTGTTTGCCAAATCACCAACACTGGCTTTCTATGCTAAGGTGCCAAATGCTGGCCAAATTTGCCACAAATGTTAGATCGTTTTATCGGCACCCCTTTGTCAAGCTAATGGCCCTAACTTTACACTGAGAAAATTTTATTTCAAATTACAAATTTGGTCTATAGGAAAGAGCACGTCAAAGGTTAATTTTCAGAGAAATATTTTATATATATTTCTAACACGCTGTTCTGAGTTATAAATATTTTATAGCTTCAAACTACTTTTAAGACTTAAGATATATTTCAGTGACTTGTAATATATTACATTCTATTACTTACGGCGGCGTCTGCGGGTTGACCATGTCGAACAGCTCGTTGGCGGTGGTGGGCACTCGCCGGATGACCAGCTTGCGTCCGTCCGTGGACCCAATGCCAATGGAGGCCAGCGAGCGAACGGAGGTCACATCGGAGTAGATCTGGTTGCCGGCCAGGTCGTGAAACTGATAGGAACTGCCGCTCAGCGAGGCCTGCGGTTGCATGTAGAGCGGATGGGGGGCCTGTAATCCGGAAGTGGCCATCGATATGCCTCCGACCAGATTGCCGCTGCTGTCGCTCAGGCCCGGTAGGTAACCTGCAAGGGATTTGGAATATAATTACAGGCGATTAGATAATCCCAAAGACAATTAGGTTGCAGTAAGAAATGGGATACAAATTACATAGATAAAGGTATGGAACTCAAAATAAATTGATTTTATATACGTACTTAAATATTAGAGAAAACTTATTAATTTTATTATTTTTATTATTTCTCTCCCTATTTTAAAGTTTTATGTTTTTAAACTTTTCAAAAGTTGTCTAAAATGCTTTAGGTTTAAAATGTACTACAATCCTGCTAAATAGCATATAACCCATTCATCTAAATATTTAAAAATCGCAAGCAATAGGAATATACTCTACATTTCTAGGTTTTTGAAGTTAGTTTTTTTTATTGTTATTAAAAATGGTACAAGGTAATGCTTTTCCAACCATGTAGGTATTCATTTAAAAACGTTCTCTAAAATAACAATTTGCGGCTAGATAAACTACCGGTTTTATTTTATGGTACTAAAACATTGACTGAGTTGAACAATAAATATTTTAGAGTGAAACATATATATGGGTTTTGATTTTAAAGTACCACTAATTTATTTTTAAACAAGTTATGGGCGTAGATCGTTTTTTGATCATTAAACTGACTGTTTTTCTTTTAGGACTTCCATTACAAAGCATTCACTAGAAAGTAATGACGTACTTTAGTTATTAGTTATATGTAGAAGAACATTTTCAAAGGCCTCTTGAAGTGTTTGTTGTAAAAAAGATTTGGAGGGGTTTTCAACATAAAAGTACTCATAAAATCAATATGTGAAAAGTGCTTTCAAATAAAACAAAATCAGTAACTGCCCTGGAAAATAAATTATGTAGAGCTAAACATAAATAGGGTGTTGATTTTAAAGTTCCACTCTTTTGTTGTTGTACAATTTATGGGCTTAGATCATTTTGAATGTACTAACTGATTGCCTTTTTTTTTAAATTTCCACTTAAGAGCTATACCTCAATTTTCAAGTGCATGCAATTATAATAATATTAAGAGGGGTTTCCAAGCAAAGCAATTGAGTTCGAGCAGTTACATGTAAGTACTTGGAAACGCAATATGAATTAAAAGTGGTTTCTGAGGGTCACCCACCTGAGACCACGGAGCGCATGCTGCTGTGGTGGCTGCCAATCCGAGATCGCAGCTCCATGCTAAGCGGCGACATGGCCACCGAATCTCCGGCCATGGTGGTGGTGGTGGTGCAGGTTAGGGTGGCTGGTGTGGGTGAGATGGCGGGCATGGGAGCAGAAGGAATGGTAGTGGCCTGTCCATCGCAATCGTCGATGGTGAAGGTCACCGTGGAGGTGGATCCCGCAGCTGTGGGTGGCTGCATCGGCACCTGGCCTGCCAGCAGCACCTCCGAACTTGGCCGGGACTTCACCGACGTCTGGCGGTGGGGCGGTTGCTTGTGCAGAGCAGCCGCCATGGCCGCCAACGCGGTGGTCGAGCTGGTCTGGCGGAAGGGCAGTGGTCCGGGACCTGCACCCGTTCCCGGCGGAGTGCCCGGCGTGGCCGGGATGATGATGAACTTGTGGGTGCGCGACGAGGGCGTTCGGATGAGCCGTGCCTGCTCATCGCCCTCATAGCAACTCTCTGCTCCGCTATCGGAAAGTTGGCTATGTCGCAGTGGAGCTATTCCACTGGGCGGAGCACGACTGGTCACCACCTGGTCAGGTGTGGGGGTGGAGGTGCCCGGTACCTGCCTGGCATCTTTTTGGTCCGTCATCTGAAGGACTGAGAGGAAAATTCGTGTTGCTGCTGTCGCAGTGTTGCTGTTGTCGCTGTGTTGCAGGTTGCTAGTTGCAGGTTGCAGGTTGCTAGTTGCTGGTTGCTATTTGCTTGTCGCTTTATCATAACATTATGTTTGTCTGTTGTTGGGTTTTGCACGAGTTCACTGATGCTGGCACTGCCCTCATATCTATCACTTTTAATGTTCGCAATCTGCGATTGCGAGTGCTGGTTGACAAATTTTAAATCACATTTAAACCTTGAATTGCACAATGTTATTATTGTTTGCAGAGTGAGTTTAAGCTTTTAAATCAAAATATACTAAATCATGCTAAAGCCTGCACGAGTTATCTTTACTTGCCTTAATAGAGCTGATTTAAACTTAATAGAGAGAAAATTCTTGTCACATTCTGGAGAATTCACTTTCTCAACTCATTGCAGTCCCATAAAAAAGTCACCGTTTTCTTTTTTAAGTAAGGAATTTTTATGTCCACTTTATATATTTTTCTCATATTTGTTTATATAAATAAACAAACTGAAGTTATGTCCCATTTTTATTTTATTTTATCACCGTCGCAGATAAACTCGCGCACGAGCTCTTTGGGCACACACTGGTACTCAGATACAGATACCACTCGACTTGACAGATACAAATTTGTATCTTATCAGCGAACTGGCCCCAAAAGGGTGACCCTGCCCTCTCTCTTTTGCCCCTTCTTTGACAGCGTTTCTCAAACTGCTTTCGTTTTGATGGTTTTGAATGACGCTTTTACCCACTTTTAGCTCTTCTCCATTAAAATGAATTTGAAAGTTTCCGCGTTTAAAAAAAAAAAACGGAGGCACTACGTCATATTCACGCGATTTGCTCCAGTGACTTTTTGGTCACGACCGGGCCACAAGGGTCAACGAGTTCGCTCAGCTATGCCGTAATTAATAATTACGCATCTTGCCATACATATATCATATATAAAGTGTTCGGCACGCTAGTTGGTTTCGTTGTAATATGAAAATCAGCCAGACTCAAGTAGTTAAAATGTAAATTTCTTACACAGCGCGAGGCACGAATAAAAACCGATTCAAATCAGCTTGAGCACACATTCCAATAGCAATGGTAGTAGTGAGTAGTGAGTAGTGAGCTTCTTAAAATATCATCTGTTGGCTTTTTGCGGATTTTATTCAGTTTCGCCAAAAACCTGATTGGTTACCTTTACCGGCCAATAAATCATTTATGGTGCGATGTGTTAACTTAATTGGTTTTACTGCTGGGAATAGCGCTGAGAGATCCAAGTCCTGAGAAATTTTTTGATAATTGCTTACTTGAGGTCTCACAATAAGAGAAACCTATACATTATTGTAAGTTGTAAACTGTACATACAAAGCGGCGACACCATTAAACAGATGTTTTGTTCCGGGCTCACTTGTGGCGGACTGGACTATAAAAACAAAATTAGCACCCCAACTTGTTAATGAAAGCTGTGCCCCCATCTAGTGCGAAATACTCCGTTGCACAACATTTTTGTTTGCCCAGTTGGTGGCCCAAACAAACACCCGTTAAATGCTGTTTTTATTGATTCTCTTTGCTGCACTAAAAAACCGAACCAAACAAAAAAAAAATATTAACGGCCAGGGAAAATATTTAACGCCTAAAAGCCAAAAGATAATCACACACTTAATTTTGAAAAAACTCTGGGCGACAGCTATTGACGCTAATAATGGTAATTTTATTCATTTGATTCACTTTTTCCTGCAGTTTAATTTAATTTTGTGTGTAGGCAGGCACTCTGTGATCATGTGCCGAACGAAGCCTAATTTCAATCATAATACTCATAGTAATAACATAATCAACGCACATTAAATTACCCGACAACGGCAATCGGCTGGATCAAGATAACGCCGCGTATACTTGATACGCGATGCGAGTAGTGCCAGCGATTGCAGCTCGGGGTGTTCAACTTTCCGTATTTCGCCGGCCAAACCGTAGACGTCGATGTCGACGTCGAAGTAGACGACCGCACTTTCGACGACTTAATGGCCCCGGCGCACTGGCTCTGAATTTTGGATTAGCCGTCGATCCATGCAAGAGGCCCCGAAAAACGTGCCAACACGCGCGCTGTCAAATGTCAACTGATCCAATCCACGTTCGCGAATATCGTTTACACTTGCGACTGCTGCGGCACACCACAAACCCGATCCAGACCGCTCTCGCTCTCTACACAGAAAACAATAAGGGACAGTATCAATTTAATATTCACTGGTCAATAAATACGTTTTGTTTTGACCATTGAATAGCTTCTAGGTTTCTCTTCGCATTTGAACATACCAAAAATCAAGACGGAATTCCATCAAAACAAGTATCATTTCTTATCTATTTTTTCTCTGTGTATTTTTTCTCTGTGTATATATGTTTAGCTATATAGATATATCTCGGCGCTCTCCCCATATCAGGAGAGGTAGTACTATATTAGTAAGGGGCTTTGTTGATAGCGGACGCAAGAAGCACTACGGGTTAGGCTTGTTCTCCATCCCCAAAAAAAAAGCTAGAATATTAATTCAGATTATATGATCAGCAGCACCAAGAAGAAGCTACAAGTATATCAAGTATGCCTGCTTGATGAGTTAAATGGCCAGATTCAAGACAAGCCCCAAGTGAATTGCTGGTGGAATACTTAATTTAATTATCAAGTGACACCCGCCAATACACAATCAACATGCATTTGTTTATTTATATTTATTTATTTATTAGTTTACAATAAGCGATTACAATTATTTTCGTTTCTCGTTTTTCCTTTTTAAATACATTTCTTTATAAGTACAATTTAACTATTGTTTTTCTTTTTACAATAAGATCGGTTCTTATTCTTTATTATTATTTCTCTTTTATATTTGCTGCCAGTGCAAAAAGTTTTGTCTATGTTCAATGTAACACTAGTTTGGGGTCAGATTTATAAGCGGTTCTTGTAAAGAAAAATAAAAGTGTTTGGTAGTTGTGAACGAGGCGGTTGGTTGCTGCATTTGTGCACTTCTTTATGTATGTGTTGGTTATGGAATTAAGAAAATAATTTTATGCCTGGCATTGGTTAAGGTTAGGCTGTGATTTAGTTCGGATTTGAGAGTCAACGTCGTGTAGAAACCTATACACAATAATGCGCTACTAAAAATACCATAGAGTTTGCCTGTGTATTATTTACAAATTCTGTCTCTTTGTGTACGTGTCTGAGTGCGAGTTTATTTTGTATGGTATTTTACTATAAAGAAAATTCAGTTTCTTCTTAAAGTAGTGACTATACATTTTGTTTACGTTTAATAATATTAATTAAAAACTTCATTTTTAATAATTTAATTATCCAGGCCAGGTGCCTCAGTTCCCCCTTAACTATAATCGCATCAGGAGAAGACTTGCTCTGTAAAACGGTCGCCGGAAACGGAAATTCGCTGCATAGTTTCCGGCGCGTTGACAGTGGTGTGCTTTTCCCCATGGAAAACGAAAAAGGGGGCGGGGCAGGGGCGCTGGTTCGTTGCCTTTTTAAGTACTCTCTATACTTTTGTCTCTACATATTAGTAAGTTAGTGGAAGTATCTCTTTTGCATTAAAAACAATCACAACAATTTAATATTAATTGACTAAAAAACTACAAAAATAATGGTTAATCATAGTAGAGTGTGTAGTACAAGTACAAGTGGTCGAGGGATAGTGGTCAAAATCAAATCCTCCATTAGTCGTTGTTGCGATTAAAATTAAAACAAACCTAGTATTTCCTATGCAATAGATAAGTATCTTTTGTGCGCTGATGACGCCTCAGTGGCAGTTATAGTTCTGTTCCCTATTCTTTCGATTGAGTTGGTGCCTAGATCTTGTTGGGACTGTTCCCACGTGCCTTAAGCTGGATAGAGTATCTATGTTCTTCGGAGTGTGTGTGTGTGTGTGTTTTCTAACTCTTTAGCCTGTGTACAATCCAACTGAGACAATCGTTGGCATATTGTCCAGTGGTTATATATTAAGCACGTGGAATAAAGTCCCACCGATCTCTTACATACTGCTAGAGAGTATTCTGGGGTGCATTGTTCGGTTTTGTTGGAAATTAAAGGCAGTTTTCAATTTTAACGGGCTAGTTGAGTTCTAAATTACAGGAAGTAGTTGCAGTTGCGTGTGTCTGTGCTATAATACAAAGTGTCGTTGCTACTACCCACACCCTAAATATTTATAGGAAGTCTTTAGTTTAATATATAACAGTATTAATATTAATACTCGACTAATGAAGAAGTTGTCGTTAAAGGACGAGAATTCGTTTGTAGCTGCACTCTCTATGTTTGGCAGTTTGTGGACTCTATGTGGCAGCTAAACGTACAAACACTACGCGGAATTCTCATGTTAGTAGGAAGGAGAATACTAAACGTTAATACAATTAATAAAATTATTTTCTTAAGCTACTAAATTACTTTCATGCATTGTTCATGCGATTCTCGCTTCGTCAATTTTGCTTTTTACAATAGTTCAATCTTTCATAGTTTCGTTTTACGGCCAACATTGCCGAATATTTACTTTCAGCTCACAAATGTACTTTTGTTTTTCCTTTTTTTCTTGATATTCTTTCGCGATTTGATCTGTTTTGCATTTTTGCACAACTTTTTGCACTTGCCTTTCAAATATTCACATAATTTTCATATTCTTTTGATTTTCTTACAGACTAAAGATATAGCTAGGTGTGTGTTTGTTGTGTCAGTGTATTTTTACGTTACATTACATTTAGGAGATGTAATCCGGCGTTGGCTCGGGCACAGCGTCGGGATTGGCGAACAGCGGGTTGGGGAATTCCGGCGGATGGGGCAGGGGCGCAATTGTCTTGGGCCTCCTCCTGTAGGCCATCAGCCAGCAGGACACAGCCACTGCGACGGCTACGAGGGCCAGCAGGGCCGTGATGACCAGGGCAATGATCAGACCCACCATCGACACGCAGATATCCTCGACTCTCTGAGCCGCCGGTTTGACTAAAGATTGAAGGGATACAAGAATCATAGTTAGATCGTGCATAAGAATTAATTTATCCTTAAGGACTACTCACTGTTGGCATCATTCAGGCCTTGACCGCTGCGCTTCTCGAATGTCAGAATGGCATTCGAGGAAATGGTGATCTCCTCGCGCAGTTGACCCTCCACACCCGAATTCGTGGCAATGGCGGTCGTATCGGTGGAGTTGTCCGCAATGGAGCGACGACGTCGCCCGAAGGCGTTGTAGCCACCACAGTTGACGGGCTGGCAGCGTCCAAAGCAGACTCTTATGTTGCACTGGAAGCGGATGTTGTCGCTCGATGGGAACTTGAAGGCATTGAAACTGGCCAGCAGGCTGTTTGTGTCCGGATTGTATTCCCAGTTTCCGAAAATACTGGTATCCGTGGCACAGCCATTCTCATCCGTGACCAGATATTCATTCTGCACATTATCCTCCATCGTTTTGGCAATGCAAGAGCGGGCAAAGCCTCCATAAATGGCTGTTTTGGTAAAATAAAGAGATTAGCATACATTGTAATGCATAAACAACTAGAAGGAACTATATAGTCGAGGGTCTCGACTTTTAGATACCTACTATCCAGCTAACCAATTTTAATTTGTAATTTTTAGGTGGCGCCATCTGCCGAGATGCAGGGTGTACATAATATATAATTTAATTGGCAATTACTTTTAAAATACGGGTACGATTTGAAATATTTTTGATGTGTTGATTGATTTTGACCAGATACAAATAAAAATCCCATTAACTGGCCTCTATTTCTTAGAGTGACATGACAGACTTGTGCAATTTGTTAACGTTAAAGTGGCCGAGACCAAGTTTTGAAACAAACCAGCGCTGCGTAGGCTTAACTATAATCCGAATCTTGAATCCCAAATCTTTATCTTGTTTAGTTTTCGGTATCTCGACGTTCATACGGACAGACAGACGACCAGAAATGTATAACTTACTAGCTAGTGATCCTGACCAAAAGTATGTATGCTTTGTATTTTCGGAAACGATTCCTCCTTAGTAACGGGTATAAAAATGTAAGGTACTTACTGGCTGGCTCCACATCCACTTGCAACTTGAGATTGTCTCCGATCTCGGCCGAGTTAATCTCCTCGCCCTCGTTGGTGATGATGCGCATCTGGCAGATGGGCGGTGGTCCTGTGTTGGCAATGGTTCCGGCCGTCGTCAGCATGGACACGTTGAATCCTAGGGTCACATTCTTCTCGCCAGTCTGGTAGACACACTTGATGTTGTACGCCTGGGCCTTGTAGGTGACCAGCTTGGGATGCTTCTGGATGACCAGCACGAAGCTGGCCACATCCTTAACTGCTTGCATGCCGCAGCTGCCGAAGTGGACGCGGAAGTTCTCGGTACGGGGAACGGTCTCCCCGGCCAGGTTGACCACCCGTCGGCAGTCCTCGTCCTTGCTGTGGCCCTTCACGTACAGCACTCCATTGAATCCTGGCTCCGTGATGTGGATCTCCACTTGGACGCCATCGGCCAGACAGCTGACCACCATGTCGGGTCGTGGGAAGTCGGTGCGGAAATTGGTGTGGTTGCAGTGCAGCTCCGGGTTGCCCGTGTAGCCAGTGATGCACTGGCACTGGGCTCGGTGATTCACGGCATTGCAGAAGGCATTCACTCCGCACACCTTGGTCAGGCAGGGATCCTCGCAGGTCTTGGTGTCCAGGTTGCAGTAGCGGTTATCGGCGCACTGATCGTTGGTCGTGCACTCTGGCGGCTCCTCCGGTTGGCATTCGCCACGTGGAGTCAGGCGGTAGCCCAGCTCAATGGGACAAGTGCAGCGGCCGCGCTCATCGATCACCATGCCACGCTCCAAGGCGCACACACAGTGACCACTCTCGTCGATGCGGTAGCCCTGCTCCTCTCGGCACGGCGTGCAGTATTCGTAGATGTCCAGCGCGGTTCCAGGTGGGCAGACACATTGTCCGTCCACATCTCGCACGAATCCCTTCTCGATGACGCACAGCGAGCGCTTGTCGCACTGCACGGCTGGGTTGCCGGTGTAGCCCTCCAGGCACTCGCAGATCATGGTCCTCACGGGCAAAGTATCCCGGACACTGCAGAAGGCATTCACTCCGCACGGCTGGGTGGCATTGCAGGGATTGACACATTCGCCTCGCAGGCAGGCCCGCTGGCTGGGACAGTCCGCATCGCTGATGCAGATGGGCACATGGCGCTCCGACTCACAGCCGTTCCGTCCGGGCACGGTGCCCGGTGGGCAGGCGCACTGCGGTCGGTGCTGGTACACCTTGCACAGCTCGTCTTGGCCACAGATCGCCGTGGTTGTGCAGGGATCGTTGCATTTGCCATTGACGCACGCCTTGTCCGTGGGACATTCATCGTCAGAGCGACATCCCAGTGGAGTACAAGCAATCCTGGCGTTACCGCCATGTCCTGGGATGCACTCGCAAACGGCACGGTGCTCAATGGCCAGGCACTGGGCATTCGAGCCGCACTGTTCGCCCTGGCAGGCGGGGATGCAGAGTTGATTGCGGCACAGATGGGTGCCCGGGCAGTCAGAGTTGATGCTGCACTCGATCTTAGCGCACTCGAACTCGGGGTTACCCTCGAATCCTTGGCGGCAGGTGCACACAGGCTTGTGATCCTTGATCCGGCATTCGGCATTCAAGCCGCAATTGCACGGATCTCGGCACACGCTATTCAGACAGGACTTGTCCGCCGGACAGTCTGCGTCCGAGATGCAGCCTCCCACATCCTTGACTCCCTGGGTGGGCTTGCAGCCTCCCTTTCCACGGCTCACATAGCCATCCGGACAGATGCAGAGCATCGTGCGCACCGGCGATGTGGGGGTCACCTCGCAGAGGGCAGGTCGCTGGCATGGTTCCAGCACCAGGCAGGGATCCACGCACTGTTCGTTAATGCAGGCCTGGCGGCCGGGACAATCGGTGTCCAGCTGGCAGATTGGCTGCGGCGGTGGCCGGCAGTCCACGTAGGGATTACCCAGGAATTCGGCAGGGCAACGGCAAACGGCCAGGTGATTCTGCGCCCGGCACTCCGCACGCGGGGCACATGGGTTGTGGTAGACGCAGGGGTTCACGCACTGCTCGTTCTGGCAGGTCTTGTCCGTGGGACAGTCGTTGTTGCTGCTGCAGCCGATGACGCGGCAACGCTCGTACGGATTGCCCCGGTAGCCACTCAGGCAGCGGCACTGGGCCCGATTGGACTGCACATAGCACTCGGCATTGGGTCCACAGGGATCGTTGATCAGGCACGGGTTGATGCAGTCGCCATTGATGCAGGCCTTGCCGGAATCGCATTCGCCATCTACTCGGCATCCGATGGAGCGACAGGAGGCATAGGGATTGCCCTCGAATCCATCCTGGCAGCTGCACACGGCGCGATGTTGGGTCACCTGGCAGACGGCGTTGTTGCCGCAGTTGCACGGATTGCGGCACTGGGCATGGATGCAGGCCTCCTGGTCGGGACAGTCCTGGTCGCTCTCGCAGCCGGGTTGGCGGGGCGGCACCAGCTTGCGGCACGCTCCACTGGCATCGGGCACCTCGTACTCCGCACACTCGCAGACCATCGTTCGCACGGGCACGCTGTCCAGAGCACTGCACTGGGCAGTCGGATGGCAGGGCGTGAGCACTGTGCACGGGTTCTGGCACTTGTCGTCGATGCAGGCCAGTCCACTGGGGCAGTCTCCATCATCGCGGCACACTGGCTTCACAGGTAGAGCCTCACAGTAGCTGAACGGATTACCCCGCGGCATTTGGTCCGGACAACGGCAAACAGCGCGATGCTGCAGCGCCTGGCAGATGGCATTCTGGGCACACGGATTCCTCCTCTCACCACACGGGCTCACGCATTCGTTGGACACGCAGGCCAGGTTCGAGGCGCAGTCGTAATCGGAGTGGCATTCCAAGCGCAGGCAGCGCACAAACGGATCACCCTCCAATCCTACCGGACAGCGGCAATGGGCGCGATGGTTGCGTCCGTAGCACTCGGCATTCAGGGCACACGGATCGCTGGCCAGGCATGGGTTGATGCACTCCCGGTTCACGCACTGCCTGTCCCCACTGCACTCGTCGTCCGACTGGCAGCCAATCGGGGAGCATCCAAACTGGGCGTTGCCCGAGAATCCGGGCTTGCAGTAGCAGATCGGATGGTGGTTCTTCACCGTGCACTCGGCATTCGGACCGCAGTTGCAGGGACTCACGCACTGGGTGTTGATACACGCCTCCGTCGAGGGGCAGTCGGTGCTGGATTTGCAGCCCACGGTTATCACATCGGATGCTGAGGAGATAAAAAGCAGGTCAATATTGCTATATTTTAAAGATTTTGCAAATAAATCTAAACTCTACATTAAAAAAGGTTATAAAA
The DNA here is from genome assembly GCF_025200985.1 of Drosophila gunungcola. Lineage (NCBI taxonomy): Eukaryota > Metazoa > Arthropoda > Insecta > Diptera > Drosophilidae > Drosophila > Drosophila gunungcola. The sequence goes on from NW_026453197.1 coordinate 12,131,284, forward strand.
TTGACTTTATTTTTCGGTAACGGGCTCAACACAATCAAAAATTAAATTAAAGTTCAAACCATTTATAAAAGACATGGATTTTATAAATATTTCGGAATATCCAGCATCGAATTATGACAGTAATTGCTATTATTGCACAACATTTTAATGTATCTCCATAAAAATACTATAATGTATCATTGCCTTTAAATAGATTGCTTTTAACTTTTTTCAAAGACATCCTTTCTTTAGTCCTACTCCCCTAAATCTTAAAAATCTCATAAACTTACGTGGCAGACAGCGATCTTGTGGGTTTCCGGAATATCCAGGTGGACAGCGGCAGATGGCCTTGCGCTGCTGCACATGGCAGTAGGCGCCGATGCCACAGGCATCCGAGGAACAGGGACTCTCGCAGATCTCGTTGCGACAAATCTGATCCCTGGGGCAATCATCGTTGCGTAAGCAGCCTGGATTGGGGATTCGTGGCCTATCCACCTCCGTTGTAGAGCACTCGATGCGCGGATTACCTTGGTAGCCCTTCGGGCAACTACACTGAGCGTAGTGATCCCTGGCGGTGCACTGGGCATTCACGCCACACCTCTCCAGTCGGCAGGCATCCAGGCAATTTCCATTCGAGCAGATCTCGGGATTGGCACACTCTGAGTTGTGCTGACAGCCGGTGACGACCTTGGGCACATTGATGGGCACGCAGTTGCGGGAGACATCCGTCACCGTGTCGCCGGGACACTTGCAGGCCATGGCTCGCTTTGGCAGGGTGTCCAAGACCGTGCAGGTCTGTTGCGGAGTGCACACATTGGGAGTGGCACAGGGATCCGCACAACGTTCATTGATGCAGGCTAATTTGGAGGGACAGTCGGCATCCTGGACACACTGAGGCTTGGGAGTCTTCACCGGTATATCGCACTGCACATGCGGATTGCCCTGGTATCCGGGTCGGCACTCGCACTGCGGCTGATGGCGACGACCCACACAGAGGGCATTCAGGGCACAGGTCTCCTGATCGCAAACAGGTCGGCACACGCGATTCAATCGATCGCAGGCCTCGTGATCCGCACAATCCTCGTTGTACTGACAGTGTCCCGTGATGCAGGAGACGAAGGGATTGCCCTGCGTTCCGGTTGGGCAGATGCACACCGCCTGGTGGTTCTGCGCCAGGCACTGGGCTCCACTGCCGCAGCGCACCTGGCCATGGGTGCAGGGATCCACGCAGTTCTCGTTCAAGCAGGTCTTGTCATACGGACAGTCGGCATTGATCTTGCACTCGGCTGGAGGAATATAAAAAAAGTGATCACCATATGCCATTTTAAGAGGGTTCATTGGTGCTTACGTTTGTAGCATTGAACTTGTGGGTCACCACCCCAACCAGCTGGACAGAAGCAAATCGGTCGGGAGTTCTGCACGCGACACTCGGCATTCCCGGCACAGGGATTGGCCTCGGCACAAGGATCCTGGCAGCGCTTATTGATGCAGGCCGTGTTCGGCTCACATTCCGAATCGTGGGTGCAGCCAGTCTTGACTTCAGCTGCAAACAATATTCAATGTTAGTAATAGCCTTATAATGACAATCAGTATATATGGTAAATATATAAAATATCTAGCTTACGTGGCTCATAGCAGTTGGTGAATGGATCTCCCTGGGTTCTCTCTGGACAGCTGCAAATGGCGCGATGCTGCTGGGCCAAACACTGGGCGGAGCGGGCACAAGGCGAGGCATCCAGGCAGGGATTGACACAGTTTCCGCCGCGACAGGCTTCCGTATCCTGGCACTGATCATGCGACACACAGCCCTGATCACGCGGGGGTTCTGGGGTAATACAATATTTGGGATTAGCATTGCAGTTGTATTAGGTGTTTAGATGCTAAGTGTTCGAGTGCAACAGTTAAGAGTTTTAGAGTGCATTCAAAATATTTATAGGGTGCAACTGCTCAGGAGGTGCATCACTATAAACGGTTTTGTAATTTAAACATATATATATATTTGTATAAGCACTTAATATATAACTGATGCTGCAATGAGAAAAGCAAAACTCAAAAATCAAGCGTATTTAAAAAAAGCTGACCTGAAAAATTAATGATAAATGGGGTTGATTTAATTGATAGTTTACCTTTGTGACATCCAATGTCGGCCTCGCCCACAAAGCCACGAATACAGCTGCACATCATGGTGCGCAGGGGCAGGGTGTCCACCACTTCGCAGATGGCATTGGCGCCGCATGGATGCGTGACATCGCATGGGTTCTTGCACTCGCCACCGAAGCAGGCCAACTTGCTGGGACACTCGGCGTCCATGGTGCAGCCCTCCGGTTGTGTGGGCACCAGGTCACATCTTACGGCCGGGTTTCCACTGAAACCGGCTGGACAGCGGCACTGAGCACGATGGTTCTCCACGCGGCACTGGGCTCCAATGCCGCAGTTGCAGGGATCCTCGCAACGTTCATTGCGACAGGCCAGATGAAAGGCGCATTCGTCATCAGATCGACACTCTGGACGTTCGCAACGCACCAGAGGATTGCCGCGGTATCCGTCCAGGCAATGGCACCTGGCCCGGTGATTGAAGTCAGCCCGGCAGATGGCTCCCTCTCCGCACTGCGTGAATCCACAGGGATCTACACACTGCTGGTTAATGCAGGCCTCATTGGCGGCACATTCTCCGTCGGATCGGCAGCCCAGAAGGTAGCAGTTCTGCAAGGCGTTTCCGGTGTATCCCTCATTGCAGACGCACAGTGGTCGGTGGAGTTGGACATGGCAGCGTGCCTGTTGGGCGCAGAGGTTCGATTGCTCGCAGGGATTGCGACAAACCTGGTTGATGCAGGCCTTGTCATTGGTGCAGTCCCCGTCGCTGATGCATTCCGGCTTGGGCGGTTGCTCTGGGATCTGCCTTAGGCACTGGGCGTACGGGGAACCGTAGAACTCCGGCGGACAGCTGCACACGGCCTTGTGGTTGATGGCCCGACAGATGGCATTGATGCCGCAGGCATTCAGACAAGGATCGCGGCATTTCTGACTCACACATGCCCTATCCCGGGAACAGTCCTCGTTGATCACGCACTCCGGATAACTGCAGGTGGCGGCTCCGTTGTAAACGCGGCAGATTCCATTGCTATGGCACGGAGAGGGCTGGCAGGGATCGAGGGGCTCGGCCTGGCGTGGTTCCTCGCACTGGACAAACGGATTGCCCACCATATTGCCCGGACAGCTGCACACGGGACTGTGGTTGATGGTCTGGCAAACGGCTCCGAATCCGCACTCTCCCACGCAGGCATCCACGCACTTGGAGTTGATGCAGGCCCGATCCTTGGCGCAATCCGAACTGAGTGTGCACTCCGGACGACAGCCCTGAACCAGTGGGTTACCTGGGAATCCGGGCAGGCACTCGCACACAGCCTTCTCGTTCTGCACCCGGCAAATCGAATTGGGTCCACAGGGCGATGGATAGCAGGGATCCGAGGGAGTAGGTGGAGTCAACTGGCGGGTACACTGGGCAAAAGCATTGCCCGTGTAGCCCGGTGGACAGGAACAGATCGGTATGTGGTTGTTCATGGTGCAAATGGCCTCCAGGCCACAGACGCCCGGACAAGGATCCTGGCACTTGCTGCGGATGCAGGCCTGATTGGCAGGACACTCGGAATTGCCCACGCATTCGGGGCGGCATCCCTCGTAGGGATTGCCGATGTACTCCCGTTGGCTGCACTCGCAAACGTAATTCTCTCCTTGGACACGACACACGGCATTGGTGCCGCATGGCGAGGGGTAGCAAGGATTCTTGGGAGTCGGCGGGGGTTTGGGTTCATCTGGAATAGTTACATTTATATGTTAGGAAATTATATAGATAAAGGGAAATGCCCTGCCTGATTACAATATGCAAACTCGGTTGGTCCTGTTTAAATATAAGCAGGGTAAGGGTAAGCCTGTAATAAGTGATTGGGTCAGGTTCCTAACTCAAGTACTTTAAAGTTAAATCGGGGAAATGATAAAAGAACACAGTTGAGATTCCCAGATATAGTAAAGACTCTAGACATGCCTTAATGCCTAATTATAATACGAAAACTTCATGGTGTTTAAATATAACCTGTAAAAAGTAAAGGGGCACTTAGGGGATTAGGACTGTTTGGGTAGGTTTACAAAAAGTTAGTTTAAGGAAACACAGTTCAGATACCCTGTTGTAGTAAAGATTCTAGAGATTATTACCTCAGAAAGATTTTTAATTAATTTTTTTTTTTCATTTAATTTTTTTTTTTTTTTTTTTTTAAGGGATCTTACCACGTGGTATGGGCCGGCAAAGTCGGAACGGATCGCCAGTCATGCCCACGGGGCACTGACAGTTGGGTGTGTGAAGGCTGACCGTACACTGGGCACTCTGGCCACAGCTTCCGGGACAGGGATCGCGACACTTCTGATTCATGCAGGCCAGGGTATTGGCACACTCATCGTGGCTGTCACACTCGGGTCGACAGTTCGGCGGGGTGCCCTGGAACTCCGGCAGACAGCGGCACTCCGCCTGGTCGTTCACATTTCTGCACTGGGAGTTGGGACCACAAGGCGATGGCTGGCAAGGATCACGAACAATTTCAGGTATCCTGGGAATAGGACTGCACAAAACATAGGCATTTCCAGTGTGTCTAGGGATGCACTCGCAATGTGCCTTATGCTGGATCGCCTGGCATACGGCATTCTGGCCACATTTGCCCGGACACGGGTCCACGCACTTGTTGTTGATGCACGTGTGCACTTGGGCGCAATCGGAGCTGGAGTAGCACTCCAGTCGGCAATTGGGCGGCTGACCAAAGTATCCGGCCAGGCAAGAGCAGATGGCATTGCCGTTCCTCTCCAGACACTGGGCATTGGCTCCGCACGGCGAGGGCTGGCAGGGATTGGGAGGAGTCGTTGGTGGCGGTGGATCATCGCGAACCGGTAGGCAGGAGACGAACGCATTGCCCGTCATCCTTTCCGGGCAGTGACACATGGCGATGTGGTTGACGGCATCGCAGAGTGCATTGGCTGCACAGTGTCCTGGACAAGGATCCACGCACTTCTGGTTCACACACGCCCTGTTCCTGGGACATTCCGCGTTCAAAACACACTCGGGGCGGCATCCGGTGTAGGGATCACCCTGGTACTCCGGCAGGCAAGAGCACTGACCATTGTTACACAGAGCATTAGCTCCGCAGGGTGATGGCTGGCAGGGATCGGAGGGAGCTGCAAGATAAATGGGGCCTAACTTAGGGGAAACTTTTTGGGATTTAAGAGAAGGGTGGGGCATACTTTGCGGGGGCGGTGGTGGTGGCAGCAGTCGGCAACTGGTGAACGGATCTCCAGTATAGCCTGCGGGACAGGCGCAACTGGGCGTATGATTGATGACATTGCACTGGGCAGCAAAGCCACAGGCTCCGGGACATGGATCGCGGCACTTCTCGTTGATGCAGGCCATATTGCTGGGACACTCCGCATTGATGGTGCACTCCGGTCGGCAGTATGGCGCCGCTCCCACATAATTGGGAAGGCAGCTGCAACTAGCTCCGCCATTGACCACCCGACATTGGGAGTACGGTCCACAGGGTGATGGCACGCAAGGATCACGGATATCGTTAGATTTCGGAGGCTTCGGGGGCGGAACGGGCAGACAGCGGGTAAGGGCATCGCCCGTGAATCCGGGTTGACACGAGCACAGCGGACTGTGGTTACGCACATGGCACTGGGCATTCAAGCCACAAGCTCCGGGACAAGGATCCTGGCACTTCTGGTTGATGCACGCCCTGTCCGCCGGACACTCGGCACTGATCACACACTCCGGACGACACGATGGCGGTGTGCCCACAAACTCCGGCAGGCAGGAGCAGATGGCCTGTCCCTGGGACTCGCGACACTGGGAATTGGCTCCGCAGGGCGACGGCTGGCAGGGATTCACATACTCAGGTACGGTGGCTAAAGGAAATCAAACGTGGGATTTTTAACATTTGCACAATAGCGGGCCAAAAGCAAAGCGTTGATTAAAAGCCAACCAAAAAGCGAGGTTAAATATTTCTAGTGCTAGCATATTGTCACTGAGCATAGTCGATGGAGGAATCCACAGGACACTCGATGGGTTTGAGATAAAAGAAATGAGGTAGCTGAAAAATAATCGGCTTAATGCAAGAAGTTGTGTAAAGCGTTGTTGTTGAACAAAACTTATTTTCAAGATTACTTGCATAATCTCACAGAGTTTTTTTCAATGATAAGTTGTATGGGTTAGGGTTTTTGAGAATTGAGATCATTATTGCCAAATATCACAGAATAAATAGAATAAACGTTGAAAATCTTAAAAGAAAATCGATGAGAGACATGATGTTCTTTGGCGTTTGAGTAAAACTTGAGCTTAGGAACAAGGTCTTTTGATATGTGAGATCATATTATATTCAATATTACAGAATATAATCGGCGCTTTTAATATATATAAAGTAAACATGGGGAATCTCAAAAAGATAAAAGAGATGAGAATGATTCTTTTTTAATAATATGGGCATATAAAATAAGGGCACTTAAAAAGAGAAATAAACAGAGGCAAAGAATTGAGTAGAGCGTTGTTGTTGTTTAGGGCATTAAAAACTAGTCGGCCTTAAATAGTTCTAGCAAAATATCATAGAATGTTATCGATGTATTTAGGTGTTCAACGATGTAAGGCAGCGGAGCAAAAACATTAGGTACGGCGTTGTTGTTTAGAGAAGGAATACGCATTAAGGTCGTTTTAAGGTAGCACGAAAAAAGGCATAGTTTAGGAGAAATCTTACGTTCATGCTGCGGAATACGACAGCTATGGTAGGGATTGCCCACGTGACCCGGGTGGCATTCGCAAACGGGACTGTGGTTAATGACCTGACAAAGGGCATTGATGCCACAAACCCCGGGACAGGGGTCGCGACACTTTTCACCCATGCAAGCCCTGTGACTTGGACAGTCCGAGTTGACGGTGCATTCGGGTCGGCAGATCTCAGACGGATTGCCATAGTAACCCGGCAGACACTGGCAAACGCTCAACTCATTTCGGGGCAGACAAATGGCGTTGACTCCACAGGGATTGGGATTGCAGGGCAGGATCACCACGGCAGGTGGACTTGGCTCTGGTCGAGTGCAGAGGCTGAAGGCATTGCCCACAAAGCCCTCGGGACAGTAGCACAGTGGACTGTGTGACACCACGCGACACAGAGCAGAGAGACCACAACTGCCGGGGCACGGATCAATGCACTTGTAATTCCTACACGCCTTATCCGCCGGACAATCGGCGCTGTTAACACACTCCGGCCGACAGAATGGCGGAGTGCCATGGTATTGCGGTTGGCAAGAGCATCTTGCTCCACCGGACTCGGCTTGGCACTCGGAGTTAGGACCACAGGGTGAGGGCTGACAGGGATTCACTTCATCGCGTTCTACGGGGGGAATAACTAAAATAATTGTATTAGAAACGTGTTCCTTAGGGTTGGGTGTACTTTCTGTTATACCTATGGGTTGGCAAGCCAGCAGCGGATTACCCGTCAACTGGGGTGGACACACGCACAAGGGACCGTGGTTCTGCACATGGCAAATGGCACGAATGCCACAAGCTCCGGGACACGGATCGCGACACCTGAGATTCAGGCAGTATTTGTCAAGGGCACAGTCTGAGTTCGAGGTACACTCCGGACGACAAGCGGGTGGAGTGCCAATAAAATCGGGCAAGCAGTAGCAAATCGCCTGTTCATAATAAGCTCTACATTGGGCATTGGGTCCACAAGGTGATGGCTGGCAGGGATTAATCGGGGTAGGTTGAGGTACGAGAGCAGGCAAAGTCGTAGGTGGTGCTGGAACAGGGGGTTTGGGCTTGGGTATTGAGTCACATCTCACAAAAGCATCTCCCTGCATTTGCTCTGGACATGTACAGATGGCCACGTGATTGTATACATGGCACAAGGCATTTAATCCACAAGTGCCTGGACAAGGATCTTGGCATTTCTGACGGATGCAAGCCTTGTCCCTGGCACAATCCGTATTGAGGACACATTCCGGCCGACATCCAACATATGGATCTCCATGATATTCCGGTATACAGCTGCATTTTCCATTATTACATACGGCGTTCGGTCCGCAAATAGATGGATAGCATGGGTCCTTCGCCTCAATGGGCTCACGTGGAACAGGGACTATCGGTGTGGGCTGACACGATACAAATGGATTACCGGTGTAGCCGGTTTGGCAGAAGCAGTTCGGTACATGTTCATGGACACGGCACACTGCGTTGTAAGCACAAGATCCTGGGCAAGGATCCCGACATTTTTCGTTGATACAGGCCAAGGCTGATGGGCAATCCGAGTTAATAACGCATTCTGGTCGGCAATTGGGTGGAGTTCCACTATAGTTTGGAATGCAAACGCAGGCAGCCACTCCAAATCTATTGTGACAATGCGAGTAGGGTCCACAAGGCGATGGATAGCACGGGTTAAAGTCGAAAACGGGCTTTGCCACATCATAGTTGGGACGTTCTGGAGTTGGTTGCGGTACAGTTGGGACATAGACCACGCCAGGAATAGGTTGTGGTCTCTGAGTATTGTATTGTACCTCCTGGACAGGATTTTGCGGTGTTGAAGGTATAGGTTGCGGTACCGACGGAATGTTGGTAATTCCGGGTGTTGGTGATGGTGCCGGCTGATATGGTAGTGAGGGTACATTAATAACTCCAGGAATGTGTGAAGGCACAGGTTGGGGCAACGAAGGAACGTTAATAATTCCCGGAATCGGTGGATTAGGTTGTGGAGATGGGTAGTAAACATCTTGGTAATATGGCTTTTGAGTCGGATACGTCGGTTGTGGCACGGAAGGTATGTTGATTATTCCAGGGGTAGGTTGTGGTCTCTGGGTCTCATATTGGACATTTTGTATCGGATGTTGAGGGGTTGGAGTTGTAGGTTGTTGTATCGATGGAATGTTAATTATTCCAGGCTTTTCAACTGAGACTGGTGGGGATGGTTGAGAAGGAATATTGATCACACCAGGAGTTAGAGATGGCACCGGCTGAGGCGTTGGATAGCTGACATCGTGAATTGGTGGGTTTTGAGGTGGATACGTCGGTTGTGGAACCGAGGGAATGTTTACAATTCCTGGAGTTGGCACTAAGATCGGCGGCGTTGGTTGCGACGGTATATTGATCACACCAGGGGTGGGTAATGGCACAGGTTGAGACACCGAAGGAATATTAATTATTCCTGGTGCCTGAGGTGTTGGCTGTGGCGATGGATAGCTGACATCGTGAATGGGTGGGCTTTGAGGAGGATACGTTGGTTGTGGAACCGAGAGAATGTTTACAATTCCAGGAACTGAGATCGGAGGTGATGGTTGCGACGGAATATTAATTACACTAGGAGTGGGTAATGGCACAGGTTGAGGCACCGAAGGAATATTAATTATTCCAGGTGCTGGATGAGTTGGCGTTGGTGCTGGATAAATAACATCCTGAATAGGTGGATTCTGATGTGGGTTCGTCGGCTGCGGTACTGAAGGAATGTTATGAATGATTGGTCTTGGAGATGGTATGTTCAAAACTGGTGCTGGTATGTAGATTGGCTGTTGGGGAACCGGGTATACAGGACGTGGTGGCGAAGGAATGTTGATCACACCCGGTCTTGACGGAGGTGGTGGATAATACACATCGTATATAGCCGGTCGTTGCACAACCGTAGGTTGATATGTTGGATGCACTGGCTGTGCCACTGAAGGTATATTAATGACTCCTGGTAGAGGAGCAGGTGTCGTATTTTCAGGTGACGGTATAAACACGGGACGTTGAGAAACCGGAGGCACTGGCAGCGGCACCGATGGAATGTTAACGACTCCAGGTTGCGGCGTTATCACTGGTGGTGACGTTGGATAGTTTACGTCGTAAACAGGGGCATGTGGCGTAGGATAAACAGGTTGTTGGAACGAAGGAATGTTTATAATTCCAGGATGTGGTGCAGGCGATGGAGTCTCATTAGATGGTATATTTATAGGTGGTTGGGGAGACGGTGGCACCGGCTGTGGGTGCGATGGTATATTAAGAACCTCTAGTTGTTGAGGAATTGGTGATGACGTTGGATAGTTAACATCGTAAACTGGAGGATTTGTTAAAGGATGCACTGGTTGGGGTGCTGAGGGAATATTTATCACTTCAGGCTTCTGAGGAACGGGAGACGGGGAAGTTGGATAGTTCACATCATAAATAGGAGACTGCGGTGTTGGGTATACTGGCTGCGCTACTGAGGGAATATTTATTACTCCTGGCTGGGTAGCTGGCGTCGGTCTTTCAGGAAAAGGTATAAAAACGGGAGGTGGTTGTGATGGAGTTGTCGGCTGTGGCACAGAAGGTATATTGATTGTGCCAGGATGTACTGGTGGTGGTTGTGTTGGGTAGTTCACATCATAGGTCGGAGGACTTGGAGTAGGATATGCTGGATGTGGCACAGATGGAATATTAACCACGCCAGGTTGTTGAATTGGAGTCGGTGTAGTTGGGTAGTTTACATCATAAACAGGGGTCTGTGGCGAAGGATATCCAGGTTGCGGCACTGAAGGAATATTGATAACTCCAGGCTGAGGTGCAGGGGATGAATTCACGGGCGATGGTATAAACACTGGTATCTGTGATATCGGAGGCACTGGTTGGGGTGCAGAAGGAATATTTACAACACCGGGTTGCTGGGGAACTGGATATAACGTTGTCGGGTAGTTGACGTCGTAAACAGGTGGCTGGGGCGATGTGTAGACTGGCTGTGACACAGAAGGTATATTAACTACTCCGGGTTGTTGTGGACTTCCTGGTTGTGGTGATGGATGGTTCACATTAAAAACTGGTGGCTGAGACGCGGGGTATCCAGGTTGAGGGGCAGAAGGAATATTTACTATTCCCGGTTGTTGTTGTTGTATGTACACGAGATCAGGTATAGCAACCGGATAGGGAGGAGAAGGTGTGTCGTATATTTGGGGTTGAACAGCTGTTTCAATTAGATTTATAAAATGGTTTTTGTTTACCGATTTGTCTATCGCATTTAAATGTTTAATTATATTCTTACGTTTTGGGGTCTCGTAACAACGTGTGAACGGATCACCCGTATGGGAAGAGATGCAGTAACATATGGGACTGTGGTAGTGGACGCGACATTCAGCGCTAATACCGCAAATTCCAGGACAGGGATCGACACACTTGTGATGAACACAAGCCTTATCATAAGCACACTCTGAGTTAAGAGTACATTCGGGTCGACAGTTAGGAGGGGTTCCATAGAATTCGGGTAAACAGGAGCATACGGCTTCATTATTTGACGGGTGACATTGGGCATTGGCTCCACAGGGTGAGGGATCACAGGGAGTCAATGGGGCTAAAGGGGTTGGCACACAAAATATATTATCAAAATTCAGTACGGACATTTGAATGTATGGATGCTTACATTGCTGGACTATAGGAACAGGTGAGCAGTACGCCAAGGGGTTTCCAGTGTAACCGCTGAAACACCTGCACTGAGGCAGATGATCCAGAACATAGCACTCGGCATTCAGGCCACAGGTGCCGGGACACGGATCTCGACATTTTTGCTGCACACAAGCTCTACTTGAGGGACAATCGGAGTTCAAAATGCACTCCGGCCGACAGGCTTCGTAGGGATTGCCGAAATAGTCAGGCAGGCAGACGCAAGCGACTACTCCTCTTCGCTGCTTGCATTGAGCATTTGCTCCACAGGGATTGGGTTCACAACCATTGATAAACGGTTCCTCATACTGAAGCACCTGAATGGCAGTTGTGGGTGGTGTTGGTGAAACTTCAATTCGTGTTGGTGGCAGGCAGGAGTTGAAGGGATTGCCCACTAATCCAGGAGCACAAACACAATTTGGCTGGTGGTTGTATGTTCGACAGATGGCATTGTAACCGCACAGTCCTGGGCATGGATCTTGACACTTCCGATTGATACAGGCCCTATCACTGGGACATTCACTGTTGGCAATGCACTCAGGTCGACAATAGGGTGGTACGCCCAAATAATCCGGCTGACAGCGGCAAACCGCATTGCCTCCCTCATTGCTGCACTGGGCATGAGGACCACATGGAGTCGGAGAACACGGATCAATTGGTTCGCGCTGAACTGGTGTGTAATCTATCCTGATCAACTGGCACTGAGAGTAAGGACTTCCGGTGTAGCCAGCGGGGCAAACACACTGCGGACCGTGGTTAATCACATGACACTGGGCCATGTAACCACAAGCTCCTGGACAGGGATCGCGGCACTTTTGATTCACACAAGCCAGGCTGGGTGGACACTCTGGGTCGCTGACACATTCGGGGCGACAGCCTGGAGGATTTCCGTAATAGCCGGGCAGGCAAGTGCAAATTGCTTGCGAGCCAACTTCCCGGCATTGTCCGTGGGGTCCACAAGGCGAAGGCTGGCAGGGATGTAGCTCTATGGGGGCCTGTAGAGGTGTCGGCTGGCACAGTACAAACGGATTGCCCTGATAACCAGCCGGACACTGACAAATGGCAACATGATTATGCACCTGACACGTGGCTCCAGATCCGCAAGTTCCTGGACACGGATCCAGGCAACGATTGCGGATACAGGCCTTGTTCCACGGACACTCCGTACTCAATACGCACTCTGGGCGACATCCCACGTAGGGATCCCCCTGGTACAAGGGCAGACAGCTGCAGACGCCGTTCGAGCACTGGGCATTGGGACCGCAGGGCGAGGGCTGACAAGGATCATCCGCAACTACAGTAACAGGGGTTGCAGGAGGTGTTGGGGCTGGATAACAACGGTAGAAGGGATCTCCCACGAAACCTCTGAGACATGTGCAGGTGGGCACATGATTAAGCACATCACATTGGGCGTTTAGACCACAAGCCCCAGGGCAAGGATCCACGCACCTTTGATTGACACAAGCCCTATGACTGGGACAATCTGAGTTCTGGGTGCAGTCGGGCCGGCAATAAGGAGGAGTGCCGAAGTAGGAAGTCTGGCAGGAGCACACGGCTTGCTCGTACTCCACCCGACACTGGGCAAACTGTCCACAGGGAGAGGGAACACATGGGTCTCTGTAGATTACGGGTGAATCCCGAACAGGTTGGGGCGGAGGCAAGGGAAGACAGCGCATAAAGGCATCTCCTGTGTAACCAGGATGACATGAGCAATGAGCTCTATGTTGATGTGCTCGACAAATGGCATTCTGGCCACAAGCGCCCACACATGGGTCGGTGCACCTTCTGGCCACGCAGGCTCTATCATTGGGACATTCGGGATTACTGACGCACTCGGGACGACAAGCTGGTGGGGAACCAAAGTAATCGGGCAGGCAGCGACACACCGCCTGACCCTGGGACTCGGTGCACTGAGAGTTGGGACCACACGGCGAGGGCTGGCAGGGATTAAAGTGGACAACTTGGACGGCTGGAGAGGAACATAGAAGTGCAGATTGGGGGTAATGGTAAATTGGTATGTTAGTGCAAGGTTTAACGGATTGACTGGGAGGAAACTGCTTACGTTCCGCCTGGACCACATTACAGTGGCGATAGGGATCACCACTGTATCCGGGATAGCAACTACAGCTGGGCACGTGGTTAACGACTTGACACTGGGCGTTGGGGGCACAGCTTCCGGGGCAGGGATCGCGGCAATGTTGATTTAAGCAAGCCAAATGGCTCGAACAGTCTGAGTTGAGCACACATTCGGGTCGACATCCCTCGTAGGGATTGCCGTAATATTCCGGTAGACACTGGCATGAAGCGGCTCCACCTCGCTCCCGGCACACGGCATTGCTTCCGCAAGGGTTTTGGAAGCAGGGATTGATCTGCTCGCGCTGAATCTGTGGTCGTGCATGGCATCCGGTGTAGGGGTCACCAATGTAGTCCGCAATGCAGATGCACGAAGGCACGTGACTGACTACTTGACAGCTGGCAGCGTTTCCACAAAGTCCAGGACAAGGATCCTTGCATTTCTGGGCAATGCAAGCCAGTTGATTCGGACACTCCGATGATGTAATGCACTCCGGTCGACAGTACGGTGGTGTTCCTACGTAATCCTTCAGACACTTGCAAATTGCCTTGTCATTCTGACTAGTACACTCCGCATTGGCTCCGCATGGCGATGGTGAGCAAGGGTTCAGCGGTTCTCTTTGGACTGGTGGTGGAGGCGGTACACGGTGGCAAAGGAAGAAGGCGTTGCCTGAGTACCCCGGTGGACAACTGCAGTGCGGCACATGCCTAATGACCTGGCATTGAGCAAACTGCCCACATGCTCCAGGACAAGGATCGCGGCACTGCTGATTTAAGCAGGCTAGATGCGGGGCACAGTCCGAGTTGACGGTGCACTCGGGGCGACATTTTGGAGGGACACCAAAGTAGCCGGGCAAGCAAGAGCAGATGGCCTGCTCGCTAGCCACTCGGCATTGGGCATTGTTTCCACACGGGGATGGCTGACAGGGATTTAAAGGCTCCACGGGAGAAGCTAAATAGAACAAGGAATTGTTAAAGGGGGTTTTGGGAATTACTGGATTCTTAGTTTGAAACCTACATCGCACAACGGTACACTGGACGAAAGCGTTTCCCGAAGTTCCTGGCGGACAATTACATGTGGGTATATGGTTGCGCACTTCGCAAACTGCTCCAACACCACAAGCTCCTGGACAGGGATCTGTGCACTTGCTGCGCTGGCAGGCTCTGTCCCTGGCACAGTCCGTGTTCAGAACGCACTCAGGACGACAGCCCACATAGGGATTGCCATCGAAGTCGGGCAGACAAGAACACTGACCACCAGAACTGCAGATTGCGTTGGAGCCACAAGGCGAGGGATTACAGGCATCGCGAAGGGGAGGAGTTGGTGGTGGAGGAGTTCGTTGACAGCTTACGAAGGGATTACCCTGATAACCTGATGGGCAACTGCAGATGGGTGTGTGGTTAATGACGTTGCATTGGGCCAGAAGTCCACAAGAACCGGGACACGGATCGCGACACTTTTCACTGATACACGCCAAATGGGAGGCGCAGTCCGGATTAATCACGCACTCCGGCTGGCAATTGGGAGGAGCTCCAAAGTAACCAGGCAGACAAGAGCAAATAGCCTGGTTGCCCTGAGCACGGCATTGTCCAAAGGCGCCACAGGGAGAGGGAGCACATGGATCGCGGTAGGTTTCCTTGGGAACATCGTAGCTAATTGCGGGTGCTGCAAAGGGCTTAGAGTTAAGGAAGCTCTCAGGGATGTGTAAAGAAGTCCGAGTCTTACGTATGCGCTGACAACCACTGATGGCATCACCCGTGTAACCAGGCAGGCAGCTACAGTGCGGACTGTGGTTAATAACCCTACACTGGGCACTGCTGCCGCAAACACCTGGACACGGATCGACACAGTGTTGTTGGACACACGCCAGGGTTAGGTCGCACTCGCTGGAGATAGTACACTCGGGCCTACAGGCCGGTGGGGATCCAATGAAATCGGGCAGACACTTGCAAATCGCCTGGTTATTCGACTCACGGCACTGGGAGTTCGGGCCACAGGGTGAGGGCTG
Organism: Drosophila gunungcola; assembly: GCF_025200985.1. Classification (NCBI taxonomy): domain Eukaryota; kingdom Metazoa; phylum Arthropoda; class Insecta; order Diptera; family Drosophilidae; genus Drosophila; species Drosophila gunungcola. The sequence goes on from NW_026453197.1 coordinate 12,146,812, forward strand.
ACAGGGGCGTGAGGGAATGGGTTCGGGCAGGGCTGTCGGATAAGAGACAGGGTAAGTTTAAGGACTATTAAGTATTCGATCTAAGATCTGCTTACGTTCACGCAGGACACTACAGTAGACATAGGGATTTCCCTGGTAGCCCGTAAGGCAGTTGCATTGCGGCAGATGATCGCGCACTTGGCACTGGGCATTTGGACCACAGGTTCCGGGACAGGGATCGCGGCAATGCTGATTGAGACAGGCCAGATGGCTTGGGCAGTCCGAGTTAAGCACACACTCGGGTCGACACCCTTCATAGGGATTACCAAAGAACTCCGGAAGACACTGACAGGCTCCAGCTCCATTCGTCTCCGTACAGAGAGCATTGGCTCCACAAGGACTGGGTACACATGGTGTAAGTGGCTCAGGAATATCTCGCACCACTTGACAGCCCACAAAAGGATTGCCAGTTTGTCCACTAAGGCACGTACACATGGGAGTATGGTTAATCACATAACACTCAGCATTGGAGCCACAGACACCTGGGCAGGGATCGCGGCACTTCTGATTCAGGCAAGCAAGATTCGTGGGGCAATCTGAGTTGGACACACACTCTGGTCGGCAATTGGGCGGGGTGCCAATAAAGTCGGCTAGGCAACTGCATTGAGCATTGCTTCCCTGTGCACGGCATTCAGCATTAGCTCCACACGGAGATGGATGACAAGGATCAATAGGGTCTTGCCTAATCAGTGGTGGTGGTTGTCGGTGACAAGCGACGAAAGGATTTCCCGTAAAAGAGCCAATGCAATGGCAATTCGGGCTGTGATTAATCACTCGACATTCAGCGTTCAAGCCACAAACTCCGGGGCAGGGATCTCGACAATGTCGTTGGAGACAAGCCAAGTGCAGCGGACACTCCGCATTACTGATGCACTCTGGTCGACAGGATGGTGGGACTCCAACAAAGTCGGGAAGACACGAGCATACAGCCTGTCCGTTGATATTGCGACACTGGGAATTTGGTCCGCATGGTGACGGCTGACAAGGATCGACGACATCGCGCGTTGGAGGTGGTGGTAGAGGTCGGCATTGGCTGAAGGCATTTCCTGTCATTCCCGGTGGACAGTGACACATAGCTATGTGTCTGTGCACCTCACAAATGGCTTTGGATCCGCACGTTCCAGGACATGGATCGACACACTTGTTTCTTACGCATGCCTTGTTCCAGTCGCATTCCGTGCTCAGCACACATTCTGGACGACATCCCACTAATGGGTTGCCCACAAATTCAGGCAAACAACTGCATTGACCTTGATTGCAAACTGCGTTGGCACCACACGTAATCAAAGAACAAGGATCACTTATTTGGGGGGGATCCCTTGCAACTGGTGGTGGAGCATAACAGGATGTGAAGGCGTTGCCAATTAGTCCAGGCGCACACTGGCACGTGGGATTGTGATTGATAACCGTGCACAAGGCATTGAATCCACAGGCTCCGGGACAGGGATCGCGACAACGCTGCTGTTGGCAGGATAGATGAGCGGGGCAGTCGGGGTTAATGGTACACTCGGGGCGACAGTTGGGCGGAGTGCCAAAATAGGAAGGCAGACAACTGCAAGTAGCAGTTCCTTGGTTATCCCGACACTCTGCAAACTGTCCACACGGCGAGGGTACACAAGGATTGCGATACACGTCCAACTGTGGTGGTCTTGGGGCTGTAAGTTGAAGGAGGGTAAGCAAGAAAGTTGGGTACACCCCAGAGATAAAATCTTACGTGGCAGGGGCAAGCAGCGAGTGAAGGCATCGCCTGTGAAACCAGGGCGACAACTGCAAATTGGGGCATGCTGGATGACACGACAATCGGCATTGGAGCCGCACACACCGGGGCAGGGATCACTACACTTTTGCCTAATGCACCCCTTGTCATGAGGACACTCTGCACTGGTCACACACTCGGGTCGACAATTGGGCGGAGCACCCACATACTCGAGCAGACATGTGCAGACGGCCTGTTCGTTGTTTTCTCGGCACTGGGAGTTTGGACCACACGGTGATGGCTGGCAGGGATTGACATATTCTTTGAGGACAGCTAAAGGAAGGCGAATTGATTCTTTAACCACAGAATATACTCGACACGGAACTCACGTTTCTCGGGAACTTGGCAATAGCGGTAGGGGTCACCAACAAAACCGTTCTGACAATGACAAGTTGGCAAGTGATTAATCACCCGACACAAAGCATTTAGGGCACAGACTCCTGGGCAAGGATCTCGACACTTCATCTGCTGGCAGGATTTATGGGCCGGGCAGTCGTTATTGGTTACACACTCCGGACGACAAATCTCGTATGGATTTCCGTAGTATTCGGGAAGGCATTGGCAGGAGCCGACATTTCCTTCCTGGCGACACACAGCATTGGCTCCACAAGGATTGGGAGAGCAAGGTTGAACTATCTCGGCTTGCTGGATCAATGGTACCTGACGACAGGACGTGAATGGGTCGCCAGTGTAGCCTGGTAGGCAGTAGCACATTGCAGCATGGCTTAGCACATGGCAATTGGCATTGGAGCCACATGTTCCAGGGCAGGGATCACGGCATCGTTGGTTCAAGCAGGCCTTATCAAAGGAGCACTCCGAATTGGTTACACACTCCGGCCGGCAGTTGGGCGGTGTTCCAATGTATTCGGACAGGCAGCTGCACTGCGCCTGGTCTCCCACAGACGAGCACTTGGCGTATGGACCACATGGCGAGGGTTGGCATGGATTCTTTGGAACAATTTCATCACGTCGCACTGGTTCTGGGAAGCAGCCCAGGAAGGGATTTCCATTGTGTCTTGGTGGGCAACTGCAAATCGGTGCATGGTTAACCACATGGCAAAGAGCATTAAAGCCACAAGTTCCAGGGCACGGATCCATGCAATGCTGCCTCTGGCAAGCCAGACTAGGTAGGCAGTCCGAGTTATGCGTACACTCTGGTCGACAATTTGGTGGCGTGCCAACGAAATCCTCAATGCAGGAGCAAACAGCATTGTCGTTAAACACACGGCAGCGACTATTCGGACCGCAGGGCGAGGGATAGCATGGATCAGGTGGTGTCAGCAACTTTGGCGGAGTTTCACACTGGATGAAGGCATTGCCTGTCATTTGTTCCGGACAGCGACACATGGCAATGTGGTTAAGCACATCGCAGATGGCGTTGGGAGCGCACGTTCCTGGACAAGGATCCACACACTTATGACGAGCGCAAGCTCGATTTCGCGCACAATCTGCATTCAAAACGCACTCCGGACGACAGCCAATATACGGGTCTCCTTGGTACTCGGCTATACAAGAACATTGACCACTCTGGCATAGGGCATTTGATCCACAGGGAGAAGGATTACAGGGGTCGTCGAAAGCAATGGGTTTAGCTGAGGGTGAGGGCAAGGCGTTATGCTTGTAGGAACAACACTTTACACACTTTATAATTCTTACGTGGTGGCTGAGGTTGGGGTTGGCAATTGGTGAACGGATCACCTACATATCCCACTGGGCACTGACAACTGGGAACGTGATTTCGCACATGACACATGGCGTTGTAGGCACAGGAGCCGGGACAGGGATCGGCGCACCGTTGATTGATGCAGGCCAGACTGGACAGACACTCTGAACTATGAGTGCACTCGGGTCGACAATTGGGCGGGACACCAAAGTAGTTGGGTAAACAGGAGCAGGTGGCTTGCCCCTGGGACTGCCTACATTGGGCATTGGCCCCACAGGGAGACGGTTGGCAAGGATCCCGCACTACATCGTGAATGATGTGCGTAGGTGGAGCTAAACGGGAAAGGGGAAGGATAAGAAGGGGAAATAGGCTTGTCCGGTTTGAAAACTTACGAGGGTTGGGGTAGCAACGGGTAAAGGGATCTCCTGTATAACCCGCTTGACAAGAGCAAAGTGGAGCATGGTTCACCACCTGGCAATTGGCAGAACTGCCACAAGCACCAGGACAAGGATCAATGCACTTGTGACGAACACACGCCTTGTCAAGATTACACTCTGAGGAGACGGTACACTCTGGTCGGCATCCTGGCGGAAGGCCTACAAACTCTGGCAAACAGGAGCAGGTGGCCACACCATTCTGCTCGCGACACTGAGAGTTGGGACCGCAAGGAGAGGGTTGACATGGGTTGACGTATTCCCGTATGGCTGTAAAGGAATTTAAAATGTCTAGAGGGAAATGTCAAGGGAAATAATAAAGGGTCCGCTTACGTTTCCGTTCAATGTTGCAATAGCGATAGGGGTCACCCGTATACCCGCTGAAGCAGTTGCAAGTTGGCAAGTGATTACGCACAAAGCATTCGGCATTTTGGCCACAACTTCCGGGACAGGGATCACGGCATTTCTGATTGACACAGGCCAGCTGAGAGGGGCAATCGGAGTCGAGCACACACTCAGGTCGACATCCCTCGTAGGGATTGCCGAAATACTCCGACAGACACTGGCAGGAACCGACTCCATTCTGCTGACGACACTCGGCGAAGGAGCCGCAAGGATTCGGGTTGCAGGGTTGCACAATCTCAATCGGTTCCCTTTGAATATGTGGTGCACAACGGACGAATGGATCGCCGCTGTAACCCGGCTGGCAGTAGCACATGGCACTGTGACTGATCACCCGACATACGGCATCAGTGCCGCAGAGACCCGGACACGGATCTTTGCAGCGGTTATTAATACACACATGCAACTGGCTGCACTCAGAGTTGGAGACACATTCGGGTCGGCAGTTGGGCGGTGTGCCAAAGAAGTTTGAGAGGCAAGAGCAGGATGGTGTGTCGCCCACGCGGCGACACTCGCTATTCGGTCCACAGGGTGAAGGCTGGCAAGGATCTTGCGGCACAAGATCCCGTTGAGGTTCAACTACAGGCGGGGCATTAACTATATGGTCTTCTTTCAATTTGGATATGCACTTGAACTTACTAATCACATGACACTGGACGATGGGATTGCCAGTATAGCCGGGTCTGCAACTACAGAAAGGACTGTGGCTTACAACTCGGCAGTCGGCATAGGCCCCACATGATCCTGGACAAGGGTCGACACACCGTTGGTTCTGACAAGCCAAACTGGGGGGACAATCGTAGTTGGTGCTACATTCGGGTCGACAAGAGGGAGGCACACCAAAATAGTTGGGCAGACAGCTGCACACCGCTTGACCGTTTTGCTCCCGACATTCGGCATTGGAGCCACATGGCGAGGGATTACAAGGGTTGCGATATACATCCACTGGAGAAGAGGTAAGGAATGAACTGGGATTTGCTAAGAAAATGAGAGTATAACCTACGTTGCACTGGGGAGCATTGCACAAAAGCATTGCCGGTCATTCGCTCGGGACAATGGCACATGGCGATGTGGTTAACGACATCGCAGATGGCATTACTGCCACACGTTCCGGGGCAGGGATCAGTGCATTTCTGATGTATGCATGCCAGATTTCGAGGACACTCCGAGCTTAGTACACACTCTGGTCTGCAGGCCACGTAGGGATCGCCTTGATAATCGGCCAGACATGAACACTCTCCCTGATTTGAGCAGATGGCATTGCTGCCGCAGGGACTGGGATTACACGGATCGCTGGGTTCTTCACGGGCTGGTGGGGCTGTGAAACGGTTCCTAGTCTTAGTCCAAAGAAAAGGGTTTAGCACTGCAAAACTCTTACGTGGTGCTGGATGGCAGGCCAGGAAAGCATTGCCTACATAGCCCCGCAGGCAAACACAACTGGGAACGTGACTGATGACTCGGCACTCGGTCTGCTGACCACAGGCACCGGGACAGGGATCGCGGCAGCGCTCGCTGATGCAGGCCAAGTGACTTGGGCACTCGGCATTGATGGTGCACTCGGGACGACAATGCGGCGGAGTGCCAAAGTAATTGGGCAAGCAAGAACAAACGGCCTGATCCTGTTGATTCCTGCACGATGAGTACAGGCCACAGGGTGAAGGAAGACAGGGATCGCGGTAAGGGACTACATCCCTCATGGGCGTTGGTGGAACTGGTTTCGGGTAGAACGGGTTAGGGTAGGTCAATTACACATGATTTCTTATCCTTACTTGTTGGTCGGGGCAAGCAACGCACGAAGGGGTCACCGGACATGCCGGTGGGACACCTACAGATTGGACTATGGTTGCGCACCTCACAGATTGCCTGCTGGCCACAAACACCAGGGCAGGGGTCAACGCACTTTTGGTTGATACATGCCTTGGTGGGGGCGCATTCAGAGCTCGAGGTGCACTGGGGTCGGCAGTTGGGGGGGGCTCCTTCAAATTCTTGACGGCAGGAACACACTGCCTGCTCGTTAACCTCGCGACAATTAGAATTCGGGCCACAAGGTGACGGTTGACAGGGGTTCACATACTCATGGACAACAGCTAGTTATGGTTAGAATACAGTACAAATTAGTAACTACTTCCACGACTACGACCAAATTTAGTACAACTATGTGAATGATTGGAACTCGCTTACGTTCTGGCGGTTGGCTACAATAGCGGTATGGATCGCCTACAAATCCAGCGAAGCAGTTGCACATGGGTGTGTGGTGAACCACATTGCACTCGGCGTTCTGTCCACAGCTTCCGGGGCAGGGATCACGGCACTTCTGCTGCTGACAAGCTCTATTCGAGGGGCAGTCCGAGTTCAAAACACACTCCGGCCGACAGCCCTCATAGGGGTTCCCGAAATATTCTGCGAGACACTGACAGGCTCCGGCTCCATTCCGTTGGATGCACTCAGCATTGGCGCCGCAAGGCGAGGGATGGCAGGGATTGATGATCTCCACATCGGCCACAATGGGCTGACACTGGGTAAAAGGATCTCCGGTCAAGCCCGCATCGCAAATGCAGATTGCAGTGTGGGAGACGACGCGACATGAGGCACTAAAACCGCACAACCCTGGACAGGGATCGCGACACTTCTGATTGATACAAGCCAGGTTCGAAGGACACTCAGAGTTGGCCACACATTCGGGTTTGCAATATGGCGGAGAGCCCACGAAATCAGCAAGACACGTACAAGTTGGTGTCTCACCAACAGCGCGACATTCGGAGTTGGGACCACAAGGCGATGGACGGCAGGGATCTTGAGGTACAATATCTTGGCGTGGCGGTTCGATAATCTGTTGACAACCCACGAAAGGATTGCCAGTAAAGCGAGGCAGACAGGTACAGAAGGGATTGTGGTTCACCACACTGCACTGCGCATTGCGGCCACACGAACCGGGACACGGATCCATACACTTTTGGTTAACACACGCCTGTTGCGACAAACATTCCGAGTTTGATGTACATTCCGGACGACAAAGCGGTGGGGTTCCAAAGTAACCTGACACACAGGAGCATACAGCCTGCTGGTTGACTTCCCGGCATTGTGAGTTCGGACCGCATGGAGAGGGCTGGCAGGGCTGGACGAGGACAGGGGCTGTAAGGGAAACGTTGCGTTGGGATTCGTTGGGACTTAAGAATGGTCTCAAGGGAAATATTTACGTGGTGTGGGCTGACACTGAACAAACGCATTGCCGTTATAACCCTCCGGACAAGTGCACATGGGCACGTGATTGAGCACAGTACAAATGGCGTTGGGGGCACAGGTTCCCGGGCAAGGGTCGAAACATTTGTGACGTGAGCAGGCGAGTTCTCGTGAACAATCTGCACTGGTAATGCACTCTGGTCGGCATCCGCTGTAAGGATCGCCGTGGTATTCGGGAACGCAGGTGCAGACTCCATTATTGCACTGAGCGTTCGGACCGCAAGGCGATGGGTTGCATGGATCGTCAAGCTTAGCGGCTGAGAAGGGAATAGTTTGAATCCTCTCTACACTATTAACAGTCGGTGTGCATTCTTACGTGTTGGTGGCGGTGGTGGCAGCGGCTGGCACTGACTGAATGGGTCACCAGAGTAGCCTGACGGGCAAATGCAGCTGGGCGTGTGATTGATTACATTACAAATGGCACCGTAGCCACAGGAGCCGGGGCAGGGATCCCTACACTTTTCATTGATGCACGCCTGACTACTGGGACACTCGGCGTTGATGCGACATTCGGGTCGGCAATTGGGAGGAGCTCCCAAATATCCAATCAAACAGGAACAGGCAGGAGCATCTCCTCGGGACCGGCACTGGGAGTAGGGACCGCAGGGTGAGGGCACACAAGGGTCAACTGGAGTCTTTTGTATAGGTGTAGGTGGTACCGCTTTTGGAATGATAAGACGGTTAAGACTGGGTCCAACTGTTTAAGAACGAAGTCACTTACGACGCTTGGGGAAGCAGCGGAAGAAGGCATCGCCCGTGTAACCGGCGCGACAGGAACAAATGGGACTGTGGTTCACGACACGACAGATGGCTTGTTCCCCACAAGTGTTGGGACAGGGATCTATACATTTCTGATTCACACAGGCCTTGTCAGCCGGACACTCTGAAGATATCGTACATTCCGGTCGGCACACCGGCGGAGCTCCAACGTATTCTGACAAACACGAGCATATGGCCTGTTCGTTGACCTCACGACACTGCGAGTTGTGACCACAAGGCGATGGCAGGCAGGGATTGACGTATTCCTTGACGGCTATAGGGGTAGATAACTCTTGAAAGTTTACAAAATTCAATGGACTCTGACCAATAGCCTTACGTTCTGGGACACACGTTCTATACGGATCACCGGAATAGCCCGTTATGCAACTACAACTGGGGACATGATTCAGGACATTGCACAGCGCATTCTGACCACAAGTTCCTGGACACGGATCCTGACACTTCTGTTGCTGACAAGCTTTGTTCGATGGGCAGTCCGAATTGAGGACGCACTCAGGGCGACATCCCTCGTAGGGATTCCCAAAGTATTCTGGCAAGCATTGACAAGAGCCGGCATCCTGGCGAGAGGTACAGCGGGCATTGATTCCACAAGGACTGGGACTGCAAGGGTCCAACTGGTCCCGTTCCTGAATCCTCTTCTCCGTGCAGAGAGTAAACGGATCACCTTCCATTCCTTCCGGACATACACAACTTGGCGTGTGCGAAATTACTCGACATTCCGCTAATTGTCCACATAGTCCTGGGCAGGGATCGCGACACTTCTGCTGAATGCAGGCCTGATTCGAGGGACACTCTGAACTGGTCACGCACTCCGGTCGACAATTGGGTGGTGCTCCAATGTAGTCTGACAGACAGGTGCAGGAAGGTGACTCGTTTACTTCACGGCACTGGGAATACGGTCCGCAGGGTGATGGCAGGCAAGTTTGCCTTGGTGGTGGCACCGGAGGTTCAATGACCTGTTGACAACTCACGAACGGATTGCCCGTGTAGCGTTCCAAGCAGCGGCAGAATGGACTGTGGTTAGTCACATGACACTGGGCACCGCGACCACAAACTCCAGGACAAGGATCACTGCACTTCTGGTTACGGCAGGCCAGGTTCAAGGGACAATCCGAATTGGTGGTGCATTCCGGTCGGCAGAACGGCGGGCTTCCTATGAAAGGCGAGATGCAGGAGCAGATGGCCTGCTGGTTAACAACGCGACACTGCGAGTTGGGTCCGCATGGCGTTGGTTGGCAAGGATTCTGCACCACGTCGAGCTCTGTAAAGTTTTCTACTTAGTAGTAACTGGGAAGGAGGAGGACTTGGGCTAAACCATTCTTACGTGGAATTGGACTGCATTGAATGAAGGCATTGCCCTGCATTCTCTCCAAACAGCGGCAGTTTGGAATGTGGTTCAAAACCTCACATATCGCGTTGGTGCCACAGATACCGGGACAAGGATCAACGCACTTGTGGCGTACACAAGCCCTACTACGATCACAGTCGGTGTGAAGGACGCACTCAGGACGACAACCGGTATACGGATCGCCATGGTATTCTGGCAGACAAGAGCATACCCCATTGTTGCATTGAGTGTTAGAGCCACAAGGTGATGGGTTGCACGGATCCTCGGGAGGCAATGGGTCTTGAACTGGTTTATTAAAAGGATAAATATGATTTAAGAGCTTTTGCCAGCGTTGAATGGATCTTACTTTTCTCTGGTATTGGCTGGGGATTGCAAACGCTGAATGGGTCACCGATGTAACCCACCAGACAACTGCAAATGGGCGTGTGGTTAATCACATTGCACTGAGTGTTGAGACCACAAGAGCCCGGACAAGGATCGCGACACTTCTGGTTAATGCAGGCCTGATGACTGAGACATTCGGCATTAATGGAACATTCCGGACGACAACTGGGTGGAGTTCCTAAGTACTGGGGCAGGCAAGAGCAGGATGGTGTGCCGTGGATTTCGCGACACTGAGAATTCGCGCCGCATGGTGAAGGAACACAAGGATCAAGGGGTTCACGTTGAATTTTCACTGGTGGAGGAGCTGGAAATGATTTGTTCTTATTGGTAACCAAAAGTGCGTTTAAATCGGGTCTGTTTTCTTACGCGGCTGACGATAACAACGAGTGAATGGATCACCCGTAAATCCACTGAGGCAGGTACAAATCGGATTGTGGTTACGCACGCGACACTCGGCCTGCTGTCCACAAACATTTGGACAGGGATCCACACATTTGCGGTTCATGCAAGCCTTGTCAGCGACGCACTCCGAACTGCTGGTGCATTCCGGACGACAAGCTGGCGGAGTACCAATAAACTCTGGCAAGCAAGAACAAACGCCTTGCTCGTTGACTTCACGGCACTGCGAGTTTGGACCGCATGGAGATGGCTGGCACGGATTAACATAAACGCGTTCGGCTAGAAAATAAAACCAACGATGATCACGAAGTTCTGGATGAAGCAGCGATGTATCCTTACGTGGCTCATTGACTATAATGCGACACAAGCTGTACGGGTCTCCGGTGTAACCGACCAGGCAATTACAGGTGGCCAAGTGGTTAACCACCTGGCACTCGGCGCTTTGGCCACAGGTGCCGGGACAAGGATCGCGACATTTCTGGTTGACACACGCCAGATTTGAGGGACAGTCAGAGTTCAGAACGCACTCGGGTCGACATCCATCATAGGGATTTCCGAAGTAGTCAGGCAAGCACTGGCATGATCCTGCACCACCACGCTCCTCGCACTTAGCGTTTACACCACAAGGACTAGGGTTGCAGGGTTGCAGAATTTCAGGAGGAGTGTCCCTAAATGGACTGCATTGACTAAACGGATCTCCGGTGAAGCCACTGTCACACAAGCACATGGCACTATGACTGAATACTCGACAATTGGCATTAAGACCGCAAAGTCCTGGACAGGGATCCACGCATTTCTGGTTGATACAAGCACGGTTGGTGGGACACTCAGAGTTGGATATGCACTCGGGTCGGCAATTCGGGGGTGCACCCTCAAATTCGGGTAGGCAAGAACACGATGGTGAGTCTCCTGAGACGCGACATTCGGAGTTGGGGCCACAAGGCGATGGCTGGCAGGGATTTGGTGGTCTCTCATCGCGTATTACTGAAAAAACTTCAGGCTTAGGCATGGGAAAAGCATTAAAAAACCATGGTGGCTTACTTAGCTGCTGGCAGCTCACAAAGGGATTTCCGGACATGCTTGAGGGGCAGCTGCAGAAGGGTCGGTGGTTGACAACGTTGCAGAGGGCATTGAAGCCACAAGTACCAGGGCAGGGATCGCGACATTTCATATTCTGGCAATCTTGATCGGCAGGGCAGTCTGAGTTGGTCACACATTCCGGTCTACATTGCGGCGGGCTGCCGGCGTAGTCGGTCAGGCAGGAGCAGACTGCGGTTTGCTGCACCACCCGGCACTGACTGTTCGGACCACAAGGCGTTGGCTGGCAGGGATTTTGAATTTTGGCTGGAGGCACTGGTCGACACTCGAAGAAAGCATTGCCAGACATCTGCTCTGGGCAGCGGCAAATAGGAATATGGTTGGTGACCTCGCACAAAGCGTTAACCCCGCAAGTTCCAGGGCATGGATCGATGCATTTGTTGCGCACACAGGCCCGATCTCTTGGACAATCTGTATTCAGCACGCACTCCGGACGGCAAGAGACATACGGATCTCCCTGGTATTCGGGTATACACGAACATTGGCCATTTCGGCAGAGAGCATTAGCTCCGCAAGGTGATGGGTTGCAAGGATCGTCGGCAATTGGTGGCGCTGGCGCTACAAAGGAGGGAATAGTTTTGACGAGGGTAAATATTCGCTGGATCTGTAAAATCTCATTATGACACCTACGTTCTGGTGGCTTGGGACTACAGCTGGTGAATGGATTGCCTATATAACCATCGATGCAGGCGCAAAGTGGTGTGTGGTTGGTGACTCTGCAAACAGCATTCTGACCGCAGGCTCCTGGACACGGATCGCGACATTTTTGGTTGATGCACGCCTGCTGACTGGGACATTCCGAGTTAATCGTGCACTCAGGGCGACAGTTGGGAGCCTGGCCGATAAAGTTCGCCAAGCACGAACAAGCCGGTACTCCATTGATGTTTCGGCATTCAGAGTTAGGACCACACGGTGTTGGTATACAGGGATCCCTCAGGGGTTCATCCTTAGTCTCAACAATCGGCGCTGTGTTAGGAAAGGTTTACTTTCTGTTACCCAATGCTTAAGAGGGTCAGGCTTACGTGGAATGGGGAAACAACGAGTAAAGGCATCGCCTGTGAAGCCGCTGATGCAACTGCAAATGGGGCTGTGATTACGCACCCTACATATGGCATTGCTACCGCATGTGTCCGCTGCACAAGGATCCACGCACTTCTGATTAACACATGCCCTATCCACAGAGCACTCCGAGGAGATGGTGCACTCGGGGCGGCATGATGGTGGAGTTCCCACAAATTGTGGTAGACAGGAGCAAACAGCTTGCTCATTTGAAACGCGACATTGGGAGTTGGTACCGCAGGGTGTAGGCTGACAGGGATTCACGTACTCGTTTTGAGGTGCTAAAAATTTGGTCTTGAAAAATGCGGAAAAGGGTATTGCTGTATGTTCCTTACGTTCTGGCAGTCGATTACATTGGCGGTATGGGTCTCCCACATATCCGGTTAGACAATTACAAGTTGGCAAATGGTTAACCACTTGACAGTTAGCATTCAGTCCACAAGTTCCTGGGCAGGGATCCTGGCATCTCAGTTGCTGACAAGCCCTGTTGGACGGACAATCCGAGTCAATCATGCACTCCGGACGACAACCGTTGTAAGGATCTCCGAAGTACTGCGGCAGACACTGGCAGGATCCAACTCCATTGCGATCGCGGCACACGGCATTCGACCCACAAGGACTAGGGCTACACGGTGTTCGGACTTCATTTTCATATGCGATCTCCGGTCTGCACTGCACGAATGGATCTCCGTTGAAGCCCTGCTGGCAGACACACTGCACAGCATGGCTGACCACATGGCACTCGGCATTGAGGCCACAGCGTCCTGGGCAGGGATCAACGCACTTTTGGTTTACACAGGCCATTTGACTGGTGCAGTCCGAGCTGGTCACACATTCTGGCCGACAGTTCGGCGGACGTCCAATGTAGGTTTCCAGACACGAGCAGGCAGGGGCCTCGCCAACTGGCCGACACTGGGAATAAGGTCCACAAGGAGATGGGCGGCAGGGATCAACGGGCGCAACATCACGAACAGGTGGGTCAACTAAAAAAGGCAACTCTCGTAAAGATGACTCTTTTGTCGGCATAATATCCTTACTTTGAGGCTGGCAACGAACAAATGGATTTCCCGTAAACCTCTCAGGACATGTACAGAAGGGATTATGACTGACAACAGCACAATTGGCGCCCACTCCACATGTTCCGGGACAGGGGTCTCCGCAACGTTGATTGAGGCAGGCTTGGGTGGGTGCACACTCGGAGTTCGAGGTGCACTCGGGTCGGCAGGATGGCGGAGCTCCAATGAAGCTTGACAGGCACGAGCACACTGCTTGCTGATTAACCTCGCGGCATTGAGAATTGGGACCACACGGCGAGGGTCGGCAGGGATTAGTTACTGAAACTATGGGTTTTGTTAGAGTTAGAGGAACATTTAGAAGGAGTAACCATTTGGACGTACTCAGCACAGGGGAGCACCGAATAAAGGCGCTGCCAGCAGTGCGTTCGGGACATCTGCACATGGGTATGTGATTGATGACATCGCAAATGGCATTTTCGCCACAAGTTCCCGGACAGGGGTTCACACATTTGCTACGATGGCAAGCCTTGTCTCTGGGGCAATCGGAACTCAAGACGCACTCGGGCCGGCAGCCGGAGTAGGGATCCCCATGGAATTCGGCCAAACAAGTGCACACTCCAGTGTTGCACTGCGCATTGGGGCCACAAGGCGATGGGTTGCAGGGATCAACATATTCGTCTGTTAAGTGGGTTGTCTTGTTAACCACGGTCATTACAGGTTTAATTTTACAATTCTTACTTTGAGTAGGCTCAGGTGGCGGCGCAAGACGACAGCTACTAAAAGGATCACCCGTAAAACCAGCTGGACACACGCAAATGGGCGTGTGGTTTACCACATTACACTCGGCGGCAAAGCCACAAGAACCGGGGCAGGGATCGATACACTTCTCGCGTATGCAAGCCAGATTGGATGGACATTCTGCACTGATAGTGCACTCGGGTCGACAGTTGGGCGGTACCCCCAAGAAATCTGGCAGACAGGAACAGGATGGCACACCCTGCACATTACGGCACTGACTATTCAGACCGCAGGGCGATGGCAGGCAGGGATCAAGTTCAATACGCTGGATTTCAGGCGGTGGGGCTAGATTGGGCGGGCATTACTATCAACTAAATGTTCTGTATCAATTCAAGGTAAACTCTTACGTGGCAGGGCATAACAACGGGTAAAGGAATCACCGGTGAAACCTTGACGACACTGACACAAAGGACTGTGATTACGCACCCGGCACTCGGCATTAATGCCACAAGTGCCTGGACAAGGATCCTGACAACGTTGGCTGATGCAAGCCTTATCGGTGGGACATTCGGTACTGAGGACACACTCGGGTCGGCAGTTGGGGGGCAGACCGACGTGGAGCTCTAGGCAGGAGCACACGGCCTGGCCGTTGAGTTCGCGACACTGGGAGTTGGGACCACACGGTGAGGGGCGACAGGGCTGCGTGGGTTCGGTCACACGAGCAGGGACTAAAAATGGGCTAAGGTCAGGATCGAAGAAAAGGTGGTTTAGAATGGGGGGTATCTTACGTTGTGGTGGTTCCACATGGCAGTAGCGGTACGGGTCGCCCGTGTATCCAATGCGACAAGTACAGGTTGGTAGGTGGTTAGTTACACTGCAGTCCGCATTGCTGCCACAAGTGCCTGGGCAGGGATCGCGACACTTTTGCTGCTGGCACGCCTTGTTGGAGGCGCAGTCCGAGTGACGAACGCACTCCGGGCGACACGACTGGTAGGGGTCACCAAAGTGATCGGGCAGGCACTGGCAGGAACCGATGACATTTCTTTCGCGACAAACTGCATTTGAGCCGCAGGGATTGGGTTCGCAGGGGGTCACCTGCTCATTGACAATGCGTTCTATGTGGTGTAAATGGATTCAAAACAAAGAGAGGGGACATAGATATTCATTATTAACACTCGAGCGAATCGGTTTTAGTACATAACAACACACCTGGCGTTGGTTCTTTTTTGTTTTCAGCTGATTAATCCGATTGCAGTTGTGGTATTATTGTAGCGGATTAGAGAACAACTACTAGTTAGGTGTGTTGGCATTAATCACTCCAATCGAAGGATTGTGGTCGAGGTGCAGCGGTTTAAAAACAGCTTCGTTTAGTTTTGTTAAACTCGGTGTGCTGAGTGCTTTGGCAGTGTTATGTAAGTGCAATGTGCCAATTTAATTGGCATTGAGTTATGTTTGTGTCGTAAGTAAAACAAGTGTCCTTTGCGGGGTTATATCATTTGATTTATTGATCATTGTTCAACAATTTGTATACTCTACAGTTTTATGTAATACAGCTTTGTTTCTATATTTAAGTGCTAACGCGGCATTCGCTTTGTGTCGACTAGTATTTAGTTAATATCTTTGGCTTTCCGTTGGCAAAATTTTGATGGGGGGGGGGGGGGGGGGTCAACAGGGGTCAACAACAACGCAGTACTCAATTTCGGGTAGTTGGGTTAGGATCAATTAGGATAATAAGCGAGTGGAAAGACAGGGACATTTATGTTTTGGGCCAAATAACGAATTAGATAAAGCATTTCGCTAGGATTATTTCCCCAAATCAAATACAACAGAGTTGGGGCGCAAGGTAATACAACGATATCATCAAGGGTTAAAGGCAAAAATCAAGGCGGGTGATTTGGTGTGAGGCATTAAAGGTTGTATAAGGAAGCAAAAAGGCGTGGCAAGTTTGCATATTGTAATTCAGGCGTTAAGGGCAGTAAAAAGCAGATAAATAATTGAATAAAACTAATTAAAATCTTTGACTAGCCCAGCATACAGACACTTCCAAAAGCACGTCCACTCAGACAACTCGTACAGAGTGCGTGCTACTTGAAATTTGCATTTCGCTCGAGTGCATTGTGATTTATTGTGTAAAACATAACTGGTACACTTCTTAATTTGCAATGCATTGTGACTGTGCGTGCGGTAATCATAGATTTCAACGAATGAAAATTGTGTGGTACAAATAACTGCCTAAGAGCACATTAGAACAAGACACGCGGAAAAAGTGATAAAAACAAGTGCAAGCAAAAAGTGCATTTACAGTAAGTATTAACAACTACAGCGATTGTAATTGCTTTTGAGTGATAATTTTTCATTTATTCTAATGCGCTTGTAATGAATGTGAAACATTGCCTTACAGGGTATTTAAATCTAGGGTATCAAGGGTTTTGCACTGAGTTGTACTAGATGGTAAACCAATAGTGGGGTTTCGCAATTGTTTCACATTTAATGTAATCTTCCAAGGCGTAAACAAATGTTTTGGTTGTGCGGCATTTTTGGTTGGTTTTTTAATAATAGCAAGTTTTGTACTGGGCGCCCAGTAAGCAACCAAAACCTTAGAATTATGTATATAAGCTGGTTTACGCCTTGGCCTAACTACTAAGTAAATGAAAACTGGGTCCTACCTTGCTCCTTTTGACAGCCGGTGAACGGATCTCCAGTATAGCCCACATCGCAGGTGCAGATGGGTTGATGATTGGCCACATTACAGCGGGCATTAAATCCACAGGCATTCTCGCAAGGATTGGAGCACTTTTGCCGTATGCAGGCCTTGGTCGGCGGACATTCCGGATTGATGGAGCATTCGGGTCGGCAGCTGGGTGGCGTTCCAATAAAAGTGGCCGCACACGAGCAGGCTGCGTTTCCATTCAGCACCTTGCACTCGGAATTAGGTCCACAAGGAGATGGCTGACATGGGTTCTCTGGCGTCGGTGGTGGTTTTCGCTCCTCTTGGTAGCATCGAGTGAACGGATCGCCGGTGTAGCCCGTATTGCAAGAGCACGACGGGTTGTGGTTGATCACCTGGCAACGGGCAAATTGTCCACAAGCTCCGGGGCAGGGATCCACGCACTTCCTGTTCACACAGGCCATGTGCAGCGAGCACTCTGAGCTGACGATGCATTCCGGTTTGCAGGCGGGTGGTGAGCCCAGCATTCCCGGTTGGCAGGCACACACTGGTCCTTGGCCGGAAATGTGGCACAAGCTGTTGGGTCCGCAGGGATTTGGCTGACATGGATCCTTCGCAACTGGCGTCTCGTGACGACAATGCACGAACGGATCACCCGTGTAGCCCTGCAGGCAACTGCATATCGGTATATGGTTCGAAACATCGCACTGCGAGTTCTGGCCACAAACTCCGGGGCAGGGATCCACGCACTTCTTGTTCAGGCATGCCTTGGTAGGTGGACAGTCGGTGCTCAAGGTACATTCTGGGCGACAGCCGGTGTAGGGATCTCCCTGGTATTCCGGCAGACAGCTACAGATACCATTCCTGCACTCGGCATTCGATCCACATGGCTGCAGATCGCACGGATCCTGGGTGAGTGGCGGTGACTTTGTGGTCTCTTCGATGAACTCGATGCAACGGACAAACGGATCACCGGTGAATCCTCCGCGACAAGTACAGATGGCCAGGTGGTTCTGAACCCGACAGTCGGAGTCTACTCCGCAGGATCCATCACAAGGATCGCGACACTTTTCGGCAATGCAAGCTCTGTCCGGCGAGCAATCTGTGTTAACAACGCACTCGGGACGACAGTTGGGCGGTGCTCCAATAAAGTTGGGCAGGCAGGAGCAGGAGGCCTGCTCGTCGCGCACCCTACACTCTGAGTTCAATCCACACGGCGAGGGTTGGCATGGTCTCTTCACAGGCTCATCCCTGGGTCCTGGAGGCGGCTGCGGGGGAGCTGGATAGCAGCGGGCGAACGGATCGCCCGTCATGTCCAATGGACAACTGCAGATCGGGTTGTGGTTTATCACCTCGCACTTGGCATTCAGGCCACACGTCTTGGCGCAGGGATTGGCACAGCGGAACTTATGACACGCCTTGGTCGAGGGACACTCGGCATTGACCGTGCACTCTGGTTTGCAATTGGGCGGAGCTCCGATGAAGGTATCCAGGCAAGAGCACACGGCCAAGCCATTGGCCACCCTGCATTTGCTGTTGGCTCCGCAGGGGGACGGAATGCAGGGATCTCCAACTGGTGGTGGCTTTGAGACTTCCACTCGGCGACAACTGCCGAACGGATCCCCAGTAAAGCCATCGTTGCAGGCACAGTTGGGCACATGGTTAACGGCATAACACTGGGCGTTCAATCCACATATTCCGGGACAAGGATCCTGGCACTTGTTGCGGATGCACGCCTTGTCCGTGGGACAATCCGAGCTCAATACGCACTCGGGGCGACAGCCCTCGTAGGGATTGCCCTGGTACTCATCAATACACTTGCAGGCAGCGGCTCCATTCCGCTCGATGCACTCGGCATTGGCTCCACATGGCGATGGCTGGCAAGGCTTAGGTGGTTCCTCCTGCTGAGGCACGCATTGAACGAAGGCGTTGCCAGCATATCCGGTTGGGCAGGAGCAGGAAACAGCGTGTCCGATGACACGACACTCGGCGTTGGTTCCGCAGGATTCTGGGCAAGGATTGCTGCACTTGTTGTTGATGCACGCCTGTGTCGATTGACAGTCCGGATTGATGATGCACTCCGGACGACAGTTGGGTGGCGAGCCAAAGAACTCGGGTTGGCACTGGCAGACGGGACCATTCCGATCGGCCTTGCAGATGGAATTGGGTCCACAGGGCGAGGGAAGGCAAGGATCTTGGGGAGTTTTGACATCCGGTACAGGAATCGGTGGCAGGACCACGCACTGCTTGAACGGATCACCAGTTCGGCCAGGTGGACAACCACAGATCGGGCTATGGTTGATGACTTCACAGCGGGCCTCCAATCCGCAGGCAGCGGCGCAGGGATCCACGCACTTCTTGTTGACACAAGCCTGCAAAGCGGAGCACTCGCTGGACACCACGCACTCGGGACGACACTGAGGCGGTGCTCCGATATAACCCTCCAGGCAAGAGCACACTGCATGGCCGTTGACATCACGGCACTGGCTGTTGGAACCACACGGCGATGGGGAGCAGGCCTCAACAATAGGGTCCTCCACGACTGGTTTCACGCGACAGTTCACGAACGGATCTCCCTCGTAGCCCTGGAAGCATGAGCACACCGGAATGTGGTTCATCACCTCGCACATGGCATTGTTGCCGCAGATGCCCGGGCAGGGATCCACACAGCGGTTGCGCATACAGGCCTTGTCCCTGGGACAATCTGCCGAGAGTGTGCACTCCGGACGGCAGCCCTCGTAGGCATTTCCTTGGTAATTATTCTGGCAGCGACACTCTCCGGCAAAGCAGTCTGCGTTTTGACCGCACGGGCTCGGGTTGCATGGATCGTTCACGGTTGGCGTTTTGACTTCTTCCTTTTTGGTGCAGCGCACGAACGGATCTCCCTCGAAGCCCTCGATGCAGTTGCAGATGGGCAGGTGGTTAAGCACATGGCACTTGGCCTCGAATCCACAAGATCCGGAGCAGGGATCGGCGCACTTCTGGTTGATACACGCCTCTGTGGGTCCGCATTCAGAGTTCAACACGCACTCCGGGCGACACCGGGGCGGCGCTCCGATGAAGTTTGGCAGGCAGGAGCAGGCCGGACTGTTGCCCACAATCTGGCACTTGGCGTTTGGTCCGCAAGGAGATGGAACACATGATGCGGGTGGCGGCGAAGGTGTGGTACTGTCATGTGTGATTGCTGCGGGGGTTTTATAAAAAGGTATAGTTAAGCAAAAATAATTATATTCTTTTTGTAAAATCTATCCTCGTAAACAATCTTTAAATTTTCGTTAAAAGGGATTACTTCTAAAATAAAGAAACTAATTTATTTCATTATTTTATTTGACTTGTCAGAAATGAGCAGAACAAATTATTTTAGTTTTTAACTTTTTATAATATAATAAAGCATTAAGAGCCGATGAAGGCTATGTTATTACTATCCAGTTGCAATAAACTAGAAGTAGGTTTTAAAATTAAATAATATTTAATTTAAGAACAAACACTTCAAAACATAAAACAATAACTTTTCTAAAAGAAATTTCTAAGCCATTTAAATCACTCACCAACTCTAGTGCACTCGACAAACGGATCTCCGGTCATTGTACGTGGACACGTGCAGATGGGACTGTGGTTCTTGGTGGTGCAGATGGCTCTGATGCCGCAGGTGTGTAGACATGGATCCACGCACTTCTTGTTTACACAGGCTCTTTCCGGAGCACACTCGGCGCTGACCACGCACTCGGGTTTGCAGTTGGGCGGCTGGTTAATGAATCCTGCCTGGCAGGAGCACACTGCCTGGTTGTTCATGGCACGGCAGTTGCTGTTGGGTCCGCAGGGGGACGGATTGCATGGGTTCAGTGGAGGTCGCGGGGTAACCGGCACAGGCTTGCAGCTGAAGAACGGATCCCCAGTGTATCCCGGCGGGCAGTCACAAGTTGGCACGTGTTTGTCCACTGTGCAAATGGCATAGTCTCCGCAGATGTTGTTGCACGGATCAACGCACTTGAAGCGAGAGCAGGCTTGTACAGCGGAACATTCGTCGTTATTCTCGCACTCTCGACGGCATCCTCGCTGGGCATCATACGGATTACCCTCGAATCCTTCGTGGCAGTAACAAGCTCCAGCTCCGTTCCTCTCCCGACACTCGGCATGTGGGCCGCAGGGCGATGGTTCGCAGGGAGAGCCAGGTGACTCAGTTGGCGTCACAGCCGGGATCAGCTGGCAGCCGAAGAGCGGTTCACCCTCATAGCCATCGGCGCAGGAGCACACAGCATTGTGCTGCACCACCTGGCAGATGGCGTTGCTGCCACACGAGCCGGGACATGGGTCGACACATCGCTCCTGCTGGCAGGACAGATGGTTCTGGCACTCGTCGTTGTTCGTACATTCCGGTCGGCAATTGGGCGGACGTCCAATGAAGCTTGTCTGGCAGGAGCAAGCGGCCTGTTTGCCAATCTCACGGCAATTCGAGTTGGGTCCACATGGCGACGGCACACACGGGTTGTCGTCCACTTCCTTCACGGTTGGAGTGGGCTCACAGCCCGAGATGGGATCTCCGGTCATGCCCGCTTGGCAGGTACAGATAGGATTGTGGTTCACCACCTGGCACCTGGCATTATTACCGCACGATCCGCGGCACGGATCCTCGCACTTCTGATTGATGCAAGCTCTATTCTGGGGGCACTCTGAACTGACCACGCACTCTGGTTTGCAGCTGGGCGGAGCTCCAATATAGCCCTCCAGGCAGCTGCACACCGCATGGCTGTTGGTGTCCAAACACTGGCTGTAAGGTCCGCAGGGCGACGGCTTACATGGGTTATCCGGCCGTCTGGTGACCACCTCGATCAGCGAGCACGACCTATGCGGATCTCCGGTATAGCCTTCGAAACAGTTGCAATTGGGTCCGTGATTCAAGACCCTACACTCGGCGTTGATGCCGCAGGCTCCTGGACATGGATCCTGGCACTTGTTGTTGATGCAGGCACGCGACCGATCGCAATCGTCATTCTGGACACATTCCGGCCGGCACCCACTGTACGGATCTCCAAAGTATTCTGGCAGGCAGGCACAAGAGCCAGCTCCATTGCGCTCCCGACAGATAGCATTGGCTCCACAGGGGCTGGGATTGCATGGATTTCTCGGTTCGTCTATGACAGCAACTAGAGGAGAAGTGGGAAAATCGGATATATGCGTTAGCGGGACAGGTTCGTAAACTGATTAGCATTCAAGGGTATATTACTTTGCTGCACAATCGCACAGCCGGAGAAGGGATCTCCGGTGTAACCAGGCACACACTCGCATGTCGGTCGGTGCTTGATGACCGTGCACACGGAATGCAGGCCACAGGCGCCGATGCATGGATTCGAGCAGCGCTGGTTGACACAGGCCAGATTGGCAGGACAGTCGGCACTACTGAGGCACTCGGGCCGGCAGTTGGGCGGACGTCCCAGGTAGTCGGGCAGACAGGAGCATGCAGGCGAACCGCGGACATCGAGGCATTTCGAGTTGGGTCCGCACGGTGAGGGGATGCAGGGATTACCGGATTTTTCGGCGGGTGGGGGCTCCACTACACATGCCATTCATTTAGCCATGCCAGATAGTTGAAGTAGGTTCATAGCACATTTAGACAAACATTTACATAGGTTCATAGGATAGTAGAGTTGGATAGTGGTTTACAAAGTGTACATAGAATAAATAAACATAAATAGAGAATAGAAAATCAAACATTAAATAGTGTATATACATGCAGGAGGTAGGAACCTAGGGTGAAGTGGCAAGCCAACTAGGGGAATAGGTTTTATAACTCATCGGAATACCGTGCTGTTGGGGCTTAAGGAAATTTTATAGAAGTCTTTACATTCATGGGAGGTAACAATCTACTATTTTTTTTCTTGACCTAGAATATTATTCTAATTTGACCCGTTTGGCTTGCCCTCCACATTCAAATAGTAAATCATGCTTACACAATATCTTTGTGCATCGGTTGAAGGGATCTCCGGTAAAACCTGGGGCACAGGAGCATGCGGGATAGTGGTTAATGACCTGGCAGCGGGCCTCAATGCCGCAAGTGCCCGGACACGGGTCCACGCACTTTTGATTCTGACAGTTGAGATCTTGGGCGCAATCCGAGCTAATGATGCACTCGGGTCGGCAGTTGGGTGCTGAGCCAACGAAGCCCTGTAGGCAGGAGCACACGGCATGACCGTTAACCTCGCGACATTGGCTGTAGGCGCCGCAGGGCGAAGGTCGACAGGGGTTCTCATCCCGTTCGGCTGGGAAAGTGTAAGGAGGGGATCAGTTGGATTGTGTTTCTTGGCCGGGGGTTAGTGGTGAACCTACGTGGTGGAGGCAACTGTGGAATTTCACGGCACGCGCTCGACGGATTTCCAGTGTAACCGGCCAGACAAGAGCAGCTGGGCAGATGATTGGAAACACGACACTGGGCGTTCAAGCCACAAACACCTGGACATGGGTCCACGCATTTCTGGTTGACACACGACTTGTCGCGCGAACAATCACTGTTCACCACGCACTCCGGACGACAGCCACTGTACGGATCACCGAAGTACTCCGGCAAACACGTACAGGAGCCGGCTCCGTTGCGCTCGCGGCACTCGGCATTCGGGCCACAGGGCGAGGGTTGGCAGGGAGTCAGGCGTTCATCGGGTACGGTGGGAGCTGAAGGGTCACAAAGCTGATTAGGACTCGTTCTAAAGAACTCTAAGCCTTTGCTTACGTTGTGGATTGCAGCCGGCGAAGGGATCACCAGTGAAACCATTGTCGCAAGAGCAGACGGGCGAGTGATTCACCACACTGCAGTAGGCATTGAAGCCGCACGATCCCGGACAGGGATCCTGACAGCGTTCATTGACACATGCCAAAGTGGCAGGACACTCGGTGTTGAGTGTGCACTCTGGACGACAGTTGGGAGCCCTGCCCACGAAATTGGGCAGGCAGGAGCACACACCCGTCTCACCCACGACACGGCACTGGGAATTGCGTCCGCAGGGACTGGGCACGCAGGGATTCTCATTGGACTTGGGCTGCTCCGGTTCCTCCTGCCACGGTGCACAGCGCACGAAAGGATCGCCGCTGTAGCCGGCTGGGCAGGAGCAGATCGGGTTGTGGTTGGTCACCTTACAGAGGGCCTCGTTGCCACAGGTGCCCGGACATGGGTCCACACAGCGCTGATTGGCACATGCCCTGTCCTGAGCACATTCGGAACTAACCGAGCACTCCGGACGACAGGCAGGCGGAGTGCCAATGTAGTTCGTAACGCAGGAGCAGACCGCATGTCCGTTCACCTCACGGCACTGGCTGTAAGGACCGCATGGCGAAGGACGACACGGTTCAACAGGTGCGGGCACTAAAAGTCAGGTTTATCGTTATAAAAGCTATTCGGGATATTGGGATTACTATAGAGTGGGTCGATTTTTAGGGATTCGACTGGAAGCGAAAGAAATTCTCTGGATCAATTCTACGATTCTATATTTGATTAATAATGACATCGTTTCCGTAAGCCTCGACCCATTCCATGTGAAACAATATCCTACATCTTGGTATCTCCCGGCAGTATTGCGAGGGATTGCCAGTGAATCCAGATGGGCAACTACAGCTGGGGGCGTGGTTGATCACATGACACTCGGCGGACACGCCACAGACACCCGGACAGGGATCGCGGCATTTGTTGTTGAGGCAGGCGCGGTTCTTCGAGCAGTCACTATTCAGCACGCACTCTGGACGGCACTCGGTGTACGGATCTCCATTGTACTCCGGCAGGCAGGTGCAGGAACCTACGCCATTGCGCTCCTTGCAAACCGCATTGGCGCCGCAGGGACTCGGGTTGCAGGGCTGTGCCACCTCTGGCGGCACATTAACTAAGGGTGGGGGTGGGAAGGTCAACGGTTTAGTAACTAAGTGGAAAGGAGGTCTGCCAAATCCCTTACTCTTCGGACTACACTCTGAGAATGGGTCCCCTGCATAGCCCTCAATGCAGCGGCAAATGGGTCTATGATTATTTACAAGGCAAGTGGTCTGGATGCCGCAGGTACCGACACACGGATCCCGGCAGCGCAGATTGATGCAGGCCGAATTGCCGGGGCACTCGGAGTCCGAGGTGCACTCCGGCCGGCAGTTCGGCGCCCTACCCACGTAATGCTCCAAGCATGAGCAGACAGCCTGCTCATTGGCAGCCGACACCCGGCACAGAGAGTTGGGCCCACATGGCGTGGGCACACACGGATCGATGCGATCATGGGTGATGGGCGGCCGCTCTACTTTCACCATTTATACCCATCACACGACACCAAGTACGATAAACATCATGCACCAAAATAAGCCATACATAGTGTACATACAAATGAAATAAAAATAATGGGTAAAGATATATATAGAAGATGCGAATAATGTGGTCAAGCAGGGTATGAGATGAATAGAGGTCTTAAAGCACTCTTTCGGATGATGAAATGAATTTCGATGAATGTTTGGTTTAAATACCCCTGCAGGATCTAGATCTATTACAATGTATGTAATGAAAATGTACTCGATTAGAAGAGTCTAATCATGACTGCATTTTAAAGGTTGTTCGCATCAAAAGTTGGGATCTTATTTTCATGGGAGCAAATCTATCTCTGCAGGGGAATTTAAATCTCCGGCTGGCCGAAGCTAAGCTTCCTTCGACTCCTTGTCGGTGCTTACTCTCTTGCGGGAAGCAGCGCACGAACGGATCACCGCTGAAGCCGGGACTGCAGGAGCAGATGGGGTTGTGGTTAACCACGCGGCAGAGTGCGTTGTTGCCGCAGGTGCCTGGACAGGGATCCTTGCAGCGCTCGTTGATGCACGACTTGTCCTGTGCGCACTCCGAGCTGCTCATGCACTCGGGCCGGCAGTTGGGAGGGGAACCGATATGGTTGGGCACACAGGAGCAGACTGCGTGGTCATTAACAGGACGACAAATGCTGTAGAGGCCGCAGGGCGATGGTTGACAAGGGTTTTCGGGCACTATGGGGTCGGGATCTACAGACGTGGTAAAGGCAACCGTTAATAGCTAATCCTAGCTAAAGACATAACTTGCAGTGAAGGAAAGTATACCAAGGTAGAAGAGAAGACAAGGGGTAGCGTCAATGGTTTCAATATTTTCGAATTCTATATAGAGCGTAAATCATCTCAGAAAGTAACTTAAATTTCTTCTTCTGACTAACTACCAAGGTACTTTCCATCACTGCTAGTGCGATTGGAACGAGATCTTACAACGCGGAGTCTCGGGGACGAGAAGGCAACCGACGATGGGGTTACCCGTGTAACCAGGTACGCACTCGCAGTTGGGGGCGTGATTAAAGACGGCGCATTGGGCGCTGTGTCCGCACATTCCCGGACATGGATCCACGCACTTCTGGTTGACACAGGCTCGCGACCTGGGACAGTCCGAATTAATAACACACTCGGGGCGGCACTCGACATACGGATCGCCAAAGTATTCCGGCAGACACTTGCAGGCGGCTGCCTGATTTCGCTCCTCGCACAGTGCATTCAAGCCGCACGGACTTGGGCGACAGGGTTGGATCACTTCAATGGGGGCTGTTAAGACGGGTCAGACAAGGGATTTGAGTATCTAACCGTAAAGAGAAACCATCACAAGAACCTACTCTCTATGATCTTATAGCAGCCGGAGAATGGATCGCCGGAGAAACCAGGTTCGCACATGCAAACCGGTGTATGCAGGCTGACATGGCAGAGGGCATTATTTCCACATGATCCGATGCAGGGATCGGCACAACGAGCATTGACGCAGGCCATTCTGGCCGGACACTCGGAATTGATGCTGCACTCTGGTCGACAACCCGGTGGTCGTCCTATGTAATTGGTTACGCAGGAGCATACGGCTCCACTGCTCGAAACTTGACACTGGGAGTTGGGTCCACATGGTGACGGCACACAGGGATTGGACGGAACAATGGGATCGGCTGGGATTGGTGGTGGTTCTACAAGTATGATACTTTCAGTTGGAAACAATCCAAGGGGGAGACAAACCGATAGGGAACCTACTTCTTTCAGGCACGCACTGGTGGAACGGATCCCCGGTGTACCCATCGTAGCAACTGCAGATTGGCGAGTGATTGGTGCATCGACAACGGGCGTTGAAGCCACATGTGCCGGGGCAGGGATCTTTGCAACGTTGGTTTATGCAGGCCCTATCTGAAGGACACTCCGCACTGGTCATGCACTCTGGCTTGCAGTTGGGTGGAGCGCCCATGTAGTCTGGCAGGCAGGCACACACGGGTCGGTCCCTAACCACATGACAAGTACTGAAGAGGCCACACGGCGAGGGTCTACAAGGGTCTTTGGGCAGGGGCAGGTACATATCTAAATGTGGGGAAGGTCAAAGCAGTTAGATACAAACTTTTGGTCCAAGAGGTGTTAAAAAGGCTGGGTCGATTTGTTTCGAAGAACCTTGTCTAAGAATGTTTCCTCCTTGAATGTATTTAAAGCAAGGCTGCTCTCGATTATGTGCACAGAATAGGGACTTGTGAGATGCTGGTCACTCGGCGCTATACAACAACAATTACGTTAAGCTTTTTCCCATTGCTTATCCAAATTAAATTTGTTCTTGTCTTTTCATCGATTTTTTAACTTTTTTTTTCTTTTTGTTGGTAAATGCACTGTCATACGGCAGTTTTGAGCAGCCGTGATTTAAAGAACTTCCATCGACTTTAAAGAAATCTGACTGATATTTTAACTACAAATCTTCTTCTATACAAGTCGACCCACCCCAGGAAAGAGTCATACTTGTGGGCCTTTCGACGCAAGCGCGGAGTGGATTGCCGGTAAAACCAGGCTCACAGCTGCACACGGGTTGATGGTGGGCCACCCGACAGATGGCATTAAATCCACAGGCATTGGCACAAGGATCGCGGCACTTCATGTTAATACAGGCCCGACTGCCGGGACAGTCGCTATTCTGCACGCACTCCGGGCGGCAGTTGATGTACGGATCACCGAAGTAGTTCTGAATGCACGAGCAGGAGCCGGCTCCATTGCGCACGCGACAAATGGCATTGGCACCACATGGCGATGGGTAGCATGGGTCGGAGGGTGGATCTGGCACCACGACTGTCATGGTCATGAAAATAGCAAGCAGGCAATGCGGATGCATACAGAGGAATGTACAAACAAAATAGGCTTAAGACTAAATAATAACACTAAAAATAATAATAAATAGATAGATACATAGATGAAGGCAGTAATATGTACACAATACGAGGAACATGCATAAGATGTACACCACAATACCAATACTTCTAGAGCACCACTGAAAGGAACATTTAACATTAAGGGCGCGTCTCGAGCACAGATCTCTGCTCTTGGAAAGGATAGCAAATAGTCTGAAGGTATGTACTCACTCTCACGCATTCTGCAGGCGGTGTACGGATCACCTTCGAAGCTCTCAATGCAACTGCACTTGGGTTGGTGGTGCTGAGTGGAGCAGACGGCATTAAAGCCGCAAATGCCAATGCAAGGATCCTCGCATCGCTGACGTATGCACGCCCGATTCGAAGGACAATCTTGGTTAATCACACATTCCGGTCGGCAGTTGGGCGGGGCCCCGAACATTCCAGGGGCACAGGAGCACTCCGCTCTGCTGTTCACATTGCGACAAATGGAGTTGGAGCCACATGGGCTGGGCAGGCAGGGATCCACATTGCGTGTCGGTTCTGGTGCTGCTGAGAGAATTGAATAATAAATTTCGATTCAAAAATGTGAATAATCTTTCTACTTACGTTTTGGGACACATTGCTCAAACGGATCGCCAACATAATTGGCTGGGCAGGAGCAGATGGGGTTGTGGTTGCTAACTTGACATTTGGCATTGAATCCGCAGGTCTCGGCACATGGATCCGTACACTTTTGGTTGATGCAGGCCTGATTCTGGGCACACTCCGAGCTGACCACACATTCGGGTCTGCACTGAGGCGGGGCTCCAAAGTATCCAACCTGGCAACTGCACGTGGGATGTCCCTCGACGGTTCGACAGATGCTATTGGGTCCACATGGATTTGGCTCACACACGCTCACGGGTCTGACAATCGGCACGCGCTTGCATCCTTCGAAGGGATTACCCTCGAATCCTCGGGTACAACTGCAAGAGGGCAAGTGGTTAACCACCGCGCACTCGGCATTTGGACCGCAGGCAGCCGTGCAGGGATCGCGACAGTGCTGCTTTATGCAGGCCAGCGATGAAGGACACTCCGCGCTGTAGATACATTCCGGACGACATCCGGTGCTGTAGGGATCGCCATTGTAGGGCTCAATGCAACTACAGCGAGCGGCGTTATTGTGAGGCGTGCACACAGCATTCTCAGCACATGGATTGGGGTAGCACGGATCGATGTGGTCTCCTGAATTGGATAAAAAAAACATTTGGATTTGGAATATATCTCCTTATATTGGAATTAACAGTAGACTACTCACTGTCTGTAATTTTCTTGGAGCAGCCAATGAAGGCATCTCCCTCGTAGTCCTCATCGCAGCTGCAGTGGGCTGAGTGGGCGATGACCGTACAACGGGCATTGTGTCCACATATGTTGGCACACGGATTCTGGCACTTCTCCTGGATGCAGGCCTTGTCCGACGGACACTCGCTGCTCAGCGTGCACTCCGGCCGGCAAAACGGCGGAGTGCCAATGTAGTTGGCCACGCACGAACAGACAGGTCGGTTTTGTTTGATCTGGCATATGGAGTTGGGTCCGCAAGGGGATGGCACGCATGGGTTCTTTGGCACAGCGATGTCGCGACCTGGATCCTGAATAGGTGAGCAGGCCACGAATGGATCGCCATCGAAGTTTTGCTCACAGGAACAGATCGGGTTGTGGTTGAGCACTTCGCAGCGGGCTCCACCTCCACAGATACCCGGACAGGGATCGGCGCACCTCTGATTCAGACAGGCCTGGTTAGGAGCACACTCCGAGCTGACCACGCACTCAGGCTGGCAGACTGGTGGGGCTCCCTTAAAGTTCGGCAGGCAGGAACAGGCTGCATAGCCATCTGGGGTGGCCTTGCAACGCGAATTCGGTCCACAGGGCGATGGTTCACATGGATTTGGTCGCACTGGAGGTGGCAGGTAAAAGGGGTTACAGGCAATGGCTGCATCACCACTGTATCCCTCGGCACAGATGCAAACTGGGGCATGGTTAACCACGCGGCATACGGCATTGATGCCACACACTCCGGCACAAGCCTCCACGCACTTGGAGTTTAGGCAGGCCTTCTCCGCAGGGCAGTCACTATTCAGGACGCACTCTGGCCGACAGCCGATATGCGGGTCTCCAAAGTAACCCTTACGGCACACGCAGGCCAATCCACTGTGCTGACGCTTGCACTCCGCATTGGCACCGCAGTGGAGCTTGGCGCAGCTTGGTTGTGGTGGTGGCTCAATTACCGACAGTGTCGTACACTGTTCGTACGGGTTGCCAAAGAGTCCCGTGGAACAAGCGCAGACAGGGTTATGCTCGTAAACATTACACACTGCATTCCGTCCGCAGGATCCGGGGCAGGGATCCTGACAGCGTTGTCCCAAACAGGCACGATCGAACGGACAGTCAGAGTTGGCCACACACTCCGGTCGACAGCGGGGGTTCTGTTGGGCATTGGGTCCGAAGCAGGGATCGCAAAGGGCAACTCCATCGCCGAACACCGAGCAGACGTCATGGGGTCCACAGGGCGACGGGGCACACGGATCCCGCGACACGTTCTTTAGCACTCCAATGGCAACGCACTGTAAAAAGGCATCGCCAACAAATCCGTCCAAGCAAAGACATACTGGCGTGTGCTGGCGTACATTACATATGGCATTAATGCCACATATAGCTCCGGCACAAGGATCCACGCACTTGTGGTTGATGCACGACAAGGTCTCACCGCAATCGGAGTTGATGTCGCACTCTGGCTGGCATCCCGACTGCGGATCACCCAGGTAACCTGGGATGCACGAGCAAACAGCACGGTTGTTCAACAGCTTACATTCGCTATTCCGGCCACACGGGCTGGGAACGCATGGATTCGTCTTGGGATGGTCCAGTGCATAGCAGCGAACTCCTGGGTTGCCAGTCAATCCAGAATTACATGAGCAAACTGGGTGATGTTCCTCCACCCGGCAGTGGGCCCCTTGGCCACAGGCTCCAGGACAGGGATCGTAGCAGCGGTAGCCCATGCAGGCCTTGCTGTTCGGGCAATCGGCGTCCACTTGGCACTCGTACCCGTGGCAGCCGATCAGCGAAGTGGGATCACCGGACAAGCCATCGGGACAAACGCAGGCGGTTTGTCCATCGCCGGCCACCACGCAGTTGGCATTCGGTCCGCAAGGATTGGGATCGCAAACGGTGCGACTTGGTTCACGGCATCCTTGGTAGGCATCTCCCACATATCCGGAGCGACAGTAGCACTCTTCGCGATTTCCAGCCACATAGCAGTCGGCATTTCGGCCACATGGTCCTGGCTGGCAGAGCTCAATGGTAACGGCTGGCTTGTCGCACAGCCTGAAAGGATTTCCAATCTTGTTGTCCGGACAGTAGCACACGGGCTGACGTGATGAATCGCAAATGGCACCAGTTCCACAAGGGTTGGGGTCACACGGGTTAATGGGCTCCACACAGCCACGAATGGTGTTTGGACTCTCCACATAGTTGGGCAGACAGGTGCACTTGGAGAAACCGTTGCTGAGTACGGAGCACTGGGTATTCGGACCGCAAGGCGAAGGATCGCAGGGATTCGAAGGTAACTCGCAAGGAATCGACGGCGGCTGACCCTCGTACTCTGGCAGGCAGAAGCAAATCGGGTTGCCATCTACGCGACGGCATCCGGAATTGGGACCACAGGGATTCGGTGAGCACTCATCTCCTTCCGGAACTAAGAAGGTTTTTAGATAAGGGAGTTAAATAAGTTACAATGTTTGTTTCCGGGAAAACAATGTGTTATACAGAAATCAAACCAAATATTAAGACAAAACTCACTGCAATTTTTAAACGGATTTCCGGTTAGTCCCTTGGGGCAGTAGCAGATGGGGTTGCCATTGTCCAGCTCACACAGGGCATTTAAGCCACATGGATTGGGATCGCATGGGTCTCGAGGCGGACTGCAGCCCACCTGAGGATTTCCGGTGTAGCCAGGAGGGCATTTGCACACCCCACGATGGTTGACCACATCGCAGAGGGCAAAGGCTCCACACTGGCAGGGCGATGAGCACTTTCCGTTGATGCAGGCCTGATTGAAGTCGCACTCAGAATCGGAACGGCAGCCTTGACTAGGCAGACATTGCACATAGGCGTTGCCCAGGAAACCGGGCAGGCAGCGACAATCAGTTCCGTGGTTCACAGGAATACACTCGGCATTCTCGCCACAGGAGTCCTCCTGGCAGGGATTAATGCAGCGCCGGTTAAGGCGATCGCAGAGCTTCGTCGGCGGACAGTCCTCATTGTATTGGCAGACATGGGGACGTGCTGTGTTTTTTTGGTTAGGGTTACGGTGCGATTCGTTTGGATCGGTGGGTGTATTTATATTTTGTTGTTTGGTTTTAGAGTTGAATTGGTGTCGGGACGGTACAAGTATTATACATGTGTCGAGGTGTACGGGGGTTTGTACAGTGTATGAAAGAGAAAGATTTTCGGAAATAAGATATTGTGACACATTAGCAAAGGATTTCTTGGAGGACAACATAGGTGCGCCATCGTGTTGATCAAGGGTATACTAACCTGGCTGGCAGCCAACAAATCCATTGCCCTGGAAGCCATCCGAACAGCTGCAATCGGCAGCATGGTTGCTGTTGATGCAAACAGCATTTGTGGCACAAGGATCATGAACATCGCATGGATGCTGGCAGAGCTGATTGATGCACGCTTCCGTGACTCCGCAGTCCGAATTGTCAGTGCATTCAACTGTAAGTTAATTCACATTTATTAATTATTGTCCCGAGAAAGCGTGGTTAAAGAATTGGTAGTTCAGCCCATGCCAATGAAGTTGTTGATTAATTGATTAGTATCTTACTTGAGGTTTGAGTGGTTACACATTTGACCATCGGATTGCCCTCATGACCCTGAGGACAGGTGCAAACCGGTCGATGACTCTTGGCCGTGCACTTGGCACTCGCGGCACAAATCTTGGCAAACTCGCACGGATCCTGGCACACCCCCATGTAACAGGCCTCGCTCTCAATGCAGTCGTTGTTAGATTGACAGGGCTCGGGTGTTTTCGGTGAACCCGGCGGCGCTACTTGTTATAAAGGATTTAGTGAGTTAAATAGTTAATACAATGATGGTGACTTTTTAATCAAATTAAACGAAAAATATGTACAGGGGCTATGCTAAGTATGTACAATTTTTTTACAACTAAATTAGTTGGTAATGCCAGAAAACGAGCCCTATACATAAACATTTATGTACCACTAAACAGTATTAGTGCCACTTTGGGATTAAGAAAATAGCTGTTTTTAGTAGTTAACATTATAACAGTTAAATATGACCTTAGCATACTTTAATTATAGCCCTTGGAAGTATTCAATCTGAATTTTGTATCGTACTAAGGGTACAATCCCAAAGTGGCGTGCTTGTAACATATAAAGTTAATATACCTTTCTTACGGCAATGCCCCAGCTTACAGTGCTCGTTAGGGGCACAGTTAGTATCTACTGTACATGGGTTAATTAATGAGATGTCAGTGGTGTTGCCCAGTGGGGCAATCATGGTGTTGGTGCTGTAGACCTCCGTGGTGGTGCCCTCCGTGGTCGGCAATTCGATCGGCCATGCCGTCGTGGTGTCTGGAACTTCGTTGGAAGTATCTAGCCTGGTGGTCTTCATTTTGGGCGTTGTAGTGGTCCGCCTTTGACTGTCACTTATAATATCTTCGCCCCGCAACGTCGTCGTCTGGATCGGGGGCCTCGGAGTTGGTGTATCGGTGATATTGTTCTCACCATCGCGGTAGCGCCTTGTGGCATCGGTGTGGGAGGTGGTGCTTTCTGTGTCTGGTTTTTGGCTCTTACTGGTCTGGTTAGTAGCGCTTGTGATTGTGCTCGATTCAGTGCTAGTGGAGGAAGTGGTAGTAGTGGTTGTGGTCGTAGTGGTGGTGGTGTTTCTTGTGGTGACCCTTGTGGTAGTCGGCGTCGTTTTGACGCCTGTGTTTGGGTTAGCTGTTGTTCTTGGTTTCGTTGGTATCTTGGTAGTTGTGGAGTTCTTGGTAGTAATAGTTGTTATTGTTACATTAGCTAAGGAGAGAGATGTATTTACATGGGTAACGGGAGGTTAATTTATATTAGAATATGTACACAGTGTATTTACACTTAACACTAGGAGATTTAAGTTGATTAAGGTGGACAACTGCCAGTAGAACTTACCCTTTATGCAAGCACCGGTTGTGGGATCACAGTTTGCGCCTGGTGGACAATGCTCGCAGCCAGGCGTGCGACCATGTTCTATATAGTTAAAATGTTTATCATTTGAGATCGGTCTTCCTTGGGATATTTTAATCTGAAAACTGGGACTCACCGGCTGAGCACAACGGCTGATGGTTAAGAACACGGCAATCCTCATTACGGCTGCAGGGATTACTGTAGGTGCAAGGATCCACGCAAAGAGCATTAATGCACGCCTGCTGGGAGGGGCACTCATCACTCGATGCGCAACCGATTTCTGTTCGTGCGTTTAAGGCAGAGGACATTAATGCATTAGTTCAGATAGTTTGAGCAGTTTTATCTTAGCACATATGTGCCTTATTATAAGGTCGTTATAATTTAAGTCATTCCTTTTATTTAGGTCAAGAATCCTGTTCGGTAGGTAGTTTTCTTTTTTAATTTTTTTCAATGCAGTTAGTACAACTTTTTCGTTTAATATAAAATCCTTATTCTAACATTTCAACTCCAGATTCAAGCAAACTAAATACTATGTAGCAGGAATTAGCATTAGTTATATATATTTTTGTTTTTGGCAGTTGCTTTAAACATCATATACACATGCAAAAGCATTAATTGATTAAGTGCACACCATTATTAGCTAAGGTTTTATATTGTTAATAATCCAAATACCACATGCAACATATTTAACTACGGACTAAACACTTACGATACATGATTAACGACAACGAGTAAGTTCTAAATATAACAAAATCAACACAGATTAGAACATATTTGAAAAGTGTCGGGCTGAGAAACAAAACATGCTAGTTGAGATCATTCAAAGACTTAACGAAAAACATTCAAAGTGGTGTTGACAAGTTGATGACAAAGGGTTGGATGATGACTTCTGCAGCAGGCATTCAGGGTGACAACAAGCAGGCAACTATCATGAACGAGCAACATTGAAACACAAATCGACATGCATACGACTGCGGAAGGGGCAGACTACCAAAAATTGGCATTCGATCAAAAGCTTCTTTGATGGCCACACAAAGTTCGAACTATCTCGGGTGCTGCCCGTGGTGAAGAGATCGGTGGGTGAAGGTGCAAGGCTTTTTACGAAATGCAGCCAGAGAAGCAGTAAGAAAAGGGGTAAAAAAGACAAATGCATTTGAAAAAGTCGAGAACAAAGAACACACGGGAATTGCGGGAAATAATCCAAATGATTTCATGCAAGGTGCCCGCACAATTCAAATGGCTGGTCATACATATATATGTGCCACAAGAAGGATAATGGCTGGAAATCCAAAAGAAGAGGAAGAAAACATGACATCCAACTGAAGTAGGCTACTACAATTTGCCAGTTATGTGATTGGCGTTGAAAGTAGTCGGCGATGCCACGATGCCAAGTTTACCGCAACCCTGTGGTTCCTTGCAATTCATTTGTAATGATTCAATAACAAAACTTACAACTTATATACACAACTTTAGTTACCTGCTTTCATAGAGCAATCGGGTCTATTTACATCATCGGCGGTATCACAGAAGCACAATGTGGTGTGGTTTAATGTACGACAAATAGTCAGATTCTGCACAGTGCAGATATTGGTAAAGTATTCGCAAGGGGATATGCACAGCCCTCCTAAGCAAGTCTGGTCGTCTGAGCATTCGTAATCTGTTCTGCAGTTCTTTTCAAATTCTGTCGTTGGGCTATCTGTCACAGTAAGGTCTGTCGCAATAGGCGTTGTTGATGCAACGGGTTTCAAAACCGATATAGGAGTGGATTCGTTTAAAACAGGAAAAATAGTAGTGATTGGCTGAACTTTTTCTGATAAGGTGTAATCAAATGTAGTAAGGTCAACAGATTCCGCAGTTGAACTTTTATCAGTTGGTGTATATGTAGTTGTTTCATGAGTTTTTGATGTGGGTTTTTCGAAACTTTCTGGTGGAATAGTTGTATCCGTTGCCACTGCAGTTGTCATGAAACTCGGAGATGTACCAATCGTAATATTAAAGCTCGTTTGGGCCGTGGTGGTTGAGCCGGTAGTTTCCAATTTAGCTTGACTATAAGCAGGTTCTGTAGTTGGTACAGTTGGGACTTCTCTTGTAGATTCTGTAGTGTGTTTAGTCATTCGTACGGCTGTTGTACCCGGAGGTAAAGTCGTGGGTGTTTCGCGACTATAGGGTAGAGTAGTTCCATCCGAGGACTCCGTAGAAAGATTAGTACCGTCAGTAGCCCTTTCAGTTGTTTCTTCGATTAGAAATGTGGATGTCTGTTCCGTCACTTGCCCACGTGTTGTACCAATCGGAATGTTTGTGGTTGTTTCAGGGGTGAGTGTCGAGACAGTAGTTCTTAATGATGATGGCCCAAGAGTGGACCCTGTAGTTGGTACTTCTCTTGTGGATTCTGTTGTTTGTTGAGTCGTTCGTCCGGGTGTTGTACCCGGAGGTAAAGACGTGGGTGATTCGCGACTCTGGGGTAGAGTAGTTCCATCCGTGGACTCTGAAGAAAGAGTAGTACCGTCAGAAGCCCTTTCAGTTGTCCCTTCGCTTAGAGATTTGGATGTCTGTTCTGTCATTTGCCCACGTGTTGTACCAATCGGAATGTTTGTGGTTGTTTCAGGGGTGAGTGTCGGGACAGTAGTTCTTGGTGGCCCAAGAGTTGACCTATCAATAGACCCTGTAGTTGGTACTCCTCTTGTAGATTCTGTCGTTTGTTGAGTCATTCGTCCGGGGGTTGTACCCGGAGGTAAAGTCGTGGGTGTTTCGCGACTCTGGGGTAGAGTAGTTCCATCCGTGGACTCTGAAGAAAGAGTAGTACCGTCAGAAGCCCTTTCAGTTGTCCCTTCGCTTAGAGATTTGGTCGTCTGTTCCGTCACTTGCCCACGTGTTGTACCAATCGGAATGTTTGTGGTCGCTTCAGGGGTGAGTAACGGGACAGTAGTTCTTAATGATGATGGCCCAAGAGTGGATCTATCAATAGGCCCTGTAGTTGGTACTTCCCTTGTGGATTCTGTCGTTTGTTCAGTCATTCGTCCGGGTGTTGTACCCTGAGGTAAAGTCGTGGGTGTATCGCGACTTTCGGGTAGAGTACTTCTATCCACGGATTCTGAAGAAATAGTAGTACCGTCAGAAGCCCTTTCAGTTTTCCCTTCGGTTAGAGATGTGGTTGTCTGTTCCGTCACTTGCCCAAGTGTTGTACCAATCGGAATGTTTGTGGTTGTTTCAGGGGTGAGTGTCGGGACAGTAGTTCTTGGTGGCCCAAGAGTTGACCTATCAATAGGCCCTGTAGTTGGTACTCCTCTTGTAGATTCTGTCGTTTGTTGAGTCATTCGTCCGGGTGTTGTACCCGGAGGTAAAGTCGTGGGTGTTTCGCGACTTTGGGGTAGAGTAGTTCCATCCGTGGACTCTGTAGAAAGATTAGTACCGTCAGTAGCCCTTTCAGTTGTTTCTTCGATTAGAGATGTGGATGTCTGTTCCGTCACTTGTCCACGTGTTGTACCAATCGGAATGTTTGTGGTTGTTTCAGGGGTGAGTGTCGGGACAGTAGTTCTTGGTGGCCCAAGAGTTGACCTATCAATAGGCCCTGTAGTTGGTACTCCTCTTGTAGATTCTGTCGTTTGTTGAGTTATTCGTCCGGGTGTTGTACCCGGAGGTAAAGTCGTAGGTGTTTTGTGACTTTGGGGTAGAGTAGGTCCATCCGTTGACTCTAAAGAAAGAGTAGTACCGTCAGTAGCCCTTTCAGTTGTTTCTTCGATTAGAGATGTGGATGTCTGTTCCGTCACTTGTCCACGTGTTGTACCAATCGGAATGTTTGTGGTTGTTTCAGGGGTGAGTGTCGGGACAGTAGTTCTTGGTGGCCCAAGAGTTGACCTATCAATAGGCCCTGTAGTTGGTACTCCTCTTGTAGATTCTGTCGTTTGTTGAGTTATTCGTCCGGGTGTTGTACCCGGAGGTAAAGTCGTAGGTGTTTTGTGACTTTGGGGTAGAGTAGTTCCATCCGTTGACTCTAAAGAAAGAGTAGTACCGTCAGAAGCCATTTCAGTTGTTTCTTCGCTTAGAGATTTGGTCGCCTGTACCGTCACTTGCCCACGTGTTGTACCAATCGGAATGTTTGTGGTTGTTTCAGGGGTGAGTGTCGGGACAGTAGTTCTTAATGATGATGGCCCAAGAGTGGACCTATCAACAGGCCCTGCAGTTGGTACTTCCATTGTGGATTCTGTCGTTTGTTCAGTCATTCGTCCAGGTGTTGTACCCGGAGGTAAAGTCGTGGGTGTTTCGCGACTTTGGAGTAGAGTAGTTCCATCCGTGGACTCCGTAGAAAGATTAGAACCGTCAGAAGCCCTTTCAGTTGTTTCTTCGCTTAGAGATTTGGTCGCCTGTTCCGTCACTTGCCCACGTGTTGTACCAATCGGAATGTTTGTGGTTGTTTCAGGAGTGAGTGTCGGGACAGTAGTTCTTAATGATGATGACCCAAGAGTGGACCTATCAACAGGCCCTGCAGTTGGTACTTCCATTGTGGATTCTGTCGTTTGTTCAGTCATTCGTCCGGGTGTTGTACCCTGAGGTAAAGTCGTGGGTGTATCGCGACTTTCGGGTAGAGTACTTCTATCCACGGATTCTGAAGAAATAGTAGTACCGTCAGAAGCCCTTTCAGTTGACCCTTCGGTTAGAGATGTGGTTGTCTGTTCCGTCACTTGTCCACGTGTTGTACCAATTGGAATGTTTGTGGTTGTTTCAGGGGTGAGTGTAAGGACAGTAGTTCTTAATGATGATGACCCAAGAGTGGACCTATCAACAGGCCCTGCAGTTGGTACTTCCATTGTGGATTCTGTCGTTTGTTCAGTCATTCGTCCGGGTGTTGTACCCTGAGGTAAAGTCGTGGGTGTATCGCGACTTTCGGGTAGAGTACTTCTATCCACGGATTCTGAAGAAATAGTAGTACCGTCAGAAGCCCTTTCAGTTGACCCTTCGGTTAGAGATGTGGTTGTCTGTTCTGTCACTTGCCTATGTGTTGTACCAATCGGAATGTGTGTGGTTGTTTCAGGGGTGAGTGTCTGGACAGTAGTTCTTAATGATGATGGCCCAAGAGTGGACATATCAATAGCCCCTGTAGTTGGTACTTCTCTTGTAGATTCTGTCGATTCTTCAGTCATTGGTCCGGGTGCTGTACCCGGAGGTAAAGTCGGGGGTGTTTCGCTACTCTGGGGTAGAGTAGTTCCATCCGTTGACTCTGAAGAAAGAGTAGTACCGTCAGAAGCCCTTTCAGTTGTCCCTTCGCTTAGAGATTTGGTCGTCTGTTCCGTCACTTGCCCACGTGTTGTACCAATCGGAATGTTTGTGGTCGCTACAGGGGTGAGTAACGGGACAGTAGTTCTTAATGATGATGGCCCAAGAGTGGATCTATCAATAGGCCCCGTACTTGGTACTTCCCTTGTGGATTCTGTCGTTTGTTCAGTCATTCGTCCGGGTGTTGTACCCTGAGGTAAAGTCGTGGGTGTATCGCGACTTTCGGGTAGAGTACTTCTATCCACGGATTCTGAAGAAATAGTAGTACCGTCAGAAGCCCTTTCAGTTGTCCCTTCGGTTAGAGATGTGGTTGTCTGTTCCGTCACTTGCCCACGTGTTGTACCAATTGGAATGTTTGTGGTTGTTTCAGGGGTGAGTGTAGGGACAGTAGTTCTTAATGATGATGGCCCAAGAGTGGACCTATCAACAGGCCCTGCAGTTGGTACTTCCATTGTGGATTCTGTCGTTTGTTCAGTCATTCGTCCTGGTGTTGTACCCGGAGGTAAAGTCGTGGGTATTTCGCGACTTTCGGGTAGAGTATTTCCATTCGTGGATTCTGAAGAATGAGTAGTAGCATCAGAAGCCCTTTCAGTTGTCCCTTCGCTTAGAGATTTGGTCGTCTGTTCCGTCACTTGCCCACGTGTTGTACCAATCGGAATGTTTGTGGTTGTTTCAGGGGTGAGTGTCGGGACAGTAGTTCTTAATGATGATGGCCCAAGAGTGGACCTATCAATAGGCCCTGTAGTTGGTACTTCTCTTGTAGATTCTGTCGTTTGTTGAGTCATTCGTCCGGGTGTTGTACCCGGAGGTAAAGTCGTGGGTGTTTCGCGACTTTGGGGTAGAGTAGTTCCATCCGTGGACTCTGTAGAAAGATTAGTACCGTCAGTAGCCCTTTCAGTTGTTTTTTCGATTAGAGATGTGGTTGTCTGTTCCGTAACTTGCCCACGTGTTGTACCAATCGGAATGTTTGTGGTTGTTTCAGGGGTGAGTGTCGGGACAGTAGTTCTTATTGACGATGGCCCAAGAGTGGACCTATCAATAGCCCCTGTAGTTGGTACTTCTCTTGTAGATTCTGTCGATTCTTCAGTCATTGGTCCGGTTGCTGTACCCGGAGGTAAAGTCGGGGGTGTTTCGCTACTCTGGGGTAGAGTAGTTCCATCCGTTGACTCTGAAGAAAGAGTTGTACCGTCAGAAGCCCTTTCAGTTGTTTCTTCGCTTAGAGATTTGGTCGCCTGCTCCGTCACTTGCCCACGTGTTGTACCAATCGGAATGTTTGTGGTTGTTTCAGGGGTGAGTGTCGGGACAGTAGTTCTTAATGATGATGGCCCAAGAGTGGATGTATCAATAGGCCCT
Source organism: Drosophila gunungcola (assembly GCF_025200985.1). NCBI lineage: Eukaryota > Metazoa > Arthropoda > Insecta > Diptera > Drosophilidae > Drosophila > Drosophila gunungcola. The sequence goes on from NW_026453197.1 coordinate 12,187,837, forward strand.
GTGGTTGGTACTTCTCTTGTAGATTCGGTCGTTTGTTGAGTCATTCGTCCGGGTGTTGTACCCGGAGGTAAAGTTGTGGGTGTTTTGGGACTTTGGGGTAGAGTAGTTCCATCCGTGGACTCTGTAGAAAGATTAGAACCGTCAGTAGCCCTTTCAGTTGTTTCTTCGATTAGAGATGTGGTTGTCTGTTCCGTCTCTGTAGAAAGATTTTCGCGACTTTCGGGTAGAGTATTTCCATCCGTGGATTCTGAAGAAAGAGTAGTACCATCAGAAGCCCTTTCAGTTGTCCCTTCGCTTAGAGATTTGGTCGTCAGTTCCGTCACTTGCCCACGTGTTGTACCAATTGGAATGTTTGTGGTTGTTTCAGGGGTGAGAGTAGGGACAGTAGTTCTTAATGATGATGGCCCAAGAGTGGACCTATCAATAGGCCCTGTAGTTGGTACCTCCCTTGTCGATTCTGTCGTTTGTTCAGTTATTCGTCCGGGTGTTGTACCCGGAGGTAAAGTCGTGGGTGTTTCGCGACTATGGGGTAGAGTAGTTCCATCCTTGGACTCCGTAGAAAGATTAGTACCGTCAGTAGTCCTTTCAGTTGTTTCTTCGATTAGAGATGTGGTTGTCTGTTCTGTCACTTGCCTATGTGTTGTACCAATCGGAATGTGTGTGGTTGTTTCAGGGGTGAGTGTCTGGACAGTAGTTCTTAATGATGATGGCCCAAGAGTGGACATATCAATAGGCCCTGTAGTTGGTACTTCTCTTGTAGATTCTGTCGATTGTTCAATCATTCGTCCGGGTGTTGTACCCGGAGGTAAAGTCGTGGGTGTTTCGCGACTTTGGGGTAGAGTAGTTCCATCAGTGGATTCTGTAGAAAGATTAGTACCGTCAGTAGCCCTTTCAGTTGTTTCTTCGATTAGAGATGTGGTCGTCTGTTCCGTCACTTGCCCACGTGTTGTACCAATCGGAATGTTTGTGGTCGCTTCAGGGGTGAGTAACGGGACAGTAGTTCTTAATGATGATGGCCCAAGAGTGGACCTATCAATAGGCCCTGTAGTTGGTACTTCCCTTGTGGATTCTGTCGTTTGTTCAGTCAGTCGTCCGGGTGTTGTACCCGGAGGTAAAGTCGTGGGCGTTTCGCGACTTTCGGGTAGAGTATTTTCAACCGTGGATTCTGAAGAAAGAGTAGTAACATCAGAAGCCCTTTCAGTTGTCCCTTCGCTTAGAGATTTGGTCGTCTGTTCCGTCACTTGCCTACGTGTTGTTTCAATCGGAATGTTTCTGGTCGTTTCAGGGGTGAGTAACGGGACAGTAGTTCTTAATGATGATGGCCCAAGAGTGGACCTATCAATAGGCCCTGTAGTTGGTACTTCACTTGTGGATTCTGTCGTTTGTTCAGTCATTCGTCCGGGTGTTGTACCCGGAGGTGAAGTCGTGTGTATTTCGCGACTTTCGGGTAGAGTACTTCCATCCACTGATTCTGAAGAAATAGTAGTACCGTCAGAAGCCCTTTCAGTTGTCCCTTCGCTTAGAGATTTGGTCGTCTGTTCCGTCACTTGCCCACGTGTTTTACCAATCGGAATGTTTGTGGTCGTTTCAGGGGTGAGTAACGGGACAGTAGTTCTTAATGATGATGGCCCAAGAGTGGACCTATCAATAGGCCCTGTAGTTGGTACTTCCCTTGTGGATTCTGTCGTTTGTTCAGTCATTCGTCCGGGTGTTGTACCCGGAGGTAAAGTCGTGGGTGTTTCGCGACTTTCGGGTAGAGTACTTCCATCCACGGATTCTGAAGAAAGGGTAGTACCGTCAGAAGCCCTTTCAGTTGTCCCTTCGCTTAGAGATGTGGTTGTCTGTTCCGTCACTTGCCCACGTGTTGTACCAATCGGAATGTTTGTGGTTGTTTCAGGGGTGAGTGTCGGGACAGTAGTTCTTAATGATGATGGCCCAAGAGTGGACCTATCAATAGGCCCTGTAGTTGGTACTTCTCTTGTAGATTCTGTCGTTTGTTGAGTCATTCGTCCGGGTGTTGTTCCCGGAGATAAAGTCGTGGGTGTTTCGCGACTTTCGGGTAGAGTACTTCCATCCACTGTTTCTGAAGAAATAGTAGTACCGTCAGAAGCCCTTTCAGTTGTCCCTTCGCTTAGAGATTTGGTCGTCTGTTCCGTCACTTGCCTATGTGTTGTACCAATCGGAATGTTTGTGGTTGTTTCAGGGGTGAGTGTCGGGACAGTAGTTCTTAATGATGATGGACCAAGAGTGGACATATCAATAGGCCCTGTAGTTGGTACTTCTCTTGTAGTTTCTGTCGATTGTTCAATCATTCGTCCGGGTGTTGTAGTTCCACCCGTGGACTCTGTAGAAAGATTAGTACCGTCAGTAGCCCTTTCAGTTGTTTCTTCGATTAGAGATGTGGTTGTCTGTTCTGACACTTGCCCACGTGTTGTACCAATCGGAATGTTTGTGGTTGTTTCAGGGGGGAGTGTCGGGACAGTAGTTCTTAATGATGATGGCCCAAGAGTGGACATATTAATAGGCCCTGTAGTTGGTACTTCTCTTGTAGATTCTGTCGATTGTTCAATCATTCGTCCGGGTGTTGTAGTTCGATCCGTGGACTCTGTAGAAAGAGTAGTACCATCAGAAGCTCTTTCAGTTGTCCCTTCGCTTAGAGATTTGGTCGTCTGTTCCGTCACTTGCCCATGTGTTGTACCAATCGGAATGTTTGTGGTCGTTTCAGGGGTGAGTGTCGGGATAATAGTTCTTAATGATGATGGCCCAAGAGTGGACTTATCAATAGGCCCTGTAGTTGGTACTTCCCTTGTGGATTCTGTCGTTTGTTCAGTCATTCGTCCGGGTGTTGTACCCGGAGGTAAAGTCGTGGGTGTTTCGCGACTTTCGGGTAGAGTACTTCCATCCACGGATTCTGAAGAAAGGGTAGTACCGTCAGAAGCCCTTTCAGTTGTCCCTTCGCTTAGAGATGTGGTTGTCTGTTCCGTCACTTGCCCACGTGTTGTACCAATCGGAATGTTTGTGGTTGTTTCAGGGGTGAGTGTCGGGACAGTAGTTCTTAATGATGATGGCCCAAGAGTGGACCTATCAATAGGCCCTGTAGTTGGTACTTCTCTTGTAGATTCTGTCGTTTGTTGAGTCATTCGTCCGGGTGTTGTACCCGGATGTAAAGTCGTGGGTGTTTCGCGACTCTGGGGTAGAGTAGCTTCATCCGTGGACTCTGAAGAAAGAGTAGTACCGTCAGTAGCCCTTTCAGTTGTTCTTTCGATTAGAGATTTGGTTGTCTGTTCTGTCACTTGCCCACGTGTTGTACCAATCGGAATGTTTGTGGTTGTTTCAGGGGTGAGTGTCGGTAAAGTAGTTCTTGGTGGCTCAAGAGTGGACCTATCAACAGGCCTTGTAATTGCTACTTCTCTTGTAGATTCTGTCGTAAGTTCATTTATTTGGAAACCCGTCACGGTTGTTTTATCAGTTTGTATATTGGTAATTTCTCCAGGAGTTGTTCGTGTAGGTATGGAGGACGACGCAGTGACATTTGCAGGTTGAGTAAAAGTGGTATCAATTGACAGTTGTTTTGTCGTTTTATACGATTCGGTTGTACTTGTGTATGAAACTGTTGTTTCATTTTCAGCTTCTATATCGGTAAAGCGAGTTCGCATTTCAGTTTGATTGGCCAGTTGCATAGCAGTGTATTTTATAGTGACAGAGTCCGTAGTCGTTTCAATTTTTTGGGTTGTAATGTCAACTGATTTTTCTGTTGGAATGCAGTTCGAGTCCGTCGTGTTTGAAAAGGAGGCTGGGCAAATACATATGGTAACCCTATGAGCTGATGTAACACACTTAACTGCGCCAGCACAGAAGGTGTGACAGGGATCGATACATTGACCTGACGATCCACATTGCTGCGCTTCACTGCAATCTTCGTTTGAGGTACAGTTGCCACCTGGCTTAGCTGCTTCAAATGTTCATGTTTACGTGTTTTTTACATATTTTTTGAGATTTTCGAGTGGAGTATTTGTACATATTTCAAAACAAAAGTGTAAGATTTAAAAAATAAAAAAATACGTTAAAATATTTACAAATATATACCAAATATAGGATAGAAGGTGTAAAGCTACAACAATAGGGAAGGTGCACTATATATACAGAGGGGCGTACCTAATCAAATACTGTTGAATATTTCGTTCTAACTCTCTTGCATACGGCTGCAAATGTAAACAAATATCGGAAGCTTTATAAACTATTATTTTACTGTTAATCAATTTTAAATTAGGAACGAACGCCTTTACTATTAGTTAGCTACATATTGGTGTTGAATTCGTTTAGGTTTACCATTAGTATTACATCTTATTACCGTTTATTTAGAATCATAGGTTAAGATTTCATAGTACAAGTATTCAGGAGGCTTTGATTAATAAATTGATTATTATCACTGTGAGCATGAGCGTGTGTGAATGTTCAGAAGAGTTTTCTTGTAATTGTGTCTTTATGTTATTGGTATTTTCTTTTGGTGACTTTAAACGACTTTCAGATCAATAATTGGACAACTCTTTTCATTTATGTGCTTCAGCCTTACACGCTGTGCTAGTGGCGAAAAGCATCTGACCGAGGGGTTATAATGTCGGTTGACTTGGACGTTCGGGTTGTAACTAAGCTTTGGGTAGGTAAGTTGACCATATCAAAAGGCGAAAGCTTGATACGGCTAAAGGCAGTTAATTTCTCAGACCTATGTACATTTACAACAAAATTTTTATGAAACAGATTGACAAGGCCCGAAACATTAAACAGATGGTAAGGTCTTTCGTCAATATATTTCGTCGGAAATATTTGTTTGTGCTTTATCGCTGTTTTCTTTTTTGTGAGGGGACAGACAATAAGACAGAGCTAGCAAAAGGTGAGAGCGTGTGTGAAAAGGCAGGAAACAAAGATAATCGAGACAGAACTTAAGGCACGTTCACTCGACAGAGAATTGAGTGATAGAGATTACGTTTGGTGCTTTACCTTTTTGGCATCCATTCTTGGCATCGGCTATAAATCCAGCTGGGCAGAATTTACATATCGGCTTGTGATCCTCGACAATGCATGGCGAGTTGGGTGCGCACGTGGCAAACTCGCACGGATCGATGCACTTAAGCTTCCGGCACGCCTGGCTAGCCGGACAACCGGCGTCGCGCAGGCATATGGATATTGAAGGCTGGCAATCGCGCATGCAAATGCAAACGGGCTTGTGGTTCTGGACCTCGCAAGACTTGTTTTCCGCACAGATCGCGGCTCGGCCCAGTGGTACGATGCACGGGTTTCGGCACTTACCATCCGCGCAGGCCATATTCGAGGCACAGTCATCATCGCGGTAGCACTCTCTTTTATCCGGGGCGCACGTCAGTTCCCCGTATTCATTAACTATGAATCCAGACTTGCAGATGCAAACTGGCTGGTGACGTCGCGTCTCGCACTTTTTGTTGCTCTCGCAGATGAAGAGCGGATTGTTACACGGATCCGTGCATTGGCCGTACTGGCCGCACTGCAACGTCTCCGGACACTCCGAGTCTCTGGAACATGGAATCTGCTCCTTGGTCTTGGCATCCGTATCGTCCGGCAGGCACTTGGGATCGGACTTGCACTCGATCTCTGGCCGACCGATGTGACAACTGGGGCAGGAGCAGCGCGGTCGATGCAGTACAGTTTTGCACAGCGCATTCAAACCACACACGCCACGCATTGTACAAGGATCGCTGCAGTGTCCTTGGAGGCATGACTTTTCACTGGGACAATCCGTATCTGAGTAGCATTGTTCGGTGTCTATAACATTACATCCAGGGCAGGGAAGAACGAGAGAGAGATAGACAGGAGTTGTTTGGTTGTTTAAATGTTAATCGTTGGTGGGTGCATTCAACTATTCGGTGGCATAAACGGTACGGTACGCTACTAAATAGATATATATTTTTTGGGGTATGGAAAAACATAAAAACGAAAGTGCGACATTGAAATCGTCGATTCAAAGTAGGGGCTTGAGTTTGATAGACGATAGTCTGGTGGAAATTTAAAGGGCTGATTGGGGTATTTGCATTTGACAGTGTAAACACATCATTTTAGAAACAAAAGTGGTGGGTGACTCGAATAAGACTTATAACTAAATGTTTCTAAAAACAAAAGGAGAAAACTTAAACAAGACAATATATGAGGAGTAAATTCCAGTTTTTTGGTTTTTGGGTTTTGATTTGGGCCTCTTTTTGCTTAAATGTTTTGTGTATTTTCTTGGTGTTTTGTGGGGTTGTGTGTATTGCTGTGGGTCGGTTTTTGTGTTCAATTAAGTGTCAGTGGGATTGTTGTGGACTCGATTTTAGGGTTCGGGGTATTGTGCATGAGGATTGTTAGAGTAAAAGAAAATTTTTAGCGGGGATTTTCAACAAGTTAAGATCAGAAACGGTGCGTTAAGAAATCAATAGGTAACGTAAGCGAAAAAAAAAATAATTAACTTAAAATCTTTGGCAGTTTCACTTAATTGGCTAAATGTAGTCAATTGGTGCAGTTAGATTAGACAGCAAACTAGAGCAAAAGTCGATTATATATTTGTTTGTCTTATTCAAATTGTAGAACTGTGAAGGGAACATCTCACAAAAACTAGGGTTGTATGTTTTTATTGACAGACCAAAACGATGCTTATCAATAATATTGGTTGCTTTTGATTTTTGTCATTTTTTGGTATGAGTTCGATAGACTATCGATTGGCGTACAAGTGAGCGAGTGAGGGTAGCAGTGAGAACAAGTGAGCATAGTTACAATCCTTGATGATTTACCATTTTTACGAGCGAGCATAAAGCACGAGAACCTAGCACTTTCCCAGTTTGCCCAATTAATTTGATGCTGTACTAAAGGCAGGCTTAGTTGAGCAATGAATTATCTCGGGATTAATGCGAATTCGAGCATATATATATATTTTTTTTATTATTTTTGTTCAGTTTGAGTTATGGCAAATAATACACGACATCCAACACATGCGCTCTGCCCTCACGAGAGACACGCTATTGGCGATTGGTTTTGTAAGTGAGTGATTGAATCATAGGAAAGAGATAAGAAGATCTTTTGAAAAAGAGGAAGTGTAAGTATAAGTCTGGCAAAAGCAAGATTAGCTTTGTAGAAAGAGGCTTTAGTAGAAATGTATAGAAGAAATAGTACTTGAAAATTGATGGTAAATACAATTTTGAAAAGTTCGTTAAAAATATACGTGGCTAGTTTGATTGATCCGGGTTATTTATAATTCACAGTTTTCAAATTTAGTTTATATTTACAGATTGCTTTTGGTGTTGTTAGTTTAATCGTTCACATAGCTGTGGCTTAATTGTTTACGAATATATGTACAATATGTACAATTTTCTGTATATACAACTTAATCACTAGTCAAATGTACCAAAAATAATTGAAATGTTAGTTAAATTTAGTTACAATTTAAATCAATTCGGGTTTGGTTCATATAGAGTTTAACCAATAGACGATCTATGTAGAGTGGTAGATAAGGAGGAGCTTTCTTAATATGTATTATAAAAAGAGCTTTGTACACAATAAACGGGCTTATTTTGGTTATACAGTAGACTTTAAGGATGCATTGAAAAGTAGTAGTAGCTGTTGATGTTGCTTTTGTTTTGGTAATCGTTCTGTACACAGTTGTAATGGATCTTAAGTTGATAACTATGTTCCTCAACTGGTTTCGAATTAATTTCAAGCATATGTGAACTATGTGTGAGAATTGTCCCGTCCACAGTTCCCAATCTGAGACTTTGTTCATTCAAGAAATGTAACAAAAGGGTATTAGCAATAGGAAACGACAGATCGATAGGGGAATAACACTGGGAGGTACAAAGGGGTGGACAGAGCGGAATCGGAGGAAGGATGGGATCTTTTGGGTAGGGATTTTAATCATTTTTTGTTTTCAGTATCAAGGATGTGTTGAGGATTGTTGTCTTTATGATAAGCGTGGCTTTATATGTTTTTTAATTTATTGGTTTAGTTCTAATTTGTGCGCTTTTCTGGCACTTTCTGTGATTAACCAGTTGTTTTATTTTTGGCTACAATTTTTACTGACTACATATCGCTATCGCGGCGTTTGTCGTTAGACTAAATGTTAAATAGGGATGAAACAACTTGTTTACTGATCTGTGCGTTAACTGTTTCCAAGTTGCAATGGATGCCACATAGTTGAGCGCCAATACAGATGGTTATTCAAAGCCAATTGTATGGTAACTAAAGAAAGAATGCAATGAGTTGAGCATAGCTTTATGAAAGCCGAATGAAATGATAAGGCAAGTCCCAAGCTTTATGGGAACTAGTATCAACTCTCTAGATTTTGTTGTAGAAATGCAAGATTGTGAATGTAATTTTTAGTAGAGTATTTTAAATTTGCTTAGGACTAAACTTAATTTTGTTGCGTAATTATTTTGTTTTTCATTTTCAAATAATGTGTGTTTCAAAAATGAAGTGTAGGCACAGATTGGGTAACCGCGATAGCGACAGCAACATTCCACGAATTTCCATATGCGTTGTTGATGGTTTAATGTAAAATAAGGTGCTTAAAAACTATAAAAACTCAAATAAAAACTAAAACAAAATTGCATAATATAAACTGTGCACTGAAATTTATTCATCGGCATTTTTGCTGCTTAAAAAGCAACTCAGTTGCCTATTGGGAGTTGGTTGTGTAGGTGGCTTTTTGGTTTCTTAGCGTGTTTTCTTGTACGTGCGGGGAATATCGATATTAAACTAATACCTTAAACTTCGCACATGTGTATAGGTTGTTAAGAAAAAATAAAAATGTGTATTACGAATAACGTATTAGCTTTGGTATTTTAAACACACACACTACACTGAAATCAGTTTTGCTTTGGGTAAATGTTCTAAGCAGCCGCGAGGGCCGTTGAATTAGTGGAATTAGCTGGTTTAAGTTATTGTATTTAAACAACTCAAAACTATGTAATTAAACCAAGAAAATGATAACAATAAAATCAATTTCAATCAGTTACTAACAATCTTCCAGTTATATTGGTAAGGGTAAAAAACTTCAACGATAACGCTTAATGATTACAATAACTATAACTTTTAAGAACGCTGGTTAACATGATTAGCAATAACGGTACGAATTGGTCTAAAACGCTTGAAATGTGAGCATAAACTTTGCACTTACCCTGCTGACAGACATATTCATAGCCCTGGCGCACGCAGTCGCCAACCTCACATCCTTGGGTGCGACAATCCTGTTTTGGCGGAGTCAAGTAACCTGTGTGACAAAGGAAAGAATTAATAAAATTATTAAATTATTAACTATCAAACTTACATTGCACATAGGCATCGCCATTGGGGAAGTTCTCCGGGCAGTAGCACTCGGCTTGATTGTTGTCCAGCACATGACAGGCGGCGTTCAAGCCGCAAGGCTGATCCTGACAGGCGTTCACCAGCGGTCCACCGCAGAGACATCCCTTATGAGCATCTCCAATGCATCCATCCATGCAGGCGCATTCATAGCCTCCGGGCACCTCAGTGCATTTGGAGTTCTCACCACAGGGCTTGCTAGAGCATCCTCCCTCCAGTGGTCGGCATTCACTTATCGGATTGCCAAAGAAGTCCGGCGGGCAGGAGCACTGGGCCTTGCGACCCACCACCCGACACTGGGCGTTGGTGCCACAAGCTCCGAACTCCAGACACGGGTTACGGCATTTGCCTTGGTCGCAGCGCTTGCTGCTATCGCAATCGGTGTCCACACGGCACTCGAACTGCACGCACTCCTTACTGGGCTCGCCCTCGTATCCATCCGGGCAGTAGCAGAGCATGCGGTGCTCGGACACGGTGCAGAGGGCATTCCTTCCGCAGGCCTTGTCATTCGCACACGGATCGGAGCACTTTCCATTGACACAACTCTGGTCAGCGGCACAATCTCCGTTCGATTTGCAACCGGCAATGCATGCGCCTCGCTCGCAGAGCTGACCCACCGTGCACTGACGCTTGGGCCCGCACTTATTCCGGCACTTTCCTCGGGCACACTGTTGTCCGCAGGCGCAATCCTCGTTTCTCGAGCATTTCGTGGCACAGTAGGCTCCGTTCTCATCGCACTCGCAGCCAGGATGGCAGCGTTCCGGCGGCAGTTGGCAGCCAGTCAAACCGTCTCCCATGAAGGCAGCGGGGCACTGGCATTGGACTCCGTGGTTGACCACCAGGCAGTCGGCACACTGGCCACATTGACCAGGGGTGCGACACGGGTTTTGGCACTTCTTGTTCACGCAGGCCTCGTCGCTGGCACAACTCAAATCGGTACGACAACCAGTCTGGCACATGCGATTCTCGCATATCTGTCCCTGGGCACATGCCTCATCCGTGTTGCACACGGTCCTACAGGTTCCCCTCATGCAACGCTCGTCTGCCAGGCAATTCTGATCGTTACGGCACTTTCCTTGGCAGCTTCCCGCGTAGCAGAGCTGATTCGTTTGACAATCCTCGTTCCTTCCACAAACAATGCGGGGCACTTTGCAGGCCACATTGGCATTGCCATCCAGTCCCTCCGGGCACGAGCACTGTTTCCTGTGATCGATCGTCTGGCAGTGGGCATTGGTGCCGCAGGCAGTGGGATCGGCACATGGATCCACGCACTGTTGACCCACGCACGACAAGTCCTGGGGGCAGCCCTGATCAGAACGGCAGCCGGGCACACAATTCAGGCCCAGACAGAGCTCTCCATGACCGCACTCGTTGTCGTGGCGGCAAAGCGGTTTGCATACTCCCTGCTGGCAGCGCTCGTTGGTCAAACAGCCGGCATCATCGGCGCACAGAGGTCGGCAAACCGACTCGAAGCAGGCCAATCCATTGCCACAGTCGCGATTCTCGCGACATTCCAAGGGGGGCGAACGGACGCAGCCCACCTGCGGCGTTGGATTGGGCACCATGCTCTCCAGGCAGCTGCAGCTGGCCCGGTGGTTGGACACCGAACAGGCGGCATTCGGTCCACAGGGATTCTCCACACACGGGTTCACGCACTTGTCATTGCGACAGGACTCGGAGGCACTGCAGTCATCGTCCACATGGCAGCCGTAGACGCACTTGTTGTGCAGGCAAACGTGACCCAGGAAGCAATCGTTGTCCACACGACAGGTCACTGAGAATGAGAGATAATTATTAGGAGGGCTTACTGGTAGAACACAGAACAGCAGACTTATCCGTACAAAATAATATAAGAAGAGACTAAACTTATCATATCTGTTGGCATCTTAAATGATCGAAAACAGGCGCGTAAAAATTTTTCTTTGTATTATTAAAAGCCTTTACTATATCAAATGAAAATAGAGTGGATCACGAGTGGATCAAGGAACCCCACTTACGCATGCAGTTGCCCTTCAGGCACTTCTCGTTGGAGGCGCACTCCAGATCGTTGTGGCACTCAGGTAGGCACATGGAGTCACGGCAGGTGTAGCCGGGTCCACATTCACCATCGCAGGCCACCGGAACACGCACGCACTCCTTCGCAGAGTCGCCGGTGAAGCCCTCCGGGCAATGGCACTGTTTCAAGTGATTCTGTATCACGCACTCGGCATTCTGTCCACAGGCCTGCGGCTGCAGGCAGGGATTGAAGCATTGACCACATTGACACACCTCCGATGCTCCACATTCGGTGTCCAGTACACAGGCAGCTGTTTAAGGAAAGATTTTAGAGTTAAAATGGCACTCTGAAGGGAATAAATACAAATCCCGGTTGGCGTAACCGTCAGGTTTTGTTCGTGGCGTGTTGTCATATGTGTAACTTGTTGTTTTTTTCATTTTAGTTTGCAGTTAGTTTAAATTATAATATAGCATTTGGTTTAGTTCGTAGGCTCTAAGCCAGTCCAAGGTTGTATATTGGTAGTTCTTTTCAGATGTTGTGACGTCTGAGACGATTTTATGTAAAAAAAATTATTTCTTGTTGGAAACTGTTGAAGTAAATAGTTAGAGATAAATTACATATTTTTAGAAATAAAACAAATTAGCAAAACAAATTATTTTTAAACTTATCAAATTTATATATAACGCGTGTTGAATTTTAAGACCAAATAAATATATGACTCAACTGATATTCAATTTAACTCTGACAACTAGGTATGTATATCATATACATGCTATGAAACACATGATTATACTAAGTACTCCTGTTCAGTGTCACAACATTTTCGGTAAGTAAATCAGTGCTAGTTTGTAAGTGAGTAAGTAGTACTAACAAGGTGGTTATGAGGTATTGTAGATTAGCCAATTTACGTTGTCTGGTAGTCGGTTTTAGGCCCGCTGGTGCTGGGTGAGTGTTAGTACTTACGTTTGCAGACGCTATCCGAGCAGTAGGCGTTGGTCGGACAGTCGCCGGTGACCTGACAGGGGACGGGCAACGGCTTACAGCCGGCCACCCGGTCGGCGGGTTGGCCGTCGTAGCCGCTGCGGCATGCACACTGCGCCACATGGCCCTTCGGAATACATTCCGCATTGGGGCCACATTGCAGCTGGGCACAGACATCGCGGCACTTGGCCACCCCATTGGATTTGGTGCATGCGGCATGCGGGGGACAGTCCTCGTTGGTCTCGCACTCGACGGAGCTGCGGCAGCCCTCGTTGTACGGATCACCAACGAGGCCCGGGGGACAGGTGCACTTGTACGACCCCCTCGCGTTCCGGCAACGTGCTCCGGGTCCGCACGGAGCGTCCCGGCAAAAGTCGATGACATCGCAACGCACCCGCGGATCTCCACTGAATCCGGGTTGGCAGTGGCACACCTGCTGGTGGTGCTCGGTGGTGCAGAGGGCATTCTCTCCGCACGGTTGTCCGATCAGGCAGGCAATCTTGCACATGTGGTTGTCGCAGCTCTTGTCATTCGAGCAATCCTCGTCGCTGTTGCACTCGATCTTGCGGCATCCGGACTTGGCGTCCCCGAAGAATCCCTCCTTGCAGAGGCAATCGGGGGCATGGGAACGGGCCACACACTCGGCATTCCTACCGCAGGCAGCGCGACCCAGGCAGACGGACTCACACCTGGCTCGTCCATAGGCGTCACTTAGACAGGTCTCGTCCTCGCCACACTCGCTATCCGCCCGGCACTCCAGCTCCTTGGTGCAAATGTTGTTCGAGCAGAACTGGAACTGCGGACAGGTGGAGTTCGACTTGCAGGTGCCCTGGCAGACGCCCTGCAGGCACAACTGCTCCGAGATGCAATCGCGATTGGTGCTACACAGGGGACTGCAGATGCCGTGGGAGCAGATGCTTCCCTGGGCACACTGACCATCCTGCTGGCAGTACTGCAGCTGCACGCATCCTAACTTGGCGTCTCCGGTGCTGCCCGCCTCACAGGAGCACACTCCGATGTGGTTCTGCACCGAGCAACGGGCCTGAGCCCCACAGGCATTGGGCAGTGAGCAGGGATCGATGCACTTGGCGTCCAGGCAGGCCTTCTCTCCGGAGCAGTCATCATTGTCCGAGCACTCAATGTGCACACACTCGATGGTGGGATCTCCGCGAGAATTCAGGGGACATGTGCAAATAGCTTGGTGGGATTGGGCCTGGCAGCTGGCATTCAAGCCGCAGGCATTCTGTCGTTCGCAGGGACTTCGGCATCGGGAATTCTGGCAACTGGCCGAGGCGGGACAGTCTGCATCACTCAGGCACTCATTGGGGTCCCGACATCCAGCCTGCAGGGGATCTCCGATCAATCCCTCGGGGCACTGACAGTTGTAGCTGCCCGGCAAGTTGTTGCAGAAGGCGGTGCTGTGGCATGGCTGCGACAGGCACTCATTGATGTCCTCGCATATTCCGTTGACCAACTGGTATCCCTCGTAGCAGGCACAAACGGCCTTGTGGTCCGCCACCTGGCAATTACCCTTGCCGCAGCTGGTCAGATCGCAGGGTTTGATGCAACGATTGGTTTCCGCATCGCAGGCACGATCTCCGGCACAGTCCACATGGTCGATGCACTCCACCTTGAAGCAACCCACGCCGGTGTCGTTGGGGTCACCCAAGAATCCAGCCGGACAGCTGCATAGCGCCTCGTGTCCCTCCGACTGGCAGTGGGCATTGGCCCCGCAAACAGTTTGCAGGCAGGGATCCGAGCACTTGCCATGAATGCAGGCCAGATTGTTGGCACAGTCGTCGGGCTTGTGGCATTGTCTGGGCTGGGCGCATCCCTGCTGGCCGTAGCCATCGCCGACAGTTCCTTCGGGGCAGGCACATCGATAGGTTCCTGGGAGGTTTTCGCACCGGGCACTGGCATGGCACGGCTGCTCCGTGCACTCGTCAATATCGGAGCATCCGAATGGGGTGCCAATGAAGCCAGTGGCGCACTTGCACTTTCCGGTCAGACACAACTCGGTGGGCGGGCAGTCGGCATCGGACTCACATCCTGGCTGGCACGTCCTGTCCGTGTTGCAGATCTCCCCGGCCAAACAGTTGTTGCTGGTGTAGCACACCTTGCGGCACACCTGTTGATAGCAACGTTCGCCAACCGCACAGGCGGAGGTCTTGGTGCAGGGCAGATTGCACTGGTTTCCGATGCACATGTGCCCATTGGGACACTGGTTGGTGGCCAAGCAGGGAGCCGGCACTCGCACGCATCCCTGTTCCGGGGTGGGGTTGCCCTCGAAGCCTTCCGGACAGCTGCACTGGCTCCGGTGCTGGGCAATGCTGCACAGGGCATTCGGACCACAGCTGCTGGCCGACTGACAGGGGTTCAGGCACTTGTTCTCGATGCAGGACTGATCCTGTTTGCACTCCTTGTTGCTGCGACAACCGATGGTGCAGTGACCCTCGACGCAGGCTAGTCCACTGCCGCACTGGCTGTGGTCCAGACAGGCCACCACGCAGACGTTCTTCAGGCAGCTCTCGCCATCGGAGCAATCCTGCGAGTCCCGGCACGCAATGCGGCACTGTCCGTTGTAGCACAACGCTCCTCCGCAGTCGACATCGGTGAGGCAGTTCGATATAGTGCGCGCACATCCATCCTTGGCCGTATCGGAGACAGGCTGGAAGCGCAGGGGACAACTGCAGACGGGTTTCCTGTTGACCACCTTGCACTCAGCATTTGATCCGCAGGCGTTGTCGCAGGGATTCTGGCATCTTCCGCCAGCGCAGATTGTGTTGGCTGGGCAATCGGCATCTCCATTGGGGCACTGACCATCTGGACGACAGCCCGATCCCTTGGGATCGCCGACAAAGAGCGGCGGACACTTGCAGACGGGTCCTTCCGGGGTGACCTCACAAATGGCCGAGGCATGGCAGGTTCCGGCCGCACAGCCACCTTGCTTGGTGCAGGCCACTTCCGGCAACGGGTCTCCCTTGAATCCAGGTGGGCACTGGCAAACGGCCCGATGATCCTCGGCCAGGCAAATGGCATTCTCGCCGCACGACTCCTCGTCGCACACATCGAAGCAGGTGTGTGTCATCCGGTTGCACATCTGGCTGGGTGGACAGTCATGGTTGTAGACACAAGGAACACTCTGGCAGCCATTGAAGGGGTCGTACGGATCGCCGGCAAAGGGTCCAGGTGGACACTGACACTGTGCCTGATGGTTGTTGGTTACGCAAACGGCACGGGGTCCGCACTTGACGGTATCACAGGCAGGACGACAGCCAAGGGTTTGGTTGCCCTCATCCTTGATGCAGGCCTCCGACTCCTGGCACTCGGCATGGTTTTTGCAGTGGTGTTTCTGTGCCGGCTGGCAGCCATTCCTATCGTTCGGGTTACCCACGAATCCGGAGAGACAGTCACATCTTCCCTGGTGCTGACGAGCCAGGCAAACGGAGTTTGCCGGGCAGGTGAAGGCATCGCAGATGGCGACGCACTTGAGCACACCCAAGACATCCGGACGACAGGCGGATGCATCGGGACAATTGGCGTCTCTGGTGCAGTCCGGAAGCGAAGGTTTCTCGCAGGAGGAGACCACTGGGTTCCAGACATAGCTCTCGGCGCAATTGCAAATGGCATGTCCAGCTGTGTTAATCTTGCAGAGCTCGTTGGGTCCGCAGACGACATTGGAACAAAGGTTGATGCACTCACGAGTGCCGTGTGGGCTGGCCTGACATCCAAATCCTCGTTCGCAGTCTAGATCAGATTTACATTTATCCTCCTCCTCGGGGATTGTTCTCTCCGGCTGGCAGCCAACCTGCAGGTTGCTTGGGTTGCCAAAGTATCCATCGGAGCATATGCACGAGGAGCGATGATCCTCGGAGACGCAAAGGGCATTCGGTCCACACTGAATCTTGGAGCAGGCATCCACGCACTTGCGCAGACCCTTGCCCAACTGGAAGCAGATCTCCGAATGGCGGCAGTCCGCATCGTTGCCACACTGACCACGAATGCTGCATCCCTGCACTTGGTCCTGCGGATCTCCAATGTAGCCCATGGGGCAGATGCACTTTCCGGCATCGCAGATGGCCCTGGGGCCACACGAGGCCTGGGAGCAGAGGTTCTTGCACTGGCCCTCCTGGCAACTATACCCATCCGGACACTCCACACGCTCGTTGCACTGGCACTTGTTGGCATCCTGGCAGAACTTGCTCTCAATGGGCTGGCAGCTGCTGTAGGGATTACCAGCATGTCCCGAGAGGCACAGACACTCGAATCCTCCGGCTCTATTTAGACAGGCAGCATTGAGACCACATGGTTTGTTCAGGCACTCGTCCACATCCTGGCAACCGATGTAGGGATTACCACTGAAGCCCTGCGGGCAGAGACAGCTAATGTGATTGCCCGCCGCTCGACACTCCGCATTGGGTCCACAACTATTGGGCTGGCACACGTTCTTGCTCTGCGCTCCACAGCCCTCGTAGGGATTGCCAAAGGTTCCGGGGTTACAGGCACAACGGCTCTGACCCAAACCGTACTCGCAGTGGGCATTCTCTCCGCATCCCGGCGAGCACTTGGCCTGCTCAATGGGCGGCATACAGATCAGATCGGGATTGCCCACAAAGTTCGGTTCGCAGACGCACTTTCCGTTGCTCCTATCGCAGGTGGCTCCGATGCCGCAGACCACGCCCTCACAGCGCTCCTTGCACCTGCCATTGATGCAGATCTGTCGCTCGCCACAGGGCCGGGCGGCCGAGCACTGATCCGTGGAGCAGCTGCCGCCGGGGAAGGGATTGCCCAGCTGTCCTTGCGGACACTTGCAGGTGGGTCCCTCGCTGGTGGGAATGCAGAGGGCGCCGTCGCCACAGATCACGTCCTGGCACTGCGACACACAGTCGCCGTCGCCGTTCTTCACGAATCCCACGCGGCAGCGACACCAGCCCGCATGCTGCTCCGTCTCGCAGTAGGCATTGGATCCACAGAGGAGACTGCTGCATGGACTCACGCAGGTTCCCTCCAGGCAGGCCAGATTACTGGCGCAATCATCGTTGCTCAGGCATTTGCTCTTCACGGTGCTGCTCTCGAAGATGCAGCCACTCTTGTATGGATCTCCGGTGTGGTCCTTGGGGCAAACGCACTGATATCCACCCTTCTTGTTCACACAGTGGGCTCGATAGGCGCATGGAAGATGCGAGCACTCGTCCTCATCCGTGCAGCCCTGCAGGGGATCTCCCTTGAAACCAGCCTCGCACATGCATTGTGGGGGATCCGAGGGCGTACACTTGGCATTGATGCCGCACGGGAAGCGTTCGCAGGGGCTCTTGCACTTGTTGTTGTCCTGCGGATCCAGGAAGTACGGTGGTGGGCACACGCACTCACCCGGCTGGATGCACTTCTCGTTGCTGGCACACTCCTTGTCGGCAGCGCACTTCCTCTGAGCCGGTGCACACAGCCCGTTGTAGGCATCTCCTTGGTACCCCTCTGGGCAATGGCAACTGTAGCTTCCTGGTTTGTTCACGCAGATTGCTCCAAAGGCGCACAGTTTGGAGCCACGTTCCTCGCACTCGTTGACGTCGGCGCAGCTTCCATCCGGCTGCGTTTGATATCCCTTGGGACAAGCGCAGTAACTGACTCCTCCGGCAATCGAAATGCACTCGGCTCCGCTGGGACAGGCCTTTCCACTTGAGCATCCCGAGAGGACACAGCTGTTGCCCACAAGCTTGTACGGCGCCTGACACTGGCACTCCGGCGTATTGCAGACCTCGCACATGAGGAAAGGGTTTCCGGTGTGTCCCTGGGGACAGCGGCACTCGTAGCTACCAGGCAGATTCTTGCAGAGAGCATTCAGTCCGCACGCAGGCTTTCCTCCCCTCTGCCCAGAGCACTCATCCACATCCTGGCACTGGCCATTCTCCGGATTACGCTCGTAACCCTGCTGGCAGATGCACACACTGTTGCCGGTGTACGAGTCTTGGACGCAGCTCTCGCCCGTCGCACACGGATTGGAGTCGGAGCAACCCTCCTTTACCCTAGAGGTAATGCATCCCTCGCGGTAG
The DNA here is from genome assembly GCF_025200985.1 of Drosophila gunungcola. NCBI lineage: Eukaryota > Metazoa > Arthropoda > Insecta > Diptera > Drosophilidae > Drosophila > Drosophila gunungcola. The sequence continues at coordinate 12,206,218 of NW_026453197.1, forward strand.
GGATCTCCATTGGATCCCCCGGGACACTGGCACAGATAGCCTCCGGCTGTATTGGAACAAATGGCCTTCTCCGCGCAGGGGTTAGCCCGGCATTCGTCGATGTCATTACAGCCTCCCGGAAGAGCTGAGTTTCCCGTATATCCAGGAGCACACAGGCACTGGGCCTGTCCGTTGGCCAGCATGCACTGGGCATGTGCTCCACAATTCAGGGCTTCGCAAGGATGACGGCAGTCGTTGCCAATATTCGGTTCGGGGCACAGGCAACGCTTGGTCGCATCACAAATGGAGTTGCCGGGACAGTCCGTGTTGGAGGTGCAGCTCACAATGGGCACACATCTCACACTGGGATCCGGATCGGCAATGGTGTTCTCGGGGCAGCGGCAGGTGTAGCCACCACCTGGTACATTCACGCACTCAGCTCCGGCTCCACATTTGCTGGCCCCCGTGCGGCACTCGTCCACATCCACGCACTTGGCATGCGGATCTCCCGAGAAACCGGGAGGACAGGCACACGTGAATCCTCCAGCGTTGTTCGTGCATGTGGCATTCTGGCCACAACTTCCGAACGGTCCATGCAGCACATCGCACTCATCGATGTCCACACATCCCGCGGCGACGTCGCTTGGGTTGTAGGTCCATCCATCCTCGCACACACAGTACGCTTCGTTTTGATCCGGCTTGCAGTAGGCATGGGCTCCACACCGTACATCCTCGCACGGCTGTTTGCAGGCCATCCTTGGCGGACTGCCCACATACCCGGCCTCGCACTCACAGCTATAGGATCCGGGGGTATTCAAGCACTGGGCATGCGGACCACACACCTCTGTGTGGGTGCGACACTCATCGATGTCCACACAACTGGATCCGATGGGTTCGAAGCCGTCCAAGCAGAAACACTGGTTCTCGATGCACTCCGCATTGTTGGTACAATCGAAGTTACTGCTGCACAGGATGTTCACGTCCACCTGTTCGCAGGCCACCTTGGGATCGGGTTTGCCGTCGTATCCCTGCGGGCACTTGCAATTGTAGCCGGGAACTGCGTTCTCGCATACCGCATGTTGTCCGCAGGGTTTGTCCAGAGCGGTACACTCATCGATATCCACACATCCGCGGAACGGATCACCGGTATAGTCCGGCTTGCAGGTGCACACGAAGCTGCCAACGGTATCCGTGCAGATCGCGTTCTCCCCACACGGATTATCCTGACACTCGTTGATGTCTACGCGATTTCCAGTTCGGTGCAGGGACAGGGGTGTTGGTATGTATTGGTTGATTGGAGAAGGGGCACGCGTGTTCGTTTGCGGATTTCGGGGGGTGAGTTAAATATATTATAATTAATTAAATTAGTATTCAAAACAATACGGAATTGGATGGAAGGTGAGGGAGCATAGCGTGAAGTGGGGGAGCGGGATTGGGTGGGAGATAAAGATACAGAAAACAGTTGAGGAAAGTGGGACTACACGGAGGTACAAATAGGAAGCTGTCTGAAAAGCATGCATCTGCTAGGGAAGCAAATAAGCCAAGCTTGAAGCTTGCAAAACAGCTTGAGGGGCACATATAGCGGGTGTTGGGAAGCAAACACTAAGGTGGCAAGATCCTAAAGGACCTCAGGACTATGCCAACCTTGTGGGCTATTAAAATGCCTGGGCTCTATAAGCAGTGGAATTTAATTTGAACGTCATTGGCAGTTTTAAAGAAGAACTCTAAGATCTGATCAGTATAAATATAAAAAGGGCTTTTCTTTACATAAAAAATTTAAAATAGCGTGACAATATTGAATTAAATTGACAGATTCATCATTCTTTGCATAATTTTTTAGTTCCCTTCTAAGGACACTGTTAAAAGAGCCCAGGCAAAGGCAAAAAGCAGGCAGGATACTAACTCTCGCAGTGCAAATAGCCCTGTCCTTGGAATCCGCTCGGACACAGGCAGCGGTACGAGCCGGGGAAATTGATGCACTTGGCGTTGGTGCCGCACTTGGCCACCCCATCTGGCTGGTTGCACTCGTCGATGTCCAGGCACGCCAGACCGGCGCCCGAGGTCCGCTGGTAGGGCACCACGTCCGTCGCCCCCGGCCCGTAGCCCAGTTGTTGGGGATTCTGGGGCAACTGATCCGCATGCGGATCGTGCTCCAACACAAAGCCAAGGGGACAGCGGCACTGGAAGCTACCGCCCAGGTTCACGCATTCAGCACCCAAACCGCATGGATTGTTAGTGGCGCATTCATCGACATCTGCGGCCGGCGTTAGGCATTAATTTTTGTATTAATGTTGTTGCATTTTGCGGTGCATTAATGTACGAGTTTAATAATAATGTAGGTGTATGTGATGTTTGTTCGTATGTTGAGGGTGCCGCCAATTAAAATTCAAAAGAACGAGTGCAAAAAATAACCAAAATGTAACAATGTCAAACGATGAGATAATCTAATTTTGCCATTCTCTAAGCCCTGCTGTACTCACCCTCGCAGCCGTGCATGGGATCACCGCTGTATCCGTCCGGACACAGGCAGCGGAAGCTGCCGTCCGTGTTCAAACAGTCCGCATTGCGGCCGCAGGGCGAACGGGCGCACTCATCCTGGTCCACGCAGCCCGAATCCGAGCGTCCATCGCCATCGTATCCCGGCGGGCAGTCGCAGCGATAACTGCCCTCGAGATTCGTACATATGGCACCGGGTCCGCAGACGTTCGGGTACGAGCACTCGTCCACATCCTGACAGCCCTCCCGGAACGGATTGTTGCCCACATATCCCTCCGGGCAGGAGCATGTGTAGTTGCCCGGCGTATTGATGCACAGGGCGTTGGGGCCGCAGTTCTCCGGATTGCGGCACTCGTCCACATCCGTGCAGAGAACCTCGCCGTCGCCCTCGTAGCCATCCTTGCACTTGCAGAGGAAGTGCGCCGGCAGGTTGCAGCACTCGGCGTTCTCCACGCATCGCGCTGCTATCGCGGGATCTTGGCATTCGTCAATGTCTGCAAGGACAAGAAAAAAGAGAGCGGAGCTTTGATTAATCGAATGTGCCACGCAACAAATGACAAGTAATTAAAATCCGAACGCAGTGCATTTATCTCCACTCTGAGCATACACCGAGAGGAAAAAGTGTTCCAAATTGCTTTAAAAAAAAAAATTAATTTTTTAAATCCTAATTTTGCTAAAAATATTTTGTATTACATTGCGCGTCACAAAAACCATCAAGGGTTTTTTAAATTATTTACAAAAGTGAGTGAAAGTATGCATCAATACATTCTCTGTCCGTTTTAAAAAAAAAAAATTACATTTGAAAAAATGGGTTTTAGAAATTACATTTTTAAGTGTATTAACCCCCCACAGAAGGCGGACAGAGTCCAATCTCAGCCTCATACTAGAGCTCTACGCATTTTGCCGCTTGAGTGCGCTTTGCTCGCTTTGCAGCCGCACTTCGAGTTAAAATCGCTGCTGGAGTTGGAGCTTTATGTGGATGCATCCAAGATTTGCATGTTACGCATGACATTTCAGTGTCATTTCAGCGGCGTGGCAGCCACTGGTTGCAATGTCACAGCACAGGATGCACCAGTTGCATACGATTTGCATACCAATTGGCAGTGTGGTCAATGTTAATGGGGCAGCCCATTTCCATTCGGAATTTCAAAGCGAAATACATCTCTAGTTTGGAGATATTGTAAAAATTTCATTTCTGTCGTGAGGAATTTAAATACTCTCACGACGAGGGCCTAACTCTTGTGAATCAACTTTATAATGCTGATCATTTTGTGATATATCTTTTACTTTTAAAACTTATTCTGATTAATAAGAATACAATTATTGGTCTACATTTAGAAAATTTTATTTTATAATAATAATAAATAATAATTTCGCAAATTTAGCCAGAAAACAATTAGTAATCATTATAAAGGCAAGAGCATAACCCCATAGCCTATTCCTCATACTGTATAAAATAAATTATATTCTAGCAGCAAGACTTTTTAGAATAAGTAGCCATCCAACATTAGTTAAATACATTCAGAAGAATTCTTAAATTGCATAATCCCATCTAACCTTTCAGCTGAGCCCAGTTTAGCCGCAATCTCTGGTTCTGAATCCGAATCTAAAAGCTCAACTCAGGCGGAAGACTGGCTTAGGATGAGCTGGTGATCAGGGCTTTATGCTCCAATAGCGCGCAGCGCATTGAGAATTCAATATCGCAGACGGTCGGAGCCAATGGAGCGGCAATTTGGCTGGTTGGGATGGGATGGGGTAGGGGATGGAGATGGGGATGGAATGGAAGCGGAGGGCAGCGCTGGGCAGGGCAGGCGGCATCATGGGCATGGGCAGCCGCTCCATCGCAATCTGGGCCCATTAATCATTGGGCCGGCGACCAGGCAAAAGTTGTACATTTATAGCTAATATGACATAAGTACAAAAGTTGGCAAAAGCCAAAGAGAAGGACCCTAGACTTCTAGGCAATGGCTAAAAGGGAGTGAGTGCCTTATAATTACAAGCAGAACGAGTCGGCCCCGTTCAGTTATAATTACTAGTTTTTAGCTTATAAATTAAGAGGATCATCACTCGGCAGCGGCGACGATGCCGAAACTGGTATTTGCTCTTAACAACCGACTGATATGACAGCATTCCATGTTTGGCCGGTTGGTTGCTGCAATTGCAAACTCTGATTACTCAATGTCATCATCCTCGTCGACTCACTCTCAGCCATCCAGACCTGGTCTTGGCCAAATGGCAGTGGCAGTGGCAGCCCAGCGGAGAGTTCTTCTTGCAGAAGCAGGAAGCGTTCTGTGTTCTTCTAAGTTTCAATGTCAGTTTAATTACTTTATGCAATCCGACTGCAAGACGACAGCGGAACAGGGATCGGATTGGATCGGTTTGGATCGGGCCATTGACCAAAGGCTGTCTAATGAACTTAGCACGGCCGTTGCATCTCCTGCCAGAAATGATATTCTCACAGCCCGTTGGACTGCCAGTTACGAGGCTAAGAAGTGTAAATTTAATTTTTGCCTTCACTCAGATTATGTTTTTCTAGCTCCCGCCAATCGTATTTCTATTTTGGCAAAGCTAGTAGGCGTTCTTTTTACCCCTAGCTATCGGATTTGACCGCTTTAAAAGCAATCAAATATGCGTGACTTGATGTGATTAAGCCGAATGATTGCCTGAAATGATGCTGACATAATTCTCGTTGTTGGCCGCCTTAAGCAGGGTCGTCTTCTTGGGTTTCCTGTTCGCCTCTAAATGCTAACCATAATCGTCAGAACGAGACTTGTTCCAAGTGGCATTTTAAAAGGCGGTGATCTGGTCATTAAAACCACACACTCGCACGAATGCAGTAAAAAGGGGGAATGCTTAGAACATTATTATATCTATCTATTTCTAAGCTTCCAATGCCAAAGATACTTTTGTTTCGTGGCAAAGCCTAATTTCGGTTTCGCCTGATGAATTTCATGTTTCCTGTCTGCAGGAAAATTATCTCTAATTTAGTGGTTATTTAAATGTTACTTAACTTTTCATTTGCCAATCATACCTTTGCACTGCTCCAATTAAAACTAATCACAAATCAGACTATTGCAAAAGGCAAAGGCTAATCTATACATGAGCAGTCTGGTCTGGTTGGCGTCTATCTAATAAATTGTGTAATTGTTGGACTAATTAGCATTTGCTGCATTTGTTGCATTTGTTTTTTTTTCGTAGCTGCCTGGGTGAGCAAAACAATTTGAATTATGACATTCGTGCCATAAAGAAGAGATAATATTTACGAGCGGACATGACTTTCATGCTCCACTGCCGGCCAATGATTAGCAGCTCGAATAAATAACAATAATCCCACCTAGAGTCAAAAATGTCTAACAGTTGAACTTGAACTCAAGCTAAAATATACATAACTTGTGGTAAACAAGGTAGTAGAGTAATAAAGAAAACTAAAATTAGTTAACAATTTGTTACGCAATTATGCGTCAATTTTTGCCATGCGACTAAGTATGCTCTGAGATCAAGGTCGGCCCGTAGCAAGTGATGTCAGCCGGATCCAGGCCACTAAACTGGTAAAGCCAAAGCCAAAGCCATGGGTGGCTTTTCTTTCCGATGCCGCCCCTCATTTGTGCGTAAATGTGGCAACACACGCGCGTATAATTAGGCGTGTCAATGCCGACGCTTAAAGCCATTTTCATGCCTTATCAGCGCCGGCTTCGACATGAGAATTAATTGCTGCCATTTTGATATGCAAAAAGTGCAAAGTACTTGGCAAAAAAAAAAAAAAATTACTCTACAAAGAGGCCTAAACTAAAAAGCCACAGCAACGGATCGAGGTGTCTATATTCTGACCAAAACTAAAAACAAGCCAGGAACAAGCTAACATGGGAGGCCGAAGCTGGAATTACCCTAAAGGTAGTTTGGTGTTAGCTTCAGAAAAATAACTTATTACTTTAAAAAAATTTAAAATTTTAGAATATTATTTTTCTCATAGCAATATTTTTAAAAAACAAATCTATTCCTGTTTGCTCCGCTCATTATTATTCACACGACTTTACAAAGGGCTTACAATAAAAGAAGATAAATATTGTCTCAAAGACACCACTTTATAATCTCCGACTGATAGCTATTAATTCTCATGGTCCATAGATCGTTCAAGCTTAAATCTTAATACCCTCCAGAAAGGGTATTTAAAAAAAACGGAACGAAAAACTGGCAATGCTTATCAACGGACGTTGATCTCCAACTGGTACGTTGCCCGACCCAAGTCGGCGGATTGAAGTTGGTGTCGGTTTTGGCTTTGGTTTCGGTTTCGGCTTGGGAGCGGGACAAGGAGATGGCGATGGAGATGGAGCTGTTGTTGGAGCTGCAGCTGGAGATGGAGATGGAACAGTGCCGTTTGGGGCTTTTGAGGACAGGCGGCAATAAGCGCCGACAACGCTACCGCCTCGAAAATCTCGAATCTCGAGACCCCAAACCCCGAACCCCAAAACCGAAGAACTGAGGAGTGAGCTGAGACTGTGACGGCGTTGCTACGTGGGCACAATCTATTTTATCCGTTTTAATGATCTGCCCCAGTTAGCGAAACGAAAGGGAGCAGCCGCCGTTGGTGAACGTGCCTGGTTAGGAGCTGGAGCGGACCAGTCGATAAAACTTATTGCTGTATTTGCGCCTTGTTGTCTTTTGGCGCTGGCCAAGTGGAAATAAATTTTAGCACTCAGCTCGAGAGGCTCACTCCATTTATTGCATGGCAAATGCATTAGAAGGATAGATGGCTATGGACCCACTCTCTCTCTGCGTGAGTATATTTCATTTTTCCAATAGTCATTGCATAACTGGACTTTTCCGATGCTTTGCTATGCGATGCGTTAACGAAGCCATCGCCATCGCCATCGTCATTGCTATCGAACGCATTTGAGTTATGAACATAAAATAATGCGCCACAGAGTCTGAAACAGGTGTTGCCACAAACCACCGTTAGATGCATAAAAAGGAAAAAAGAAAAAAAAAAAAATTGCCAAATGCGAAACAGGAAAACAGGTAGATCTACCTTTTGGCCAAACACTCGCACACACACACACCGCAGCACGCAAAAAATGTGTCTCTGAACCGGCGAAGAGTGGGTTTGTCAGGCCAAGAGCAGTGTGATTGGTTGCTAAGTTTATTGGGTGAACTTGATGCAGAAACTGGATTTACATAACGCTGGGGGACATCTCAAATCTTATGAAAAGCCTGCGAGTTGCAGGATGATTGCAAGTCCTACCTGCTCTTAGCGGAAATTTATTTCACAGAAGAATTAAGTCTCACCTTAAATTACTTTTATTGCTGGGAAAGACGGTTTATTTCTACTCGTAATATGATCTTTTTTATAGGCGGAAAAATAGAGTGTGAAAAAATACATTTTTATAAATTCTATATAACATTTAGGAACTTTTAAATTTATTTTATTTTATTGCTGGGAAAATCGGTTTAATTGTGGTCGTAATGGGTTTTCATAGAAGGCTTGATTCTAAGTGCTAAATAAACGAAAATTTGTAAATTTAATTGTTTAGAAATCTTCCAAAAAACAATTCTTTTTTTTAAGACTAACAAACGTCAAATATTATTACTTATTTATTTCTGGTAAGCTATCAGTTTATATCTTGTGATTATCTCTAATCAGGACATGTATCTCACAAATTTAATGGCACACATTCATATTAATTTCACTCTTTCATATGCAAAGGGGTACAATTACAAGCAAAAATATGCCAGGCTATTAAATTAACGCATGCTAGTGCAATCTGATGTACTATCTATATCATAGAACTATGCAATCAGCTACTGGTACTGCCTACATTTAATTGTGTATTTAAGAGCATTCGCTATGGGAAACGGAGTGCGTGCCCCTGATGAAGATTCAACTATTCCACGCACATGTGCAGATGGCGAGTAAAACTTTCTCATCGCATTTAAAACTAATTCAGATGATTACAGACAATTGGGGGTTCTATTCTGTTCGGTTGCTTTGGGGTCTGGTTCTAGCTTTAGTTCTGGGTCTCGAGAAGGGCCCTGTGCCCAATGCAATGTGGCGGGCGCAATCATGCCATCGTGAATAATATGCGAGAAAAGTTCTATAGAAAAGAATTAGATAATGCGACTGAAATGCGATGCCGTCGTTACACGTCGCTGCTCGGAATTTATGCATGCCTGCCGCTGGATGGGACTGGGATTGGGATTGGGACTCTCTCGGGGCTGGCTCCTCCACATCAGTCGTCACATGTAATCTAGAATCTTGGCAACGTCTTCATACTTAGTGGGGTAATGTCAGGGTGTCTGTGAAATTTGCGCTCGTTATCGCATTGCATCGAATGCAGGTGGGGCGTGGCAGGCAGGGGCTTTTCTCCCCCTTCGTTATCCATCCGCTGGGAGGAGTGTTGAAAGTTCTGGCGTGTCCATGTTCGGGGTCAGATTACATGACACTGATTCCTCGCCTAACAGACGGCCAGCCACGATGGGTTGCATGGCGCGAAAGCATTGCCACAAATGCCGTGGCTTTTTATTGTTCGGTTTCCCCAATCCAGGCATCCAACCATTATCACCGCCATCATCATCTCCTATTGAGAATGGACTCTCGGACTGAACTACTTGGGTTCGAGTATGTGGCGGGGGAACGAAAGATATAACCTATTCGTTCACTTTTCTAGTTATTATTGCTGCACTTCGATTCGTTCTTCTTTGGTTTTTGTGATGCCATCATGTGTTTTTATTACGTAACATTAGCCGCAGTCCAATTACGGCAGCCGGTTTCACACTGTCATATACTCTGCACTCCAACTCGTAGTCGCCGTCGCCCATATGGGGAAACAGGTGCGCCAGATCCCGGAGAGTTCTATCATCTGGCTTTTTGGGCCCCTGCTGTGCGGCACTTAGGCTAACGAGCAAATGGAACCGACCCCATGATCGAAACTGTAGCAGATCGGGCGGAAACTGATTGAGATATTTCGGAATTCGTTTGGCCAGGCCTTCAGAAACTCCAACCTGGGATTAGATTTGCCGCTTGTGGCTCTCTAATCTGCTCCACAGCCTTGCCACAAAGCACTCAAGTGTAATCGCTACACGGTCATTATTATTACCTCGCAAATAAGTATTACTCTATTCTGGCTGAGAAAGCTTTCATATTATTGTCTGGCGCGTCTTTTGTTACATTTTCAGCATTGGAGGCTGGGCACTTGAGACGTCTTATGACTGGGAATGGCACAAACCGTTAGGCCAAACTACAAAAACGACCCATGTCTGGGCTAAAAAGAGACGTTGACGGAAGTACAAAACGGCAAACAACAATCATCTGTGCAATGGCTGGTTGGCTGGTCAGTCATTATGCTAACTAACACAATGAAACTAAGACGGAGGCTGTGTACTAAGGGTACACAGGAAAAAAAACTTGAAATATATTAGGCATCCCAATCTAGATCAGATAATTCGAATTCATCTTAAATTTGTGGAATAAAATTTTAGTCTTTAAAATGATATGAATATATTCAAAAGAATTCAATTGTGGACAAACAGACACATTATTAGTTTAAAATTGTATAATAAATATATCATGATTGAAAAAACAAATGGTTTTAACGGGCATGCCAAACCTGAACCTCCCTTTATCTCTAAAACTCCATCTATGTAGAAGTATAAACTTAAACCACTAAAAAACCGGAGGATTTATATGCCTTAAACCTTTTATGTGAGATAGATAGTTTGGTTTGATATTAAATTAAAATAGTTATGTTTCTGTGTATAACTTACCTTCACAATGGAAGCCATTGCCGCGATAGCCCGGAAAGCAGGTACACGTAAAGCTGCCCAGTGTGTTTGTGCAATGGGCGAACACGTCGCACGGCCGCTGTTTGCATTCGTTCTCATCTGCGGGCGGGAATTTGGGGAGGGGGGTTTTAACGGTTATGTTAGCTAGGACTAAACACAATCAGACTCACCTTTGTCCACGCAATTGCAACCGCCGTAGCCGTCATTGCAATGGCAGACGCCGTTCAAACACGCGCCATGTGTGCACTGGGTGCCATCCTTATCACAGTCATCTGCATCATCGGAAAAAACACGATCAGGCGTTAGGCAAACCCATTAAGCTTTCAAGCGAGATTCGCGCGAAGATACTCACTTGTGCATTTGAGCTCTTTGCTCAGCTCATCGGCACCCAGAAAACAATCTTGGGTGCCGTCGCATAGTTTCGATAGGTTGAATAGCTGCAAATATTCGGTGGACTCGTTGACTTGGCAGCCAAAGTAGCCATTCTCGAGGTTCAGGTAAAAGACCTCGCCGCGAAACCGACTATTCGCCCTCAAGTTCGTCTTGAATGGTTGCGGTTGTTGTGAATATTGTGAATGTACCTGCAAGCACACAATAAAATTGAATTAGTTTATTGCACGTCATAAAACGAGGAAGTTTAAAACGCCCTCATAGACAGTCACCTTTAAAATAACTCTCATTGGAATTCTATTCAAATTATTTAAAGGAATTTTGTAAATGGAAGAACGCAAAAAAGTATCTAGCACATAACATTTTCATAATATAATCCTTCAACCACATAAAAATATGAAGACTCAATGCGAACAAAAAAGCTTTGAATAAACCCTGCTACCAATAAAAAGTATTTATATGAGAAAATAAAAGTTTTAGTGGAACATCATGTTCTTAGTGCATGTATCGTGTTTCAAAGAACAAAGGGTTGAGCCTTTTCCTCATGCCAACCTTCGCTGCAACCTCATTTCGTAGATCATAGTATTTAAGGGGACCCAGCTGGTTTCGCTAAACTAATTTAAATTCAAATTAGATACAGCAAGCTTAGCAGGCGTAGCAGGCGTAGCAGGCGTAGCACCGGCAGCGCTTCTTCAGATTTCTCAACCCGATGTGGTCCATATGGGTACGACTATAGATATAGACACACCAGCCCACCAGGCCCATTCTCCACCATACTGTGGCCGTTTTTGTTGTTCCGCCGCCACTTAATTGTTACACTTGGCTGATTTTACTTTTAGCAAAACAAAAGTTGTTCGCCGCTTGCCATATTTTCTTGGCCAAAACTCTGGCGACTGGCTGGCAGCTCAAGTGTTTGTGTTTTCTGTTTTGCCAGCATTAGATAGCTGACTGGGAAACAAGTTTGTCACTTAAGACCTTTTTGTGCTCCAGCGAAAATGAATTAAAACAAGTTTCTATACATGTATACGTATTGTCGCATTGCCGTTGTTATACATATACGATTGTACTTCTATTTTTGTAGCCTGTTCAATTTGACTTCCTACGTTCAAATATATTTATTAAGTGGTTAGATCAGATTTGGAAACGGTTTAAATATTTGTAAAACAAGATAAAGGTGAGTTGCTAGTAGTTTCTTCAATAAATAACAGAATCGAATGCCTCAAGTACCTGAAAGTTTCTTTTAATGATTACTGCACATTTTTATGCTTTACTTTTCGTTGTATGGGATTTTACTGTTTAGACCATGTTAAAATGACTGGTTTTAAAGACTTTATTACTAACTTTTTATAGATTTGTGTTGATTTATGGGATACAATTTTAAGATTATTAAAGCCTTTCTAGCGATAAATTTTGTACTACTCGTATATTGCTTGCTTTTTATTATTTATTATCAAGAAAAAAATATTTTTTTCCTATATACACCATTAATTCATTGCAGGGTTCAGTGTCTCAATTAAGGAGGAAACCTCAGCAAGAACCACAGAAAATTTTCCAAGTTCCGGCCAATTTTTTTTTTGCCTTTTGTTGTGGGAGTCTAATAAGGTAGGGAGGCCATAAGAAAAAAAAAAAAAAAAAAAGGCGGCTTAAATTGCTCTACGACCCTGCCGTGGAAGGTGTGAACATGAGGCACTGGCTGTCAAGTTCAAGTTTAGCCGCGAATTGTTTTAGGCAGATTCTTATCGGGAGGAAGACGAGGAGTAGCACCCGCATGGGCTCCCCCATGTTCTATGGAGCTTTAGAGTTTCAATTGCTTTTGCGGTGTGTGCTTTGTGCCCACTTCACGCCATGCAACGCTAACGGCCTTGCTAAACAATAGATTCCGTCGTCTCTGCGACTTTTATCAATTGACAGGCGGCACAATGAGCACCACATGCACTCAACTGAGGCGGCAATACTATGGAACAAACGGCGATGCAACAATTAAAGGCGTGCGAGCGAAGATGTGCGAAGCCGATGTGGATGCTGATGCTACTGATGCCTCCTCCTCTACTCATGACGACGACGACGACGATGATGATGATGATGCGACTGCTGAAAGCTCCCATGACATTGAGCGGCGTGCCAGCCAGCGACTACAATGCGCAATTTTTCGTAGCCAAGCTTGTTAACAGGCGCAATGACAACGGCAGACAGATGACGACGTTGCACGTCAACGCTCAAGTGCATATCCGTTATAACTGTCGATGGGCATTAACTCTGCTTTATTTTGCAAAATCTTAGTTAGTCCTGTTAGTTTTGTCTGCAAGATTGTCTAGCTTCCTCGTTAAAATAAACTTAAACAAACTAATATTACCTATTACCTATTACCTAATATTACTAATTTAGTTAACATAAAAAGCTGAGCTAGTGTCTAAAACAAAGTTACTTCTAAAGTATTTTACCAAGATTTATTATTTACAAAAAACAAAATATGTTTATATTTGAACATTTTTATTTGCAAATAAGGAGTGGCCATAAAAGTAAAGTTCATCAAATCTATTTGAACTTTCGCCAGGCATTTACAAATATTGACTTTAAATCAACAAAAACTTTCGGCAACCAGCAAGTTCGTTGCCTGAGTCTTTTCTTTGGAGCAAAAAAAAAATCACAAAAACTCACAATTAATTATGATCCCATCTAGCTAATCAAATGAATTATGACTGCCTCGCATTAATCGAGTTCCAAGGCACAAAGCAAATCCAAAAATGAATCCCGCCATGAAACCAAAGATTGACAGAGTGTCGCAAAAGAAAACCACAAACAGGAGAGAGAAGTCAATGAACTTGGCTTTCGGCTTAGCGGAGAACTCTCTTGGCCAATTCGTAGTTCCCTCCTCATTCACACCGAACACCCGCCCTCCTTTCCTCTCTCCCGCCGACTGCATAAATCGATGACTATCAAAGAGTTTTTACAGCTAATGCGGCTATTTTTATTCATTACGTTTTCTTGGCTTTCTTCCATCGATAGGCTCAGTTTGATTTGCTTCGGCTTGGATCGGTTCGGTTGCTCGGTCAGTCGTTGACCGCGGTGATTCTGCTCTTCCGCCGGCCCTATCATTACTAGTCACTCTTTCTAGCCATCTTTTTTTTTGTATTTGGTTTGGTAAGGTTTAGAAATCTAATATTCTTCACCGGCTGCCAAAATATTTGCCCAGCTTCACCATTTCCTCTCATTCTCCTGCAGATTTCACAGCTAGTTGTTAGCTTTAATAAATATGTTATACCTATGCCTGAGTCATTTTGCAGTAATTTCTTTTTATGGCTCATTTGCATGAGACCCGGCCAGATACCGTTAGGTCATCAAAGGTTCCATCGTTATAATTTGTTCCCTCTCTTCGCTTTTCGATTCTGTATTATTTCTTTTCAAAGCAACGCATTTGTTAATAATTGAGGTTCTTTCACTTCTGGGATCTTTCTGGGTGTATTTAATCAGAAATTTGTTTCATAATGAGGTGGCAGCTCGTAAATTTAATCATATTTCTCTTCTTTTGAACAGTGGGGCGTGAAAGGCTCTTTGTTTGTGCCTTTCGAGAACCCATAAATTAATTATGACCCCTGCGCTAACTGCCAAAGCCAAGCTCTGATCTAATCTCGTCGATATTCAGGTTTAACCCCGTCAACTTAACACTTATTAGCTTAATAATGAACAATGTTTATGGGGTACTTACTGCACTCGAGAGTAGTAGCACTATCCACGTGACTAGTGGCAAAAATATTTTCATTTTTGCTGCAAAGAGAACAAAGAGAAAAAATCGCATATTAAAAACCATTGAAAAATCAATTAAAAGCATGTTAAGTAACAAAAAATAAATACAATTAAGGCCACCCGAGAGAATAGCCACTTATGGGATAGGTAAGGCGCTTTTCGGCTCAGGCCGAAAAGCAAACAAAAATAATTAACTTTAAAATGTTGGGCACGCACAAACAAAACACAATTGGCCTGGTCATCTCGGACAGGTGCCAAAAAATAACAAAACAATAAAGGAGAAACAAAAGACAAATGCGAAGACGGGTAAATGACACTTGAAATTTATGCGCGAACACGAGTACGAGTCCCAAGTCTCAGGCTTAGGCTTATCGCTTCCTTTGCCTTTCCCTGAAAACTTATCCAACAACGGGACCGGCATAAAAAATAATGCCCGAACACCTTTGGCGAAACAGAAAATGTTTAATGCCCGGCAATATTCATTGTTCGCTACCTGTTGGCGATTTTCTCACGCATTCATTTTCCACTTTCAGTTTTTAGTTTTCAGTTTTCAGTCGGCGACTGATTTTCATTAGACTTTGGGTTTGGTAACGAGAAAAACGAAAAACGGGCATGGACTCGGTGTTAATTGGGTAGAATGACAGAAAATTGCGTTTCCCCAGGCGACGGGGTTTTTGGGATAACGTAATAATTTTGTGTGAAGTCCGATACCATCTTTATATGGTAGGTGGGCGCTCTCATGACTATGACGTAAGACTGCTGGAGGCGGAAGTGTCTGGGAAAAAGGCGTTAGACTGTTCCAGGCCAAAAATGTTCAGTTATGATTAGGATGATAATAACTCTACATTTTAGTTTGACATAATATTTCGAGATCCAAAAATATTGTATATATTATCAGTAGTTCTGCACATATGTATATGCATATTCTTTTAGAAATGTTTTTACATTTTTTCATTTGAGAAGTATATACATTTGTTTCATTCAAATTATGTAATATTTTTTTTTGAATTTGATAAAACTTTGATTTATAAAGTTCATTTCGAAATAATGCTTAAATATTTACTTTTTTGAATATGAGTAGAAAAAAGGAATTTATCATTTTATAATAGTTAGATACCACTATTGAGATGACCAACATTCTTTTCGACTTACAGAAGTTCCACTGTAGCTGCAGATGGGCGTGAGCAAACAACTTTCTTAAGCCGGCGTGAATGTTTCAACGTGTGTAAAAATATTTGCCATTATCTATCTGCGAGTGGAAACTGGAAAACAGCGCCCTCGGCTGGCCATAAAACCTTCAACGGGCTAAAGGTAAAAAGGCAGGCAAGGATTGCACCAGGCGATTTATCTATTTCGGTTTATCAGCTAATAAACGCTTAAATAAAATACACACTCTGAGCCAAATTACATGCGCTTTGCCGTTTGCCGTTTGCAGTTTGCAGGAGGAGGAAGTTTTGGTCTTGAAGTCCGGGGATTTGGCGTCTTGTTTGCTGACTTGGCCATAAAGGGAATTGGCTCGGGTCCAGAAAGATTTGCTCCGTTCTAACGACATTTGAAGCTCGGCAGCCAGGCGCTTCTAATCTTGTTCTGCCCGTTTGCAGATCCAAGACCGCCGGCCTTTGGCGATTTGTGTTTGCTCATGTTCATGATCACTTAATTAAAGCTGGCCCCCAGTTTCCTGGGCCTTATGTTTATGTTCTGTGATGCCCGATAAATTTATGTGGCCGCGAAATGAGCGTAATTTGGTGGATTCGGGTTCGAGTTCGGGTTTCGACTTGCTCTTGGGTTAACACCCCGACTGCGATTTCCTGGGCAGCTCCCTTTGGCTGACAATCTGATATATGTGCGTGATAAATGTGGCAAATGCGGTTTCTTGTTTTCCTATCCCCGCGATTGGAAATCACGAAATGCAATGCGGCAGCTCGTATTTCCAATTTCCAAATTATCGCGAGCTACAGCAAATCGAAGACACTCCAATCACAGATGCTCTTAATGGCTTTATTTTTGCTTTTAATTGTAATTGTCGGCTTTTTGTATTGCATCGCACTTAGAGATGGTAATTGACCGATAGCCCAACTTTGCGATGACCGAAAACTAAGCTTTTGGAACGAACGGAATTGAATTTTTAAAAGGGTAATTAACGGAAAATTTGCACTTAGAAATACAAGAGATCAAAAAACATTAAATTTTGTTGAAATTCGTAAGAATCCTAGCTCACAAAGTCAACCTAAAGAATAATACTTAATTTCTAAATAGACTAAATTAGAAATTATGTATGTATACCAAGTCTAAACTTTTTTCCAAAATTAACAAAATCTCATTATTATTTCCATTAAAAAATTTATATTGCTTAGCGATTCCTCCCAAACACATACAACTATACCTAATTCCAACTAACGGCAACGTGACATGAGATCTACGCATAAATGTCCGTAGATCTTATCAAAATATTTGTACAATGTCAAATAATTTTTGAATGAAGGCCAAACAACCTTCGGTCACTTGGGGTTTATAAGACTTAGCCGAAAAATTCGTTGAATCTCTTGATCTGCGAAACGAGAAACTGGCTCTTACTCTTGCCCCCATCTCCGTTGTTGCCATCTCGCTCTGATGCGGCGGCTGTCAACGCTATCACCAACGTCTTTGCCGCTGTTGCCGACTCTTTCCCTCGCTGTGGATGATCTCATCTGGTTTTAACCTGTCTAGCCACTAAATCAAAGTCAAAGAAGCGAGTGACACATTTTTGCCCGATCGTCCGAAAAACATTCTACACGAAAACAAACACAGACACAAAATTAATGATGGCATCTTTATTAAAAATAAATGCTGATAGTTTGAAAAATGGTTTTCTCGCAAAGCAAACATTTTGTGCATCAGCTGAGAAATGTGGAGATGGGGTAGTGTGAACACACCCATAAAGATTGCGACCGGAT
This sequence comes from Drosophila gunungcola, assembly GCF_025200985.1. Taxonomy (NCBI): domain Eukaryota; kingdom Metazoa; phylum Arthropoda; class Insecta; order Diptera; family Drosophilidae; genus Drosophila; species Drosophila gunungcola. Next base: position 12,223,536 of record NW_026453197.1, read on the forward strand.
GCTGACGCGTCATCGATGCAATCGACAGTAGTTGGGAATTTTCGTGTTTACTTGTGTATTTTATTTGTAATTTTGCTTTGCATGTCGTGTGAGTGGCAATTGGGCTTTGATTGATTTCCAAATTGCAGGCGGCGCCCTATTTTTGGATTTTATTTTCCCTTTCTTGTGGGTTATTGTCATAAATCTCGCATAAACCGATTTAATCTGTCCCTGGCCACGCCCACCTGCTGGTGGGCCCATCAATTAATTATACTTTTTCAATGTCAAAAAATCTCAGTCTCGGCAAAGAAGGTGCGTCGCCTGTTTAACCCTTTTTATAAAAGCTTACTGCTTAAATCTTGCGGCGCCTACAAAATGGAACCTGTGAGTTGGGTCTGATCCTGCGGCTTAGCATTTTTTCTAATTGCAGGTTTTCCATCGCCACGATGTGAAGGTCACTGACAGCATTAAGTACACAGGGACAAAATTTTATATTTTATTAAAACCAAAATATTTTTTTTTAGTACATTAAAAATCTTAGTACATTGATGATTCAAAGATTAGATTATGTACACATTCAGTTATAAGTATTTGTAACACCTGTTTTAATAAGCTTTTCGGTCAGTGTATACATACATGTATAATTTCGCGCCTGGCAGACAATGCCGCCGGCCTGTCTCCAACAACAAGCTCAGGGCGGGAGGAGGGTGGGGGCGGGGCTGGTCTGGGATAAACTCACTTATTCACCTGCCCGCATGCCACCAAACTGCAGAAGCAGCAACCAGTTCGCATGAAAATGCATAATCAATCACCGGCGACAACAGAAACCAGAAATTGTGAACATTTTGAAGGAGAAGATGGAATACCCTTAATAAAAGCTGCAACCCAAGGTAAAGCAATGGTAATGGGACATCAAATATAAGAATTATTTTAGATTTGGTCCATAAAATTGGTACTTTTAATACATATTTTATTCACATTATTTTCGATTTTTAAATGCTCAACAGTCAGCAGAAGTTAAAGAAACCAGAAAATGTGGAAAATTTAAAGCAGAATATGGAATAGCGCTGATAAACGCTGCCACTTATCGATAGCTTTGAGTCCACAGTGAAACATTGGAAGAGGAACATAAAATTTAAGAATCAATGTTTTATCATTTTATATTTAATGTTGTGCGTTTACACTTTTGCTATCGCATTAGTTTTGATCTTTCAAGTCCTCGGCACTATTGTACAATAAGAGGTGTTCCTCGTAGAACTGGATGACGACCTGGGGACAGATTACGTTGGCCTGCTTGGCTAGCACTAGATCCGCGTGTCCAGTGCCCACCCACTTCATCAGGAACATCAGTTGACCGGACGAGTTGGTGGCGCCCAGGATCTTCGAGGGCTCCAAGCCGCGCTCAAAGCCTGTTAGATTTTCGTCATCCTCCTCCTGCACCTTCTGGCGTTTGCTGCAAGCGGAGCCATGTGAACCCAATGCGGAGGATAGACGCTGCATGGACTCCTTTTTGTTCTTTATCAGCGACTTCTCAAAGCTGGCAATCAAGTCCGGACAGTGAAGATCCTCCATGGACTCCCAAGTGTTTGCACTGCGCGGATATCCCTTCCATTTCAGGTAGTATTCCGTTTTACCATTCTCAATCCTTTTATCCTCTATGCGTTCTACAGAGTATTCGGCCATTATTTTTGGTTAATATTCGTTTGTTACTTATTAGCTTCTTAGAAACGTGGCAGGACAGTGTTTACACACCTAATTAAGATCTTTATCGGTGTATTTCGATAAAAGCTTCAAATTAGTGATGAGAGCAAAGCAACCCTGGCATAAATACATCGACTTTTACTTTTTGATTGCTTATCACAATTATCTCAATTTAAAATTGAATTTTTGCCAAGTGCACTACTCATGACTTGGCATAATTTGGCCGCAGTTAGGGTATCGAGCATACCAACGCCCATTGGCCGTATCATTGGTGCATCTTCATCTGACATTTCGCACGACTCGAATGTCAAGGTGCGATTGCTCGCCTTACTTGCGATATTTTCGCCTTACTCCACCGACTCCAACTTGTTAACAATTCGTGTAAAGTTGCCGCTCATTAAAAACTCATAAATCAGGTGCGGCAGAGGGAGGAGGTTTTCGAATGGCACAAGTAATTGCCGTTGCTGGCCCAGTGTCAAAATAAAGGAAAATAAAGGAACTCGTCGGCGGAAATGATCGACCACCAGGTGGTGGTGTGAAAAATACAGCAAGTACTACAGCTAGATGCCAATAGTTTCCGCATATTGGAAGTCTCCGATGGCTCTTTGATTAATGATAAATGTGCTCGGTGCATCCGCCGCTATGACATTAATCCAGCGCCGCCGCCTGAGAACCCACAGTACACAGAACACGGAGCAGAAACGAACAGAAGTCGGAGCAGGCAAAACCCGAGGTCTCCAGTTAAAGCCATTAAACCCCGCTGGAGCTGCTTGGGCGCACAATTTAAAGCAGAAACTAACGCAGTTAGACAACAAACCACTTTCAAGAGTGCCAGCCAGGCAAACAGGGAAAACGGCTTTCAACTCGTTTCGCTGGCCGCTCTGTTGCAGTTGCATGCACTTAGAAAATAAACGCATTTCCCATTTTGATCAATCTCATTTTTACATCTCATTTAATATCATTTTGACAGTATCCAGATAGCTCTGAAGGTGTTACAAAAAGTTTTAAGTCTTCTTTTGTTATATTAAGAGTTTTTTCATTTTATTCATTCATTCAATTCATTTATGTTTACCACATTTTTCAACTATTTTTTCCTTAATTTAATTAAATGCCGATCCTTAGGAAATCCTAAAACTGGTAGACCCATTTCTAAATTATTAAAGCATATTTAATAATTAGTTGCTAAAGCATCTTCAAACATATTATTTTTTGTAATTGCCTGATGATGTTAGCTATTTCTTCAGTGTATCGTTGCCGTTGATGTTGTTGCTGCCGTGGGTGCAGCCGTTGCATGTTGCATGCTGCCAGTACGTTCAACTTTTGCAGTTAACAGTTAGATTTTGAAATAGCCAACAGCACTGGGATTCCAGTTTTTTTCTGGCCACGGCCTGAGAACTCGGCGATCAAGATGCGCAACGCCACGACGGAAGGAAATTGCCGTCCAAGTAGTCGCAGCTCCGAACGTTGCATTGCGCACATCAAATAAATACTGGTACTTGGCAATTTTTGTGTTAAAACAAAATTAAAGCAATGCCAGTGCCAGTGCGCTGCTGCGGTGTAACATTAACCCAAATACATAATTCTCGCCGCATCGACGGACAAGGATCGGCACATTAATCATTGGCAGGGGGACAGCTCTTGGGAAGAGTTAGCATATTTGGGTTTATGGGTGAGCCCCAGTATCCTAAGCAGGAAATCATTAGAGAACGGTCCAAGGAATCCGCCATGGCTTATGTATCTTTCTTGGAAATTGTCTGTTGAGCTTAGTTTTTGCTTGAAGGTCAGTTCCTAAGATTTCAGGCAGAGATCAAACTATTAATTCTGGCATTCCCTTTTTTGCATACTTTGAAATGGCCTTTGTTTTTAGGTAATATATTTTTAGAAGGAAAAAAAAGGAAACTTATTAAGAAATGTATTTAAATATTAAGTAAATATAGTTTCTCATGATTTCACGTGGGCATGTGATTTCTTGTTAAGAAATCATTATTTAAAGACCTGCTTAAATGACAAAAAGAGACTGAATCGTTCCCACAAAATCTCCACAATATTTCCAGATCTTAAACCATTCAATTCAATTGTATATTGATATTTATATATAGGCGACCAGGCGAGTGAGACATTACAAGGGATGCCCGAGAACAATGTATATCTCTTGTCAGCAGGGAAGCGCTTCGATCGGATTGACTTTAGCTGACTGTTGACAAGTTTCTGATAAGATTAATATGCCGCACGAGCTTAAAGGTTAAGCATGCAAATCAGGCGGGAAGCATTGACCGCTGAGAAGGACATCCGAGGAATTCAGAAGGAGCTGCAGCAGCAGGAGGCTTTAGGCTGCAATGCACTGGATGGTCTGGAAGTCTGGATAGCCACCAGGTACGAGCTACTAAATCTCTTTATTGCCTAGTGCCAACACAATGGGGCAACTGAACTGGAGACGCCGACTTATTTGTAGTAGCCATAACAGCCACTACTACGCACCGTATGTCTGATGTATTGTTTTTTAGTCTTTCGTTCTTATTTTATTTGTATTTTTTTTTGTTAGCCCCCCTTGTTTATGGTGTGCTGCTGGCCTGTTTTGTTTATGCACCCAATGAGATCAAGTCGATACGCTTCGATTTGTTAAGAGATGGCACCTAAACGGAGGGGTGCTGGTGTCGCATTGACATAATTGAGACATTATCGATGGCCTGGCTCTATTTTTCTGCCCAACAGAGAGAAATGGCCATCGATGATCGGCTGGTAATGTCAAGGTTACATTGTCGACCTTTTGCCAAGCACGAAACAATTTAAATGCAATTTTTGCTTAAATAAGAAATAAAATCCCCAAGCAAGGCAAACATCTGCAAAGCAGAAAAAAAAAGAGAAAAAACAAATATTTGCTAATTTATCCTGTACGTGTCCTCCAACTAAGTGCACAGGTTTTGGGCCTTAAGCCGGCACGTTGCCGTTGACCCTCCTCTTCTTCGCCCAGTCCTCTGTCTTTCGGCCGTGTTGATTGTTTGCGTTGGACGCTGGCTGTTAAAATGCCTTTGATCTTCTGATATTCCTTGGCCCTGGTCTTGGACTCTTGGCCAGAGGATCAGAGAACTAGAGAGCCCAGCGGACATGCCGAAAAGACCAGTCCCCCATTCCCGACGACTACCAATACGACGACTACCAAGACGACGACGACGCACGGCGGGCGTATTTAACTTGACTTTGACTGGCTCCAACTGCAGCTCTAGGCCCTTTTTCAGGTCTCTGCGGGCAACTTGTTAAAAAGAATGTCGACTCCGGGCGACGCATGTTTTTCTCTGTTTTTTTTTTCTACCCCCTCCCTCTAGTCTGGGACTCCTCTTTCGGCTGACTCTGAAATTTCGCTTTCATTGTCGGTCATGACGCTGTTCTTCTTGTCCAACCCACCTCTCCAATGCTTAACCCAGAAATTAGCCACAACCCTTTAAGTGCACCTACACGATCGAAGATGGCGGGGGCTAAGATGGTGAGAGAGGTGTTAATTAGGCTTTTTATTGTCTACGAATCTCAGTGCCACATTATTGGCAAAGCAATCTTCGGGGGCCCTTTCGCAAAACATAAATGTCAATATTTATTTACGCCGCTGCGGTCGCAATTTATTTCCAGTTTTTAATTGAAAAGGCCGCCCTCCGACTGGGGATTCTGGACTGCGGCCACAATTTGCAGCACAATGTGTCTAAGCTGTGCCTCGTAAATGTCCAGTTGGCCGTAAATTGTAGCCCACACTGTGGCAAATATTGGTTTTAAAATATGCCAAGGTCATGGCCTTTTTTACTGTAGGAAATGGCTTTAAACTGGCTTTGCTAACCCTTTGAAACAGAGTAAATGTTTTAACTTTTAGTATAAGGTACGTAAAATTGGTTTGTAGACGAGATATTATTAGATTTTATTATTAGATATTATTATTAATCAATCGATTATGCCAATGAAATGTTTCCAAAAATAAATAGAAATTCCAGTCATAATCTTTTTTGTTATTCTGACCACTTTGAATAATGTTTTTCCATTAAATAACTTTGTATCAAAATCAATTTACCAGCCAAGTAAACTATACATCCAATTGATTGCCAAGAAGAATTTTCATAATATTACATTGCAGAAAATGATCAAACATTTATTGCATGTATTGCATTGCTATGGCGCAGCTATTATACAAATTGAATAAATGCGGGCCATAAAAATTCAGATAATCTGTAATTTATTCCCGTTTGCAATTACTCTTTCAGGGGTTGAACAATGCCTGCACTGATTCCTAACTGACATACTTTCTTGGAGTGTAGAAACCACCTCGGCCCACATGTGCCCGTTTTTGTGGGCTTTGGTGTGTTTTTGTGGCATGCAGACCTGACCTCCAATCGACAGAGCCTGTGGCGCCTTCTTCGACGGCTTTCCAAACTGCACAATTTTCGCCTACGCCGGGTGAAAGAGTCTGGCCAAGATGCTGGCTGGGGCGGAGGACTCGGAGTCGGAGGCGGAGGAGTTGGGCTGCCCAGTCCATAAATGGACACACACGATCCGTGGAGTACAGTCCACAAAACCCCATGCGGCCATAAATGGAGCTGGCCATTAGAAAGGTAAATTGCAGTCGATTTAATTCAATGCAGGAGAGATAGGCATAGAGTGAACTCTAATTACAAGTGGCTGTGGTGGTGGTGGTGGTGGTGACCTTTTGGACGCTTCGATGATTTGACTAACTGCCCTGCACACCCTTTCTTCTCCTTTTCTGGAGGTTACGTAATGATGATTAAGCCGTGTCTGGGATCCGCTGCAAAACAATCAATCATAAAAGGGCAGCGGCTAACGGAAATACCGAGATATATTTGTAAATTCAAGAACAGAGCGAGGGTATGAGGTGCGTACATCAGGTTTTCCATGGTTTTGGTCTCCACTCCAAGTTCGGGTTCTTACAATTCTAATTTATATGATTTTTACGTAGCTATCCGGCGGAAGTAAACCTTGGTCGATGTTGCCGTCTTCGCCACTTCGGCTGCTTCTGCCACTTCTTCTTGGCCGTGTGTTTATTTGTGTTGTAAATTGCGAATGCGCCCCAAAGCAACAACAAAAGGGGGAAAAACATAACGCGCAGTCGCGCACTTCAATAAACAACAGGAGGAACACCACAACAGCCACAACAACTATATATACTTGGGCATTAGTTGCCGCTGCCATTGCGTACGTGCCCGGACCCGGCGTCGCCATCTCTATGCACAGAAAAATAATATATTTTAATGGATATAGTCACTTTAAGTCGATTTTTCCATTTTACATCTGATCTTTCTGTAATCATCGTTCAAAGGAGAAGCAGGAGTTCTTCAACAGCATTTAAATCATTATTATTATTCAAACTTTAAACGTTTTCATTATTTTGAAGAAATTCTATGGCTCTATTTTATTTTGTTAAGGATTGTCTGCCACTGGCTTTTTAAACTCTATGAAAATTTGGCTTAAACCATCTCGAGTACTACAGAAATCTTGTAAAATTTAATTATTTCCTACGCCATATTTTAAAGACAATGGTAGGGGATTTTAAAAGTTCCTAAACAAATATTTTTTTAACACTGAAGAAACTACAAGAAAGCTTTATAAATTGCTATAAGGAAATGATTTTAAAACAATACAAGCCTTGTTTTAAAATCATATCCTTACTTTTAAAAACTTATTTGTAAAACCCAAACAAGTCAAACCAAATATTTCTTTCTCTGCAGCCATCACCAGCGAATGTGGATGGTTTCTTTGGGTTTACCACTGACAAAGACGACAACCACGCATCGTAAAAAGTGTTTTATGCAATTGCCGCTTTGGTTTTGGCTGCGATGTGGTTGTGGTTGTGTTTGCCTATTGTATAATAGCCCCATGTGTGTGCGTGTGCGGTATGTGCTCTGCATAATTTTATGATTCGCCCGCCATCAGTTCCTGCAACTCAAGCGAACTCGAAAAGCCATGTCCATTGGCGATTTCTCCTCTTCCTCAGACCTTTTTTTTTTGTCAGGAGACGCGTGGGCGATGGAGTGCATGTGCTTGTGCATGTGGATTTGATGCATTGATTGAATTTAACGCAGCGCAATTTGGGCCCAACGCTCTTGACCAGAAGGGCCAAAGTCGAGCCACAATGGCACAGCGTGAGTCAGGCGGAGATGTGCTATGTGGTGACTATGTGACTGGAATCGCAATCGGAATGCCGCGACGGATGAGCCGAGGATGGTCGATGGTAATTGTAAATGGCCGGACAGGTCGCTCGGTAGCTGCCATTCAGTGTTGCCAATTTAGCCAAATTTGGCATGTGACTAGGTTTTTTTTTAAAGAGCGGTTCGTAACTACTGCTTTTTGCGACTCTTGTGGAAGTTTCGATGGTTTTTATTCCGGTGAATACTGTTGAAAAGCTTATATTTAAGTAGGACAAGAACAAGATCTTTAAGGCGAAGGATTTTCTGGACAAAATATGGGGAAATCGTGTCAACTTCAAAACATCAGTGATCTTAAGGCTCTAGATTCAAGAAAAAGTCTTAAGATTGTTGTTAAATAAAGAGAGTATATAACCTATCCTTTCAAAATTAATTTTTAATATTTTTCCATTAAAGAAATCCAATTTTCCATTTAGAATCACTTTCCGCAAGTAAAGTTGCAACTTTGTGTTGCAATCGCAGCTTTCTTGACGCCTTGTCCTCACCTCATCTTGATTTATTTAGTAAGCTTTAATTTATGACTCCACTTCAAAGAGATATTTTTCGAACTAATCCTGGTCGCAGCATTCCTGTTTAAATTATCGCCGCTTGTACTTCTGATCCAGTGGCTAGTTACATGGAGTGGACCTTGAAGCATCCCAACTACAAGCGATTTAAATATACGAAAATAACTAAATCTAGACATAAAAAGCGACAACAGTGCCGCGAACAAGAAGTCTTGTAAAAATGCAAATCAATAAGCAAAGGTCCAGTTTGCTTGCCTGCAATAAAATAAATGTAAGGAGGCAGCCATAAAAACATCTACAAGGAGTCGCAGTAGTAGTTCCTTTCGACTTCTTGGCCAGTGTTTTTTTTGTCGCATCTGGCAGGCAGGCAGCCAGCCAGTGGTTGAAATTTGGTTTAGTACCTAGGTGTTAATTATCGCTAAAAGTCAATGGCGGACAATCGGCGAAATCTGCACAGGGGCATCGCGTCGCATCGCATCGCAGCGCATCGCATAGTAGTGCTTTGCATCTGCCCCTGGAGAATACGAATACTTAGACTTTGCTGCGAATGGAGCTGGTCGGGCACACATTTCGCCCCAGCAGTTGGACAGCTGTACAAGTGGCCACGATAATTAATATGAAAATATGTGAGGATGGCGCAGGACAACAGCAACAGCCGTTTGCTGCTATTTTTAGCATCAAGTTTTTAATGAGCCCTGTCCAAAGTCGTGCCAATGCAGCAATGCGAGGTGGGGTAGTAGTAGTAGTCGAAATGGATCCAGGGCCACCCGGGCGCCCTGATTATGCGCTCATTTCTGTCCGCTTGTATGAATTATTAAATTAAGCAAAACGACGCCGATGCCTCGGCATTAATTGCTTTATAATAGGGATGGCCCAAGATCATACCCGAAAAGAGGAACCCGCTTCTCGGTTTCAGTTTTCCTATTTCTGCCTTAGCATTTTGTGGTGTTTTTGCCATGCTCATATTTCTATAATTTATTGTAATGCACTTGGGGCGTGTTTCATTTCTCGCTTTAAAATGGCATAAATTTTTAAGCCGTGCCTCGACGGCCCATTCGGCGTCACAGGAATCGAGGTCTGCGGCTATTTAACAATTTATTGTCTGTACACATATAACCGCGTTTATACTACACTACATGTATATAGTATATATATATGTATATATGTATATATATATTTCTCTTTTTTTTTTCGTTCTGTAGTTGCATTTTGTCTGAAGTCGACAGCGGCCACGACCACCTTGATGTTCATGTCCCGAACCGACAACAACGAATACGACGACTGGGGGCCAATTTACTTTGGTTTTCATTCATGTACGTCGGAATGGAGAGGAAAATAAGAGAAAAAATCGCTGGCAAAAAACTGTAAGCTGCGTTCATTACACGTTGTTATTTGTTGTCTGCGGTACATTATTGCTCTTGTTCGCTGTTTTGCTCACCAATTAGCTGCAGTCGGCCAAACGAAAGACTCAGGCCACGAACTTGACTGCTGTTCCTCCTCTACGTTCCTCCTTCCTCTGGTGAAGTGAAAAAGATCATCGCCATAGGCTTTTGTCACGTACTTTCCACGGACCTAATACTCTTCTATTGCCTGAAGAAGACTTGAAGAAGTCAAAGAACTAGCTCGTTTTTCTTGCTGACGCACCATCAACCACATCATCCGCTCTCAAGATGATTATGACCGGCAAGAGGGGCGCATATCAATCAAATGCCACACTGTACGAGGTTTCTTCAGCGAAGGGCCGCCGCTTGAACTTGACATTGGGTGTAAGTGACCATTAGGGAAGTGGCTTGGGAAGGTCCCCGGCAAGCCCCAGTCGGAAGAACATGGAGCCAAGCCTGTGGCAATTAGCCGGGAATATCAATCAACGCACCATTTGAGTGTGAAAACAGCTCAGCTTTTAATTACAAAAGCTCTTTGTGTGTGGGACTCATAAGACGATGTCGAAGTGGAAATCGACGCAGTTGAAGGCCTCCCATGTCCCCGCCCACGGTCATTTCAATAACGCCTCTGCTCGATGTTTGTTGCCAGCCAGGCCAGAAAGCCAGAAAAGCCAGCCCAACTCGCTTGTTAGAATCGCATGCAAACCGGGCCTGTCTTAGCCCGGATCATGGGTAATAAGCCAATTGGCGTTGGCCACACTACATTTTAATCAAGCCAACTGAGTTGTAAAGCCCACGCACCATCAAAGCCAAATATGTTCACTGTCGGTGTGAGACTCACACCAGATCCAAACTGTCGCCAGTTGTCGACCTTCGAGGCGTTGACTCATGGCTTATACTTTTGGCCATAACCGACGGCTCTGTGGATGGCAAATTGATGGTGAAATTGTTGAGAGGCTGGCACAGCCGAGATATCCGGGATGCATAACGCACCCAAGTGGAATTCTCCATACAATTTGGGCCTGAACAATTAATTGTAAGTAATTTAATATTAAATCATATTACCAAAATAGTAGATAACCACATCCAAACAAAAAGTTTAAGATTTTTAATAACCAATGATAATATCTACAAAGAAAAATACAAAACGGATAGAAAATACAGTTTGCTTAACAAGCCTTTAATTAGGTAAGATTAGTAAATTAGCCACGCTGTTTCTTCCTGAAACTGATCGTCATCTTGGTTAATACTTCCTTTGTGCACCGACAATCATCCAGCCTCCTCGTTCCGGAGACGAATCAAATACCGATAATTCCGCCCCTTTAAGCGGACGAGAACTGACTGTCAGGCTAAATTAGCAGTGGCTACTGTTGACCATCTCATATCATTTACCAAGGCACCAATGCACCAAGACACCGACTGGCGAGACTTCAGAGACCCCTTTGCCAATTCGATTAGGCCACGCAAATGTAATTTAATAATTGCGGTTGCCCATGTTGATTAACATGTGCGGTTTTTGCAATTTACTGCCGGCGCACCGGCGATTCACAGGATATGAGCTGGCACTATGACAATGACAGGATGCATCAATGTGCGGCGAAAAGTCACTGCTTTTCTGCCGGAGTTCAGGGGGAAATGTTTATGGCTATGTTATGGTCGCCTGCGGTGGCAGCTTCAAATGCCGCCGTAGTTGCATTTTAAATGGTCGCTCACTGCCTCCTGTGGCCAGATTAATTTAAATGAAGTTATTAGCCAACCCGATAGCCCAGTGACAGGGTGCAGAAACAAAGGAGCCGGACCATGTTGCTGCCTCCAACTCCTGGCGGCTCTTAAAGTGCCCTGATATGGGGTACTATATCGAACATGTACTATACGAGCATGTATATAGTAGTTACCGGCCTGCAACGGGTTTTCCGTTTTAACTGCTCTTGCGGGCTGCATTTGAAAGTTAAATTACGGTAGCGATATCGGGGCAGACATTCCGTTAATTGGCCGCACAACTTGAGATCAGGCTACCGCCTTGGTTTTTCGCATGCAGACCTTCTAAATACTCTATTTGCATGTGGCGTCCGGGAAATGAGTGAAAGAATGTGCCGGTAGATTGCGACTTTCTATGTCTTCCCCGAAATTATTTCCTTTCATTTTGGTCAAATTGATGAGAAAATACTTACGAGTGGTGTCATAAAATATTTTAGTACCTGTTTGTTTCTTATGATTCTTATGATAATCGTTATGTAATTTTGAGTTCTAAAACAGAGTTGAGGTTCTGCCTGTTTTGTTTTATGTATGTTTAAATACATATTTTAATATAAAATTAGACATTTCCTTGTTTGTTTCTTATTTATTGTAAAGCTAAGTCTATACCCAATTTCCCATGTATTCGGTGAGTGTAATAAAATTTCGTTGCGCCCCAGCCACCTCGCCTTCTTGATGCCTGGATTTTTGTTTTGTTTTTTGGCTAAGTCCGCTTTACAGTTGCTGCAAAAATTGTTGCAAATTGCAGTTTAAAAAGTTTCCGTGTTGGTTTTTTTTTTCACAGCGACGTCGTCGGCGGCGGCAACGACTGCAACTAATATGAGTCATAAATTTACAGTCTTAACTCGAGGCTAAGGTAACCTGGAGCTGTGCCGTTGACAGGGATTTTTTGAAATGAAATAAATAAACGGCATTACAGCTAGTTATATTATATGCAGCGATCAGGGTCTTGAGCGGCATAAACCAAGACGACAAACAAAAAAAAAAGAACAGAAAAAAAGAGAAAAACAACTGCAATGGAGTGTTGGCGTGGAAGCTGAAAGTTGAACTGAATGTGAACTTAACTTGGGCTGGGCCAAGTCGTCCGGTTACTTTTGCATTTGTGGCACGGTCTCCATTCTGCACGAGACGAAGCCATTTTATTGATACAGATACAGCCAAAATTTGGGTCCGCCAAAAAGCAAAAAAAAAACAAGAATGCTTAGGTCTGGTTGGGTTTTTTTGTTATTTTTTGGCAACTCGCAGCATGACATCATTTTGAGTTACTGCGAATCGGAGTTCGAACCGCTCTTTTGGCTGCAGCAGCCCTGCAGCCACTAAAAAACACAAAAACTGGTCGCTGTTTTACTTTCGCTTTATTTCTCGAAGTATTTCTGATTTCCTTTCGACTTGTGTTTTCAATTTTTTCGGCGAAGATGCTTCTCTTCAATTTTTTTTTGGGTCACCCCGAAGAAGTGCGGTCGTATATGGCAATGAAAACGAAACCGAGTTCTGGTGAAAGTGGGTTGCCCATCACGGAATGGAAATCGAAAACGCATAACAAGTGCACGGCTTCCAGGTCCACATGGACCACATGGTCGGGCCTTGGCGGATCGATTGTGTCATGGAGCGTGGGTCGATCTCTCGTCGCCCACGGAGGCCTCAAAAAAGCCTCCAAAGGCCGAAACTAATGATGTTAGACGGGCACAGGTTGGCACTGACGCACAGATTGCTCCGCTTTGGTCTCGGTTTCGTCTTCATCTTCATCTGTGTTCATCTGTTCGAAATTATTCGAGTATTGGGTGCCCACACACTATGGCTCTGTTTGGCTTTTTTTGCGGCATTCAGAAGAGATCTATGCAAAAAGTTTCGCGAGCGAGAAATTAATTAGAATTTTGTGGCTTTGAAACGAAGCTCCGCCGTTGGTGGCTGGGAAAAGACCTTGAGCGGCGGTTCAACAGACTGTGTGGGGTGCTGCAAACTAGTCGAGTCAACTGAGTCATAATCTTCGTTCTCCAAAAGAGCATTCAAATCGCGACCAGTCTTTGGAATTGGCCCATTGTAAATTTGTCTGCTGGCTGATGGCAGTGAAGACGAACAACATGACTTACGAATTACACCGTAAATCTATGGAATCAATCTTCCGATTTCGCCAACGAAAGTAGCTAAAATCTCTTTCCCACGAGTTTCTCTGATCATTAGGCAACAATAAAACGTGGCTTTTATGTGCATTCAATAAAGTCTTCATTTGCCTATGTCAAGTTTGTGTCTGCAGTCTTTTGTTTTCGCATTGCAATTTATCGCTGACAGCTTTAGAAAAATAAGTGGTTTCGATCTCATTATTGACAGACACAAGTTTGGTTTCGAAATCGTTTGATTTGGTTGTTGAAACTTGAATAAAACATTTAACTTAAAATTAAGTTCTTTAAAATGATTCATGAATTTTCAAAGATCACAACGATCAAGTTTGTGCCTTAAGTCTTTTGATTTGGCTCGTGGATTTTGCAGTACCAAAAAATATTAAGTTCGTGTCTTAAGTCATTTGATTTGGCTCATGGATTTCGCAAAGCTAACAATAATTGAAATTTCTCTTGTGCAAACTGTGAAAGATATGTCGCTTTATATCTTACACCATTAATCTTTGCAGAAGAATCGCAAATTGAGGCATTCACTTTATATTTTTTGTTGGGTCCCTTGGCTCATTTAATTGCGGCAATTTCTTTCGCCCACACAGACTGAGTCAAGCGCTTTGGCTCATAATTTATAGGCATTATTATTGTAATTTCTCCCGGCAGACAAACGCGGCAGCTCGCACGCAAAACAATAATACATAAAGTGAAAGTTTTGCACCTTTTGCAGCGCAGACAACACACAGGCAGCCAACGCATCATCAGCATAAACAGCCAAACAACACAAAAATAGTCAGTCAGTCGGTCGGTCGGTCGGTCGGTCGGTCGGTCGGTCGGTCGGTCGGTCGGTCGGTCGGTCGGTCGGTGAGATGGGATAAGATGAGCCCACGAACTGTTGGGGAAAAACAACTCGAATCCAAGTACAACCCACGACGAGCCAAAGACAATGGCTTATAAATGACTGGCAGCTAGTTCAAACCGAAACTGGCTGACAAATGAGACGGCGCCAGTAGAATCGCCGGTGTTTTGCATCTGACCAAAAAACAAAACCGAGATCTCTAAGCTTCATCAATAAAATCGAAAAAAAAACACAAATTTCGTCAGAAATCCGACTGTCTAATCCCTCAAAACTATACAATCACATGAAATAAGTTTTTTTAGCCTCAGCTTTGTCTTGAAACACTTGTGATTGCTTGACAAACTCTTTCTTTGCGCCCACGAAAAGTGTGTCAAGCGAGTATTTGAAGCAATTATTTGTCATATTTTCTATTTGCGTTTCGGTTTCGTTATTTTTGAAATGAGATGCAGAGAAAATAAACAGCATTAGCGAAGAGCCCCTGACCAAAGAGTCAGTGACAAAGCGTCTTTGGACCCGTTTCCATCTGCGTATTCATCTTCTTCACCTTCCAACTCATCAAATCCCACAATGACTTTGGCCTGGGATTTCTGCACAAACGAAAGTGAACGTTTCTTTGTGTTTTGGCCGTTTGTTATTATTATTTTTTGCCACATTTACAGTTGGTGTTTTGAGCTTATGTCTGCACTTGGGTGGAAAAAAACGGAAATTTGTCTTGTATATTTTGTATGCCAACGGTTTTTATGCTCACTGATTTTACAGACCCATTAAAAGAAAATGTCATGGAAATTTAATTTCTGTTTAATGAAGTAAATGTAAAAGTGTTTTGCTAAAATAAGTATTTAAAAAAAAAAAAAATATACTGAAATTTTAATGCTTGGCTTTAATAGGTAAATTTGTAATGAACAATAAATACATTTTAAAAACAAAAATTGCATATTAAAATAGGAGTCTAGTCATAATTTGTCTGACTACTTTTCTTAAGCAATCACAGATTATAAAGTTTTCAAACTAAAAGCATTTTAATTAAATTCTAAGATTTTTAACATTCCGAATATAAATTTGATTAATGTTATTAAATGCACTCTATTACTTAGCTGTCTGATTCTAGTTGTTATAAAGAATTATTTTTGGAAATTGCCTTTTGTAAAATGATTTAACTTTTGGCTGTTATTACCACTCAGCTTATTCCGTCCGAAACACCATTAAATTTGTATTAAATTAAAGATGTTTTATATACCACTTAAAATTTGCACTTTGTAGAAGTAGAAAAAAATGTGCTCACCATTTTATTCATCAACTTTCGGCCAAAATCAGTTCATACTGCCAACAGCTGCAAACGAAAAGCGACGCCAGCAAAAAAGCCTTGTTTCTTACTTGGCTGCTGCCAAAGCAGCCGTCAAAAGCGCAGAAAAACACACACACACACGCGCGTTTTGGCAGACTCACAGACACTGAAATATTTTTTTTTTGTTGCTTATTGTTGTGCTTAACAATATTTAACGCTTTTCTTATGAACACTTTTTGATTGCTTTGCGCGCGTTTGGTTTTTCGGAATTTTCACAGGGTAAAATTGATCAAAAAAGCCTGGCAACTTTCACTGCAATTAGACGATGGATGTTAGATTCCCCGCCTAGGCAAATAAGGCAATGATCTCCGTTAAGATAGATTATTCAGTGATGTGGAGTTCCACACTTAACACACTGTTCACAGAGAAAGGGAAGCCCACTTGGCAGAGAACCGCACCGCACGCGCGCTAAAAACGAACTGAATGTGCGGAGCTGGAGCCGCCGATCGCAAGCCCCAGTGGCTATAACCTGGCTTAAAAGCAACCTAGTGTATGTGTGAGCCCGTGTAGTTGTGTGAGTGCTGCTGGCTCTTAGGCAACTTTGCTGCCCACACTTTGCCTGGCAAAAGTCGCCGCTCTGCTGGTCCATTTTTGGCTTGGACCGCTCAGCAATAATTTTTTTTGCTTCTCTCTTTTATTTTGTTATAACCAAGACGCCTTTGCAGCAAAAAAAAAAAACATGAAGGAGAAAAAAATGTATAGGTATAACCTATACGATTTGTGGCTTCCAAGTTGCCAGTTGTGCTTTGACTTTTGATTGACGTAATTTCTGCGCTTGATATTCACTTGAATTTCTTGTATTTCCACATTTAACTGTTTTGGTGTCGGGCACACATTACACGCCCACCACACCCACACACCAGCACATACACAAACGCACACAGACACCACAGTGGGCGTTTTTTTTCTTTAAACATTAAAATTCATTTTATACAGATTGTTTCACAAAGAGTTTTGTGAACTTTCGCTCGGCACGGAACTTAATCAAACATGTGGGAGTGCTGAACCGACCCTATATAGGCAATATAGTGCTTGACTCACTCGATCTGCTTGGCTGGCTTGCTTATGCTAATTAACCAGCTTAAACTTTGGCATTTCAGCGTTTCCCCCAAAACGAAAGACTTAGGCAACGAACTCGCCCCAAATTGCTTGAACACTCTTGTGGTTCACAATCGACCTTGCTGTAATACCACCGAAATGAGGTCCTTATCGGCCAGGAATCTTTATTGCAGTATTGCAATGAAGTAATTTCCGCATGTACTGGGAGAACGAAAAAAAATGTTCTCTCATCTTACGGTAATCATTTTTTTTGTGGTTCCCTTTTTTTCCACCATTACCCTCGGGAAACGCCTTGCTTGCACATTAATTTCTACGCCCCGCAATTATTTCATCCAGCAAATGGTGTATGAGAAACATAAACGCAAAACGTGTGCCACATACTAAAATGGGCTAAAAGTTGCAAAAAAAAAACCAGCGAAAATTAACAAGCATAATTAAAAATGCACTCGTTGGGATTGGCAACGGCAAAAATCGCAACGAAAAAAAGGATATGACCTGGAGACCGAAATGACTTCAGCTTTTTGCCTCACGTTGCAAGTTGCGGGCGTGCTTATTTTGGAAAATACACGAACCGAAACTTTAAGTGCACTAAAAACTTTATGGTAAAAGTAATTTTTGGGCAAAAACAAATAACTGTCGAACTCTTAAAACATAAACTTTAAAATGTCTTAAAAACGCAAGGTTTTTATGCTTAAAAAGAATAAACCGTACATAACTTGTAATTAGTTTATAAATTAAAAGCTAAGACTTTAAGCTTTCAGAAAATAAATAATGCTTATGCAGTTTATGATCGTTTTTGCTTTACTAATTGAATTTCTTTCTTTTTGTTGGTAAAGAAAAAATAAAATCAAATAAAATAAGTCTACGTTACATTACCCAAACAACTAATCGAATAACTGACAAGTTTGCCTTGAATCCTAAGTATGTTAATTACAAACGTTTTAAGATGAGTAAAGACCCTTGTCTGAACAGGCACTCTATGAACTGCACTTAACTGAAGGGAAAATCAGAATGCAACTTTAAAATACATTTATTTTTTCTATCTTCCCAGCCTAAACAAACTTGGCGTTGAAGTTGGGTTACCCGTTCATGCGATGGGCATTCCTGAATTGCTAAAACAAGCGATACCGCAACAGCTGCAACAAGTGCAGTCGTCGGCGGCGGCGGCTATTTTCATGCAGCAAACGCGACAGTGCAACAGCAACAAAAAAAACAACAGCGAAAAACCCACACGCGTCGTCTACACTTGGCATAGTTAACACATTTAATGGAAAACCAACAAAACATCAGTATTTATGATGCAGCCAGGCGATCTAGAGGCGCCAGGCCCTGTTGTCCGACGGTTGTGGCTTTATTAAGTTGCTGTTGTTGTCTGTTTTTATTAATAAGTCATATTTTTATATGGTTCAGCTCGGCTCGCAGCAAAACAGAAGCGGCAGCTTGATAATTTATGTTGTTTGCCGAAGCGCCGAAGCAGGATGACAAAAGTGGCTGCAAGAGCAGCAGCTGGACCAAGGGCAACCAGAGCCAGGGGCGCCCACATTCATACGTGGGCTTGTTCATAAGTCACTCACTCATTCACTCACTCACTCCACTTTACATTCATTCATAAACTTTAAGAAAAAAAGCTCAAAAAGCGAAGCTCATTTTGTGATTAATTAAATGCAACTTGGCTGGTTGTTGTGATTATTATAGAGTTGACTGTTGAAAAAACTGTGCCACTGCAAGAGACATGCAACAGGTAGCTATGATGTAAGTGTTTTATGGCTATTTGCTGGTTTTTATTGCTTTGCCAACTACAACAAGTATTCGGTTTTTCTTTGTGGATTTACTTTTTCGGTTAGCAGTGGGCGAACGTTTGTTGCCTAAGTCTTGCATTGTGATGCACTTTGCACCTGACCAAAGCTGATCCAGAAAACAACTCAGACGTGGCCGCCGATTGGCCGCGTGATATCCCCCGAAAACTATGTCAAAGCACTAACTACACTAAATTATTTACTCATTTGTGGGAGAAAAAAAAAATCGCAAAAATATATATAATTGCGGGAAAAATAGCGAAAACACGATGAAAAAATTCGCAAAACTCCCATAAATAGTTCAAGCATTGCGTAAGCGCTTAAACATCTAATTTCTATTTCAGTTTTCGTGATGAAAAAGTTGCATGGCGTCAACGAATTAGGCAAATAGCGATAGGAATTGCTGTTAATTTCAATGCGACTTTATTTATCTATTTTTCGCTTTTTGCCGGCACAGTTTTCACTACTGTGCGCCCACACACAGCTGTTCAAATGCTTGGAGAATTGCACAAATATATGATGGGATCGGAGGTATCTGGAGGGGATTACGGGAGGATCGCGCACCTTGGCCAAACAAACGGAACGCAACCGATCGGCGGATAAAACTATTGAGCGTAGTGCACACAACGCGGTGCGCCGGCAGACTGAATGCGAGAGACTCTCTAGACTGCATTTGTTGGCCAAGTTAGTTGGCCAACAGCTGATGCTCTCTCTCTCTCTCTTTCTCTCTAACGAGCAAAACTAGTTTCGTTTAATTGTGGCTTGGTGGCATTTGAAAATCTGTTGTTTGGCCGTATAACAGTTGGCAAACTGTGACTGTGCTAACCACTGAGAAACTGAAAAAAATCCAGAGAGAATCTGAGAGAATCGCAGGGAAACATAGAGAAAGAGAGAAACTCAGCGGGCTGGCAGAGACTAATTTGTTATTGTTATTGTGTTTGTCAAGTCAACTGATAAATTGACTTGATATTGAAAATAAATTAATTATATCTTCGAAAAATGGAACAACTCGGAGTTGGCTTTCGTGGGATTAGGCAAGCATTGAAGCTGGCAGAAAACTTATGCGGATCTGTACTTGTAATAAATACAAAAAAATAAATGTAGTTTTTTGAATAAAATAATAAATGAGGTCACAGCATGCGTCATGGGAGATTTTTCATAGCAAAATATAGATATGAATATATTTTATTTATATAGATAATCTCATCTAACTTGTTTTTTTTTATACTCTTTCCGTAATGAGTCACACATAAATTCTGAGCGCAAGAAAAATTGTTGGAAGTTGAAATCAGGTTGTCTAATTGATTTCAAAAATATTTCAATTTAATTGATGGTTATTTGCGATTTGTTAGGCATTTTTAATGATCTCTATTCCATTTCAAGTGGGTTCAAAAGAACATCATTTATTCTCCAGTGGCATTATTAATCGAGTCGAGTTCTTATCATAGCTGATATAAAAGAAGTAGGCCAGTTGGGGTTATCTGCCAGTGTTAGATAATTAATGATGGGACTTTATCTAGCGGACAAGACAGGTTTAACCACATATTAAAATTTACATTTATTTTAGTATCTAATAAATATTAATTATTTAAATAAAACTTAAAGGATTTAAAATAAAATAATTTAAAATACAAATTTCTTAAGATAAAAATAAGATCAGAAATAAAACGGCCCTTTAACTTTTTGAGTCGCTAACCTTTATTTTTAAGCTCGTTTCGCCTGTCTTTTACGTATAATAATTTAAAAAGTTTATAGCGTATTTGACTCCAAAATGCAAAATGTGCAGCGAATTCGCTTCGCTCAAGTTAAGTGACTGCTCACGTTTTATATTATTGCCAAGATATGTTTTAAGATATATACAAGTCTTGGGTTGTGTTTTTTTTTATTATGTTGAGTTTACTTTGGCAAGTCTTAAAGTCACGTTGCGCCCATAGACGCCACGTACGCAGTAACAGTCGCAGAGTCAGTCACAGTCACAGTTTAATGTTTATGTTTTTTGCTGGCTTGTTTATTTATGTTTTTGCAGTGCTGAAATTATTGTTGCAGTCCGCCTTGTAAGCGGCTTTACTCCATTTGTGGAAGCGAACAATATATTTTTTGGGGGGCGGCCGGGAGGCTTGCATAAGTACAAGTAATTGCCCAGGCCAAGGCGCCCATACATATGCGTCTATTTCGAACCCCCCTCTTCCTGGAAATATGATTTATGCTGCCCCTGCGTTGCATAAGTTAAGAGTTAAGAGCGATGACGTTATGCGAAGCGCGTGCTGAGGCGGCTGACCCAAAAAGCAAAAAGCCACTACGGTAGTTTGACGCCAACGCGGCCGAGGCGACATTTGGCTTAAATAGAATGAAAAATGCAAAAGCTGAAACTGCAACCTAAAGCCTAAGACTGACAGGGAGTCGGATAATGTATACTCTTTGGGGATGTAAAAATTAATGTCATTAAAAATTAATTAAATCAATCAACTGATTTACAAATTTATAAAATTCACTAATAAATAAACATTGATTTTTTTTTTGTAAATTTTGTTTTCTTTAGCATTGAATTATTCCTACTGCAAGTGCAAATATAAATATATATAGAGCCAATTAATCATTAATTCGTAAATAGATGTTTCTGCTACAAAAGAAATGTTTTATTATATTTTATTATTTATTCTATTATTCATTTTAACTGAATGATTTTACAAGAGAAAATACAATATTTATTTTAAGCCTTTCAATTAAGTATATTTTTGATTACTTGTATTATTTTTCATATAATTTTGTCCACGTTATTCTCTTTTTATTTGATATTAATACTATTCGGTCTTTAAGCATCAATACAAAATTCAATTTCTTTAAATAAACAATTAAAAAAAAAATTGATGTAAAAAACCTTTGCTAAACCATCTAATTTGTATTTGTCGCCCATTTTTTCACCTACCCTTAAAAAAATTTAATAGATTTTTGAAATATATGCCCTAGTTGATGGCACCACCTGCAGTTAGAGTGCACCAACTGCCGAGAGCAGCGAGCGTAAACAAGTTGGCCTGACAGCTCAGTTAGACATTAGATGGCTAAGTGATGAGCCTGTTGAGCGCGTTGCTTGCCAGCTAGTCAGCTAGCCAGCTTTTGCAAATTGGCTGGGTTCGGTTTGGGGCCGAAAAGATAGCCGCCAGGCGGAGTACCGTTGGTTGCCACACCAACCTACATAGCACACGCTGCTAAGCCGAAGAAGTTGAGGAATGCAATCGCAACTGCAACTAATGTTGCCGTCCATGAGATAATTGAAAAATGCGTAAGTTGGACCCTGATGTCAACCGGACGAAAGGAGTGAGGTGAGAGGTTCAAGCAGCGGTGTTAGAGCTCTTTGCATTTTCCACAGATTTTCCCTGCACGCAGGCTAACACCAAACAAGAAGGCTAGAGCAGAGGGAAAAACCTGTTTCCTGTGCTTGTCTATTTTCCTATGCATTTGTTGTTTGCGCTCATTTTCGTTACGTACGTACGGAAAGCAAAAGGCATGGCAAGAAGATACAAGAAGTATCTATGAGCTGGATGTTGTTGTTATATGTTTTGGCCATTAGAGGGGAAAACACTCGCACACACACACACACACACACATATATATATATATACACACGCACGGAATGCTAGCGGTTATGGAAATTCCTTTGAAGCACGCACACACACAAACCCGTAGAAGAGAATCAAACAAAGGATGTGAGGAAGCAGCCTGGCCAAAACCAACAGCAAGAGGGCCCAAACAATGAGGGTCTCCCGAAGTGTTGTTGCTTTTGGCACTTTTGACTGCATGGCCATGGAAAATTGGCCGTTTTGCTGGCATAGATACAACACTTGCTCCTAGGGGTATCATCAACCTCATCGGTATGGGGATCGTGTTTGTCTGGCAGCATGACACTGCCGGTTTTCCACGCCACTCTCTTTATTTCACTGCTTGCCAATAGAAATTCAGTTAGAATTTGTTTGTTCCCAGTTGAAAAAAATGCCTAATCAGCATTTTATTGTTACGAGTGTGCTATTATAACAGCTACCGAGCGACTCTAAGAAGCGGTGAGTGAGAAAATGTAGCGTGACTTTCGTTGGAAGTGGTTGCATAATTAGAATATAAATGACCACTTTGTTGTGGGATCTTTTAAGACTGTACGGCAGTGATTATGTGTATCATCTAATTGCCGGCTAAGCCCGGTGCATTTCCTTATGGCCAAGAGAAACCAAAGACAAGCCAATGAACTTGCACAACAAGAGTTTTATGTGGGATATGTTGGTTGGATTGTATTTGGCGGGAAATATCTTTAAAATTTTCCTAGAGTCCTTGTAAGTTGAAATTACATATTTAAAAGAATTAAGTAAAACACAAAATAAGAAAATATGATAATTTATAAAATACATTTTTGGGATTTGCAATGTTTAAATTAGTTTCACTAACAAACAATTAAGTATTTACTTTATTTCATTTAATATATATATAATATAATTTATATAATATATATATATTTATTTAATATATATCGCATTAATATTTATTTTCTTTTTAACAAAGCCATCAGGCAAAAATAATTTATTAAGTAAAAAACTATCCAATTGTAATATAATATATATAAATCTTAGGCAATGTTGTATGTATTTCTGCCACATCTAAATTTATTTCCCATCTTAATTCAAACAATTTGTTTAGCAGAGGATTAATCTTCATTTCCAAAGCAATACATTCAAATTGCTCAAGTGACTCGGCGAAATTCCGATCTTAGAACAGTTAGAGAACAAAAGACTTAGGCAACGAACTCCAATAAATTTACAGACGGCTGCACAATTATTAGAGGGAGACAGCGACAACGTGCAGCATTCTAGGCTCCTTACCAATTAATCAAACGGCTAAAGAAACGGTAAACGAATTATGTAACTAATGCACTAACTACGCCCAGCCCCCCTGCCCCCTGCCCCCAACGCCCCCGGGGTCCCTCCTTTTGCTGGTAAGCATCTCCAGCGAAGCGTTTGACGCCACTAAACTGTACAACATTTCAAACACTTGCCTCGAGGGCAGCGCGCCAGTTGGTTTTGGGAAAAAATAAACTAAAACTGGTAACGAGAAACTGGTAACTGATATGCATGCGCAGAGCGTGTAAATAATTAGAACCAAGAGCTGCCAGCCAAGCAGGACTGGCCAAAAGAGACAAAGGCCGCAGCATGATTAAGAAGTCTTAAAAATGAGGGTGGGTTTAGGCTTGGAAATGAACAAGTAAATTGTCTTTGGGACCTTTTTTATTCCGATTTACATATAGTTTATATTATTTAAAAATGTTAAGTCAAATGTAGTTTACAATTTAATCAAACTAAAATTTTTCAGAGGAATTAAAGAAATGCAACAAAAGGCACATTTCCGTCAATGGATGCTTAACATTTTTCCGGATATTTAGAATATAAAGCAATGACCCCATCTTAAGAAAACCTTTATTTCCCACTAAATGCCTTGGGTATCTTGTCTTCTATCAACGCTCAAACTTCTTCTCCTTAGCCGTAGGTTAAAAACAAAAACGAATTTAACTGAAGCATAACTTGAGCGGTGGGCAAAGTTAATTTTTATGGTTATAACATTCATTTGCTGGTAATTATGAGCACTGAGTGAGGCCGAAGAAGAGACGCAAAAGAGGCTGAAAGGTAGAAAAGGCGTAGAAAAGCTCATTTTGTAATTAGACAGCCAGCCAGCGGCAATCCTTTGCAATGGGCCAATGAACTGGTATGTCCAACGAACTTGATTTGGTCTACGGGTTCCGCCTTAGTCTCTATGCCGATGGTGATAGTGATGGTGATGGTGCGTATGCAAATGGATCCGCAAAAAAGGTCAACCCGGGCACCAGACAACGGCGGCAACAATTACAAAATATGCGTTAAAAATGCAGGGCCGCCTGAATCGAACACGACGACGACCACAAAGGCAGGCAGGCAGTGAAAAAAATGAAAAAAAATAAAAAAAAGTACTGAAATAATATGGCCACAAATCGTGATAAGCAATGCCGGGGCAAAAACTTATTGGCAAACATTGCCAACAACCAACAGCAACAAAAACAGGCTTGGCCTGGCCAAGAGCAGCAGCGGCAGCAGCAGCGCAGAAACAACAACAATCAAATGGCCCAGGACGGCAGGCAACGGCGGCAGCATTTTGTGAACCACTCTATTTATCAGATACAAGAGAGGGGGTCCGGGTTTACGGGTCCCGGCCAACTAGTTGGCTCAATTGCTATGGCCAGTGTACATATTATTGAGCGATTTTTAGTGCTTCTCGAGAGAGCTCGCCGCTGCTGCTGCTGCCTGTGCGCTCATATTTTTTTTGATGGCGCGCTGAAAGTCGAGGCGATATCTCCCCTTCATGTGTGTTAGTAGTAAAAGTTGTTGCCTGCACATCCAGCTGAGGCCGCGGAGTGAACGACCATCAAGGTAAGACTGCAGCAAACAATGGCCAAAGCGGCACGTCGTGCCCAGCTCCAGGTGAATGTGCCCAGTCCCTCGATCCTCCATACACCATACTCCATACGGCATACTCCAACCTCCATTCGCCATCCTCCACCCTGTTGGGGTGTAGCCGCAATTCTGCCCGCAGAATTGTAACGCGTTTTGACCAAGTATTTGCCGAACCCGGCACTCGCCACTCTTATTGTTTTTGCTTATTTGTTTCTACGTATTAATAACATGTTCGGGCCGCAATCGCGCGCTGCCTGTTTTAAAAATATGCATACAGAGAGCTGGGGAACGTCTCTCAGGAGGAATTATGAAAGGATTTTTATTTTTGCAGCGATCCCACAGGCTCTCGGCGTGCGTGTAACCGCCCTGACTGTCTGTCTACTAATAATAGTAATACACGGCCAATAATAAGTTTTAATCATCGTGATAATGGTGTGCTTAAGGTTAGTTCCCTTCCCACGACTCCGCTCCCCAGCTGATGTCTCCATAAAAATCCCTGTCCCGGATTTTTATACATTTTTGCTTTTAAGCCAACAACTCGAAAAGCTCGATGTTGACGTGGGCGTCATATTTGGTTTGGCTGGCCAAGACCCGCCGACCGCAGAACTGCATTCACATCTGCTAGAAAAATCTATAAACTCTTTGAAATGTTTTTATGGCCTATGAATATCTTGATATTGAAAAACAGGAAAATCTCATAAAAATTCCACTAACTTCGATTGCTTCCAAGAATCGGTCTGGATTAAGTTGATGGCTCCAAAGGAGGTGATCTGTTGTAATTAGTTAATGCGAAGGGTTTACGGATTCTATTTTAAAATCGAACTCATGTAGAGTAAAAAATTAAGGGCTATTTATTTTACATATGTTTTTATGAGTTTTAGAATTTATATTTGTAAATTGTTGTATATAATCGTTTTAAAATTACAAATATTGACGAAATACTTTCAGAGTTATTATAACCAGTTTTGAAAACAGAATTCTTATGAAATTCAATTCCAAAAAAGTATTTAAAAATTAAGTCATCAGTGCTTTATCAAATATGGAAATAAACCAACAAAAATAAAGTCCAGCAAAAGCTTTACAGTTACGATTCAGTTTTGATGTGGGTGAATATTATAAATTCTATATATACAGTATACTTTCAGTATGAACGCAATTAAAACGGTGTCAATGAAGGCTTTGTTCCGTTTTGCAAATGTCAGAACAGTCGGGCGAGAGTAACTGGCCAAATGCCAAACTGGTTTTGGCCAAAAACCAACATTTGCATATAAGAAACGAATGAAATCAATGCACACACACGCGGTGCCAGACCCCCAAAGTGGTTTGCCTTGAGTTTTTTTTTATAAATCGAGAGTGCACAGAGCAGCGATAAAACAGCTCGGACATTAGAAGCCAGTTCAGTAACAGTTGACCAGGTTACTGACGCATCTGCTAAGATAATTAAATAAATGCGAACAGGTTGAGTGGGCCATACTTGTATTAATCACATTTTCTGTGACCTTAATTATGCCCAGATCTCCCTGCCACGCGAAGTTCGAGGTTGCTTTTGAGCAAAAAAAAGACTTAAGACACAAACTTGCTGAACAGAAGAACTTTCTGCAGGAGCATTAAAGTTTATGACAATTTAATTAGTTTAATCGATGCGATGAGACACAAATGGAAGAGGAAGCCAGTGGACTGCCTGCCTGGATATTTATGGAAAGCATAAAACTTAATTGTTGCATAAGTTAGCCAGCAAACGATGAGATCGAATCGGGCTAGTCTGCTTGAGATCGGGGGGCCTGTTTAAGCTGCTTTAACAGTTTGCTTTGGCTGGCCGATGATTAATGCTTATTGCCCGTTGCCCTTTCGGCATTCTTGCCTCTCTCACACATAACTGTAAATCGCTTGTGTTATTAAACGCAATTACTGTCAATAGTATTTCTCCTTTGGCCATAATGAATTGCACGAATTTCGCGGTTTGAGGCCGAAATGCGAAAGTTCAAAGACACGCACAATGATAGAAGCTTGGAGGGACGTTCGCGGGGTGGTCTGTCATTCATTTTCATTAACAAAATATATTGGTATTTATTTTTCGTACTGTTCGTACGGCCAACTTATCGAAAGCTCTTAATAGGATTGTGTATTTTACATATGTTTTTGTTTCTCCCCCCTAAGTCGTGAATGGGCTCAGTTCGGGCAGTTAAGATCCGATTGCGATGCGTGCGGAATAAATTTGATGATCTCATGTCGCTTTGAGTTGAAGGCGAAACACTTGAGTTGACATAAAAATTCCTGTGGGAAAGCAGAGCGGTGAAATGAAGAGCCAAGGAACTCTGCTCTTGAAAATAGGGAGTTAGGCTGTTAAATTTATATTGCCTGAGACAAAGTTTTTATGTTAGGGTAGTCCAGAATTAAAGGCACTAAATTTTTAATAGACCCACAAAAGCAAGTCGGGGGAGTTTTACTACTTTGGAATTAATTTAATTCGTTTTCGCGCTGTCCATAAGACCAGATGCATGTCATTAAGATTTTGATCTGGTTAATCCATTTGTTGGGGCAATAAAATAGTGCGTTATTTGGAACTAAACTCTACAAATCTGGCTAACTCATATCAATTGCATTTTGGGCTGGGCACTTAGCCAAATGATTGCATCACCTGTTTTTTGTTGTTTTTCTCCACAAAATCATTTCACAAATTCATGAAATACTTGAGATACACACTGAGTTCGGTTTGGAAACGCGTGGACTTCCTTCGAAATATTTTTACAAGCGACAAGTTACCAAAAATAGTCAATTAGCAAATGATTGAAGTTGCGGTTCGGGTTTATTTTGATTATTTATTGACAGTTGCCTGTTATGTGCTTAAGAAAACATAAAACAGACGAAGAAGCAAAATAAAATACGGACTACAGGCAGTTTCGTAAAGAGCCCAGCCCAACAGCTTTCACTTGACTTGTCTCCATGTAAGCCACACGATTTGTATTTTATACTGTATTGCGGTGTATTGTGTATTTTTTCTCCCCCTTTATTGCTTTAAAGTTAAGCATTTATTTGTTTAGTTATATTTGCGGGCATGCAAGTCGATTTAAGCCAGCTGATTTGCCACACTTTGGATTTGAGCACGTCAAGTTCGTGCCTCGAGTCTTTCGTTTCGCTTGCCTTGTGGCCCGTTGCCAGTTGCACGTTGCCCCGATCCCAAGCCCAAACCCAAACCCAAGCCCCGATCCCGAACCGATACGATATGGTGTGCCCCTTTGTTGTGGCTGTGCCCGAGGTTCAGGCTGCTGTTTCTGCCGGGGCGTATGGTAATAATCATTTTGCACGGGCCATGTTGGCGGCATGCGACTTTGTAGGTAAATTGCGCTTAATGATTGTGTTCAGCGGACTTTACGATATATATGAGTGCATATATATATGTGGCTGAAGCTCGGGCCCTAAAATAGCCCCGGCTGAATCGAGGTGTTGGAAGTGATGTCTCTCTTCCTTCGTGACCTAACAGGAGGCTGAGTTAAATTCAATTAGTTGGCAGCCGCTGCAATTTATTTTAATACACTTACTTTTAAGGCCTCCCATAATAAATTACTTAATATTGTTGTTGCTGTGTCGTGCCGAGCCCCGATTAGCTTTATTTTTATATTTTCTGATTTATATTCAAGGCTGTGGCCATTCAGGCATCACGGCAAACATTTGTTTGCAATTCTCTGCGACGCAGCTTTTCGCAAAGTCTTTGAACAGATCTGCCAAAAACTAAACGAATGCGGACATGACTGCGGGGCAAGATAAATCTGTGTGAAATAATTTTTAAAAATAAGTAGAAAAGTCTAGACAAAAGCAGCTAGCAGATTGCAAAATTACGAATGCTGTCAAAGCCAGTTTGGCAAATAAAAACACGCCTTGGAATATTTTATGTTAAATAAAACTAAATAACAAACAAAAGGTAGTCATGAGGAAAATAAATTAAAGTTCGTTTTAGCTGGGAAACCAATCGAAAAAGATAAAAATCTTGACCCAGGAGTGTTTTTTTTCATCCCAATCATATTAATTCAGCACTCAACATCAAAAATAATTGTTTTGACGAAAATGGATAATAATTAATGGTGATGAAAAAAACAGACAACTACAAACTTATATCTCATTTGCCGCCCTCAAGTATTTTGCTGTTACTACTCGACCTTCGGAGGGCGGTAGACATTACCGTCTCACATCAATGAACTGCAAAAGCTGTATCAAATATATAGAAAAATAAATATATGGACTTAAGAAACATGTGAAACTAACTAACAATTTTTATACTCCGGCACAGCTGATGAGCAGCGGAATATAATGAACAAACTTGAATATATCTTGATTGAAAATAAATGCTTCAGCAATTAAATAAATGAGTTTGCTAATCAATGAGATCAGATTCTACACGAGATTGTTGTTTGGACTTTTGGACAGTGATGCGGTGCTACCTAACTTAATTTTTATTCCTTTAAATATTAAAAAAAAAATTGTTTAAATTCCCATAAGTTGCCTAGTAGTTGTAAATAATGTTCCTTAATGTGATCTCTATTTTTAAGGACCCGAACTAGCCGCAAATTGGGCGGCACTAATTGTTGGTTATTAATGCTTCAAAAAGTTTGGTCTATTTATTGGGTAAAACCACAATATCGATAAATACCACAAAACCAATAAAACTTAAATTAGGTAAAATGAAAAGCAATAAATAAATTGGCAATAGAAGTACATGTTTTCAAGGCATTTGAAACTTGTTTTGTGGTTAGCTTTGGGCTAATGAGTAGGCAAGAATTTATTCCGTGATTTACTTACCAATAATTTGTTGTTACTCATTTCTCCGCAAAGCAAAAGGTGTTGGCCTAGTTGAGATGGGGTTTTCGTAGTAATTAAGTTGTTTGATTTATTTGTTTGATTTGTCACTGCACGGCTTAAACGATATATATTTTTTGTACTTGAAGTGCACTAGGCACACTGGGAAGAACACACACTTAAATCCCAGGTACTGGTATTACAGATATTGCTTTCAGGCAGTTTTCTCCACTTCTCGTTCTCTGTCTCTCAGAGATCTGCAAATATGTTGAGTTGGTCTTGGTTATGCAACGCCAACGCCAACGCAGGCAAAAATCAATTGCACTCAATTGGAGTGGCCATAAATAAGCGAGGGGCGAACATTTATCATGCGCGTTTTCTGAGCCCTCTACTGAGCGGCTACAAATTGCAATGGCCCGCTGCCATGATCATTTGTTGTGTTGGCGTTTAATTTGCCAATTGTGATGAGTTATAGCCAGTGCCAGAATTGCGCTGATCTGTTTGCATTGGCAAATCCAGCATCTCAGCATTGGCAACGGCAGCAGCTTCATTAAGCGCTAAATTTAGACAGGCCAGCGTTCGTGGAGCTAGAGCTAGCCCTCCGAACCGGATATGGCTTAATGCTGAGGGAGCTTCGATATCCAAGATCTGGCCACTGTCCACCAGCCGTGATTTTCGTAGGCGACTGCAGCAGCAGCAGCAACAACAGCGTTCAACTTTATTTAAACACAATTATTTGCTGGGCCAGGCCAAGAGCAAAGAGCCCCCTTTAGCTGCTGTTCACTTACACATAAATTTGCATGCGCAACAAATTTGCTGCAGCTTCGTTTTGGCTGCTGTTGCTGTTGCGGCTGCTGCCGTTGCCGTTGATGTTGATGTTGTAATTTAGTTAATTTTGCCTATTCCAAGGTGGCAGGGAGCCCAGAGAACAACCCATGTCAGAGCTCGAGCCCCTGAATCAGAAAAAGACCCAGAAACAGACTCAGTCTCAGACTCGGAGGAGGCTCATGCCAAAAGGCTCGTGCTCCGTCTGCTTGGCTCGCGTTTTGTTTTTGTTTTTATTTTATTTTGTTTTCGTTTCTTTTATAGAGTTGTTGCCTTTTGATTGCGTTGGCGTTGTCTTTCTATTATGCAGGTTTTGCATGTTCCCTTGCCATTGTACGAATGTTTTATTGCTGGCAATTTGGCTAATTGTGCATAGGTAGCGACAAAATATTGCTTTAAACGATTTAAAGGATGTTTATTATGCACAAAGTAATTTGTAAATATTTGTATGATTTTGTTTTTTTTAGCATATTTAGTTTAGGAATTGTGTCGCCGCAACAGGTTATTGAAATAAATTTAAGTATTTGTTTATTGTGCAAAAATCATTGTTTACTACTTAGTTATTTTAATGTTTTGTTTATTGTATTTGTCAGTTCACTCTTTTTTTTGTGAAAAAAAATTAATATAAAATTTAATGCCTCTTAAATATTTGCAGTTAAGACTTTTATGGTTAAATAAATTCAGGAGAAACTACTTTTGAGGTACTATTTTAGTATATTTTCTTTTAAAGAAGTAAAAAAGTGGTCAGTGAAGACATTTTTTAAATAAAATTTTAATTTAATACTCCATCTTTTTTCTTTTACATGTTTAAGTATTAATTTTACGTTGTCCGAAAACATTAATCTTGAATTGAATCTTTTTAAAATGTTTGTAGTAATATTTTAGGATAGAAAAGGATTTTTAAAAATTGTTAAACAAGACAGTGTTTGTTCATCACAAAAAAAAAAATATTACAAATGGTTAAAAAAAACTGATAAAATTTAAACCTTAAAATTTGTCTTTGCACTTGCTTTATAACAATTTGTCAAATATTTTATTTAGCCACAATGGCGTTTAACAATAATTTTTTTACATTGTTATTATTAATTCAGTTTTATTTTTTACGAGTCAAATATCACATCTTTCATAATTGTTTTCGTTAATTATTGTTAAAAGTTTTAAGGAACTGGAAAGTATTTATTAAGACACTTCAACACTAGGTCATTATCTTCAGTAGTTAAAAATCTTTTATATTTAATTGGCGTAATTGATTTTATTTATTTTAATTGATCAACTTTCAAAAAAGCGCGCACACGAGAAATTAATTTGGGGAAAGACGAGATTTTCCTTTTAAATTTGTCTTCCTTTTTGTTTTCGTGCGACGATGCGCGCAGACGACTTGGCTGGTTAATAAGCGCGACTCGGAATGCGGCAAGTTTTTCAGGCACTGCCCCAACAAACCCAGCAAAACCCCCAAAGAGTGCGCAACGTAAGCGGCGGCCAAATGACGTAAGCGGCGGTCAACGAACGACCAACGACGTAAGCGGGCCAGAGCGAGAGGGCCAGAGTTTCGGGCGGGACGGAGGCAGTTGCTGTCCACTCACAAAATCCACAAAAGAACACAGATCGCTAGCGACGATCAGATCACTCCTCGCACGTTGAAGTTCGCAGCCAGACTGAGTCGCGCGCGTCTCCGAGCCGAGATTATAAGTTGGCCCAAACGCCGGCGAAAGAAAGCCACCACAGTCACCACAGCCACCGCAGCCACCACACTTGAACTTGACCAAATGCACAAATTGCAGAGGCGGCCTCCACGGCACGTGAGCAGCCGGAGAGCCAGCGATCCGTCCGCTCTCGCCGGTAAACAATCACTTCCAGCTGGAAAGCTGCGCTCCACCGAAACAGGTTTCTCTTGGCCAAATCACGTGGCCGGCATCGGTTTGTTTTGGTTTTTCGAGTGTTGTTTACAGCCGTGACGTCATTGTTTTGACAATTCCAATTGGCAACATGCTCTCGCCTTTTCTCTCTCTTTTTTGTGGTGAGTTTGTTCGGCCCAAAACGAAAGACTTAAGCAGCGAACTTGACTTGTGAGCGCTGACGCAACGACAAAAAATCGAGCAAAAACTGTTCGAGTATAATAAAACATAGAATTTCACCTTGATTGGTAACATTTAATATTTTAAGTGGTTTTTATTATATCAGGCACATTATTTAAGACACATCTATTTCATATAAGCCATACAATTCTTTTTTAATTTTAAATAAAATTATAGTTTATTTAAATTAATTTGACAAAGTGCCAAAAATAAATCAATAAAGATACAGATTAATTCATGTTTAAGCCGACAATATGCCAAAAATAGCTAAGTAAAGATACAGATTATTTACGGTAAAAAAAATTTAAAAGAAATATATTTTGATGTACAATTGGTTGAAAAATAATTTGTAAAATCCCTTTTACATTTGCCCAACCCATACGAATGACTTAAGCGACGAACTTGACATGTGCGCGCTGACGCAACAAAAAAAAATTCGACAAAAAAGTGTGGAACAAATATATGAGCAAAAAAAAAATCATATTGAATTTCGCTTAAGTCGCTGGGCGTGCAAAACTCCGTTCTTACGCTAAGCCGCACATTTGTCTGGCTTTGAAATCAGCTTAAAATCAACGCCTACGTGGGTGTCCATTCACCGCCTCAGAGAGATGCCGACAACATAAATAACCATCTGCTTACGGACCGTGTCTGTGGCAAAATTCGGCATTCGATTTCATTCGTGGTATTTTCAATCGATGCCATGACATCACACTTGACTGGCAGATCATTAAATTGCATTAGACGTTGCAAATTCACAAGTGAAAGAAACTGCAGCGCGTTAACTTGCTGCGGTTTTGCTTTTATTTAAGCTATGACTCAGGCAATAGTTTTTTTTATTTATGGTGAAGTTTTAATGACTGTCAAGAACCATCAGCGGGTGGTAACCAAATATAAATAATTTGGAAAATTTGATTTGTCATTACATGATTAATTTGAGGTGGGGAACTTTGTAAGTAAAAAAGTATTTTTATCGAAGGTTACTTCACTTGAACTTGACGCACCTAGTTAAATTTTTAGCGTACTATATAATTTATTTATTGAGTCACCCGTTTTAAAAATAATTTATTATTTCGAAACGGCGTTGTAATAAATTAAAACGTTACTATTTAAATAATTTAGTTTAACTGTATAAATACAGAACAAAATTAATTTAATTTTTCAATCGAAATCCATAGTGATTTCTTTTTTTATGCAATCATCTCTAAACAACTCCGAATGATGAGGCATCACTTGCCAACAAAACCTGTTAAACCGAAATGAAGATAATTGCACAAAAGACGGAACAGAGCAATTTTAAATATTAAATATAAGTGTGCACTAATTTGAGTGCAACAATTTGGAGCTGAGCCATCATGAAATCTTTCTAGGAACTTTGGAAAACGAATTTCGCAAGCCACTAAGTGCTCCCCCGGAAAGGTAACTATTTTCGCAGCTCTTATGCGCAGTCAGTTGATGGATTGTCTGGGCGTTCGGACAAGGTGTTCATCATAGTCAGAGCTTGGCGGATCGTGCCATTGTTGACCTGGTTGCATAACCGCCGAACCACTTCCTACACCTCCACGTAGCTATTAGTCAAATGCAAGCGCAACCACAAAACCAAACAGTAGCCACTAAACAGCAAACAACACTTGGCTCTCATTTGCGCCTGTTGAGTGCCTTTTGTCTAATTGAATTAGCGCCGTTTGCAAATATTTTGCAACCATCGCGGGCCCCACTATTTTTATGTGCATTTAATTATGGATTTGGCATTGAAGTTGGGCAGGCAGGTATGGAATTAAGGAACCCCATCTGCAGAGCTTGCTTTTACGACTTTGGCACTGTGTTTTATTGGCGCAGACAATGTAACTAATTTCCAGGGATTCTTTTTCGTTTCTTTATGGCCATCTAAGTGGCCAAGGACCTGGCTGCTGATGATGAGCTGAGCGGTGGTGCGAGGTGCGTTGACAAGCAACTGGCGGTGTGAAGTGCAAGTGGAAGTGGTGCCAGTGAAGAGGCTCTGGCCAAGATGTCAGTTTCAATTTGAATGCTC
Organism: Drosophila gunungcola; assembly: GCF_025200985.1. Taxonomy (NCBI): domain Eukaryota; kingdom Metazoa; phylum Arthropoda; class Insecta; order Diptera; family Drosophilidae; genus Drosophila; species Drosophila gunungcola. Next base: position 12,258,404 of record NW_026453197.1, read on the forward strand.
AACTTAATCCGCGCGTCAGGCCAACTCATCCCAACTCATCCCAACCCATCCCATTCCATCCTATCTCATCTCATCTCATCTCTGGGTTTCTGGCACTGGGAACCTCTGTTCAGAGTTCCCATGGCCAGAAGTTGATGCCTCGGCTAGGCAATTTGCGCGGCGGCTCGGCTTCAAAAGCGGCCATGTCCAAGTCAAGTGCCAGCATATATTCAAAATTAATTTCAACCAGAGCTAACATTTTTTAATTATGGGTTCGCAGTTACACTGAGATCGGTGCGTGGCAGTGCTGGGGGCTGGTTCGATTCACGCAGGATCCATTTGGGGCGGCTTAATTGAATTCCAGGTAAATCCCGGCTGCTCCCAGGTTGCTAGGTCCAGTGTGGTCCTTTGCTTTTCATTTCTTCCGTGCAGCATTGCGAATGCAATGCCAAATTGATTTGTTTACAACGGCCCTGGGTTTTACAGTTAACATTGAAGGATGAAACTGTTGCATGTCGACTGCCAATTAAAGATGGGCCGTCTCTTAAACCTCTTCCTAGGTAGCCGCAGTTTAAGTAGCTTTAATGAAGGGTCTGCACTAGCTAAGCTGCCACAAGGCCTTCGGCCAGCAGTGTTCTCTGGCCTAAACAAAGAAACAGACAAATTGATGATGGCCCTCGATCTTGCCTACACTTAAAAACATATATATTTACTTAAGATATTTTTAATAAAATTGTTAATCTATGTATTTGTATTCATTTAATAAGACGGGAAAGTCAAATTTGATAAATATAAACTTGTTGAATGGTATCATATTTTCCTTATTTTGCTTTTAAACTTAATGTGGAATAAAAAAAATTGAATATAAAGCTATAATACGTTATCAATTAATTGACGGAATATTTAAGGAATATAAAACAGGTCTAACTTTGATACTTTGAAATATATATTTTTGTAATAAAATTATTTTTAATTTTTCTATATTGAAAAACAATATTGTATATTAAAAACATGTTTAAAATTAAGAATCTATTTTGCAACTTATTGCAATTAATAAAAAAATATTAACTCTGTTCAAAATTTTTGCTCTAGAATTCAGTGTGAGTGTATTTTCTACTATTACTATTTATTAGAAATCTCTACCGGAAAACTTTCAAAGTATCAAATTACCAAAATCCGTTTAATATTTCTTAGGTACAAAATTGTATTTCCGCCTTAAGCTTATTTGGTTGTAAATTGGGGTACGCTTTTTGCTTTAAACCTGACTGTAAGATCGGTACAAAGGTGCTTTATCGGTCCGTCTGCCAGGTGAATTGTGTACCGGCTAACGGTAGCTCAGCGAAATGATTGATCGAACACCCACCAGAGACAGCCAATTAAGCCATTGACATACTTTCATCTCCTGCTGCCAAATCAATTCGAGTGCAGCCAAGCAATAACGTCTCCAGGCAACTGCTCGTTCACACATAACTGCAAATTCATGACTGAATATTAAATGGAAGAACTCATAGATTCTCTGATCCAGCGGCAAAAACCATGGAAACCAGTTGCGGCTGCTCATCGGTCATTTGACTGCCTAAGTGTCGTCTTAGTTTTGGCCAATTGCCAAAGAGGCAAGTGAGTTCTTGGCCAGAGCGAAGCTCAGCGATCCGAAAGCCATTAAAAATTGTAAGCACACATACGATCCGATTGCTGGGAGGAGAATCTACAGGCCGCACCCATCCTAGCAGCGCTCAGTTCCCCAGATGCTGATTAGGCAGACGACTCAAAGTCGCCAGAGATGACAGCTCGGATCTCAGTCCCCTGCCCACGTTAAGGGTCCTTGGCACACGTGTGCTCCAGACTGGCATTTGAATGTTAAGTGATTGGTTAATTTGCGGCTGATGGCCCAGCTTTGAGTGGCTTAAACCATTAAATGGTTCGGCAAAAAGTGCCAAGGAATGTGCTGCCCTTAAGTACTTTGTTCAGATTGTTTTTCGATTAGGGATCAATAGAGGTTCAAAACTTTTTCACATAATTAAGTTGCTTAAGAGAAAGAGTGTGAAATAAATCCGAAATTTAGTCAGGCTTAACAAATTATACCTATTAACTTGTGCTAATGGATAATATGTAGAAATTAATAAACAGTCATAAGTAGCTCTCATTAGCAAAATATCAAGTAATGTTTAGCTAATGATTTTAAGAAATTTGTATGCTTATTAAAATGGCAGATCAACCAAATTATAATTAAAACAAGATTAATAACCAACAAGAAGGGTTTTTAGAAAACCTTAATAATTACATATCTACATTTAGTTTTAGGGTTTTAATTCCTTTTATAAATTTAGACTTCACATTAAACTAGAATTCGTGTTAACCCTGCTATCAAAATTTTTTCTAGGTGCTTTAAGATTTGAATAAAATTAAATTAAAGTTTTTATTTTTAACTTAAACTCAAAACGATTTAAAAGTCGGATTAGAGACAATTAATATTAACTTTTAACGTTCCATTAAGCCCCCAGTTTGACAGTCAGCGCATTTCAAACTGTTGGCAAAGCACTTCTATTAGCATAAATGCCTGGCCCTTGGGACGTGCAAACATTTGGCCGTGCCTGTGCAAATAGCATTCAGTGACAAATTAGCAACTCCACTTGGCCGACTGTCAGCACTCGAGTTCCTAATGAGCCACCAAAGCCACCGAAGGGCTTCTCAAACGGCAGCCATTTGTAAATGCTAATTAGAAAAGCAAGTTGCAGTGGCAGTGGCAGTTGGAGTTTGAGTTTGAATTGCAGTTGCAGCTACCAGTGCCAGTCATAAATTGCGTATGCCAGCCTTTCTTTTTCCTTTTGCCCCTTTTGGAGGTGCAGACTCCAGCCAGCAAATCACATAGGCAAATGAACTGTCAACTGGAATGTGTGTGTGTGTGCCCCTGCTCGTGGCCAAGTTGGCCAAGACTGAAACGGCTAAGAAGGCTAAAAAGACTGAAAAGACTTTGAAGACGGTGGAGCAGCTCAAGCTTGATCTACGGCTGGGGCGTGAGTGTGTGTGAGCCAAATAACGCACGCAAATAATAAATCAGCGAAGGCTTCTGGCCAGGTTTGCAGCAGAAACAGCATCGGTGGTTAGAAAATATTTCTGCCGTCATTTACGCTGCCAAGAGGCGCGAATAGCTTAAGAAGCGCCTGTCTTACCTCATCGGCCACGCCCACACATTTTTTAGGCTTGCACGCTTGGTAGCCAAAAACATGGGTGCTAAAAACTTCCATGCTTCGGCCAAGTCATTTCTAATGAGCCCAGTTTGTTTGATCTGGCCTCGAGTGGCGGTTTCAATGGACATTGATGCGGGTTGAGTGCTCCGCCTGGGCTAACCCCTCTATGAATGCCCAACCAGAGTTCGGTTTGTCGGCCTCTACCAATTTAGCGCAAATTGCAGAAATATGCCGAAGAAACAAAGGCAGAAAACTCATCCGCAAAACAATCATAACACTGACCTCAATTTCCTGCCAGCCGCAATCACATTTCCTAGCCAGTTCTCCTGGCTCTGTAATTCTAATCAGATGCACAGAACGAGCAGCACCGCAATTATGATGGACGTACTATACCAAGGTACAGTGGGATCAATAAATTTGAGGGCACCAAAACCTGGCAAATTCTGTTAAATTGGTGTAATAATGTTATACGAACCTTGAATTGCAAAAATATATATTTTAAATAGTAAGATTATATTTTGTACAACAATTTGTATGTACGTTTTAGCAAACAATATATTAAGTTTATTATAAATCATTGTGATTTTCCTAATTTATTTTCGAAAACACATTCTTTAAGCATTCATAATTTATTTAAAGCTTTTTAGACGTTTTGTAGAAGCTTTTGGACTAACCCTTATTTTAAAAATTTAATGCCATTTTTTGTGATTGATATGTTAAAATGTTGAGTATCATACCAAAATAAGTTTCTTGGAAAATTGGCTTAAGCTTTAGAGTATTAAAACGACCTTAGGAAATTAAGCATTGAACAGTTTTTGAATTTCGATTTGAATTAAAGTAATTTGTAATGCGAAATATTAAGACATTATTGAAATTTAAAGAATTTAATGCCTCATTTCTCGATACTAAACCACTGTAACTTCAGTCGGGCCAATTGTAGAACATGGAAAATCAATAAAACTACGAAGAAATTTCTTTTGGCTGGAGGTAGCGGTGTGTACGTGGAATGGCATTTCTATTTTGGCTGATGATTTGCTTTTGATGATGCGCACGAACAGGAACGGACCATCGAACAAAAAAAAAAATGGAACTGGGAACGTTGTGGCAATCGGAGACGATGAAAGCTGAAAAGTAGCACAGCAATTGGCACAGAAATGAAAATAATTTGCATTTAATGGCATTCGCCGCGTGGGCCGCATGTGGAGGAAGGTCCGGAAAAGGGGGAGGTCCTCCATTCTCCATCCTCCATCCACAATGCTCAATCCTGAATCCCTGCATTATGCACTAATGTCGGTCCAAGTTCAAATCATTAGGTATGGCATAGTGTGGCTTTCGTCCGCAAAACTGACCGTTGAGGCCCGATGGTACGGGGCAATTTGCAGAGTGCGCTGTCACGATTAATAACGCTGTCATAATAACACTTTTCTGTGATTGATTTAAGACAATTACAGAAAAGAGGAACACAGCGCTCACGTTTGAAGATGAGGAATGGACCTCAAGCTGGACCCAGAGCTGGAATAGAGTGTTCGCCAAGGGTTCTGAGTGATTGGCGCTGGCAGCGCTTAAGAAAGAGATTATCAAGTTGCCAAATGGGCACGTCCGTCTAGGGAATGGGATTGGGAATGGGAATGGAACTTCGACTCCAACTTGGAGCGGCGACCATAGTGATGGGCATGGGGATCGCCGATCGGCGTTCGGAGATCGGAGATGACTGCGGCTGCGGCTGCGAAAAGTGTTGAGCCGCGCAGACATGCTAAATTAAGCTGAAGAAGATGGCTATCAACACCACCAACACCGCCAACGAGTTGGTGGCTTCACTTCTACTTCTACTTCTACTTGTACATCTACTCCTACTTCCACTTTTGCCCTGGCAAAATCGCTTGATGTTGATGGCTTGCAACAAGTAATTGGCAGCATCCACATGTTGGCAACAACAACCACAGCCCAGCTTCGTTTTGTGCCCATCCAAGCGTCGCCTGTGTCAAAAGGTTTAATTTTTTACCCTTTTTCATTGTTTTTTTTGTTTTTTTGGTTTTGTTTTTGTTTTATTTTTTTTGGTTTTGTGGGTTCGCATGTAATAACATTTCAAGCTGTGCTCTTTGGTCCTCAACTTGAACCTCTTACACGGCTGACTGGGCTGCTCACAGACCTCAAAAGCAGGCCGGATCAGATCCGGAGATCCACAGGCCAGGGCGTCAATGTCAGCGCTTCGATTTCGCTTGCCGACTGTTTTCCTTCTCTTTCTCTTTCTCTGGCTTTGGTTTTTTTATTTTCATCTTCTGTGTTATTGTTATTGCCGCTTCTGCCTTTTGGCCGGGTCAAGTTCAAGGCTTCCCATTTTGCGAATTTTATGCGTTTTTTGCCACTTTGGAAATATAAAAGCGCCCCAGACTCGGCACACGACTGAAAAGCTGAGAAGCAGCCCCGAGGATCTGCTCTCGCTTTAGTTGCAATTGTCCGTTGTGAAATATGAGATATGTTTGCTCTGACAGACGGGGTAAATAGTTATGGTTATCTGCATCTACATAAAATACCCAAAGGGAGTTCCACTTAATTTGCAACAATTGAAATAATATATGTTTTAGTAGTAAGCTGATAAAAAAATGGATTAGTAAAAAAAAATAACTGACTGTTGAATTCCACATTTTATATTTAATATTTAAACAAGATACCAAATCATATCATCAATCTGCGCGATTTTTTATTAAAATATTTTAATTGATGAGAAAAATATTAGATTAAACTTTAAATGCATTTTACAAACTTTAAATATGGTTTGAATATAACGTTGCTGAAACCTATTAAGCATTTCCCTTGAGCACAAGTCAAGTGACCGCTCATCTCTTCCATTTTCTTTAGGAAATCAAACACAAATCTCTTGGCGGTCTCATCCAGATCAAATGGGTAAACGCTTGGCCAAGAAATTAAGGATAGGTTCCGTTCAGTTTAGGGGGAAACGGCAAAATAGTTGTGTTTTTATGGTATGCAATGGGTATAAATTCGTAACATTTGCTAAATGCCGCTAAGAGCCTCTTCAACTCCGCCAATTGCCTTCTGCGGCTTAGCTCCTTAGCTCTTAGCTCATAGCTCATAGCTCTCCCCTTTCATGATGGACAATAATAATTCTTGGCAAGAGCCATTTTCGTTTACAAATTGCCGCATAAATCGCATATTCGATGAGAGTTCTTGGGCTGCTGGCTGCCCGCTTCAAAAATGCATAAAATGCAAAAAGGGGGAAAAAAGCAATGTTTGCAGCATGCAATTTCTACCGGCTCAACGCTTAAGTCCCAAACGGGCAAACCAGCCAAAACCGTTAACTGGAAAGAGAAAAAGGCAGTCAGTTGAAATAAAGCAAAAGCAAGTCGAGTGCATATAATTCGTTATGCTTTATTACGAAATTGGATATCCATAGAGTGGGTCGGCGACTTCCCCCGAGTTGGGCATGAAATTACAGTCGAATGCCGATTCTGGATCTCTTTCTGCTGCAGTAGCCGCCAAATGACATACTTCTAATTTATGGCCACGGCTGATCTCCATCTCTATCTCCATTTCCATCTCCATCTCCTGGATCACGCAGCTACGAATCTCCCCAAAAAAAAAAAAAAAAACAAAAAAAAAAAACTCAAAATAGCAGCTCATCGCCCACGGAAATGGCTGGCAACTACGAAAAAATTACACCAGAACCGCTAGATTCCTCCACGGCCACATAATTAGTGCAATGTGTGGACAGGCCAGAGCTCCCAGCACAGCCCGCCGCTGAAACTGGAGTCAAAGTCAAGTGCACTGCTCTTCATTGAGGGAAAATGTTAAAGAAGATGTCAACAAATAAGATACGTGTTTGTCAGTGTATTTCCTGGTCAATTTTTCCGATTTCCGTGGCAGTTGTCTAATTTGTACAACAATAATTTACATAACTGTTAAACTTTATTACGGAATTGCAAAACATTTCCAGGTTTTCAGTAATTCACATAAAATATATATGTGATAACGTGATACTGTTTTAAACCATTAACAGTTTGTGATGCTCACTTTTTTAATCTTTTGATACCAACAAATTTCCCAGTGTATAATCCCCTGTGCGAGCACATTTCTGGGCGATCGTGATACGGATACGCGGCAACTGCCACTCGTCAATGATTTTATCTGGCTGCACACGGTGCCTCCTCCTCAGAATCTCTGTTCCCGGCATCCCAGTAAATAAACAACTGTTGCTGCTATCACAGCCAGCCAGAGGCTTCTTCGGTGCCCGATATCCTTAGGATACGCGGGTATAATGAACCCTGGATCAGCTTGCAAACGCGGCACTAGTGTGAAGAATTCGAAAATTGCTCTGATGTGTATGATTCTGCAGAGAATCTAATGGTGGTTATCCCGAAGGCTTAGCTTTTTTTCTTCTAGTAAATCGTATTCCATTTTAAGTACTGGCATTGTTCTACGTTTGATATTCTGATAAGTCCAAATGCATAGTTATGCTTGTTTTTAGGTCTTTTTTTGTGTTCTACTTTTCATAAATTGACTAATAGTATTCCAAAATAAATGCCTGAATCATAAAGATGTATTGGTTCAAGAAAAAGGTAAATAACAGCTTATTTAAATATCTAAAAGAAAGTTACTGCAATTTGGCTTTTTTATTGATCAAAATTAATAAAAATAATAAGGATCATAATAAGTAACACTTAAATAATTGTCAGGTCTTAAAAATGTTTGAATGTTGGAAAATATGGGTACCAAATATTCGAGACCTCAACCGAGTACTCTTTTTCGCGATCTGGATACCATAGATATATTGTCGCTTCAGGTACCGTTAGCCGGTACATTTATATTAGCCAGCTGCTGCCGACATGGCCAAAAAGTGAGGCCGTCCGCTTGGGGGCCAAAGTCGGGGTAAGTGGTTTATGGGCGAGTGGGTGGCCAGCTGTTTGTCGTTTTTTTTTTTTTTTTTCATTAACGCCAACCGCAAATTAGCCGCTCAAGTCTGACCAGTTGCGGGGATAACTCAATTGAAATGAAAATCACAGTTGGCCAGGCCGACGAAGTGTTACCGTTACAGCAGATCCCATTTATGGCCAACTGGCTACAAATTGTTGCATCTTGCTTACCATGCCCAAGTCGGACGACTTTGGACATTAGAACGGCGATCCATTCGATCGATTCGAACGCCTAATCAGATCAAGCTGCTCGATTTGGTCACAAGCACTCAGGCGCCAATTGAGCATCTTTGGCATTTCGTCTAATTAGATTGAAATGCCTCGAAACCCGATGAAATTCTCGCATCGGATGCCACGCCTTATGGACGGCACGCAACCAAACTGACCATCGCCTTGTTGGTGGCTCCGTCACACGCACATGTTTTCCCAGATTTATGTGCTATACCTGCCTCCCAACATTTCCGATCCCCGAATCGCTCAGCGGGATCATTGCGGATTGACTCCGAATTGCATTCAATTCTGGATCGCTCTTCCTGTCGAAATGAAAGCAGCAGCAGGCGACCAATCTGGATTCTGAATTTATGTGGCCTGCGCCCTGTAAAGCATCGCGAACCTTTAAATTCGGGGCATATGGACTTGGTTTGGCAAAAAGGGAGCACCGAGGAAATTGAACTCTTTCCCCTGGGGCTATATCCGTTTTTTTGTTATGATATATGATCTGAACAGCAGGTTGATTAAATAGGTATACAAAATTTAATTTCACAAGCTAAGTGGAGCTGGTTTTTTGATTTATAAAAACTAAAGTGTATACAATTAAATTTGATGAACAATTTATTTATTTTGTCATATTTAGTTAAAGCTTAAATTATTATATTTTAATAAAATAATAAATTATTGCTAAAATGAAAATCAAAAAAAAAAAACAAAATTTTAATACCATTAACACATGAAATTAAATTATTCTTCTTTTAAATATACATTAAATACTGGTGAAAAACATTAAATCAAACTGTTTAGCACCTAACAAATAGATATTTAATACTGGATCTATGGCACAAATGATTGACACTAATTTTCCAAATTAACACAGTAAAAGTAATAAAACCACATTAAATAGCAATTTAAAATCCATTTTAGCAGCTACTGCAGGAGATGCCCAGTGCCTTGTTACCCAACTCCGGTTGCATCATCTTACTTTTATTATTTATTTTAAATTTAAATTATACGCTTGCCTTGAGAGAAAAGTGCACGGCGCTATGTTTTAAACATTTACTTTTGCTGCCTCAGCCGGACATCCAGGGGGAGGGGGCGGGGGTGGCAAGGGGGCGGGGCAGTGGCTAAGGCTGCGGCTCACCGTCCGACTTCATGCACGATTGGCAGTTGCAGTTCAAAGATATTTCAAATTCTAAAGCCAAAGCCTTGGCCCGCAGGCGATCGCTGCTCTGCAGTTGCTGCTGCATGCAATTTGCATTCGAAATGCCCGCTCCGCTGGCTGCTCGAATTTAATAAAAAATGTTTTATTAAGTCATAAAAATATTTTAATATTTTGCTCATCGTCTCGGGAAATGTGTGCAATTTGCATAAGTAAATGCGCATTGCAATTGTGTAATTTTGTGAGCCGAGTGCAACCAGGAAGTGCCCCGTGGCTTTTTTTTGCATCGGTGTGTGCTGAGTGGGTGGGTAACTGAAGAAGGGCTTTTGGGGCAGTTGTTCAACCAAGAAGCCAGCCTGTACCTTCACGAAGACCACTAACAAAACACACATACAGTGGAATCACGCACCATCAATTAACGTTTATCTGGCTGTCACAGTCCTTGTCACAAAGGCGGATTCCTGCAGACCCACCTCCAGTCCAAGGGCAATTACACGAATTCCGGGGCATCAATGAGGAGCGACTATTGGCATTTAAGCCGCCACATCACAGCGACAACATGGCGTGCCGATCTCACATATAGTATATATGCCACTATCCTTCGATTTTCCCCCACAACCATGGCCCATTGACCCGCGCAAATTTGTCAAGAGCTTGAGGAGATCTTCCGCCAGGGATTTCGGGTTAATATTCAATTACCATTTACCATTTACCCGCCCTGGGCAGGCATTAAGTGCAGGCTCATTAGCAGGCCTGAGAACCGTTTCTGCCTCGGCTTTCTGCCCCTCCTGGCCACTCAGAAAGATGTTATCGTTAAATTACCGCAATTTGCATGTAAATGTTGTTTATCAATTTAAACGCTAAATGCTTTAGAACTAATGACGGGTGCTGGTCGGCCCCAAAAGAATGAAGAAATTTTTTCACCCTCCAGCACTGGACCGGCTGGTAACGGTTCAGTTTCAGATTCTGTTTCAGGTTCAGGTTCACCCATCAGCTCCGTGTCCATGATACCAAGTTTACCCTGTCCATGGCCATGGCCCATACACGATGTGAGTGCGAGAGTACTTGCGGCTCACATTGTAACAACAATATTAAGGTAATGACGTGTCATTAATTTTATTACAAAATGTGTATGTGAATGGCACGGCCAGTAGGTCCGGTGGTGCATTGGTGGTGCTTCGGTGGTGGTTCGGTGGTGCAGGCTCGTCATGACTACCCATGCCCAATACCCCGTTTAGCCCATTGGCGTTGTTTTATTGAAATCTTCGCCAGACTGCCGGTCTTCCGCGTTTGATGGCCAGGCGTGCCGGTGAAAGCCACAATATGGAGATCCTATTCGACTATAAATCGATCAAAGCGTCCTCTCATACACGAGAGGGCACATATCATACACTTCGAGAAAGACCATAGTCATAGACAAATATTTACTTGGACAAAATTGTTGGGAACAGGCTGAGAGATTATTCATTATTTTTTTTATATACCATCCACTTTAAAAATCATCAGTTTCAATTGTTTTTGCCAAAACTATTTGTAAACAGTCCAAGAATTTATTCTTGATTTGTAAACATCTCTTATATATATTATATATATTTTAATTACAAATTTTAAATAAATATAAAAATTTGTAATTTCTTTAATGTTTTTGATATTCAATTAATCCAAACTTATCTAGAAAAAAATACTTTTATTGACCGACAAAAGTTTGAAATATCCAACAAAAAATTTGAAACAATAAAAACAATGATGAAAATTTTCTTTTGTTTTTGTGAACCAAATCATTAAGCGTAAGAATTGTTTTCAAATGATTAATCAAAGCAAAATGGCACGACACTGGGGAGAATACCTAAAATTGTGATGAAATATATAAAGCCAGGAGCAAGAGGTTTTTCTGGTTGAGCTTTTAGACCAGTAGACTAGGGAGATATTTTCTATGAACTGTTGACTGCATAACTCACTTTCAGCGAGGCGGTGAGGAGGCGATCCCCAGTCGATTGGGCTCTTCCTTTCCAGCAGCCGCGGCCTGACACTGAAAAATGCAAACAGAAATAAAACAAAAGACTTAAGCAACAAACTGAGTGATTGCAATTGCTACGGTATGTGTGTGCTGGGCGCTATTTTTAGCCGGCTAAATAGTTGGCAGTGGCATTGGCATTGGCATTGGTATTGGCCCAAAGGATGCGGATCCGAGGAGCACCTTGCCTTATCCGCACCCCGTCTGCGAATCGTCTGCGGATGGCGTTGCCATGGCAGCATATTATTTTATAGCCGCGCGCATAAATCTTGCAAACGCAGATAAAAAGAACGCTTTATAGAAAAATAAAAATAAATAATACGATCGGGGCAAGGCAACCGGATCGGCAGCCCTCGCATTGATGGAAACAATTTATGGCAAAATTAATGATAGATTATGGTGCTGCCAATTAAAAACCAACAAACAAGCGCCCAGTTTATGGACGTGGCATCAAAATCAACCGGAGTGGAGTAAAGTGGAGTGGAGTGGAGTCCCATCGAGCCTGCGATAGAAATGGAGATGAGAAGGCGGCGATGAAGACGGCCGAAGAGTAGGTGTTTAGACGGATTGTGGTCAATGGCATTGATTTGCTTGGCCGCTCTGATGAGTGACAAATTAGCCGGCTGGATGGGGTGACATCATACCAAACATGGCCGTGATTCCAGATAATTAAAATACAATAAAGGGAAAGACGCGAGTTGCCTCTTTGATTAATAACCTATAGCACAAGTGGGCTATTAAAATCAGTCAAGCGCAATTTGAACAAAGCGAAGACACCACACCAAACGAAGCGAACTACTCACTCAAATCAGCGTATTTCCTTTAAGGGGAAGTCGAAGAACTCGGATCTTGAGCGGAATTCTGCACGCCTGCTTTTTGTGGCCAACAATGAGATCAGCGGCTTAATCGGCGGCACAGTTTTGCAGTCACTGGGATCGCATTCAAGTGCCACTCACAGATCGTTGTCGGATTCAAATGGAATTTGTTGGAACAGAAGCAGCATTTATCATGCCAAATCTGGCTTAGATCCAATGTAGATTTAGCGATCTTCGAAAGACTAAAGCCAATTAGATTAAAGCAAAACAGAATGGACTTGTTAAATATTTTTTTAACCCATTTATTAAGACACGATAATTTGTCACTCACTTTTATAGATAACCACAATGGTAAAAAATGTAGTAAATCATTGATCAACTTATTTTGATATATAAAATTAATAATTAAAAATAATAAATTATTAATTAATATTAATTAAAACCTTATTAATATAGCATATATTTTAATATACTATTCTATTTTTTTTATCAGCGTATAAGTAAAGTTTAACCATGGTAAAAGTTATGTTTTTAAAACAATTAATAATAATCCAATATAAAATTCCATAGTGAGATAGAAAAAAAAATCGGATTTAAGTTATAAACACCTAATTGCTTCAGGCTTATTTATTCTGACTACCATTATGCAACGACCCTTCAACGGACAGAGGTGAAATACACTTTTCAGAACTTGAAAAGTGATTGAAAGTTAATTAAGTTGCCCTGTTGTTGGCGTGAGTTCAAGGAACTGGCACACGCTTACTCGCCGCAAAGCTAAGCCAAAATTAGAAATCCAAAAGCGATGGCCAGAGGGGCTCCAAGTAAAAGTCGCCATCAACACCAACAGCGGAGATTCGGTCCACGCAGCGAGGCAGTCGGAGAAGAGACACGGTGGTACAGAAGACAAAATTAATGAAATCACATTGAAAAAGTCATAATTCTTATTGGAGCTATAGCCACAGACCGCAGGGAATCATTAAAATCGTGTGTAGCGCTCTTGTCAAACACAGGGCGAAGCAGGAACAAAATGCCAGGAGTGCGGGGTAGCAAGTGCTCGATCAGCACGCGATTTGTAAGAACACGATAGCAACGACATGTACATTGAATTCAAGAATCGAACATCAGACCAACAGGGAGCGGTGCAGAGCACAGCCCACAGTTATGAATCATTATTCATAAGCCATAAGTGCCAAAACGAAAAAAAACGATAAAAGCTATCGAAGGCTAGATTCCGCCGTCGAATTTGTTATACCCTTTCAACAAAAGCGTATTTTATTTAAATGAAATTATTATTAAACAAAAACTATAAATTAATTATGTAAATACTGTTAAACAGTTTATAAATTTATAAAAAGATTTTTTTTAATTCAACTTGTTAAATATAATAAAAAGAGTCTCGCGTTTCTTAAACTTAAACATCTTTATATGTATAATCAAATGATTTAGGTCGACATTTAATCATTACATTTTACATATATTAGACTAAACAAAAACTTGTTAATATTGCCACGTTCTTTGAGAAATGCTTAACAAAGCTTATAACGTTTATCAAAGAAGTACAATAGCCACGGCATTGGTACATTCATATAAAGAAAAAAATACGTTCAGAACCACAAGCCATCAATGGAGGCATTTTGAATGGGTCTCTTGATTATCGATTAATGGGGTTTTGTTTGGCCAAATCGAAGCAGAGAATAATGTTGTTTGTTTTTCTATGGCACTCTTAGCACTCCAGTTAGATTCGATTTGATTTGTGCTCTCGGCAGCGCCCCAAGCGCCAATAAAATACATTAAAGTAGAAACTGTGCCACTTCTAGGCCGCTCGAAATCCCGTGTTACGCGTCGAAGTGCCAGTGCCAGATGCGGATTTTTTTCCCGGTCCCAGCTCATTAAATCATCGTAAAAATGTCCGCCGCTACCGACTTGCGGTCTCAATATTCCGCTCACATACGAACGTTTAGCGAGTTTGCTCGGCGGCTGTTTCGACATGAGCTCAGCCTTTTTTTACATGGATACGCGGACATGGGCGTGGATTGGACTTGACTGGACAGTCAGATCGTGTAGCACAGATCCGTCAATTAACCGATCAGTCAGTCGGCTCAGCATATATACCATTTAGATTGCGTAACGCCGAGCTTCAGCACGTGATCGTCGGATAGCCGAAAATTTTCTCTGGATTGAGCACAATGAACTTTAAAACCGGAGGTGGAAAAAGTACTCCGTAATTTCGTAATATTATTAAAAATCCATTAACATTAGCGATGATGATTCATGGTGTACAGAAAATGTTGCCGCTTTTTTAAAGCCATCGTCTAATTATCCTTATTTGCTGTTTTTAAGGATTAATAATTCACAATAAGTAATCTAACATTATTCGGAAGAAAATGCTGTTAAAAATGTTTACATTGCCTGTCACATCAATATGTCTATTAGACTCTAAAACCAGCAATTTGTAAACAATTTAAATAGTTATTTATGTGTGTTGTTTGAGTCATTGCTGTCCAGTCACAATTGACATCTTTTTTAAGCGATTAACCGAAAAAGTGCATAATGTTAACTAGTGCTTTGGTTTATGGAAAACAAATGATACTTGAGGATAAAAACTAAGGATGTGGGATCAGCCAGTATAATATATCTAAACTAAGATAAGTGGAGGGGGTCAAGAGGGGCGAACCAAAAGCATACATACTCTTACATTGTAGGCAATAATTAAATATATGGCCATATATATCTCCATGCCGGCGTCATATATTGCGAAAAGTTGCTTCGCGTTGTGTGGCTTTTGTTTGCGGCAATCAATTTTTATGTGAGCGCTATTCCATAAAGCAAAATCTCGATGCTAATGAAGCTGCCCATCCACAGGCAACCTGCTAGCCTTCTGCCCAATGAGGGGGTCTTGGGCATCCACATCCACATCCAGCCAAGTACGGGTGCTAGATACTTATGCTAAGCTCACATCGACTGGCGACAGGTGGCATACGTTTAGTTAGTGTCTAATTAAAAATGCCATCAGCAGTTAGTATAATGCTAACATGGCTGAATGAAAATTAAATGCCTTTTTAAAGCTCAGTAAATGCGATTTGTTTTGCATAATTCACAACAATGGAAGATACCTTTTTAACATGTGTTTGCCAAATAGAATCGATGGACCCTGAAATATGCCAAAATTGGAAAAAATTAAACAAGCTAGAATGGGCAGAATTTTTTTAAACCTTCTAGGAATTGATTTATGAATAATTACTACCTAAAAATGAATTGCCAGTTGATAAGCTCAAACCTAGAATTCTAAGATTTATTTCATACCTTCTATGAATTCAGTTAAAAATATATGTATTTTATGTGAATATTAAATTTGCCAATTTATAAATAAGTTCCCCCTTATTATACACTCCATAATTTAGTTGACACGGATACTCGTATCAATGACAAATTTTCGTTGTTAGCCATAATAGTATTTGCATTTGCTAATTTGCCAAAATATACAATATTTTGTTTGCAAAATATTTTCAAGGTCGTTGGGCCAACAAAGCCAACGGTCAACAGTGCATGAAATTTGCGCTTGACCATGTCTCTCTACAATTTATATCATTATTTGCACTTTTTATTATGCTCGCTGATTTTTCGTAGTTGCTTCTGTCATTGCTGCAGCCATAAAAATGTTGTAAATACTTTTATTGGAAATAAATCTCCACTGGCGAACATGTCATGGTGCAAAATGGACTTTTCGAGAAATTTCCTGGCGCTTGTTTCACTGCATATTTCCTGTCATAACGAAAATATTTATCTAAACGCACTCAGGTGCAACAGAAAGCACCGTTGCCTCGGGAAAAAGGCGATGAGATGTTACGGCCAAGTGGCGAGAAAAGTGTCGGGCCTGAAACAATGGGGAACATCAGATCTCGGAGAATAAAAGCCGACAAATGAAAGCAAGAACTTCAGTGAGCGGCAAAAGCCGCGATAATTTAGCGTAGATAATTCTTAGGCTTTTGCCCAGCCAACTGCAGTTAAAAACTGCAAATTAGAGTGCAATATGCTGCACTATTAAAGTACCCCTCAAAGGTTTAACTTATTAAATAATCATATAGTATTTTTTATACAAATATCTTATATCGTTTTCTGTTGAAAAACTTGTATTTTATATTTTGTAAATTTTTTTTTCTATTTACAAAGCCCATCATTTCTTTTTGACTTTTAATCACAGGGTAGTGCACGTGGCAATTAACGAAATAAACATTGCATGTTGGGTTGGGTGAAATTTTAAAACTGAATTGCTCAAAAAGCGAAAACATTTTCAGGGCATTTAGGTACAAGTGTAACTGGAGCAGTTGAGTTAGCAAACTGTGACCATTAAATGCGCTCTACTAAGTTTTAGGTGACAATAAAGTAGTGAATTTGGTAAAGATATAATTGAACTAATAATAATAATAAAGTAAAAATATATTCCTTAAAATGGGTAAATTGGTTATTATTTTCCTGCTTATTACTGGTAGTAAACATTTAAAAGCCATGTTAAACAAGTAGATAAAAATTTGATAGTTGAGCGACTTTAAGCCGAACGTTGCACATAAATTTTCGAGACCACCCCTAGTCGGATTTGGCGAATTGAGAATTTCCGCTGACTTGCATCCGACATTTGTACACGAATGTTGCACAGATCGGTTGAGTTGAAAAGGTTTTCCCTGTCACAGCTCATTGAGTGCATGCTAGGAAAAAGCCGCAACAAATCAATTTGACATGTGCCCCACTAGTCGATACCTTGGGCACTGAGTCGAATGCATTTGGGAGATATTTCGAGGCGTCGGGGGAGAAATGGAACAGGCATTGCAAATGCACAAAGATGGTCTTTCATCAACCTCAGCCGAAAGCCAGCCAATCCGCACACTGCCTGCGCAATAACACTTAAACGTAATTACCTGTTAATTGCAATTTAATATGCCGATCTCTGATGCTGGGGACGCGTGTCATTTATTGCACTGCACTGCACCCCACCACCAACACCACCCCCTCGCTCCCTCGTCAAGGTCGTTCGTCCGACGCGTGCGTGCCACTGATGAGCTCATGGTGCCCACTTGGCCTGCACCTGCTGCTGTCAGTTGGCCAGCTACCAGTTGGACGCCAGCTAGTTTGCATTTCAATTGTTCCAAGTTACTGTGGAATCGAGGCGGAAAAAGGTAATTCAATTACTAATTCATAAGTTCCCCCCTTTCAAAAGGGTTGTTAATTGGGTACATATGGATTTGAATTAAATGTTTGTTTTATTGATAGTAATTTACGTGGTCATTTTAATTAAATATATATTTTGATACGAATACCATCAATGCCATTTGGATAAGTGAGATTCAACTACAATAGAAGTCAGAAGCAAATTTTAGTATGCCCAGAAATCGTATTAAATATAAATGTTGTATTTAATCGTTTTCAACATACCTTCGATTTTGAACTCCTTTAGTATTGTAATTTTATTGACTTTCACTGTTTTCCAAAATAATGTAAAAACTCTTGCTACTGTAGCTCAACAAAAGAAAAACTGTATTTGAACTGCCGAATTAAAAACATAATTTTAAGCCCATATATATTCTAAAATAAGTCCAACAATTAATTGATTGGCGATCACCTCCACAGTGCAGTGGATAGACTGTCAGCAGTTGGCTGGCCAGCCATTAATAATATTAGCTTCTATTAATAGCAAGAGGTGTTTGAAAGTTTTGCTCACTTCGCAATTGGCATGGCGCATTGGGTGAGTGGATGGGGGGCATGCAGCATGATGCAGCAGACCCAGGCCTGCCCCCGGCCACGCCCCGTTTCGTTCCGCACACATGGAAATGGAGGGGCGGGCAGAAGAGCCTGTCACAAGCCAAACTGACTTTTTTCAGTTGCTTGGCTATACCTATTTTATTTAATTGAGTACTAACTAAAACAAAAAAAACCAAAACCAAAGAGCATGTCACGTTTGCAGGCCAAAGAACGTATGATGTGTGTATGATGACGCCATTGGCATAATCATCTTTGGGTTCTAATCGCAAATCAAAACAATAAACGCAAATCAAACAACGATTTATGAATTGTAATGCCATTAAAAAACCTTAAGCTGGCGCCGAATATCAACGTTAACTGGTTTTACTCATTAAGTACATGTCTAAGGTTATTTGTACCAATCGGTCAAAGCTCGATAAGCATTCGCATTAATTAAATGGCATCACGTTTATTAAGATGTATCAAACCCCATTTTTTATGCAGCTGCATTGAGCGTTCTGTAAAAGGGTATAAGCTTGTGATCTGAAAAAGGAAATATAGCATTGGTTTTATTTTAAGATTTATTAGATAGTCTTTTTTAAAAATGAAGACCAAGCCAGAAATTCGATCAAAGAGGTTTTACCGCTCTGTATATTTAAATATTATTAGCTGTTCATAACTTGAAAACTCTCAGGCCATGATTTAATAAAATTGTTTAGTATGAGATGACACAATGTTCCATAGGTGATTCACCAACAATTCAATCAACTATCTAGCCAAATTCAGCCCATCAAATCCTTTCAATTATCCAGACTTTTTCCCATCTAGCGATTAAGTGGAACAGCCCGTAGGGCATATCAACGTCTGGCATTATTCTAAAGGCCAGCCAGTCGTGCCCACATGCTTTTGATGTTGCAATTTAATGCTATTAAGAAGATAAATTGTTATTTACAAAGCCTCAAAGTTGCAGCTCCTCACTAGATGCCAGTTTCCAGATGGCAGATGGCAGCCACTTTCCAGAGAGAAAGATCGCAGCAACACCTCCTTCTGCTCGGCCACTTAACACTTTGACCAGCTGACGGTCGGAGTCGTTAACTTTGACATGTTCATAACAATTGCCCAAAAGCCCGACCAATTACGTGGGCCGCTGGCACTGGCAATTTACTTGCACAGGTTGCCACCACTCGATGAACATCTTCCTTCGAAATGATTTCCCCTTAACCTTAAGGCCAACTATAGAAATAGAAGACCCCAAAAAAAAAAAAAAGCAAAAAGAAACAAAAAATAGAAAATGAAACCCGTTTAGCATATTGGCAAATGTTAAGTATTTACGAAAACCGACAACTTCCTTGACCGCCCACTTCAGTCAGCCCGTAAGAGTTGGGCACATTCATCTGCTGGCAGCTTCCTAGGAAAACCGAATCAGAAACAGACACAGAAACAGAAACAGCAAGAGTTGAATAGAAGGGAAGGGCTCACAACAAAGACCAAGATGATGATGATGGTGATGGCTCAGCGACCTCTGCGCATTCGTGTCGGTCGGTCGGATTGGCGAAATGTTCAACTTTGTGCAGCTGTGGCCATCGCTAGTCTCTCCTAAGTGGAGTAATGAACTCTTGTGCTGCGATGTTGCTGTGGTTGTTGTTGTTTCTGTTTCTGGCCATTACGTCAAAGGCTCTGCATGCATGCAACTCTTGTTTTGACCATCTCCCCGCTGTTGTGACTTTCAACAAATTTACAAATGCAAGAGACCAGCTGAGGGGGCCTCTGATTGCAAGTTTAAGGTTAAGGTTTCGATTTTGTTTTTTCTTAGTTTTGTTTTTGGCCAAGCAATCGCAAAACAAGGAAGTAAACTAGTCGCCCACCGTTCGTAGCACCCATTGATTTGGTTGCTAATGAGGGTAGATTAGTTTGGGGGACTGACTTAACAAATTCAGTTCTAGTTAAAGTGTGTCAACTATTGAATTTTAATTACACTTAAAAGTATTTAAAAAAGTAGTCAAACATTTAATTTTGGCAGTAGTACTTAAGCAATAAATTCATTATTTATACCACACAAATATGTTATTTTATAAAATTATGCCAAACTTTTTCCACTAAGCAAATTACTTCAATACATGAGTGTGGTTTAGTTGATCACCTCGTTGTTTTGTGACCACCATTTACCAATTTAATGCCAAAAAGTTGGCCGTCTTCTTGGCCATCCCCGGTTAAATGGTAATCATAGTGATTCGTTATTGAAATTTTCCACTGGCTGAGTCGGCAAGTGGTGGCAGCTAGCCTTAGCCCTAGCCTCAGCTACATCTCCAGCTTTAGCTTCAGCTCCAGCTCAGTTTACTGTTAAGAATTCAGCCTGATGCGTTGGCTGGCGAGCAAGTTCGTGTCTTAAGTCTTTTGATTTTCAAAGGCCTTGGGGCTCGCCCGCGCACATCTTTGCATATTTTCCGATAGAATTTTCCCATGCAATTTGCCACTAATTGCTGCACGCAGATGCCGTATTGCAAGTGGCAGCTTTTTAGCCCCGAATCTGCTTTCTTTTTTGCGCCCAGCACGAACCGAGTGACCAAGTACTCGGTACGTGCCTCGGCATAAAAGTACGTCCCAATTCTGGTTAGTTCGCCTGCGCCGAATCGCTTGGGAAAAGCTTCCGGGCTTCCAAACAATCTTATTTATTTGTTAGTGTGACCCAACTGCTAGCTAAGACAACTAATGATAAGGTAAATGTTGTTTAGTAAACACCCAAAACAAAAGGGGTGTTACTTTAAATTTTTATGTTGATATAACAGTACAAAGTGCAAAATACATTTTTAGACAAAAGTAAAATAAAAGTCGATTTTATCAAATATGTGTTAAGTACAGGCCTTTTGAATGTTTTAATGTCTAAAGCTAATACATTTGAAAACCCATTATTTTTTTTTATTAAAAAATTGCAATTATTTTTTTTATTAGAATCGTTACTTATTTGTGCTTATAAAATTCCAAAAAATATTAAACGTAAGTAATGAAATTAAATACCCAACTTTATTAAGCCTATAACAATATTTTTTGTAATGGATTTCCTTATTTTAATATAAATATGTATTACTCTGTAAAGTAAGAAACTCCTAATATATTTTGACCCAGTCGACAAATAAATTGAAAGCCAAGACTTTTTTGCTGAAAGTTTATTTCCAACACAAGCCCAGCTGGAGTGCTCACTCGGAGGCAAAGTCCGCGGCCCGATCTGGCCTTGTTGGTATCTCTGGTTGGTTCCTGGCCCGGTGGTCAAAGTTGTCACCGGTCGTGTCCGCCTGGGTCGCCACTGCAAATCAAAGTGCCTGGCCCATGTGACAACAACCTACCGCGTTACTTCTGCTGCTGCTGCTGCTGCTGGCAAGTCGAGGAGCTGCATTTGCTACAGTTGCAGCTATTTTAATGGGTTCTTTCGCTTTTCGTTGCGACTACACTCCACGACGTGGATAGCATCAAGGAAGCCAGTTTGGCCTGGCTTCTGTTTCTCTAACGCTGTCGTTTAAATGGAAATCAACGCGCAGGATGCATAAAGTTGGCCAGTCTGCGTCTAATGAAAGGGTCAGCCTGGGCATGGTGCTTCTGCTTCTGCTGCTGCTTCTGCTGCCGGCTGCTATGAATTATATGCGCTTTGTTCTGGCTGCTGAGCTGTCCTATGCTGTGTTCTTGTGCCTACTGCACGCGAACTGGCCAAAGCAAATAATAAAGTGAGAAGAACAATGCCAATACAATGTTCAAAGTCAACGAACCTAAAAAGTCCCATATTTCCCTGGCACAACAGCAGCAGCAGCAGCAGTAGCAGTAGCAGCAGAAGCAGCAATCCAAGTGGAGGCTTTGACTTTGTCCAGCTCAACATTTTTTCGCTCCATTTCATTTTTTCCAAGCATGACGCAAAATTTGTTACCAGCTTTTCCACACACAGCCTCACAGTCTCAGAGCATTTTCACAACCTTTGCACGTACAGCCAGCAACTGCAACATTGGCAACAGCAGCAACAACAGCAACAACAGCAACAACAACTGCAACTGCAACAGCAACAACAACAACAGCAACGGCAATGGCCCTCCATGGCATGCACGTAAAAAGTGCAATGGCCTTAAGTGGAAAAAGCAGTAATAGAAAATAAGCATGGACAAGGCATGGGGGCAAAACAGAAGAAAAAAAAAACAACTGCAAGAGCAGAGAAAAGAAAAGAAACCAGAGAAGAATTGCTGGCAGTCAGGAGAGTTTGCAAAAAGTTGCAGATCTCTGTTGTTAGCTGGCTGGATGGCTGGATGGCTGGATGGCTGGCTGGCTGAACGACCTCGCTGGGATCGGATCATTAGAAGTGGTGCTGCAGACACAACAACACACAGCACTGGGAAGAAGCTGCAACTTGCAGCAGCAGCAGCAGCAGTCTGCAGACGAAACCAAAGTGCTGCTACGTGCCTAGGAATCTGGCCACAAGTATATGTGTAGATTCTGCAATCGAAATAATAAAGCCAACTGTTGGACAATTTCCCAGACGTGAGGCTCTGCTCTTTGCTGTTCGATGTTCCCTGTCCTCTGTTTGTTATGAAGCCAAAACATGGCCAAGTTGTCACCGCACCCGCTGACAAACCAATTGACCTTTGCCCGCCGACAAAATCGACGCGGTTCAATGCACTCAATCAAGCAATCAATCAATTGTACCATGCCAAAATCATTAGTGCCACACAAAAATGCCGGCCATGGCTTGACCCACAGCCCACTTAAGGAAAAACTTGTTGAGGTCACAAGCCTGGATGTTTGGATGCTATTGCACTCAAAAAAAACTACGCTTTAAGTTAACAAATACCTTTCAGGGCTTTAATTCAGAGTTGATGGTTTGTAAATATATCTAAATTCTTCTTCTTCTTGAATAAATTAGTTATGTTCACTATTTTACAAAGAAATCCGTATTATCAATTGAAACTCAGAATCAAGCATTGAGAAATTTAATTTCGTATTAATAAAAAGCGATTGGTAGACCTCCCATCATTATTAAAGCTTATTGTGGGTTCTTTCCTTGATCTCAATATCTGTTCAATGAACTTAAATAATTAATAAACACTCTTATGCGTTTTTTTTTCAAAAAGTAAGCCTTAAGTAGTTTCTAAAATGAGAAAACTAATTATTTATTTTTACTACAACATTTTGTTACAGTTACGAGCTTCGTTTAATTTTTTTTTTTAATATCAAGGATCGTCTATGTTTTTGTGTATGTTTTATAGAAGTGCTCCAAAAACCCCAAAAATTCGATCTTGTTTTTAGAAAACGTTAGTAATTCCTAAAGAACTTGCATATTTTTATTGAACATTTATTTTTACATTTAATTCATAGGCTAGTACTTAAAAATAATTTTCTGAAATTGTAATTCGTTTATAATTTAGTACGTCTATAAAACTAAGTTTTATTTTTTCCCGACTGTAGTTGCTTGTCGCTGTCGCAGCTTGGGCTGTGTTGGATTTGGGCAATCAAAGCACAAATACCGCCGTCGCCAGAACATGCGCCAGGCGAATCGGAGACGAGTCTCTGTCTTTGGCAGTGGCATTGGCCATGGCAATATAGGTGGCTGGCTAAGAGCCAAAACGGAGGAGAGAAGCCTGGGTATACGGCCTGGTCTATACACAAAATGTTCGTGAGAAATTCGCACGCTTTTTTATCGCAATTGTTTACGGCGGCATCAGCAACATACTAGTACAGCATTGCTGTTGCTGTTGTTGTTGCTATTGCTGTTGCTATTGCTGCTACTTCGTTGTCAATGGCAACACCAAACAAAGCCCGACCCAAAACAACTCGAAATGGGCAACGTGACTTACATATTTGCCACCTTCATCTGCATCTTCTTCTGCGGCAATCGGTTGTGCTATCCCCTTCGATTGTGGGTGACTCGCAAGTCCGGATGATTGCAGTTACCCAGGCTATTGTTGCAGTTGTTGTGTTGTTGCGAAAATTAGAATTTCTAATGGTGGCCATGTCTTGAGCTGGGTCTGCATTTACCCTTGCCATTCCTTACCAGTTGTTGCAGCAGCAATTTGCGCGTGTTAAATGCAAACGCCGCAGCAACATTTAACTGTTAAACGCGCACACCAGACTTTAGACGGCAGACGGCAGACTGCAGTACCTTCCTGTTGCCTTGAGTGTGCCAAATTATAGTCAATGATTGAATTAAATTTGCAATTGAAAAGAGACTCGCCACGGGCAACGCCAATTCTGGCCTGGGAGTAGGCGGCAGTTAAGCCGATTTGGTGGCTAACGGACAACGGCAATAAGTCCCTCTTTTTTTTAGGTTTTAGGTTTTCTTTTTGGGTTTTTGGAAGGCTTTGGCCCATACCCATAACACGGATGATGCAAAAGTCGCTGGGAGGAAGATTTACTGTTGATGTCATAGGCAGCCAGCAATTGATGTTGCCTTTGTTGCCGTCTGGCACGTGAATGGGCATTTAATTGCATGTAAATGCAAATGGCTGGAATCATTGGAAGAATACAAAACACATCGGTTTAATAAGTTGTACGCCCGAAGTTCAATGTTGCGCTTGCCAAATCACACACGGAGAAATATTACTAGTTTCATTAAAACGTTGTTAAAATATCTGTTCATATTCATAGTTTTATTGTTTTAGAAAAGGATCTTAAATAAAAAAATAACATAATATGTAATATAAATAATTTATTTAAATCGTCATTAAAGAATGTCTTCATATTCATCGTTTTATTGTTTTAAAAGTATATTTAAAACTGTTTTTTAGAATAATAAGTCTTAATTTAAAATGTTATATATTGGATAAATATTTATAAAAAGTCTTCATTTTCTATTCATTAAATCGTCCTTAAAATACCTATTCATATTGATCGTGCAATGAATTACATTATTGAAATGTCAGGACAACAACTATTTATTGATGCCAAATATAAAGTATGATTTTTCTCAGTAAGTAATAGATTGGCGTATCATAGTCTCAAGTCTTCTCACCCTACCCACTTGTGGCAAGTGCATCGTTAAAGATTGTATGTGAAGGTAGGTAATAAATTATTAAAGCAAATTAAGCAAACGCCGCATCAAGGGAATCTATTTATAGTGGCGTGTTTCAACGCCAAGAAGATGAGCACATCAACTTCAGAGTGGGATGATGCCAGATAACCTGGCACGTAGGCGATTTCATCGATCTCGTCACTGTTTGCTGATTGTGAAATAGTGCAATTGGCTAGCGGTTATTTATGCAAACGGAACTGAAATCCAATGAGATTTTCAAATCAGTACTTTGACCAGAGCCATAGAACAAGTCTCCAGCTGCTCCTGAGCCAAGTTGGGCAGGCTAATCAACGGCCTAATGAGTGCTAGCCTCCCAGGTATTAGCTTTTATGTTCGCATTAAAATGCGAAAACAAAGGGTCGACAGGCCCCGAAAAGCCCGTAAAAACGGACGTCTGCCAGCACGAAGGGCATAAAAAATCAGAAGAGTATGCAGATTGCAGTTGATTTAGTTGTTTCGCTGATTTGAAAACCCTCATTTGAATAGTCTCTTCTACACGATTTCGACTTTAAGCTAACTTTAAGCATATGTGCCTTCAGGTGTCTAATGGACATCGTAAACCTGGAAAGGGAGCCATCGTTAGAGTCTATTAAATTTAAATGCATTTACTTTAACAAGCTTGTAATGAACTCAATTAGCTTAAATATTTTAATAATGCTTCCTTAAAGTTATAATATTAACAATTTCAAAGAAGAGCACTTAATTCCCTTTAATCCTGAAAGTATGCAGGGTTTTTTTAAGTTTCTGAAAGTCTGACTAATTTGCAGAAACAATACTTTATGACAACAATTTAAGACCTGTTTTAAAAATGTTTATACTTGTAAGCCCAATAATGCCACAAAGCTCAATTCTGTTATATGGCAAAACTTTCTTACTCATTGCTATGATGACTTTCAGTCTAGACTGGACTTACAGTCTGGTATCTACTGAACCCGAACTCCCCAAGAGCTAATTAGACGAACCCACTATCCAACTGTAACTGTTCCAAATGCGATCGCAGCATGGAGCTAATTAGCTGCCCAGCGGTTCACATGGCTGAATAAGATCAGTCGGCTGGGTTGGCTAATTAAAATCGCCAAAAGGCTCTCTCCACCTTTAACATGCTGGGCGCGCTCATAAAAGCGCACATTTCTATAATAAGCATGAAATACAGCCAGGATGGTGGTTCCAGGTTCTAGGTTCCAGGCTACAGGCTCCAGGTTGTATCCTCATCGGTGGCCAGGGAAGGTCCCGATCCCGGTATCGGCCAAAACTATAAATAACGCCTTGTCTCCGCGAGACTATGACCAGGCACAGGTATTGATGTGCGTCCTGTCCACTGCTTTTTAAATCAAATGATAATAAATCACCGCCAGATATCATAAAACATGTTGCTCATAATCATCGAAGCGGAGTCTTTTGGGTTGGGGCTGGGGGGATCCTAGGCCATGACACAAAAAGTTCAGGCCACGAGGCAGGCAGCCCGGTTTTGGTGGGAAATTTGCGCCGCTGCTTAGAAGTGGCCATGGATCTTCCGATCTTCCGATCTTCGGATCTTTGGCTTTTGTTGCTCCTGCAGCAGCAGCACAAGCTCCTTCTGAGCCATTGCCGTTTCCTAATTTGCATAAATGACAATGAGAGTCATAAAACATGCGTCGTTGTTGTCGTTGCTCGATTGTCTTGCCGCTGCACTCTTGCTTCTTTTCTGTCGCTTCTTTTTTTCATTTTTTGCTCTTTTTGTGTTTTAATAAAAAATATTGCTGGCTGGCTGCCGCATTTTCATCATCGTGCAACATGTTGTATGTTCTAGTACATTGCATAAATTAGATTTCGCGCTGATCTACACTTTTGCTGGCACGACGAAGAAAGTGCAACCCGAGGCGTTTTCCCTCTCCGCCAGAAAGAAAGAAAAGAACATAAGCATAAACATAAACAGCAGCAGCAGCAGCAGTCGAAGAGATGCTAAAGAATTTATATCGGCAAAATGACGGTCAAAAATGTTAAGGGCCAAAAGCGTGTCTGGAAGTTCAAATACGAGCAGAACAAGCAGGAAGCGGAGGCAGTCATGGCATGCCACTCAGTAGATTTGGAGGAGGATGATGGGGATGGGATGAGGATGAGGATGAGGCTGAGGCCCAGAGGATGCACTTCTGCCTGCTGGCTACTTGTGCGGCATGGCAAGGTGATGCCTGGCCTTCGTGTCCGGCCATTTCATTTCATTTCATTCAAAGACACTTCAACCTAACACTTAACCGAAAAATGTAAACCAAAAAATATCTAATTGCTTTCCTTACTTTTGAAGACAATATCTCTCGCTTACAATCAACACTCAATTCTTTTGAGTTTTAAAAGCATTTTTCTAGTCTAAGCACAGTCTAATTATTTACAAATTAAAAGAAAACCTTACGAACTTTGGCGAAAACTAGACATTATTTTATCTTGAACAATATAATTTAATCATTTAACTTTGATTTAAAAATATTTAACTTTTTTTGAATGCTGGAATAGTCCAAAACTTTCAATATCCAAATTTTGAAAGATTGTCAAACAAATACATTTTTTATTAAAGTATAAAACTTATACGTATTTAACTTTTTCTCAAGGCAAACAACATATACATAATTTTGATGGATTGGCTAAACAAATAATTTTGTTTTGTATTTAACCTTATTATTATTTGATAGACATAAAAACTTTTAAAACGAATTTTGAAAATAATTACTTAGTTTAAAATGGGATTACCAAAGAAGATAGTTTCATCCTTGGGGTATCTTTGTCTGTTAGTTAATTGGTAATTTCCCAAAGAGGCATGTTTTATATTTTATTTTTAAAGTGTATCTCTTGTTTGCCAGCTGGCAAGTAATCGTCGCCAGCTTCCTCCTCACGGACCGTCCATGTTGTTGCCCTTTTGAAATTTATCTAAGCTTCACTTGACACTTGTCGTCGTTGTCGTTGCCGTTGCCTTTGCCGTTGCGAAGTTCTAGAACCGCCGAGCCATCCGCTGGCAGTCGCAAAATTTCCGCAATCTCGCGCCTTTAAAGTTCCAGCAGTTATCATTAGAGCTGGGCTTCAATTTTCCACACACACACATACACACACAGTCAGATTGTTATTGTAACCTGCGGTCCACATCTGGAGGCTATTCGCCTTGTCTTTTTTTTTATTGCAGCATTTGACGCGCGCCTTTTTTTTGCACTCTCGGCCATAACTGGCAATTGCACGAACTATTTGCTGCCTTTACCTGGGGCTTAGGAACTGTCGAGGGCTTTCATAGGTGAGCATGAGATGATATTGCGCTTCTTCTACATATCGGAGCATTTGGATCTTCAGACAATTTTAAAGAACAATTTCTAGAAAGCATAAGATACATTATAACTTCACTTCTTTAATACTAAGCCTTTGTTTATTGAATAATATTTTAATACATAAACATCAAATACCCAAATAAACAAATATTTTAGTTATATAAGTATTTCACATATTATATATAAATAAATAATAAATATTTCAAATATTTGAGAAATACTTAATTAATAAAATTTTTTAAAATATATATATTTTTAATATATATTTTTGTTTTGCATTTGAACTTTCAAAGATATTTTGTATGTATCAGCATATTTCTATCAAAAGAATATAAGTTTGGCCTTTTGAACAGATTATAATTATCGTAACGATTATAATTATGTAAACTATATACCCTTTCTGTCCGATTTAAGTTCAAATTTCTCAAAAACCTAGCCGAAGCAATCCCGATAAGTTTGCAACCTTCAAGGTTCAAAGTATTTGCAGTCATTAAGTACAATTAAAGATCAGAACTCAAGGGCCTATCCGGTGTGCCCTAAACTTTGATCAGTTTGTCTATGGGCAGAACAACTCCCTCGTCCGCCGACTTATCACAATATCTCATGGACACCTTATTTACTTTTAATGAAGTGTTGGTCGGCTATCGCCATGCGGTTTCTTCTGCGAATCGCTGTGGGTAATTGATGTTGAAACTGCTCTGGAGGCTCTTTGGAGCTGTCAATTTGTTGCACCACTTAATAAGCAGCCCCATAAATGCGATATGTAATGCATTTCTCCCCCAACGCCAGTGCCAGTGCCAGTGCCAATTTGAAGGACTCAACTCAATTCAGTGTCTGGCAGATGCGTTGCGGCAATTTGTTGCACCCAAATGCAAGCCGCATGCCATGCCGCATAGAAGCGGTGGAAGTTTGGAGAGGTGGAATAGGACTCCATACTGCTGACCACATCCAGACCATGGGGTAAGCCCTTTTTGGGGCTCCACACCCGGCAAATCATTGCGCACGCTGCGATGCCGAGATTATCTTGTCCGATTGCGTTTACAAGGCAGCAGGAAGGGGGTTTTTTGGGGGCCTCGGGTGCACTGCGTCCGGCCAGTTCTCTCGCCTGGCCATAAACGCAATTAGAAGAACAATTGTTAGACATGCAAAGCGGGGACGTTGGCCACAATCCACAATCCCTTTCTGGGCAGCCCCGATTGCCATCTCGCGGGGATTGGGGATCCGGGATCGGGAATCGGGGATTGGGGATTGGCTATGTGATGCCCAACAGCGCGTGTGTGCGTGTTTATAACTCAAATGAGCAATTACCTTACAAAGGATTTTGTGTAGGGACGGCCGCTGTTGTCGAGGCTTTTAATAAACTCTTCACGATGCTGCACAGTGGTTAAAGTTTCCACAAGCCGAATTAGAATAATAATTTTCACACATAAGACAAGCAATTTTTTTGTTTTACCAAACTGTTATTATCAAATAATGTTATACATACTCAAGTAAAAATTTTTCAAAGAGGACCACTGATTAAAATGCTGTCATTGCAGCATTAAAAATCCCATTTTCTCAAAATATATTCTCAAACATTTAAAATTTCATGCACTAAATTTAAGGTTTACATTAATATATAAATTATAAGTATATTCGTTCTACTAGTAAGTCGGTGGAAAATCAATTATTGCATAGATTCTAATAAATTTCTTTCTGGGGTAATTTCAGTTTTAGCAAAAGAAATTATATCTCGAAATGTGGAAGTGGAATCATTTAATTATATTATTTTTTATAGTGCCAGCCAGGCAAGGACTAGAAAATAAAACTTCTACCGTAAGATTAACTTAAGTCTATGTATCCAAGTTAATGAAAGATCTTTTCTACTCTAAATGGATGATTCAGTTGGCTTCAAAGTTGCTAAAGGAATTACCCGATTTGGAAAGAAACAGCTCCACCAAAGCTAAGAGTATGCATGACAATGGATTGCGCTTTCGAGGTAAGAAGGTTGACCAGAAAATTTCTTTGGAAAATTGGTGACTTACAACAAAACATACAACATTTAAACCCCTAATTTTAACCTGCAGCTCCACCCGCTGTAAAGTATGTGTACTATCCTTACCCCTACCCAATGCAACCGTATCCTCAATATCCACCTCACGGATATTATCCACCACAAGGATACTATCCACCAAACGGATATTATCCACCCACCGGAAGGTATCCACCAAAAGGAAGTCCATACCCATATCCATATCCTCCTTCATCCGGGGGAAAATCTGCACCGGTGAATTTAAATATTCTTAATGCAAAACACAAAGTAAGATCTCCTGCCGGATTACCTGAACCGCCAGTTGCACCGGTGGCTCCATCTCCAGGCTTTGGAGCGCAGAATCAAAATGTAATTACTATAGTTATAGGAAAAGATCCAAAGTGAAGGCTATAATTAAAACTTGAGA
The DNA here is from genome assembly GCF_025200985.1 of Drosophila gunungcola. NCBI lineage: Eukaryota > Metazoa > Arthropoda > Insecta > Diptera > Drosophilidae > Drosophila > Drosophila gunungcola. The sequence goes on from NW_026453197.1 coordinate 12,289,197, forward strand.
AATAAAAATGCTAGCCAAAAAATGTAACGGAATTCTGTTAAAATAAAGAAAACCTTTGGAAAGTGTATCAACCTCCAGGACTAACTAAATTAGAGCAGATTACAATTGATTTCAAGTGCTCAAAGGTCATTTGATGGTCATATATCTCAACTAAAGCGTAACATTCTTTTTAGACGTTGATAATCAATTGACATTTTAAAAATTAGTTCTGCTAAGAAATCAAAGCTTAGTAAAATAAAAGGTTTCTGTGTCATTGTAGATTTTCCCGTAGCACAAACTACACGAAATGTCCAAATGGAGTCTTTTGGTAGTAGTTTTTTTTGTCTTAGTGCCACGTAAGAACTGTATTGAAAATGATGATTCTATGGTAAGAGCAAGTTACGTTTACATAACTTCCTATAATAATTTTTGTACTTTTTAAGCTGCTTAATAAACTAAACGGATCTAATCCGGAACCTCTGAGACCCCGATCGCCAAATAAAATTCCGTTTGATCATTTTGCCTATATACCCGATATATTCCTCCCTTTTTTACCCCCGAAACCACCACCACGCCCGGGACCACGCCCGGGACCACGTCCACGCCCTGAACCCACACGCTCACCTACTGCTGCTCCAATTGGAGGTCACATAAATCCTGTCTTATATCCCCATCCATACCCATATCTATACCCATATCCATATCCGCTCCCATATCCATGGTACCCACTAAATGGAACATATCCAAACCCTCCACCAAATGGAAAATATCCACCAAATGGACCATATCCACCAATTGGTAAGGATCCATATAAATAGAACCTTTTTATAGGACAAAATACATTAATCTCCCAAACCATCCTTTAGGAGTTCCCCCACCACCAGGTGTATATCCACCAAATGGACCATATCCACCAATTGGTAAGTATCCATATAAATATATCCTTTTTATAGGACAAAATAACAAACCATCCTTTAGGAGTTCCCCCACCACCAGGCGGATATCCACCAAATGGACCATATCCACCAATTGGTAAGTATCCATATAAATATATCCTTTTTATAGGACAAAATAACAAACCATCCTTTAGGAGTTCCCCCACCACCAGGCGGATATCCACCAAATGGACCATATCCACCAATTGGTAAGTATCCATATAAATATATCCTTTTTATAGGACAAAATAACAAACCATCCTTTAGGAGTTCCCCCACCACCAGGTGTATATCCACCAAATGGACCATATCCACCAATTGGTAAGTATCCATATAAATATATCCTTTTTATAGGACAAAATAACAAACCATCCTTTAGGAGTTCCCCCACCACCAGGCGGATATCCACCAAATGGACCATATCCACCAATTGGTAAGTATCCATATAAATATATCCTTTTTATAGGACAAAATAACAAACCATCCTTTAGGAGTTCCCCCACCACCAGGCGGATACCCACCAAATGGACCACAACCACCAATTGGTAAGTATCCGTATAAATAGATGCTTTTTATAGGACAAATAACAAACCATCCTTTAGGAGTTCCCCCACCACCAGGCGGATATCCACCAACTGGTAAGTATCCATATAAATAGATCCTTTTTATAGGACAAAGTACATTAATCTCCCAAACCATCCTTTAGGAGTTCCCCCACCACCAGGCGGATATCCACCAAATGGACCACAACCACCAATTGGTAAGTATCCGTATAAATAGATGCTTTTTATAGGACAAATAACAAACCATCCTTTAGGAGTTCCCCCACCACCAGGCGGATATCCACCAACTGGTAAGTATCCATATAAATAGATCCTTTTTATAGGACAAAGTACATTAATCTCCCAAACCATCCTTTAGGAGTTCCCCCACCACCAGGCGGATATCCACCAGGACCGGTACCGGTGGTTCCCACAAAACCACGTCCAAAGTTACCCGCTCCTCCAGGAATACCCTCAAAACCCGGCCAATATCCATCTGGACCGGAGAATGTTAATATCAATGATATAACAATAAAAAGAAACCGACGTAAGGTCTAAACATAGAACTTGAAAAAAAGATATAAATATTAAATTAAATTTGCTGTTTTTGCGCGAAATGTAAATGTTACTCTTTGTAATAAAGATGTAAAATATTTGAATGTTTTTTTAGTAAGATTGATTGTAATATAAATGACTGGCTGGTAATAAGAAGTTTATTTAAATTTTGAATTTATAAATTTATTAGTTTATAGTTACAAGAAAGCTTCCCACTTACCATCAAAGTTTTAACTGGACGTAAGCCAAATATATAATATTTCTTGAATATAACTATTTGGTTGTCCTAAATTAAAGCTAATATTTTATGGAAAATTTAATAAAATCATGAAACTTTTTTTTCTGGATAAAATAAGTATTTTTTCAGATGCCAATTCATTCAACCAAAAACTAAAAATTCATATTGTAAGAGGTATTTATTTATGATTTTATACATATATTATGGAAGGGAACACTTAATGAATGTAAATATTTATAACTTTCAAGCCGTTACCTTTCGTAGACCCCCAGACCACTGTGCGCTTTTAAAGTGTCTCGCGTTTGGCGTTGACTTGTGAGAAAGCTGGGCCGGCAGGGGCGAAATATTTTAGAATTTTCACAACACGTCACACGACAGCAGTTTCCGAAGCGGAGGGCATATGTGGATGGGTATAGTCGGCCTGGCACTGAGACCCTTGGCAGGCTGAGGGATTGCGAAATGCAGATGTAGAGGTTGCCCAGTCAGAATCTGAATCTGAGTCTGAATCTGAACCTGAAGCCGAGGCCGAGGCAGATTCTGGATGCTGCTGCGGCGGCCGGCACCCGCACGCTCATGGCTTGTATTTGGCTTGTTAACTGCGCTTGTTTACTTTATGTTAAATTAAGTTGAGAATCGTGCAATGCAAATCAGTGCGCAGTGCCAGCCGGAAAAGTCAGACCCCAGCCAGACTCAGACTCAGACTCCGAGACGAAGTCGTAGTCAAAGTCATAGTCCGAGCTGGAGCCGCATACAATTTTCCAACTCTTTTCTAATTGCCAAGCGGACGAGCGGGTTCTCGAGGAGAGGAGTCCACTGATTGCTTTGCATACGAAATGAATTAATGTCATTGAGGAAGAAGATGTTGCCAGTTGGCACTGCAGGGGCCGATTCTCCGGTAGCCAGAGACGAGTCTTCCAGACCGCTCGTCCCTTCTCTTCTCTTCTCTTCTCTTCTCTTCTCTTCTCTTCACTTCACTTCACTTCTATTTTTTTCGTGCCGGCCTGTTACTAATTTGAATTACAGTGCACCAGTCTCGAGACTAGCTTCCTTTTCATTATCTAAGGGTCTAAGACTTCATTGCTGGCAGTTATCAAATGCAGTACATCAGGCGAGCCAACAAAGCAGACTCCAAGTCAGTCTGAGAATTCAAAGACAGATGTCTGCCAGACTGTACACAAAACAAAATATATTCTTGCTTTCAGAAATACTTTATAAAAATAGTAATTTAAAGCTCTGATATATTATTAAGGATTAGGTTACTATAAAAACATTTTATATTCTAAAAATGTGTTCCATTTATAAGTTTTCATAAAATTCATAAACATATTTATTTTTTAACAGAAATATTGTAGCTAAATATTATTTTGCAAAAAGAAAACTAAAAAAAATATTTTATATTTGTTAATTAAATTGTGCGAATTCAACAAATTCTAAAATTGACTTCTATTTTTATTAAACATCCATACTAATTAAGATTATGATACTAATCATAAAATTAGTAATTCAATGAGTTAAAAAATGGAAACTGTTCAGCAAATATCATTTATGAAATAAGAACATTTTTTTGTTAAAAATTATATAGACTTACCAATCTAATTTGAATTTTTTGATTATGATAATTACTTTTGTTAGTTTCCAGATTTTATGTTTACTTAAATAAATTTTTAGATTCTTATCATTTCAATTTTATTTTCAAATAATTTCTACTTCTACTTTCTACTTTTCTACTATACTACTAATACTATATATTATTTTCTTTAATAACTTTTTTTTTTCTGTAGTATTTTCTTAAAGTGTACAATCAATTCTGGGCTCTCTCTTATTCTCACTCGACATCTTTCTCTGACTTCTTCCCAGCTGGAGTCGTCGTCGTCGCCACACACAATAATTAAATTCTTTGCCTTTGCCGTGATTGTTTCTACCGCCAAGATAAGTGCGGCAACAACTGCAGCAGCAACTGCAAGCTGTAAGTTTCCATTTGCCAGTTTCTAGTTGCAACTGCAACTGTCGCTTAGATAATGCAATGCAATTCAGTTCTTATGCAAATTTATGAGTGACTGACTGAGTGACTCTGACGGGCAACTGCCACCGGGCGAAAAGCAAGTGAATGGCATGCCATTCAACCTTTCTAACTTGGGTTAGAGTTTGGCATCCTCGGTCTTTTGGTTTGTTCGCCAGTTCGCCAGTCTGGTTCAATGATCTGCATCTATGTGTATAAGCGATTCCTGCTGCGTGTTTGTCACTCAGCCACGCCCACCGGGGGGAGGCGGGAGAAAATTCTGGAATTTCCCCTGCTGAAAGCATAATGACCATGTTGAAATCCGTTTGTCTTTGTTCTGCAATCTTTGCATTGTTCTGTTTTCTGGCAATTACAATTGCAACAATTAGACGTAAGTTGCATTTGCATATGTATCTCCGATGCTTTCTATGATTAAGTTGTGCCTTTAACTAATGAGTTTGGACCACGCTTGTGGCACTACAAGATCGACTTTTATAAAGTATGCTAATTTTGCGAAAAGAAACAAATTTCTAAAGCTGCCTACATTTGCATTTAAGATTTGCATAAGAGTAAAAGTTATTTATGTGTGGGGAAGCTAAACGAAACAAGCCGTAACAAATGAAGCTGCTAATGTAAATATTAAGCTATTAGCTTTTTGCGACTTGGATATGTGTAGCAGACCGTTTTTTACACATTTCTGGGACAGTTCCTAAATGTATCATTTTTAATGGGTTTTTGGCAGATTTATGAATGTCATAGTAGGCCACCAGCCACAATACCTAAATCTCAAACTTAATTATTCCCTACCCGTTTGTGTTCTTGCATAATTTATTTTTTAAATGGAGGTATGTAAGTGCCACATGTTGCATAATTTCAAGCAGCACGCAATTTTTCAACGCGCTGCTATTATTAATTTATATTTTTTGGGCGTTTGGATGGACGATGGATGGGCCCCGGGCGAATCAATTTCGAAGCCAATCCAAGTTCAGGAATAAGAATCAAGAGGAGGGCGGGCGACCACGCAGACGACATTCCACACAAAGAAATATGATCGAGGAGCCGGCAGCAGGAGCTGGAGGAATAACTTGTCCCTGGCTCTGGTTGCGTTTTGTATTGTAAATTATGCCGAAAAGCAAACCCCCATCGCACAAGCAAAGCCTTATAAATTATTCCCGGCTGCAGCAGCGTGAAAGCGGGCGTTTGCCTCCGGTTAATGATGATACCGGATAACCGGCACTTAAAGGATATTTATGCTACAATGCCGGTCAGATCGCAATGCGATCGAGTGGCGCGCTGAAAGAGACACTCGAGTGGGCCAGCCAGAATTCGCCAACTCAGTGCCCGAGTTTATTTTGGCCAGCTCCAGATCCATGGGGTCAGAGGCGCTGTCGATGATGATGACGATGCCGTTGACGATGACGATGCCTAAGCCTCTCCAGAATCGCATTAAAAGTCCATTAAAAAAAGCGACGGGTGGCGGGCTGAAAAGTGGTGAACTCGCTTCAATTTGCTCCACTTTCATGAATATGCAAACCTATAAACGAAAATCGAACGAAGGTTTGGCGAATTTAAAATACCCTTGGGTAGAGAAATTTTGGTTTGCCAACTTAAGTTTTTAAAAAGTATAAAATTGTTAATAAACTGAAATATTTAATTAATTTGCTTTTCACATGCAAAGCTTAATATTTTAAAGTTATAAAATAATATCTTTTCACACATGGATAATTATAAACCACTACTAGTTTAAAATCATTTTATTTAAAAGTCTGTTTTATAACTTTTGAATAAAGTCATCAATTAGTTTTTGTTTATTCCCAAATAATAAAAGAAAAAAAAGGAAGCCAAATATGTAGTTGTTTGTAAAAACCTCCCAAAACAAGAAAACAAGTCATTGGATGATTTTGCTAGTTTTCAGTTTTGCCTTTTAACAAATATTCCAACTTCCCAATTCGCTCGTTCCCAATAACCCACTTTTTTCGCCACACATGTTCGGAAACCTTCCGTAAGTGTATAATTTAAATGATATTAAAAAGTTTATTTGCCCTTTTGGCAAGTTGTTCTGGATGAAAACGATGATTTTTACAGAGCCAAAAATACAAAACCCTCAACGCTTGAGAACCGCAAGGTGAGCGTGTGTTCGGCGCTATAAAGTGTTATGCAAATAAGGCGCTGCCAAACAAAGAAAGCGGAGAAAGAAAGAAAAAAGCTAAGGAAAGAAAGATGCGCACGCTGCTTATACAAGCACAATAAAACATTCATATTTTTAGTTTTATTAAAAAAGCGATCGAGTTGATCGCGACCTCCATCTCCATTTCGATCGTTTGGGGGCCTATAAGTAGCCGGCGTTTGGCAAACCACTCTGTCACTTTCCTCAGAAGCAAACTCCGGACAAGATGCGCAGTTACCTGGCCCTGCCGCTCCTGCTGCTGGGCATCGGCCTCACATTGGCCCAGTACCAGTACCAAAATCCCCACCAGACCCTCGCCCAGCAGTTCGCCGATGTCGTCGATGTGGTCGATGTCGCCGATCCTGCAGACCAGGCCCTAAAAGCTGCCAAGTCCCGACCAGTGAAGAATCGCAATCAGTGCACCACCAAGCAGAACTGCTGTGAGTACAAAGAAACCATGTCGAGAAGTCAATAAGATTTTTTTAAGGTTTAAATTAAAAATCTTTACAACGACCTAAGCAGGAAATATAAGCCATCTCAAAGCTAACTAAGTTTATATAATTATCAGAGAATGAGAAAGACTTATTTATAATCAATACTAAATATGCAATGTTTAAAGCTTTAATTTTCAGAAATAATCAAGCTAGCAAAATAGATTCCATAACCAAAAAGTTTAATTTAAAATTTTTACACAAAAAACTTTTGGTACAGGACACTTTTGATAACATTTTGACATTTGAGATTAGTTCTGATTTCTCCAAAAGCCAAAGTAATGTATGTATGTTAAATTAAAACAGGAACAGGAAAACATTCATAGATGCTTACAAATATCAAATCATATAGAAAATTTAATTTTGAACCTTTTAAGCTCACATAAAATATTTAATTTTTTTATTTTAATTAAACTTTTCAGTCTGCGGCACCCCGAATGTCAACCGAATTGTGGGCGGCCAGCAGGTGCGCTCCAACAAATATCCGTGGACCGCCCAGTTGGTCAAGGGTCGTCACTACCCGCGTCTCTTCTGCGGCGGCTCCCTGATCAACGATCGCTATGTGCTGACCGCTGCCCATTGTGTGCATGGAAACCGGGACCAGATCACCATTCGCCTGCTTCAGATCGACAGATCCTCCCGGGATCCTGGCATCGTGCGCAAGGTGGTGCAGACCACTGTCCATCCGAACTACGATCCCAACCGGATTGTCAACGATGTGGCCCTTCTGAAGCTGGAGTCCCCCGTCCCACTGACTGGAAACATGCGTCCAGTCTGCCTGCCCGACGCCAATCACAACTTCGATGGCAAGACCGTGAGTACATGGGTTGATTTATTTCAAATATTATGTTTTATTATATGCCGGAATAGAAGTTTACGACCGCGCCATAAATTAGGTATTTACGGCTCCTTAAAGAATATTGATATTTAAAAGTTATACGCTAGGGCTATCAAAGACTAAGGCAGAGATTTTTAAGTTCTTTAGACAACCAATCTCGAAGATATATGGCTGAAGCTCTTAAAAGTAAATAAACCCATTTCGCAGGGTTAAAGGTTTTAAAAAGCAATCGGCTTATATAAATAAATAAATCACTTTGTTTTTAAGAACACAATATTAAAACTCCTAGTGCTTCGTAATACAACATTAGAGTTTAAGACAACCATTCTTAAAGATTAAAAAACTCTTGAATGTAATTAAACTTAATGTACTGAGCTAGAGGTTTTAGACATCAATCTGTCTTTAAAAGTAAATAAGCCACTGCGAGTTTTAAAAAACGCAATGATTATATTCTTGGTGATACTAAACCGTGTTCTGAATCTGTCAAATTTTAAAACTTTAAGTGCTTAAATCTGGTATTTTGATATTTTTTTTAAAACTATATTTATGAATTTAAATTTTTTTCCAGGCTGTGGTCGCTGGTTGGGGTCTGATCAAGGAGGGCGGAGTGACCTCCAACTACCTGCAGGAGGTTAATGTGCCCGTCATCAGCAACGCCCAGTGTCGCCAGACGCGCTACAAGGACAAGATCGCCGAGGTGATGCTCTGCGCAGGACTGGTGCAGCAGGGTGGCAAGGACGCCTGTCAGGGAGACAGTGGTGGTCCCCTGATCGTCAACGAGGGTCGCTACAAGCTCGCCGGCGTGGTGTCCTTTGGCTACGGGTGTGCCCAGAAGAATGCCCCCGGTGTCTACGCCAGGGTCAGCAAGTTCTTGGACTGGATCCAGAAGAACACCGCCGACGGTTGCTACTGCCAGAGCTAGATCATACTCTAAAAACGAAGTCATTTACTTGCCTCATTCCTAAATTATTCTAAATTATTGATATGAAATTCACATCAAATAAAACCATCATATGCTTTGAAAATGTGTTGTTGATTTTTAATTTAAGATATGAATTTTTCAAGTATAGCAAATTATTAAAATGATTTATATTTTGTACAAATGTGTTAAAAAAAATTGTAGACTTAATGCATTTGTCCAACTATTTTGCTTTGAAAGCTCTACTTCTTATACTGTAAAAACTTCAAGTCATTTAGTCATTGGATTTGAAAATTTCTACATCTTTTACACTAAAAACTTAAACTTGTCCAGAATATTTCAACATTTTTTGATTAAAATCTACTCTTTTAATTTGATTCTTTCTTTAAATGTTTTAAAAGTTTGAAAAGCAAGTATTAATATTTGATGAGTCAAAACCATTTGATTTATGCACGAATCGCGAACTCGAAATGCTTAGCTTCCCATAATAACGTCTTCATAATCCTTTCTGCGTACGATTTAAATGCCTGTCGCATCCGGCGGAGATCGCAATCGAACGTGGAACATTCCTTCGGCTGTGCTCCACCTTGTGGCACTTTTTGGGTAGAACTCCATTGGACTTCGACTTGGACCCACCCTCGTACTTGACGGCCATGATTAATGCCTCGAAATTGTTGTGCCGCTGATGGAAATCTTTTTGGCAGCGTTCACATCATAATCGCTGCGCGGCCTCGGCTCAAAAAAAAAAAACGAAGCAAAAGGAAAACCAACCACAGGTCCAGTCGAACTGCAGTCGCTGTCAATCAGGCCCAAGTTGGCTAATACCTGCGAGCGGCATAATTTGTTTTGACTCATTTTCATGCGCAGCTCATAAATTCAGCAAGTTGGGGACTAGAGAAGGAGCATGGAGTATGGAGTATGGAGTATGGTGTATGGAGTATGGAATATGGAGTACGGAGACCCTAGTCCACGGCACCTTGATTATGATTATGATGATGATGCATGTGGACAGGACTGGGCAGCGCATCTGCATAGAGTGGCCATTGATTTACTATGTGAACACTTTATGGCTGTTTAAGTTGTTAAATTGAATTAAGATGAAATAAATTCTCGGGCAATTTTTATGTTTGTTAATAAATTTTGCATACCCTGCGATAATTTGAACGGCTCCTGACCGCCGATCATAAATCGCCCGGCTTTATGGCCACTCTAAAAATAATGCAGCGCACAGACAATCGAAATAAATAATTCATGCGACTGCGATTGGAACTGGGATGGGGTATGGGGATGGGTTAGTTGGACATGGACGCACATCCTCTCCGATCCTCTGATCCTCCGATCCTCAAGCGATCGCTTTCCGTTTCAATCTGTGGCTTTCAGTTGCTTTTTGGCAGCGCCCAGGGGAGCAACTACAAATGGACTGCGGATAGAAGGAGCATTGTTGGCCATTTGGTGTTTGCATTTTAGATTTCTTCACACCTGAACGTGGCGGTGGGTCCCCGTTCAAAGCAGCCGCCGCCGGCGATCACTAGATGCGATGCTGTGGCGATGCTGTGGCAGCCAGGGAAATGGCCAACCTGTCCGCGTTCCTGGCACTTGATGCTAGATTCACTGGACTCGGACTTGGAGTTGTAGTTCAAGTCGAAGTACCGGCCAGTCGGGATCGCAGTTTATCTAATGCCCGACCGATGTCGAGGTCTTACCAAATTTGGCTCTGCTCGTAGGTTTTCAAACGTCCGCTCCGACTTGGCCGGCCTGTGAATTTGTCGTGACTTGTTAATGATACATTTCGCCTGGTTCTAGGTTCCAGGTCTCAGCATGACTGGCTCTGGGGCTGGTCAAGTGTTGGGTTGTCGCTTAAATGGTACATGGTGCCATCTTTGGAGCATCCCACAGTGAAAGAAATTGCTAAACTTGTCACATAATACTCCCAGAAAATATAACTTTTCATTAGTCATGGCATTATTCATGTTTAAAAAAAAAAAAAACAACAGGCTAATGTTCATTAAACCAGTATTAGTTATTGTAAGAGCAATACAAGTTTTTTCACTCCATATGATTTATTAATAAATATTTAAACTGTAAATGCAATAATAGGTTTTTAATGCATTATATTGAAAATTATATTGCGACATAGATTTAAAAACTTAAACTTATAATAAACGGGTTAACCGATAGATATTTTAACATTTCTTTTGAAAATGTCAGTAATTCCTTTAACATACTGTGTTATTGCCTCAAATTTTAGAACCATTTCCTTACTAAGAAATGTCTGATTTCTTTCAGTGGTGTGGCAAGTACTTTAGTACTTCTTAGGCTAGGGCCAACGCGAACTAAGCCCATGTTAATCATGACTTGGCCGCCACGGCCCTGGGGCTATCAGTTTTCATTGATTTGAATAGTTTTTCAACTCTTTTTCAATTTACACGGGGCTGCAGAAATATGTGGCCGCAGCAGCCGTCAGCCGCGTCTTGTTTTCGCCACAATTTACGAGCTGCAGGACAGACGAAATCTCGGCTCGTGATAATTAAACTGCGGCAGCAAGCAGAGTGAAAACAAAATGATTTACTGGCAGAACCTGCAGCCTTTACTTGCACTGTCGGTCGTGTCAGAGCTCACTTTTATTTTTGGCCTTTGCGGTGCCTAATCTCATTTGTCTAAGTCGCATTCTCGTCCGACCTGGCCGCTGATGCCTCCTAAATAATGGCTCTATAATTACGGCTGTTTAAGCCGTTTAGTTGCGAGTCTACGCTTGGAAACATTCCACTTCATTTGGCCATGTTTATAAGTTGGCATAAATGCCGCCAAGAATGCGACAATCCTGAGAGCGAGAGGCTTTCGCCAGATCGCCATTAGAAGATCGCTTAGCTTAATAGAACCCCTCGTTCAAGAAATGGTTTTGTGGGGGTTTTTCGTTTTACGACCTGACTGGAGATGTGTGAAAAGTTTTTTCAAATAGAGTTTATGGCAGGCCGGAAGAGGACTCAAAGTGTTCAAACATTTTTATGCTTAAAAATGGGTAAGCGTAAATTGTGAATAAAACGTGAGTGCTTGTATTATTGAAAAATTTAAAAATTAAAAAGTTTATTAGTCGGTAAATACTGAATATGTTCTCCGGGTCGTAAATAAAATAATTTCATATTTTTTATTGACTTTAGTTATCGAAATTCTTTTTATTGGAATTCCATGTCTTTCTTTCAATACATCAAGTAGTACTTTTTAATAGAACATTTTTATTGAGTATATATATTTTTAATGGAAAACTCAAGGCATTAGAAATTTACTAAAAGTGTCGTTAAAAATTCAAGTATTCAATGTGTACGAATCTAACGAAGCTACTAAAAAAAATTAATAAACTATATTACAAAAATAGATGTTCAAATCAAATAGAAGTAGATGAGAAAATGGAAAGAAGCTAAAATCGGCAAGCCAAAGTTTATATATTGAATAAAATTAACAGCGTAGCTCTCTATTATTAATGAAGAAAATATATAGCTTATAGGGTCTAAAATGTCTTCTTCGTTGCGTTGCAAATTTCTGACTGAAATTTAAATACCCCTCGCAAGGGTATAATGGGCAGCCTAAATAGGTCAGTGCATATTAAAAATCTATTTTTGTCACTTACGCAAAATTTCAAAATGAAATCATTTTGCAAAACTAACTAACTCATTGGGGTTTTCACATACAGTCCGTCCCGTTCTCATATGCATAAATCAGTTTTTTGTGCCTGTTACTTTTTGTTTCGTTTCGCTGTATTTTGGCGCTGAACACGTTCCAGTTTTACTTTCGGTTGGGGTCTTTGGCATTTTTGCACGTTGCACATTTATTTTAATTTCTGGCTGATCTCTTAGCAAATAGGCTGGGTTTTAGCCATATCCGAGCACGATGCACGTCCGCGACCGGGACTACTTTATGTAGATAATCTCGCGAACTGGGGATTGGGGATTGGGGTCCGAGGATGACTTGGCTGCAAACTGCTCATTAGTTTATTAATTAAGTTGTGCCGTGCGATCAGTTTCCCAGGGTAGCGACGCTGCAGCTGCTGTTGCTTCTGCTTTGCAGATTTATTTCTGTCCATTATGAAAATTGTCTATGGCATCGCCCGTTTCTGGGCTGCGCTGGCTGCTTCTTTCTTCTTAACATTATTATGCTAGTTGCTGTAGTTATTTTAAATTGTTTTGCCTGGCCTAATGATACCCTACACGGCAACGGGCCAGCGGCACTTTAATCGACAGTAGTTGGGCTTTAACGCCCGGCCCTCATCCCTCAGCCCGCAGATCCGCTTCTCTTAACTCGCGGACTCATTTCGGGCTCCAAGTTTGGCCGGGGGCTCAGGTTTGGTTAGCGGCCGCTAAGTGGAAGGTGTTGAGAAAATGCACAAAAATTAATCATTTTATAATTGCTAAATTGCCGTCGGCCATTCAAGTGCCCAAGGGCTGAATGCCCATGCCATTCCATGCCCGGCCTGAGAAACTCCAGCTCATAAATTAGAAATTTGATGAGGCGCTAAACCAGAATAGAATATGCATTAACAAATGGCCAGCGTGGGCATCAGCAGTATCTTCTTGTCGCGGCTCATTCACTTCTTTGGCTGAGGCCTAAGCCATATAAGTAACCCCTGACAAATTAGCCATTAGTTTTGACGCACTGAAAAAAAAGAATATTTGTAGATTTTATTTATATCTAAAGAGAACATAATAAGTCTGGCCGAATGTAAGATATCCGATATCCTATGTCTTTTAATGATTAATGTTCAAAATAATAAATAAATAATTCAAAAATAAATACCTTATATCCCCATATATAATAAATGTTTTAGGTATGTATGGCCATCTAATAATAAGCTTTTATTTTGTATTGCTTTTATTGAATTGAATTTGCATTAAGCATTGTTTATGCTTAATTTTATAAGAGTTAAAATGGTTTCAGTACATCACAAATGAATATTTTGTAGTGTGTAGTAAAGATTAATTTGTTTCTTTATTTGTAACTCTAACATATGTACATATAAAAACCTGATCGAACAAGGCACATAAAAAAACGATTTGAGCTTTAGTTTGTTAAGCCGAAAAACGCTTGACTGATTTCTTTACACGGAATTCTAAGAAAGCATTGTTTTCCCCTTCGATTTTATGGCTTTGCCTTTACTCTTACCAAGGTGACGTCATCCCAGTGACCTTGGGGCAGAGTGTATGCGTATGGAGCTAATCAGAGCTCCCCTGGAAGAATTCACTGGGCTGGCCGGGACTGACGCGTTGTCTACATTTTTCTCGCTTTACTTTTAATTTTGCACGCGTCCCAGCGGGTTCTTCATTTTTTTTATTCTTTCCCTTTTTTATTTTGTGTCCATTCTGATGAGTTTGTTTAGTTTGAAATATGTTTTCTATACGTGCGTCATGTTTGGACGGCCCTGGTCGCGATTCTTGGCGGGTCGGGCACTATAATTAAACGTATTGGTAGGCGTTACTATTGGCTCAGTCCGCAGTCCGCAGTCCTCACTCGAAAAGGGGCAGAAAAATGGGGGAAACGACGGCAGATGGCTCTTTTTATGTCTAGGTGGACATTGCATCAGTCCGATGCCGAGGAAATCTACAAAAGAATCGCCGCTCAGCGCTCAAAACAGTTATGTAAGCTTCCTGTGGCGCGATCTTCTTCCAAATTCGTAGGAAATTGCCTTGGCTTCAGTTTCGGCCACAACTGGCAGCTAATTGCCGACTTGGCAAACCACTGGATGGATGTGGCATTCGACGGTCGGATGTTGGTCTACAATTTGCGCCATGCCTCCAACGCCTTCATCTGCACATTTGCGCCGCTTTGCTCTCCGAATTAATTAGCACTCTTGCCTTAAAATTAATTACTGCAAATAACAAGTTACACTCGGTGGACTCCGATTCTGCGGACCTAAGACCTGCGGTTTCGAAAGCGAAAATCCGGGGAGAATTTCAATAATTCGCAACACGAATTAACGAGAATTAGTGGCCGACTCACAATGATTTACATTTTAATTTGTTTATTATGCTCAACGGTTGCTCAAATGGGTATTGCAGAATATGGTTCCACTCACAAGGTGAGTGGTGTAAATCAGTTCTAGTTACTGGGTTGCAAAACGGAGTTGTAGGGTGTTTAATAATACTACAGGTATATTGTGATGGATTTAGGGTGCTTTAGGAAGCTTTGGTTGAGCTGAATATGAAATTCAACTGTTGCCTAACTTTATGAACAAACAATCAATTAACTCAGTTTTAATTTCTTAAGATTTATTAAAGGTTCACGACAAACTCAAATTAAAAGCACAAAAACTTCATCCACTACATCAGATTTTAATTCATAAAATTTGTAAGAGGTCCACAACAAACTTAAATTAAAGGTCCACAAACTACCACCAATTAACTTAGTTTAAATTATTTTAAATTGGTTAAAGGTCCACGACAAACTCGACTAGACCTTTTAAAATTTCCAAGATTTTTAAAAGTGCCATCTATTTTAGGTATCCAAAACTACCAAAAAAAGCAGACTTAAAAGCAGCATTGCCGGGTACTCTTAAAATATGATAAATGAATACCATTTCTCATAGTCCAGCCAAATTTGTATCCCACCCGGCTGGCAATTTTTAGCCATTATTTATAGAATCTCCGAACCAATCTTCTTTCGCATGCTGTCACAGCCATCCATCGCGATTGTATAACCGCACAATGAAATTACAAAGGGCCGGATAGCTGAGTTCCCTCGACTCGGGAACAACAAGTGCGGCGAGCGCTTACCGCATTAACAATTGCAAATCTTTGGCCACAAGTTTTATGACTTTAATTGTTTGTTTTCCTGGCAGAGAATCAGAATTAGAATCACAATCAGAATCAGAATCAGAATCAGAATAGTACCTTAGCCGGCAGGTAAGTTGAGTTGAGTTGGGGAAGTCAAATCGCAGAACTCGAGCGTTGAGAAAGCCCCGTTAATGTGACCCGACGTGCGCGGCAATAGATAAAAATGCCCAGCAGAAGACAAAAAGGCACAAACCGAGGCAAGGCAAACATTTCAGAGACAGTCGTCGGATAGTGGGATGGTCGGCCATTCAGATGGATAGATAAGTAGATAGTCGACAGTCAACAGTCGACAGTCGAGTAGTTGCGGGCGGGCCAACCGCAGAAACTTCACCTCTTTCCCGCTTTCCCAGACCATCGCAGGGGGGGTGGGGGAAATGGAAAATGATGACCTCGTGCAGAAAACTAAGTCACACGAAGTGAACGACCAACGAATCAGTGACTGAAAAATTGCCAACAAAATGTGGCGGATGGCATGACGATGATCTCAGCCAAAGTCACTGGGTGAAGGGGTGCTGGTGTTGTTGCTGGTCCCCCAACGAAAAGCCAAAAAGAAAACAATGCCAAGGCATTGACACAGCTGCAGGCCATGGATGTAAGCTTGGCCTTAAAAGGAGCAGTATCGAAGTGAGCCAAAAGGCTGAGTATCGTACATAAACGCTATCTTACGACCATGTCACTGGGGCCCAAACACTGCACAACACTCTCTTAACTCCAGTGATTTGCGGCACTGGCAGCAGTGCTTACTTTCGATCACCTTCGAGTTGTAACGGGTTCCTCTATTCTTGTATTTCTATTCTAATCCCAAAACCATATCAACAGTATTCTAAACTTAGGAATATTTTGGTTAAAGTCTGTAACGCAAGTATCTTGCAAATAAATTTGTTTTTCTATAAGTTCTTAAAAGCAATTTAGTAGATCCTTCTAGTTTTTTACCTTTTACATCTTCCGACTACATTTTGCTAAATTATTCTTTAGCAACAAAACAATTTCTTGAGCTTTTTAACACCATTAAATGGAATTTATCTAGAGCCATCTCAGGCTTTTATAAATATATATTTTAGAGATAAAATTATCTGACTTGGCAAAAGTCTTATAAAATAAAATGACAACCAGTCGCGTGATAATATTTAAGTGGATTTTCCCTGGCCGGCCTAATCCATGGCCCTGAACCATATCGTATCAGTTGTCAACTTCGGAGCGCTCCTCCACTGACACTGACCGCCAAAATGGAAATGCGTTACAAATCTGGCCGCAAGACAGGCGGCACTCTCCTTCCCCCGCCAGACAGTGGCAATTTCAATTAAGCAGGTACAGGCTAAGGGTTGTCCGGTGGATGGGGGATCCAGGATGCTGCAGGAGGGGGCACCATAGCGGACTAGAGCATCGGCTGAGCAGGCAATTTTTATTGGCAATCTTATGGTTATCAAAATAAATGAAGTGTTACAGCAACAAGTTGCGCGGCGCGGAAGCCGAGCTACGTGCCTGCCGTTGGCCGCTGATTGCTTGGCCACACTGTCACAAAATATGGCTAAGAAGTGGAGATTTGTGGAATTTTGGTTATAACATTAACTATTAAAACTGTAGAGATAAATAATTAATATTAAAATTTAAGTGAAAA
This sequence comes from Drosophila gunungcola, assembly GCF_025200985.1. Lineage (NCBI taxonomy): Eukaryota > Metazoa > Arthropoda > Insecta > Diptera > Drosophilidae > Drosophila > Drosophila gunungcola. The sequence goes on from NW_026453197.1 coordinate 12,306,299, forward strand.
TAGCATATAAGAGTTTTTTTTACAAATTCTTTTAAGACTTTTTAATGTATAGCTTTGGATGTTTATAACGATTCATTAACGACGCCCAACTTTTAGGTTGAAAAGAATTAAAATAAAATAAATAAAAATGCACTTAGCTGTTAGCTTTGAATAACTCATAAACTCGTGCTATTATTTTATCGTTAAAAATACTGTAAACAGAAATATGTCAATAATCAAGATTGTTTCTTAATAAATTTCATAAAGTGCCTAGGTAAGCAAGATTTTAAATCTTCACAGCGCGATTGAAAATAAGCCTCTATGCATTTTATTACAATTTTTGTTTGTTGATTTAGCGTTAAGACTTTGAGTCTTTAAAAAACAGTATTTTAATAATAAAAAAAACGCACCACTGGTTTAATCTATTATTTATATAATTTTTCTCTCTGCAACGGCTGATGGTTGCAGACTATGATCGAGGATTTTGGCATTTACTGCCGAGGGAAAGTGAGGTGGATAGTTAAGCCGCCAGCGGGTTGGAGGCAATTTTCAATATACAAATACATGGCATCCTGGCTGGTGTGGGCATAGTCAACAAACGCTGGCACAAATTGAATATTAAGCCGGCGAATCGATAGTGGCAAGTCTCGAGTCTCGAATCTCTATTCGAACTACTGACCACTGGGCGATTTTGCAGAAGATAACAACGATCTCGATAAGCGCCCCAAAAGGCGCTTCCTGCCGATCCAAAGTGGCCCGCTGTGGCGTTTGTTTGCCACACGCAATCAATGGATCTGGATTTGGATTGTGTATGTGGTTGTGGATGTAGATGTGGATGCCCCTTGCTCCCAATCCCAGGCTTCAGCACTTTGATCATCATTTCGACTAATCGGCCCGCTGTGCAGATCCACTGATGCCCAACTCCAGATCCAGATTCAGATCCAGAGATGCAGATACAAGTACGACGGCATGCATTTCTCTTGTGCCTTTGCAGCTGGGGCTGTTTATCTAGCTCTGGCCAGTCGCTCGGCCATGTTGTTAGTCATTTGTTATGAAACAAGTAAAAGGGTCTCTGGTCGGGTCCGAGGATCTCCCATGTTGTGCATATGCATGAGACCCCGGTCCGCTGTCCATTTTGCTGCTGTGTGGCATTTCAACTGCCGGCCAGTTGCCAGTTGCCAGTTGCCATGTGCCATGTGCATGTGCATGTGGGGAATTTCTTAACACGTGTCACCCGGCTCCACTTGCCTTTAACAGCCGGCGATGGTATAATAGATCCCAGGCTTCTGGCTGGTTAGCTGAAAGGCCTTTTAATCAGAAGCTCTCAATTTATTTGGGTATCTGCTGTGAGCTGCAAAAAAAAAAAGGTAGAAAAAATATAAGAGAATTTCTTAATTATGGATGGGGATGTATTAATGATTTAATAATTCAAAATTACGCTTTTAATTTTTTAAAATCGGAAACGAAGTGAGTTGAAAATCATCATAGATTCAATGTTTTTAAATATATATTTACCTAACATAAGATGTTTTAAAGAATATTTAATTTTAGCAATTGCTGCAAGGGTAAATAAACTGGGGGTTTGTTTTTTTTTAGTTTTTTTTTTTAATAGTTCAATGTTTTTTAATTTGTAAATAATTTTACTTTAATTAAATAATAATAAATATTTACATACAGCCTTTGTAATAAGTAAGAATGAGCAGACAAAAACAAAACGCTTAACGTTACTCTTCAAACAGACGAGCTTAAGCGCCATCTAAGTATCAAAACAGGAACTATAAATGAAAACAGCTTTTTCAACCCCGTCTAGACTGGTTGGGCTCAATGCTAAAATATATTTTAATATAAGAGTGGTATAAGTATAATTGGGACAGACGGACGTCTATCGATTTTGATCAGGAATATATGTACTTTATAGAGTCAGAAATTATTTCTTTTTTAGTAATTAATTTTGATAGATCACGATTTAAAAAAAAAAATTAATTGCGTACATTATAAATTAAATCGTTAAACATAATGCCAACGATTTTAAATATTTTTGGCGCCATCTAAGTATTAAAACAGTTTAAAAGCTTTTGCGGAGCTCAAAGACCAGCTTAATACGTTCTCGAGACACGTAAAATGTAAGTAATTCTATTCTACATGTAAAATACCATTAAAATTTAATTGATTACAATAAAATTTAATTTAGTTTATTTTTGTTTTATTTTAATTATAATTAGTTATTATGCAATATAAATTTTATATTGCATTGGTAATTTTTTTTTAAACCAAAACAATCGATGACTTTGCCAATATCTTAGTTAAATCTGAAAAATCAAAGAACATTTACTATTCTCTAAGTAAGGCTCCTCCTGAATTGGTGCATATGGAAACAATGCGGTCATAAATCGGCACTCTTCGCAGAGACAGATTAATTGCCAAGACCGACGACTTAGCCCACACCACGGACTTTTCCAACAGTAGACTCGGGTCACTCGGGTGACGAAAGCAAATTATATTATATGAAATAATCGGACTGAACGTCATTTTATTCGTCTTTGGTAAGCTATTGCAGAGCTCCTGGCTTTATCAGTTGCAACACATGCACGCTGACTTTTTCATTAAAATAATTTAATATAATTTGGAAGCCACCTAGAAACTTGAACCACTATATATAACAAAGGTCAAAAAGCTTATAGCTTTAAGGCAGTAAATCGCTTGTACGTCTAATAAGGCGACCAACGAGACACTTAATTATAAGCATAAAATTCCCTACTGGAATGGGGCCGACTGGAACTACATAAACAACGGCCATTAGAACGGACAGGTATTCACTGGGCATTTATTTTTTTTTCGATGGGAGCAAGTCGTCCCAATGCGACTGCAGGAAAAATTTATACAAATTAGCGGTGAAATAAATTACGCGGCAACGTCGCCTGTTTTCTGTCTCTGTTCCAAGTAAAAGCAAATTAAATTAGTCAACGCATACTGCCCGGAAAAGGAGAAAAACGAGAAGAACCAAAAGGGAAAGTTATTCAGGAAAATGTAAAGAAAATATAAACTCCAGCATAGTTTAAATTTAAATGCCCTTTTACGATTAAAATAAAAATAGAGATTTGAAGAAGTTTAAAGTTTAAAAATAACTACCAATCTATCTATATATTAGAAAAAAATTAAAGCTTTTATTCCTCTCAAAATTTGTAGTTTGATTGTTTTTTCTTTTCACGTTTTTTTTCACAGAATTTATAATATATATAAAAAGTTAGTAATAAATCTGGTTCCCACTATTGCATATTTCGTTTATTTTACAAATTTTTGTCCATATTTTTTAAAGCGTATTCAAATGCCGCTGTTGAGATAAAGAGTGCTTGTGACCTGTCGCCCTTTTTGGTTGTCCGTCTGTCTGTCTGTCTGGGTGTCTGCTTTTTGGGATGAAGGGTTCGCTGGGAAAGCGCATTCATGGCTGTGGATGTCAGCAGCCAAATGGGTACGAGCATCAGCCAAATGCGACATGACAGCTAACCCGTCTCCCTGGCCCAAATGCTTTTTCCCTTTTTTTCTGGGTGGAGTGGTCCGACTTAGGCGGTGCTTAAAAACGCGTAAATGGCAGTCAGTCACATGCTAATTTGCAGCCCCACCCATCCGCCCGAAAACCCATATGCTGGGACAGCTAATCATGCCACTGCCAGGGGCACTAAAATGTCAGGGAAAATGCCATGAGAAGTGACGCTAATGAGCTGACATAATCCTATAGGACCTGCGTTGGCGTTGCAATTAAAAATATTTAATCATTATTGGCTGACGCCAGAAAGCCAGACATTTGATTTTTCTTCTCCCTCTTTGTTTTTTAATTTTTTGTCTAAAAAATATTCCTTGGTCGATGGTGGTGACAAATTAAGCCGATTGACTGGGACTTTCGCTTTCGTGCCTCGTTTGATCCTCTTCGGAGTGGCCCTTGAAAGTTTCGCAAAATGAGTTTTTAATGCGGAGGTAAAGAACGGAAATCTTTTGGCCAGCTTATCGCCTAATCCCGCTGCCAGGGAAACTTGAAAACTCAGAGCAAAAAATTAAGACCCCAGCTAGACCGACGTCCCACGTCGTTGGCATGCTAAATGCCTGTTTCGTTTATTCATACGCCCCGTTGACCGGCCTCAACTTCGACCCCGAGCTGACCGGCCAATCGCCATAAAAATGCTCATTACAAGCGCGCCAAATTTTTATTGTTGCATACATTTGCCGGCGCACTTGAGCTGCCTTTCGGGCCTGCCCAAAAGTCGAAGCAAAACTTATTTATGTTGTACACATATTTGCCAGCAATTTGTGCCGAAATACATATACTCGTACATGTATAAGCTAACTGCCGGCAGTCTGGCTTTGTCTGCCAAAACGCTGTTCAATGCCGGGCGGAAGGCCGATAACCTCATTATTCATACTCCTTCTGGCTGATTGTTGTACTTTGAATATTTGATTAAGAGGCAAGATTTTTTATTGCCAGCCTATTTGACTTCAGTTGAGCGTGATATAGACGAAAATTGTAGAGCACGGACACTAAAAGATGAAAATAAGTAAAATTTTGCATTTAAATTGACTTACTCTTTTTGATGTTCAAAGCAAAAGTTTGAATATAGGTATATGCAGATATAACAAGTCTCGGTATAACCTAATAAAAGCTAATTAAATTCCATAAAGCCTTCAAAAATATCGTATACAATTCCTGTGTATTATTTCGAACAATACAATTATGAGTGACAAAGGAAGTGAACCTGGCGAACCCTTTTCATAGAGCAATTGTTCACTTTGGCAAGGGAAAAAATGTTGAGCCCTGACCTGAATTGCATTTCACCTTTTCCCCCTGCTCAGTTAATAATTGTGTTGATTTTGCCCATTTGCTTTTCACTTTTTGGACAGCTCATGTCCAGGCAAACATTTCCATCGAGCATATTTCCAATTATTTTGCCACTTTTGTGTGCCAAAAGGGTTTTCGCCCTGTCTTATTCTGTTTGCCCAAAGTATTGTCCCTCTGGCAAAGTGGCCAGCAGACAGGGATTCCTATGGGCTGAAGTAAATATCATTTTCTTGGCAAATAAACTTAGAGGAATTTAAGGAGAGCAAGAAAAAATATTATCTGGAAGGAATCTTAAATGCGTTTAAGGAGAGCAAGAAAAAATATTACCTGGAATGAATCTTGAATGCGTGTAACCCAATGAAACACACATAAAAAAATATTTTCGAATAAAGCGGGTATTTTATGGACTAAAAAATGTAAAATATTTTGAAATTTTTAAGTCCATATTTAACAGTGCTATAAATTTTCCGGGAAGAAAGTTAAGAATGTAATAATATTTCAATTAAATTAAAATTACTCCGAAATTTATACATGTACTTTTATAATTGTTTTCAAGTTGTAAAAATGATTTTATACTTCAAAGAGATTTGTATTTGAAACTGATTTTATTGCGATTTAAAAACAGCTCAAAATGATTTTACGACACGGATTAGTTGCCTTTGAGAATACATATATTTAGCTGAGTGTGCACAACCGTGTGCTCAGGCTCTGTGGGGATTTTTTGCATAGTGGCATGCACATTAATTGAGCCACTTGGGGCATGGCCTAATCAGCACACGCATAATGAGCACAATTAAAGGACAAACATAATTACAAGTGAGCTCTGCCCGCACAGAGCAAACAAAAGAGCAAAGACTGGGCCAAAAGCGGGCCAGAAAAGGGGCAAACAAAGGGCTTGGGGCCCCTGGCCAGAAACAAACACGAAAAGCGAAAGCGAATCCTGTGCAAACTGGGCAAATGAAATTAACAAATTTCGCTAGGGCATGCACAAAAGGCGAATCCTGGGCGCAGGACTTGAACCCTTCTTATTTACGTATGGCAGTCACACAAAGCGATTTCATCTCGGCGCTCGATTACACACCAGATTGGGGTTTTGGTCCAGGGTTTGGTTTGGGCTGTTAAATGCGGTGATAAATGAGTTAAGGTAATGCGTTACATGCGATGCTACTCCCGGGATACTCCAGTACGCGCGTCTCTAATGAAATCATTTAAATACACCCACTCGGGCCACCTCTCGCCCAGAATCACATCCCACACCCACTGGACCACCTACAGTCGACCTCCTTTTCCTTTTCCAGGAAGTCTGTGAATGGGATTTGTACCTACCACAAAAACGTGCCAAAACTCTTAGTCGACGTAGTGTGTGTGGGGCCACTTTGTGACTGTTGTGGTTATAACCAGAAGCATTTCCCACTCAAAATATCTTGTCATCGCCAGTGCATAGCTTTGACCAGAGACAGGGCCTTAATTAATATTCCAAAAATGAATGCAGCGAAAAAATTACGAAAGCAATTAGTGTTTTACTAGGAAATAATCTACCGTTGACACTTGTATTTAAATATTTTTGCAATAAACTTTCAAAATTGTTTAAGGCTAAATAAGAATAGTTAATTTACTATTCCCTAATAACACAAACTTGCCTCATTCCATTTGCTTTTAATAAGGTACTATTCATATTATTTAAATAAACAGCCAGGAAAATCAGAATTCCCCAAAACAAAAAGTCACAAATCCTGTGCATCTTTTATCCTGCAACTGCAACATTTAAGCTCAGCCACATCCATCATCAACATATCCTTCCATCTCCCAAAACTTCACTAAACCACGTGCGGAAGGGGGGTAAATAAATTTCAACTGTTTTAGTGCAGGCGCAGCTGCCTTAAGGACACTCTCGTCCCCCTGGCTGTTGACTTCGATATATCAAGGCAAATGTCGAGCAGCGTGTTACTTTGTTCAACACCCCTCATCTCATCCACATGCATACGCAAACACTTGTGCATATATCAGGGGCAGAGGCAGAGGCAGAGGCAGAGGCGGAGATGGCATTTCATTTTTTACGGCCAGCAGCACTTACGCACCAGCGCGCAAAAGGGCTGGGTATCTCTGGATATATAGTATAGTAGTTCATTACTGCAGTTGATGGTTTTCCAAACTCTGGTTCGCTCATAAAACAAAAAAGCGGAGAAACTACGCAATATGCTAACCAGGCGCAGATGGAAGGAAAGGTCCCTTCATTCCACACCCATAAATAATAAACTGGTTGTCTTTTATGGAGAGGGCGACGGATGCGACAGCTGCTCTTAATTTGCCGTGTCATTTGCAACACTTTTATGATTCAATTCCACCGACAGTGTCTCATCGCATAAAAAGCCAGAAACGATTGCATACACAATCCATTTGAAGAGGGCGTGCCAATTAAGCCGAGGCGACATAAACCTTAAACTCCCCTAAAAAAAAACCCAGTCTGCAGTCAACAAAGAGGAGCAAATGTTTGCAAAAAAAGGAAGAAGAGGATAGCAAAAGCCGAGCAAGAACCGCAGAAAAGTTTTGGGGGAACGGAAAGAGGCAAAATGTTTGAGCAAAAGATAAATGCGCCCGGGGCTTTCAGAGTACTGCAGGCTAAGCTTCCGTTTCCGCTGCATTTTTGCATTTGCTGATTCGACCACGCCCCCTTTGGTTTGCAATGCAAATGTTATCAAGTGGCGTTTAAGCGGGATTGCATAAATTGTGGCTGCCATTGAATTATGCGACCCTGTGCCGGCATTGTGCACCGGGATTTAATTTTAATCAATGCTCACCCCCGTACACTTTTATTTATTTACATTAATCACACTTAAATTGGTGCCACTAATTGATGTATTATAGCTGTCATCGTTTTAACCTTTAATTAAGACCGGGAGCCGGCTGGCAAATTGAAAAATGAAATGAGCACTGAAAATGCAACACTTTACAAGCCGATTACATGCCCGCTGACATTTATTGGGCATGGGTAATTGCAAATGCAAGCGCAGCTTGTCGTTGGATCGCAAAAAAAAAACGTATCTGTCTGGCTCATCATTAAATTATTTTCAATTTTGCTTTAAAAGCTTGCAACATGTTTTTGACATTGAAAAAAGACCCCCGTGTAAACATATAAAAAATTTAAATTGTTTTATTACTAAAAGCTTGCTGTCTACAGGGATTCCATTTTTTATATTTAAGCGAAACCGTATGGTTATTGTTCTGTTAAATTAAATCTCCGAGCTAGCAAAATTCATAAGCGTCTCTTTCAGCAGATGCCAAAAACAAATGCAATGCCCAGCATGAAAAACAATAAAATATTTTATTCAGTTTCAGTTTAAGCCAAATGGCTTCAACTAACTGTATTTGTTGCCTCTTTAAGCGCATACAAAAGTCAATCATGAATAACCATTTTAACTTTTTTTAAGCTCCTTTGTGCAATTCGTAATTCCCGCACACACAAAAATGCAAAAGAAATTAACCCAAACGAGGGTTTCTTTTGCCCAAGGCTAGCATGGCGTATGCGTGATATTTTCTGAGCGAACGAGTGCGTTGATTGAGTTGAATAAATTATGGTTGCATGTTGATTAACTGCAGCCCAAACAATCCCGCAGTGTTAATGTAGTTGTGGACTGAAAAGTGTCCGGCAATGAGTTGAAAACATAACAAAGGTTTAAAACTTTGGCATTTTAATAAGCTGTCAGCAGCCATTAGGGCAAAATAGCGGCCATTAAACCTAGTAAAGGGTTCTAAGCCGCTTTCTAAAGTATAGAGCAGCGTAAAAGGCTGTCCAAAAATCACCCAAGGGTGTATTAAAAGGTGACTTCAAAGTGTTGGGTCAAATTAATGTGTCAACTTAAAATTGTTTGAGCGATTGAAGGCCGCAAGAGGTTTAATGTCAAATCGTTTTTTTAATAATTAAAATGCTATGCATAGCACAAGTATTTAAAGTTTTTAAGTTCCTGCATTTTAATTATGTGAATTCCCAGAAAACCCCAATTTTCTAATTTAATTTTTGCATTTTCCTTTTTAATTGACAGTTTCGAGAGTGATTGATGTTTTGCAATGGACCCATAAGAGTTCAATTTAATTTCGCCGGACACCTTTATTGTTTTAACCCTCTGTTCTGTCCCTGACATTTCGAACAAAGGAGCTTTATCTTCATCCATATCCGAGAAGGAAAATAGTCGCTGACACCTCTCTTGATTGCCATAAAATCCGTTGCGAAGTCGATCGATATGCACATGGAAATTATACGGAAGAGCCCCCGCCCCCCCTATCTCTCCCCAGAAAACTTGGCTTCAGCTCAGCTTGCCGATGATGTCCTGTGTGTGCTGGCGATGAAAAATTCATAAAAAAAATGCCCGTAGTTGGGAGCGGAGGCTATACAACCCCTGATGCATTAAACATTGACACCTTGGAGATGGTTCCAGGTTAATCAACTTAACGCACTCGCATAATACGACGAAAAGTTTAATTAAAAGCTTAATTAATGGGAGGGGTTGCAGACGACGTGGCAGGACGTGGCGTGTGGCGCGTGTGGCCTGTCAACCCATCGGCCTTACTGCCACGCACATGCTAGCAATTAAAATTAAAATTTTATGCTAAACTAAGTAGCAACTCAAGGCAGCCGCGGCAGGCACACGAGCCATTCGCCTAAGCTGGTGTCGTGAATGCGGCTGGCAGCTAATACCAACGTTCGCTCAACGGGGCGTATGCATAATAATTCGAATTTCTTGCATACTCGTCGCTGCCACAGGTCGCTGATGTAATTAATATTAATTAGCCATTTGCATGCAAATATTGTGGTGCATTTGGCCAAGACAAATCTGAATTGTTTGTACATTTTGTGAAAATGGGTTTAATGAAATAATCATCCTTTTTTAATTTACAAGTAACTATTCGGTATTCCTTTTGCCTTTGGTTTATTTTTGCTTTTAAAAACAACAAGAAAAAATTTTAGAAGTACCGAAATTTGTTTTCAAAAATCTTTATTTCGTAAATTATTTAAAAATCTTTAAAATGTATTTTTTTCTTTTATACTTATTTTTCCATTGGTGTTTTACAGTTGCTTTTGGTTTGCCTTTAAAGCTTCTTCATCAACAATAATTAATTTCTTTGGGAAATTAAAAAAAACCCTTCTTTTCCCCATTGGACTATTGCAACGATATAAAAATATTTGCTTTTGCCAAGCTAGTGAGAAATTCTGCCCTGATTTCTATCAAGTTTCTTTGTGAATAACCTCGTCAGAAAGTTTTTATTGGCTCAATAAATTGCCGAAATTCCTTTATATCATCATATATCATACCGTGGCATCTAAACAGGATGTCATCAGAAAAAATAGCAAGGAAAAAGCCGCAAGAGAGCTTCAAGCCCTGCAGTGCTGGGACATTTTTTGTGTACATTTGGACGGATATTGAGTTCGAATCGGAATCGATCAGTAAGCGTATCTGTGTCAGCTCAAGGGCCTGTCTGTCTGCCCATTTCGTTTTGACCAAACTTTGGGCCGCACTTTGGCCGGGAAAAACTAATTTTGCTGCTGGCTTCTCGCGCAAATCTCCTCAGAACTTTCGATTCAGCGTATACGACGTGTTGTTCGAGCGCAACGAACAGTTTTTACTTTGTTTTTTTTGTTTAAACATTTCTTGTCGTAGTGCCACAAATGCCTGTAGTGGGATGTGTTTTGCTTGTCCTCAGACCGACTCTCTTTTCCATTTCGATGCTGACAACACGTCGTTGCTGTCGCCACCTCTTTCTCCCGAAATTGCTCCCTGCACCCGCCTGTTATATGCCACTGTTGCTCTCAAGTTTCTTGGAGTTGTTTTTGTCTGCAATTTGACGTTTTTGCTACGGTATTCTTGTCTATTTCCCGTCGCTGAATATGTGTTATTCCAAACCTAATAGATTATTTGGCGCTTTGCTGGAGAAATTGGTTTCCTTTTTTGTCTAACAGACCTTGAGTTATGTTGTTTCGGCTGTCAGAAGTCGATTACACTGGTAGGGTTTGTTTTTGCAAGGGGTTTTTACGTCCCCTTTTTATTTTACGAAGTATATAATCGAATATTCTTATGAAGGCAATCAAAAAACTGCTTCGAAATTAAAGCTCTTTTTTTTTTAAATCGACACTAATTGTCTGAGCGATAAATAAAAGAGTTATTTCGTTTTTTTTTTTGTTTTATATTATTTATGTTTATTTATAAAAACATGTGGGAAATAAAATGCATTTCGTTATTATAAAAACCTAACGAAAATTTTACTAAAGAATAAGCTAAAAGATTATTAAGTTCAAAAATCAATTAATTCCAGCGATAGCGTTACCAAAAAACTGTCAACGATGTTTTTAATGATTTTACTAAAGACTTGCACGAATGAAAATGGCACCTTAATGTCTTAAGCTTTTTTAGCACCGCTTCAAAGTGCAATATAAGATTTTCGAACCATAAACGACCTCGTAACTTATAACTGAAATATTTCCCATTTTGGCCATGAGCCACTGTGCCTCACTTTCGACTGTCTTCGACAAAAATATGCGAGAAGTTTTTGCCAGGCAAGCTGGATTCCCGGAGACTTCCTGCTGCACATCTGGGCCATGTCGCCCCAGAATTTTCTGCTTATGCGGTGCGATTTCCCCGTCGAAGCTAAGCCAAGCATGCGAGGCAGGCCGCGATTTAGTGTTACATGGTCCAGGCCCCCACGTTGAGCAGTCGTTTTTGTGTGCAGCCGCCCAAATTAATGGCTAATGAAGCGCAAGGAGCGCAGGTGATTGCAGCCGAGAGCCATAAAAGTCAAGTATCCGGGCGGAGTTAAACCGAGCAGCTTCCTGCCCCCGGCTGCACGCCTCATTTGCTGCACAAACACATCTGCCCACGCCGCATCCTGCCGCGTTCATGGCCAAAAAGTTCAAGCAAATAAAAATCACATAAATTTTTGGCTGCCATCAGCAGCAGGAATTGCAAATGCAGTGCACTGCAATGATTTGTATCGATGCAATGTACTCAGTGTAAATACCAGACATGGTAAATTTCTTTTGATTTTCACGGTCACGAGTTGGCACTTAAATCGACCCAGACAAAAAGTTTATTCAGTTGAACTTGAAAAAGAAAGTATGCTTCGCATTCCAACACTCGATAAAGCTGACAGAGAAAGGGCCCACTGAGTCGTGACCTGGCCAAATGCAAATATATTTAAGGTCATTTAGGAGGAGATCAATCAATTTATGTAGCCTTGACAAGACATACGTCAACATTAAACTGAAAGGGATTTAAATCTTTGTATTTAAGTGCCAGGGAAATATAATAAAAAACAAATAACTTGCATTAATAGTTTTAAGGTAATATATCTAAAATGGTGGGCAGAATATTTGCTTAGACCCATGTCTAAAATGAGTTTGTTAAGGTCAGTGCAATAAATTACGTTGATATCAAACGTTTTGCATAAAAAATGTGTCACTTGAGCAGGCATAAATTATTTAAATGAATTCATTTATCACTGTTTGCTTTCTTGTCTCTCCGTTTTGCTGGCATTTGCACCGCCCTTTTAATTTCATTTACAAATCAAACGTCAAATCATTTCACATATCAATGCATTCCATCAGGCTCAAATGTTGTCGTTTTCCTTCGTTATGGCCCTCTAAATCTATAGAACACCCCCTGGGCCTTTGGGCTTTCTGTCTTCTTTCGTTATTCAAATATGTCAGGTCGCCCCTTATTGATTACATTGCCAAACAATTCGGAGACACATTTGGACTTATTGTTGCGCCCATTTTGCGCTTCATTTAACATCGCCTGTCTTTGGGTACGGAAAGTGTTTAAATGCCGCTTCCGTCTTGTTTTTCCCTTATTTCCCTTCCTGTCGGATGGAGCTACATCCCATCCTCCTTGCCGATTTGAAGATGTTGTCTTTCGTGTGTCAGTTTAATATTTGAAAACATACACGAGTTGTGCGTATTTTATTGATTTTCATTTACGCAAGTATTCATAAAAATTGGTTTCTGATGTGTTTTTTATGATTGTGTATTCCTCATAGGACATCTTGTCTTGGGTACCTCGTAAAAACATTCATTTGCCTCTGGCAATGGGATAAATATAGACACTTCGTAGATTTCATAAGGTTTTAATTAAATTATCAACAATTTGTATTATTTTTTTAATTTATTAAATATTTGGTATGTTTTTGGATATAATGGAAATTTAAAGTATGTTTAATTATAGTTAAGTGGATGGCAATAATTGAATTTAATAATTTTGTACTCTTTAATTTATTTATTTGTATTTTTTAAGCTGGCAGCTTTTGCAATCTATCCCACTGTGCTCGTTAGTCGACAGTTTTTGAGTGTTTCGCCTTTTCAGACAAATTAAATGCATTAATAATGCATGAAAACATGTAAAAATATTGATAAAGTCGCGCTCAATTTTCGCAACATTTCCCACAGCTACCAAAGGTGGTCTTAGCACTTCAAATGTGAGCAATCGCACGTGGCGTATGCGGCGTATGCGTAATTTTCGCATAATCATGCGGTGTCCCAAGCTATTGAACACACTCGCACACTCACAGCAATAAACCTGTCAGGGCGGCATTAAAAGTAAGTCTCTAAATGTTATTTACACACACACACACACACACCCAAGGACAATCAGCGGGAAAAGGAAGGAAACAAAGGATCTGCAATGGAAGGAGCATCCCAGAAATGTACACAGAAAATAAAATAACAGTTTTAATGGTCTTTAAAGATTTAAACGACTAACATGAATAATGATTAAATGACTAAACATAAACGGAAGTTAAAAAATTGTTATAGTGTGTTCGCTACTTTAGAATAACAGAAACACTTGTTAATGATATTTTTCCCTGTATAAGACTTCAGTTTTGGGTTAGTTTTTGTTTCTCCATCAGCAGATCGTAAAAATTAAAATGATTACCCAAACTTTGTTCGCTGCACGTGTAAAAGTTTTGTCATTATGTTGAGTAGCGCTGTCGTTAATGGGTTTCCATATGTGGGCGAGACTGTCTCCCTTGAATAAAAGAAAAATCCAACTCCTGTGCGCCCCAGCAATCCAATTGACATTGAGCTTTAATTTACAGCAGCCAGCAAATTGTCGTCATTCGCTTGTTGGTGGCTCAGCGCAATTGTATTGCCATATATCAAAGGTCCACAAAGTATTCCGAACTATTTTTTATTGTTCCCCGCTGTGAGTAAAAGCGTAGTTAACTTAATGAACACGTCCCATTTGCAGACAATGCCAAGCAGCAAATGAACTTTGTGTTCAAACAATGCAGCGGCAATATAAAGCGTTTGTTTGTCATATAACGTCAACGACAGTAAAGACGATTTAGCCATCAGCGAATATCTGCGATAGTCTTGAGCGATGTTAACGTGGCCCTGTTGGCTACAGTGCGAATTGAGTGAAATAAAACAGCTGTGTTTGTTATGCTCTGTTAACGACCACGAGGCTTATGAGCTATTTTAGTTTACAGAAGTTATTTCACACTAACATTTAAATATCACATTCTTTGAATGTGTTATTATTACATAAAGTTTAAAGCTATTTAAATTAATATAACATTTAAATATCACGTCATTTAAATGTATTATTATGACATAAAGTTTACCGCCTATATAAAGTTTGCCTATGATTAAATCTAAATTTGTTTTTCCCCAAGTTTTAAACGATTTGTATTTTGTACCAGCATCTTTGTACTGTTAAACAACTATTTGAAACAATTCCCCCTTTTGAAATTAAATGTAGCATGGCCCTAAAACCAACCATTTCTCATTTCCCGTTTTGCCGGCGTCCAGAAATTTCTATTATAATCGAAACTTTTTATCTGCGCACTGCGCACTTGGCGAAACTTTTGCATTTCGCACAGGCTTGAAATCACTTTCTCCTGGCGGGGAAATTTCCTGCGGCTACTTGACGCATTAGCAAGCTACGAACGCCTTTACATTCGTGGCCATAGACATCATAAAATTCCGTAATTGAAACCAGCATCGTTTGGGGTAAACTCCAGTTCCCTGAGTTTAGTTTGTCTTTTGTCGAGGCAGCTGATCAGATTTGGGCGGACAACAGCTTACCTGCCCACCAATTACGCTAATTATCATCACAATTAGCTGGCTAACTTTGCTTTTGTTCAGACTCACATTGGCGTATTTATTATTCAGAAACTCGACTCAAAACTTTGCTACCATTTGCATGGTTTATGCCAAACGTTGTTGTGAATTAACATTAATGTTTAATTATAAAGAGTTTTCGCCTTTGCCTTTTGCAATAATAAACTAATATATAAATAGTTTATTATTGCAAAAGGCAAATATATAAAACGAAAGTTTGCCTTTTAGTTGAAACAAATCTACCTGAATTTCCGCTGCATAAACTTAATTTATTCGTCTCTTTTGTCTTGAAAGGTAACAAAACTCAACTTTTAATGAAATCGAGTTTATACTTTGTAGGCATGGCTAACTCTCCTGCTCACAACTGATTCCATGTTCCGAAAATTTCGAACAATATTTCACTTAGCAGCCACTAAGCAACGGATGCAAATGGAAAAGTTGACTTGCCGGCATGCAAGTCGCCTGGAATGACTTTCATCGCAATCCTTTGTGGCTGCTCGTCAAAAAGGAGTCCCAAAATAACACGGAGCCCGACTGACGAGGCGACTATGTCCTGGTCCCATAGAGTAAACACAATTCAATTAACTCTGCGCTCGTTGTCGGTCGGTTTTTGGGGGCATTGTTGTGTGAAGGCACCGGAACCGGCGGCGCTAGAATAACTGAAAACGACAAGCCGATGATGGCACATTGCCAAAGGCAGTGTATGAGGAGATACACAGCTAAATCACTTACAGATAGTCAATCAAGTTGGATTGGTACCAACTTATTTAGAGCTTATGTAGGCCAGATATATATATAGTTGCTCAATAATTATTATGACGCATACAGGCTACAAAATTTAAAATAATTTATACATTTTAAGTAATTATTAACCAATGTTTATAGTTTTATTACAAAAAATTAAAATCTTTTTAACTTAACTATCCCTAATTTACTTTCTACCAGATTCTTTATTATTTTTGTTAAAATCTATAAAGTCTTGAAAGAATCTAATGCCTTCTCGCCAATTTTTTCTCAGTGCATTTGATGCAGTTACTGGGGGCATGCAACAAGCCACAGGAGCGGAGCGCCTACAACAAAGCATTTGCATTATTCAAATTTTCATTTGGCGGCCTCCCCTGAAAATAAAGAGCCGCCTAATTGACCTTTTTCGGGAAAAAGGCAAATCCTTAGCTGAAAGTCCAGAAAGAACAAATTCAATTTTGTCTAGTTGGACTTTCCTACCTCGCCTTCAGCGTTAATAATTTCTGCTACAGTTAATTAAGAGACTGGAGTGTCATCGTCAAGCTCTACGCTCCAACCACTCAAGCCAATGGCGATAATAACTATTGTTTGCTTAATGAGCTAAATGCTGAAAAACTTTGACTTAACCGAGCACAACAGGCGTCAGCGTTGCGTTCGCTCATTCATCATCTGCAAGAAATCCAAGCGAAGCAGCAGCTGAAGTGTAAATGTCATTGTCAGCTCGGTTGGACCAAATCGAAGGGCAGATGGCGGTGGCTGGTCTAAAGGGGAGTTTATCCTGCCCATATCCTGTACTCAACGGGGTATATTAATTTTTTTTTTAATTTTATAGTTTTTGGTATTTTACCTACCCCAACAGTAATCATTAATAAAATAACCTTAATAATAAGTGAGTGGTGTTAGTATCAAGTTTCCTAACTCTCCAGTAAATGTAAAAATTGTTCAATTTTAATGTTGCCCAAAGGTAATGTATTAATGTAAAAGTTAAAGTTTCTGAATAAAATGTACACACAGAACAAGTTTAAGTTAACTTTTTTAAACTTTTTAAAACTATGATATAGTGTAAAAAATGTAAATGTAAAAACACAAACATTTTGATGTTTATCATGCGATTATACAAAACTTGAAAATAAATTCCATATTTACCTTCTCCGTCAGTTTTGATTTATTCCATTACCGACTAGCGACTACCGACAGGATATTCATGTCTCCATCCAGATCCTTGGCATCATCGTTACTTGTGTTTCTTATTGCTACTTTTATTGTGCGACAAGCGGTTGGGTGGAGTCATCGTCATCATCATCGTCAGAGGAACAGGAGCAGTAGCAGGAGCAGGACATCCAAAGGATGCGATGCGTGGCTGTGGCGCTGGAATGGAGACGCACGACTGCCGTTGACACTTCGCCAGAGGAAAACCAGCAAAAAAACTAGGGTTTTCCGAAAGGGTAAACGGCAAAGCTAAGTCTGCGGGATCTGCGGGAGTGTGACTTTGATTTTTGGTTCGAGCTGTGGGGGGAATGGGGAAGGGGAAGTTTTCAGCTGAGACTTACCTTCGAGTAATGACTTCATTTTCCGCCGCATACATTTCCAGCAATGTCACGCCTGGCCGCGGCGGCTTTGTTTTCATTTTGCTGCCTTTGTTTTGTTTCTTCACCTTTAAAGTTGAAGCCAAAGAGGAGGAAAATCCATTGAAGGTTTTCCCTTCCCTTTTCAGTTTTTTTTGCCAAACAAAAACGGACGACAACTAAGAATAACTCGTGGAAATTCCTTTAAATTTAATACACTTTTTCTTGTGGCTCTCCTTAATGGTGTTTTATTTTTAAGGGCAATTTGCCGAATGGGTAGTTTGTGGGCTGGCCGGGCCAATTCTTTATATAATGTTTCAATTTGCCATCAGATAGACGGAGATACGATTGTGAGGGCGGTTGTGTGCGTATGATTGATATCAATTTTGCTTTGATGAACGCTCCAAGGAATCGCTACCGAGTTTATTTGTTATACTTTTGGGTCGTCTATTCCTATTCCTGTTCCTATTCCTTTTCCTATTCCCCCCCTTTCGTCATTTCGTTCAAATGTTTGGGAATTACATTTTTATACAATTTCCTCGCCGCAAATTCGAAAGGCAGAGTTTACTTGAGCCCCTGTCTTTGCGGTTTGTGGCCCAGAGGAGGGAAAACTATATACATATATGTATATGTATGGAATGTTTACATCGCTGGCTGGCATCACACATAAATATATTTAAATCAGTCTGCCTTTTCCCAAAGCATTTGCATATCGAAATGTTGTACATCACATGGGAAAAAGAAATACAATATTTACAAACATACATACATACATGGGCACAATAAAAAGAGACGTTCTCAAAACATTGACACGATTTGGTCAGAGCGACAAGCGAAAATTGATTATTCCATTTATTTTCCGACACGAATTTCTTGTGCTGCAGGAATTACTCATCAATTTCATCGTCTTGGGTGCATGTGTGAAAAATGG
Source organism: Drosophila gunungcola (assembly GCF_025200985.1). NCBI lineage: Eukaryota > Metazoa > Arthropoda > Insecta > Diptera > Drosophilidae > Drosophila > Drosophila gunungcola. Next base: position 12,324,454 of record NW_026453197.1, read on the forward strand.
CCCTTGAATATTGTGAGCTTCCAAGTTGTATTGACTAGTTGATAAAGCGAATAAATAATGCTTCGTATCTGAGAAGTCGATCTTAGTCCAAACCTTCGACATTGATTGCAGATTTATTTTTGGGAAGCCACACATGCATAGCCCCATAATTTAAATGTTTGTGAAATAAAAGAAAATAAGTTCGTTTGAGGTAGAGCTGGGAAACTATCGATTGCGGTCCCATTCGATATTTTCAATGTTTTGGGAGCGAAAAATCGATACTATCGATAGTACCGTTTTTTGTGCGGTTCTTTATACAAGTTAAATTCATAAGCAAACTCGAATATATATATCATATATAGTACATATTTTTTGCAATAGTACTCAAAACTACAGCCATCACCTCCAATTTAAGTTATTCTAGAAGGTTTTTTTTTTTAAAGAGTTTAATATTTTATTTTTTGCATATTTCCTATCCAAAACTCTGCAACCAAGCCTCGTATTTTTTGCAAAGTTAAGTGATGTAAGAAAAAATGGCCAGCACCATCGATAGCGACAAAAAACTATCGATGGTGGCTCATGGTGTAAAAACTCGATACCTCGATAGTGCCATCGATAGTTTCTCAGCTCTAGTTTGCGATCATCAAACTTCTACTATTTTGCACATATTACAAATTATCTGTTAAGCTCAATAAGAAATGAGAAAATTCGGCGACGAGAGATCGGTGGCTCACCAGGTTAAGAACAAACAGCTTTATAACAAATTTTTGTTGCTATTGAAAAGGTAAGAATTGGCTACACTTTGTCGTTTTCCTATTCTGCAATTAGAATTTGTGTTTCAGATGCGAGGATTTTCCCAAGGAGACCAGAAGCGATGATTCCCTGACCCGCTCATTCGAATCCAGTCAAGATGTGGGTAAGAAAATGGGTAACTTTATTTGATTATAAGAGCACTGGCTATTTTCGGCTGTGCCGGGTCTTATTTTACAATCGGCAACAAATGGCCAAGTAAATACTAAAAAGATTTTAGATATTCTCTGAAATCCAAACTTGCTATCCAAATAAACAAAAGGAAATCTTCAAGCAATCCTCGTGGAAACCAAGAAGAATCAGTCAGGATCCCCCAAGGAAACCTCTATGAATTCTTTAAGTTAAAGACATGTTCTGGAATTCTCCTAAGAAGCATCCTACTTGGACCTGCGCTGCAATCGCGACCGTAGCATCTTGTTCTCATCCGCACACTTCGTGGTGATTGCGGTGCGAACTTCGCGCGGCGTCATGTCCAGACTGTTGGTCATCAGGTAGACCAAGTCGGCAACCTTGAGAGGATCGAGCTGCTGTTTGCTGGGACGGGCGCAGTCCCTGAAGGCCGGAGATGGTTTTCCGGACAACGTGTGGTGGGCCAAGGTGTCCCGGTCGAAGATCTCGCAGAGCAACTTGCGGGTAATCGAGGGGCCGGTCATGTCCCAGTTGATGGCGCTCAGGCTGACGCGGGATACTTCGGTGCCATTGGGACCGATCATCACCATGGGCGATTCGCTGTTCTGGTCGAACTCGAAGCCCGGACACGGACGCTTGGCATTCGGCGTGGATGTCACGGGTTTCTTGATGCGCTTCCTCTTATTCGTCAATGGTTCCTCGCCAGCTGGCACATAATCCTCGTCATCGTCATCATCCAATCCGAGCTCCCCGTCGTTGGTTTTTGGCGTCGAGGTGTTGTGCTCATCGGTTCCATGGCGGAACACGTCGAAGGGCTCCGAACTCTGCTCCTGATCCTGCTCCTGCACCCGCTCTCGTTCCATCTCATGTGCCTGCTCCTGCTCCTGGTCCATTTCCTGCACCTTCTCGATCTCGATGGTGAGGAGATCCAGGGCCTTGCGCTTGCTGCGCTCCCACTGCTGGATGAGCTTCATCCGGGCCTCATTCACCGCCAGGATGGTGCTCCTCATAAGCTGCGCATTCTCCACATCCTGCACAATGTCTTCGAAATCCTCCGATCGCTGCGATCGCAGCAGCTTCTCAGCAGCCAGGGTCAGGGTTTCCAGGGTGCTCAGTTTGCCACTGTCCGACATTTCGATGTGCCGCATGGCGCTGTCGGCAAACTCATTGGCTTCCTGCAGACGCCGCATCTTGCCATCGTCGCTCTCCTCCTCCGAAAATGAGTGATCCGTCCGCAGGCGGGCGATGATCTGCTCCACCTTTTTCTGCTTCTCGGACAGCTGCACCGTCTCAGGATCGTAGGGCAAAAGGGTCAGGGCGAATTCCAAACGCTGGCGACGATTAATCTGTAAGGGCATCATTATTGTGAATATCAATTTGATATTATTATACTCTATATATTAAGGAACAATTACCCAAGGCAAACTAATATTTTCCTTAATATTTTAAATGACATAAGGCAAGTTTATGTTTATCTAAATATATAAGCTGTGCTCATCTTCCAGTATTTACTTAAATCTAGATATTTTGTATAGGTGTTTATATAAAATGTTTCTTATGAATTAACTTTTAAGAATGGTGTTTATATAAAATGTTTTATTTTTATATTTGTAAACATTTCTTATGAGTTAACTTTAAGAATGGTGTTTTTCTTGAAAATTATTATATTCCATAAGATATTTCGAAATTTTCTCTACAACTCACCATAGTTCAGCTTGTTGTCCAATTGTAAACTGAATGGTTACTAATAAGTCACGCTCTTATATACCACCAAGCCAACGCTTTCAGGTAGTTTTTCAGATGTGCCATTAAATCCTTTTATTACCCTTGCAGATGCTTCTGGTACGGATTTGATGACCTGCAGGTCGGACATTAGTAGTCGTCGGCTACCTGCGGGAAGAGCTTGCAGCTGCTCGGTAGAAAAACCCTCGTGCTTTCAGGATCAAGAAATGGCCATCGTGTCGGAATCGGAATCAACCCAAACCGTTTCCACCCAGGACATGGCCACACAAACGGCAATCCAACCTTATTCCAATGGAAACCAGCTGGATTGTAGGATCAGCCGAGATGCATCGACACAATCTCGGCCAAAACTTCAAGATGCCCAAACACAATCGATTCCATTTTTGTCATTGGACCTTAAGAATAGCCAAACCCAAACGGAAATTATCGTTCCAGAAGAAACTAAACAATACACTGCCCCCAATAAGCCGAAATATAACGATGAAAAAGCTCCGAAGTCTGATAGTTTATTGCGAAAAAGTTTCTTTAAGCGTCCCATGATTGTGGTGAAAAGAGGCCTTCCCCTTTCTACCGAATTTACAATTAAAATGCATCAAAGTACAACTGATACAGTGATAGTTACTTCGTATAAAGAAGATAAGCAGACACAATATGAAAACCCCCTTGATTATAAGATTTCAGAGCCTTCAAACTCCACCAAAATTCTCGATAGGGTAGTGGAACTGGAAACAAAGCTGAGGAAACAGGAGAAATCTCTGAAAGATCTGCAAGGATCTATGAAATCATGGAAAGCCCAGGATAGAAAACCCGCTGACTGTAGGCTCATCTTCAAGGCCCAACCAAAGGATTGTGAATTGCCAAGAAAACCTGCAAACCGCTATCAAACAACACAGAAAAATGATGAGGATGATTGCGAGTGCAGTGACTTTTCCAAAGAATTTATCAAAATTTGCCTAAAGCCTGAAAGCTCCGATCAAATAAGGTGCCGAAATTATACCCAAAAACCCATTGCTACACAATGCAGTTGTAGTAACGATGAAAATTCTAGAACAGTTATAGGAAAACCCAATGCCAGCCAGTGTTGTAAATATGACCGAAAGGCAATCTCTACACAGTGCGATTTGAATGATAATGATTACAAAGCCAATTGCCGAAATAATAGTAAAAAGCCCTATCCAACGCAAAGCTTAGAGGATACGGATAATTTTTTGCAACAGTTCAATCGTGTGTTCTTAAAACCCAAAAGCGAAGAATTAATTTGTGGCCATTCCAGAAAGATTTCGGAAGAAAATAAAACCCAAAGGTCACCTTACTGTGTAAATCCTACAAACCAAAATTTAAAGCAAGAAGAGGTTGACACTTTACTCGATAGATTTGTTGAATTGGCAGCAAAAGCTAAAAACGAAACTCCTCAAACAAGAAGAGTTTCCTCAACATCCTGTTTGGATACAAACAGAAGTCCACAACAATCGCAATCAAAGCAAACTGTGGAAAACGAGGTATATCAGTCCTTGATCGAACAGTTCATGCAGCTTTTCACTAAATCCAGGAAGTCTGGCAATGAACAAGATGAGAAAACTAACGCAATTGGTGGACTACTGGCGGAATTAGTTAAATATTTTATAAAGCCCAAGGACCTGGAATCGAGTCCTTGTAAGGAGGAGGATGGAAACAAAAAAGTCACCATAATGAAAAGGGAATCTGTTTCGGGTAATGAACAGAAAATTCAATGCAATTGCTCGAAAGCCCAGCGCGGTTTTAGAACCACTTCAACGCAATCGGAGCTCAAAATGACGGATATCCACCATGATTTAAGGAGGCGAGATGAGCGGCCTTGTAGTTTGGCAAGGAAATCCACAATAAGCGAGATTTACGCCTCCAATGCATCTTTTAGGGACACTAAACCCACAGATCCGACACCATGTGGGTGCCAATTTTGTGGCAACGGCAATCTGCCCGTTCTGGATAGCTTGCTAAATGAGCTATTTTACCTTATTGGACCGAGATCCTTCAACGACGTGGTGCTGACCATACTCCGGCATCCGGAAAACATCTACCACATAAACATCCGTGAAATGGCCTCGGGTACCGTACTGGGCTGCCTGCTGGCCAATGGAAGGGCCATCAACGAAGCCATTGCCCTGGGATTGTTCGAGGACATCCACACGTTCTGCGAGCTGGACAAGCACAGGGAGCACGATCCCAGGGACTGCCCACTGGGCATTAGCCCCGACATCCTTTGTCCACGCGAACGTGGGGGCGACATTCATCCGGATAGGGATGCGGCCAAAACAAGGGCCATTGAGTTTTCCACTCGAGTGCTGGGAGTTCCTGCCGGACAAGCAGGTCGCTTCTTTTCCCTGACCAACGCCCTCAAATTGGCCAAGCAACCATCCGATCAGCGCCTTGGATGCTCGGAACTATCCATGGTGTCCCTCCATTGGCGCGGAAGTCCCGGACAGAGTGTTCGTATTGGCCAAGGAGCAGTCACCGGCAGTCACTTGCTTTCCATGAGAAGTAACCATCACTTTTCAATCACGGATTTTAGTGAACCGGGCCAGACGTCCAGTTTGTTCCTTCGCATAGTTTCTGGCCAGGAGCAGGAGAGTAAGGAAAATGAGTCCAAACTAGTAAGGCATTGTGATACTCGCCATAACTTTTGAAAACTATGTTTTTAATTTACTTTTGAAATGTGATTTTCTTTCAAAAAGAAACCTTTTCCTACGCCTTAAAACTTTTTAAGGGCCATTTGCTAATTCTAATTTATACTTTTTGTAAAATTTTGAAATTTTTTGTGTAATGTTAATAAACAAAATTGTTGTATCTTCATTATATACTATAAAAGTTAGGAGACTCTTCTTTATTCTAAAGGTTTATTATAAACTATTAGTAGATTCATACTAACTAATTCATAGCTCATTATTTTATTTTTTTTAAGAATCCAATCGAATCCAAAATATTATATTTACTTTTCAAAGGCAAGCATATATTACTCATTCCCAAATATGCAGCAAATGTTTATAAACAGGTACGCGTTTAGAATTGCAAAAAATAGCTCAAGTGGCCCATTTGCAATTCGCATTTATGGCCACTTACTCAACAGCTGCATATTGGGAAAATCCGCACAATCAGCAGGTAATTCTCAATCAGAATAATCCCAGCCCTTGTATTAATCCCTCCTCCCAGGCAGCTGGTATAGATCATAAAAGTCCAGGAAAGATATATATTTAAAGCAGGTAGAATATGTTAGGACCTATAAAATATCTGGCCGCGGGCGAAAAGTCATTAGTTTGCCAAGAACATTGCAGCAATCAACATATCCAAACCATCAAGACAAAAGAGTTTATCTTTAAGACTTAAATTTTATTTAAAAAATAAAATTAACTTTGAAGATAATACATACTCTACAATAAACCGACATTATCATGAGCAACATCAGCAACGACAGTGGACTGGATGACTCCGCTAATTGTGCCGCCAATGCCAATGGTCCTTTGGCAGCCACTCGGTTGTCCTGGTTCCTGGCCGAAGTGGACGATGGCTCGATGACAAGTGGGAAACCGAATGGCCGGAGACGGCTCTGCGTGCTCCACTCCATGGAGCTGCTGGAATCCGATGTTTCGGACAAGTACATGAGCCGCTTCGTGGAGTTCCGGGTCAATGGCATGGTGGTGGAGGCCAAGCTGATCCTGGCAGCGGACGAGAGGCGTCTGGTGGACGCCGCCCTGCTCTCCATGAGCAGGGAGGAGCGCGAGGATGCCAGTGCCCAGCAACTGTTGGTGCAGTACACCGAAAGCGAGGAGGCGGGAGGAGGCGATCGACTCGTCCAGAAACTGGTCTCCCCCAAAAAAGTGATGTGGATGAGCACCAAGCCCGAGCTGAAGGGCAATCCCCTGGTGAGCCTGGCTCCCGGATGCATTGCCCATGTGTTGTACGCCTACGAGCAGCGGGATTACATGGAGAAGATGCTGCTGCACCTGAAGGCGCGCAGCTTTGACCTCGCCTTCGACGACAACTTGGCCACCGAACCGGAGGCCATGACCGACGACACCTGGATGCTGGTGCAGTACAGCCCGGAGCCGGAGACGGTGGTCTACCAAGTGGTGCAGTACAGGCAGACGGTGTGGCGCAAGGAGAATCTCTTCAAGGATGTGATCGCCTACATCCAGCCCCCGGCCAGCGACGTCGTCCTGCAGGCCGTGGTCATCAGCTATGGCCAGGACAAAGAGGTCCAGACGGCCAAGTTCGAGGAGCTGCGCCGGTTCCCCTTCGACATTGACTTTCCCCTGCCCGAGGATCTGGACAAGCATCCGGAGCACGGCACCTCCACCGCCCTCTTCGCCCGCACCAGTCTGTACCAGAAGGCCGAGCAGCGCGACTCCACCGGCGAGCACAAGGAGCTGCGCAAAAGTCTGGAGCAGATGAGCGAAAGGGCCCAGGGCGAGGCCCAGATGATCATCGATGCCTTCGACATGGTGGAAAACATCAACAAGAACTTGCAAAGTCGCCTGTCCGGCGAAGTTCGATCGGCCGTGGACGCCACCTCCGGAGACGAGCTCAATTGATCGGATAAACACTTCGAATTCGATTTATATATATAGCCAGTTAAGTTACTTATAAAGTATTAAACTTACAAAATGTATACTATAGGAAATCAGTAAATTATTGCTCGAAATTAAAAACTAAAACTGTTTTTCAAATTAATATTATTGAGATATTATATTTTATTTATCCAGCTTGCCTTTCATTTATATCCATTCTATCATCTTATCCAAAGTATATATTTTATCATTAAGCTTTTGATTACTTAATTGATATATGTGTTTATTTGAAATGGAAATAAACTGTGCTCTATTATATAAAAGAACATTTAAAAACTTATAAAAATTAGCTTTGACCAACATTAGCTTATTTATTATTTATTAAAGAACTTTAAATGACATTAAAATTAAATCATTAATTTAAGTTTATAAACATGCATGCATTTGGAAGTTATTTGTTTGGAAATGGATAACTAATGGTGATTGAAAAAAAGTACTGTTGAGTAAAATGTATAACAAATTTAAAACTCTGCAGGAGGCGGCTGAGTATCATTAGCAGGCTGGATCATCAAGGGCGAATTGCCGATGAGAACGGGCAGCATTCCAGGCGGAGGACTAGACCCTGGTGGGGCTATAAAAAAGACGGGACCGGGTGGACGAATCATCAGACGATGGAGCTGCATAAATCTCTGGTCAGGTTGCATCAATCCAGGAGGCACAAAAGGAGGCGGTACAAAAACTGGACGGCGAATGGCCGTTGGCATTGGTTCGGGTAAAGATACCAATTGATTATCATGTACAGGTGGTGGTCGAATCAGTGGTGGATATTGGGTTGGCAACATTTCCGATATCTTATTGTCAGCCGAAGCCACGTTTTTGAAGTTCTGATGTGGCTTGTTGTCCTTGCAACGAAACTTTGAATTGGATGCGTTCTCCATCTGCAGAAACTGGCGCTTCATGGTGCTCATTTTGAGGAGACCTGGCAGCTTGGGTCGTCTTTTGGGATCCCGATCCCAAGGCTTGAACTCACTTGGCGGCAGGGGATGAAGGCTATTGTAGGGCACGGTCAGAAGTTTACCCTGGCCCTCGACGAACACCTCGCATACAGAGTTGTCCTTATCGATGGCCTGGATATGGCAAATGCTCAGCTCGCAGTGCATGTTCGCTTCCAACACTACTTGGCACTTGGCTCCCACTTTGAAGTTGTAGTCGCCGGTGTAGATATTCAGGGCTTTCGCCTCACGACGAGCTGCAATCAGGCAGCTGAGCTCCACATTGCGATACATATAGGGATTCAATGACTTGGCTACCGTGAAGCAGAAGGGCAGGCAATTCTGTTCGAATATGCGCCGCATGCAGGACACGGGCATGGAGCGAAAGTTACCCTCGTGGAGCTCTAGCTTCTGATTGTGGAACGGGCACTTCTCGTAGTTCTTCAGGACGCAGCATGTGTGCTCGGGGCGATCCAGCTGGTAGCTCCGGCCGTTGCTGCACACCAAACGGATGACATTGCCCCGCGGATCGAACTCCAGGTCGGTGCCCCACTTGAAGGTCTCCGGGTAGAGCATCCATTCCACGGCGAGACTGACGTCCGGCAGGCGAAAGACCCGCTCGTAGAGCATCTTGAAGGCCACGGCCTGGCAAACGGCAGCCGTCTCAATCTCCGACATGGTCAGTACGGAGTCAAAGTGTCCCTGACGGTCCACGAAAATCCGTAGGGTCTCCGGGTAACTATCGCCGAAGATGAGCAGCTGGCCCAGATCGAAGGGTTTGTGGAGGACGACATTGCGGCGGTACAGGTGGCACAAGACGCGCAGTTCGAGCAAGGTGCCCGCCGTCCTGGGCTTCTCCAGCTTTAACAGGTACTCGTCGTAGTCCGCCTCCACATAATTCCGGAAGGAGCCCCTCTTACGGAACATATAGCGAACGCACTCCATGCGCACCTCGTGGTGCAGCATCTGGGTGTCGTACACCTGCTCGGCAATCGCGCGGAACAAGCTGGAGGCGTCCAACACAATGTGCTTCCGGAAGAGAAAGTGCCGCTCCAGAAACCGATCCATCGAATCGGAGGCGGCTATCAGGAATATTATTTTAAGGCCACAGCAGATTAATAAATTGACTTACTTTTACTGCCAAGAGAGACGGATCGCTTTAAGCTTCCGGACATCATGCTAAGTAAATGTAAATGTTGCTTTCAAAGATTAACAATTATTTTTCAATTCAAAATGCAGCCAATAAGCAAAAACAGAAAACTTGCCAAAACCGCGTGGCTGGTAAGGTTGACGTTGCCAGATCGTCGGTTAACAGACTTCCATTGGCAAACGTTGAAATAGGAACAGTGGAATTGAATACAAAATTACTTTTAATCGGAAGTCAGTCAGTTTTGTGGCAACACTGCGATCACATTTTCAAGGAAAAAAGAAAGCAAAGTAAAGATTTAATCTCACAAAATGGAGATATCGGAGGCCAACCGAAGTGTATCTATGTCTGTTAAATGTGAGGCTCAATCTCAAGAAATCGCCTTCAAAATTTTGGTTATGAATCGCTTCAGACGCAGATTTTATGTATACCCTTTAATAATTTTATTGTCAAAGTTATCGTTATCGTTAAAGTTCTTTGATGATTTAAGAATGGGGCTTTCTAACTTGCATTAAAGTTTGCATCCCATACCATACATAAAAACATTGAAGCTTAAATAATAAATATGAAAATTAAATAATTTGTTTTGTCTCTAAACGTTTTTAAAATGCACGCTCAAAACCGTTCCCCAAAATACAAATGTATATGTATGTTCTGTTGATTAATGACAAACAACCTTGTGGCAAGTAAAAAAAATGTAAACGAAATGGCATCTAAGATGGACATTGATTTATTGAGCTGAGGAGTGGGCCATTAAAAACGACAAAAATATTTATAGAACATAAACGCACTAATAAATAACTAAGGTAAGCCTGCAATAGCAGGCTTGTTGCAAAGCGGTCCAATCAATAAATACACAATCATTTGACTCTTTACCAGGTTGGTAATTAATTGAGAGTCGGAAATAATCGAGTGAATGGTGTGTGGGCATAATTCGATTTCTGCACGTGTCGCAATCAATTTCTACCAAACGGTTACCATGTGTGATGCACAATTAACTAAGCGCTTTTCCATTATTAAGTAATAATGGATTGATTCCGCAAACCGAAACACTTCATCATCATCAGACCGGGCTAAGAAGAAATGAAACAAACTCGATAATGAAGTGCACGAAAATAGACAGGCAGAAGATTTAAGCGTTTCTTCCGCTGCTCATCGGGATATTGACTTGCTGATTATTTTTATTTGCCTGGCAAACGCTTCAGTTGAGACATAAAACTATGCCAACACACGAGCATAAACATTTATACACGATTAAGAGTGCTGTTTGTTTTTATGTTTGCCTTAGCGCTTCCGTTGTGGCCAACAAGAAATTCCTCCAGATATTGCGTATACGCATTAAATGGCCCAGAATGAGATACAAACAAACAGGCAGCGAAGTAAGAGGCGAAAAACCAAAACGAAAACCAAAATTGGCAACGAAGGGAGCACAAACATTTGGTCAGATTAAAGTGCGTGCAATTTGAGGCCAGGGACATGGGCGGTTCGAATTCAATAAGGCATGGCCCATAAATCAATGAAAAACTAATCAAAAAATCAAAAGGAAAACACTGGGGGATTTGTTTGTCTGACATTGGCCAGAAATGGTTTTGGATGCCAAATAAAAACTGAATGGAGAGCGTACGACAGCCAAAAATTAACGCTGCTTTGTTCGAAATTCATTTAGAATGCAAATCAATTAACTTAAAAGCAGAAATTTGTTTTCTACCCGGGCCATTTGAAAATTCCAAATTTATGCAAATGCAACAGCAGTAGGAAAATAAAAAAAAACGCAAGCCGCAAGCTTAAATGCTCATTAGAGCTCAGAACCAAAAAAATAAAATAAAACCCCCCCCGAAAATGGAAGGAATAGGGAGCGCAGTGAAGCGCATTTTGTCGCCTGCATCGCATTTACATTTACATCGGATCTAGCAGTGCCACATAAATGTGCGAATATCCCCCCAAAGCAAGCGCAGACCCTCTAAATGCAAAGCACTTGAAGACCGGGGGCTTTAAGTTGCCCAGTTGCATGCAATTAATTGGGACTTACGACCAAAGCCAAGGCTAACTCTGACTTGTGGAAGAAAATTAAAGTAAACTGAATGATTTCGACTGCAGCATTGTTATGCGCTGTTGCGTAAATTGACCTCCTTTTAATGATGCACTCCAGTGGCAAAAATAATTTGCTTGTGACAGCTTTGAGACTTTTGCTAAGCCTTCGTTTAAATCATTGTTATGCCATGCGAGTAAGGTCTCGATTTCTTTATATATCGTTTGAATGAGAATTCCATTGATTTCTGCACACAATGCAATTCGGATAGACGGCAAATGAGAAGTATACGCAGCGTTGCGCCAGACAAAGTTTGCTCATGCAAATTTTCCGATAAACTTTAACTAATTAAAAAGTTGCCTTTAATGGGGAAATAAAAGTCAGGCACCGCAAAGGTTGTACATTATTTTTCCACCAGCAAGTTTACCTTTCGGGGTGGCGGGGTGACGACAAATTGACAAAGTGTGGCTACAGAACGTTGCATTCCAAGTAGAAGCAATTGCTCTTGCCACATGTGCCACAGCAGGAGGGCCCCACTTGCGGCTAATTCTGAGTTTGTTGCACTGGGCTCTAAGCCCTAAACATTCGGTATCTAGTTTCCTGGCGTTATGCTTCGAAATGTCAGCACACAAACTGTTGGCCACACGATAAAACGAAGAACGAACAAAACCGCACACAAGCTACCAGCGGTTTTCACTTGCCCCCGGCAATTGCTACGAAAAATAAAAATGGATTATTCTGTTCCAGTCCACAAATACAGCCACTTCTCCACTGGACTTCAACCAAAGAACACTTCGAGTTTAAGCAGTGCGTGACCTTATTATCAATAACTTTTTTATTTACTTTTAAAGTGCATTCAGACAATATATTTCTTATTGTTCGGCTGAAGCCTTGGATTTGACTTTCTTTGAGGTTTAAATTACATGCGTTGAAACATGAGTAGATAAAGAATCTTTTGATTATATATAAGGTATAAACCTTTTTTAATAACCTATTACCATTATTTAATTTTTTTGCGAATAGTTTATTTAAGTAAAACATAATACAAATAAATGCTTAATATAAACAGAAATAAATATATCAAAATTAAAATTTTTTTAACCTATTAGTAAAGTAGTTCAAAACCTTTATTGAGTCTAATTAAAAACTAAAAAGTAATTTTACTTGCGCATGTTTTTTAATGATTAAACTGTGTTTTTTGATAAGATTAAAAAAATCGAAAAGACAATAATAATAAATCAGCTTTGAGGTTGTGGTGGCAACTGCCGCATATCGGGTTTCAAAGAGTCCAATTCACTGGAGCATTTATTTTTTATAATTCACTTGAGCCTTGTTAAGGCTGCTGCTGGCTAGCATGTGTCTTTATGGGCTACCTCATCATCGACTCGTGCTTCAGCCCCACAACACCCACAATCTCCACATGCAACCACTTGAGTTGGCTGTGGTTGTTGCTGGTGTTTGTATTTGTATTTGCCATGCTATTTGCTGGAGAAAATTTTCTTGATTGCCCTCGCCCATAGCATTTTGCTTGTTTTTCGCTTATGCGTCGTCATCTTTCTTTCGCAGTTTCCACTTCCTATTCCCATTCTTCCCATTTTTCCCATTTTCCACTCTTTTCCTGCTGGCCTGGCTGACAGTGATTTTGACATTTCACGCGCATTTGTTTGTTATGTTTTTCTGGCCAGCATTGACAGCGCGGGAAAGGTCAACATTTCCCTTTTTTGCATATACATGTTCATTGTACATATATAAGTGCGCACGGCCATGTATTCATAGAAATCGTAGTGGGGCATAATAAAAATAAAGACTATGGCACGCAGGCTCATTAACATTTGCGAGGCACGTGGCGGGAATGACGCTAACTCAGTTGCTCCCCAGCGTCGCATTCGGCTTAGCCAAATTGATTTTTCGCCCTGCCAACAAAACAATCTGGCACAGAGAAAAATACATAACAATATCAGTTACATTGCCAAGCCCAGCTTTGCATATCATTTTTGACTTTCCAATTCCAGTTCCAAATCCAATGCTTATAACTTAACTGAATCTTAGCCAATTTGAGAACTGTAATGCTTTTATTTGCTTGTTTTGATGATCAAACTATTTATGAATTCAAAGATAAGAAACATTGTTAAAATATGCAAATTTGTGAATGTACTTATGATGAAATATTTAAGAAAGTTTAACCGTTTATTATAATTTTAAAATTTGCTACAATTCTTACACTTTTTTAATTCAGCAAGCGTATATATGTTAAGGATTTACAGTCCTTTCAATGGTAAGAAACCTTTCTATCAATTATTCAGCATTTTAAATATAATTCGTTTTTTTTTAAATTTAAAATGTTAAATAAAATTTTAGACAAATTATTATGTATCTTAAAATCTGTAAATAGCACTTATCACACAATATAAATTAAGATAAGGACAATTTTACCATTTTTAGCCACAAATGTTAAAGGTTCTCAGAACTTAAAGCCCTCAAAAACATTTCAATGTCTCACTTTTTCTCTGTATTCCCGCAGGGGAGAAATAAACATCAGGCCAACACACAATTCCACTCAAAACAATTATGAATGAATGGCCAGGAGAGCGCTCAAAACAGTTAACAGAGCAGCTGTTGCTGCCGAGCGTATGTTAGCGTTTGAGTTGGCCAACAGCATCAGCCTCTGACTAGTAGGTGTTCTGGATTTTAGTCCAACAACAGACGTCGAGGCGAGAGCACGCGCCCCACAAAGCGCGCGCATGTGAAGCGAGTTGTGTTCGGTTTTCGATTCGAGCCACATGGCGTATACGCGATACGGCCAGTCCTACTGCCTGCATTGACTGAATAATGGTCAGTGGTCCCTGTTGCGGCTTTCGTGCGTGAGCTGACAATCAGATAATGTGTCAATAATTAAACTGGGCAATCGACGTTGCTCGATCACTATGTGAAAAGCCATAATCACACTGGGAAGGAACTTCAATGTAAGCCTATTTACTGCATAGAAGATGTTAAGCAAAAATAAAATTTGACAAATTTATATTAACAGTAAATATTATTTACTATCACGCTAATAACAAAACTAATAAAATAGTTTAGAAAGCAGAGTGACAAACAGCAACAAGAAATTGCAATTAATAAAGTTTTTGTTTTATTTATTTATCAAGATATTTTGTACATTTACTTATAGCTCCTTTTGCATTAATCAGTTTAATCGAAGTCTGGCTTTCCAAATACCAACATTCGACATTGCTGAAGAATAAGTATTTAAATTCCAAAACATAAAACCCTATTTTTTCTATTAACCCAATCAATTAGATGAAATGAAATAACTATACGAAATAGAACATAAATATTAAGGCAGGGCATCGAAACAAGTCGATGAAAAGCCTGGAACTCCTAAACAAATGCAAATTAAATAAATTCAAATCAGATCAGACCTGTGACGTATTTAAATTTCACCAGAAGCGAAACGAGCCAACACGGAGTTCGACATTCGAGCTGTCATAAGCCGGAATTCAGGACGGATTGCATTAGGGAAGTTCTTTCTGCTGCGGCTCGAATTTCCCTGGGGCACTTGGGATGCACGTGAATTCCATGCCGATGGATGTGACTTTCCTCTTCCTGCTCTCATGCTTATTTTTTCTGCGGCGTTTGTCAACGCCATTTCCCCTCTGTTTGATTTGCATATTGCTACCTGTCTGCTGAGTTCCCGAGCCCGTGAGAAGTAAACAGGGGATACAAAATAAAAAAAGAGGCAAAAACGTGATAAAATAGGCGGAAAACTGGTGGATAAAAAATGAAAAAAAATTGGCGGAAAACAAAGAAAATTATCTGGCCAGATGCCGCCGTTTCCCTTTACTTCACGGGGGAAAATAAAAACGGGCCGGAGGGTCGCCAGTGACAAGTGACAGTTTGTTTGTTTGCCGGCCGAACAAGGTGGTCAGGTCCGTTTGATATGGCAGCCCAATTTGGGCGACGCTTTTATTGTTTGCCCTCGGACATGGCGTCATTATCTTTTGGTATTTTCATGCCCCTACCCCCTTCCCTTTCCCCTTTCCCCATTCGCTGTTTGTTTACACGCACTTTTAACGTGTTTATTCGGCCGTAACGCAAACTAATTGAAACACACCGGGCGTATACTTATTGTAATGCCCGTGGGCGTGTCACGTTCCGCGTGCAATCAGTGGGCACCTTGAAATCCACTCGGCTGCAATTGCAGTGCACTTGCCACGCCCCCCGTTTGCTCCTTGAGGGCAGTATAGACCTACTGTCATTCGGCCCTCAATGCCAGCAGCTGAAAGCTGAAACAACAGCACGCTACCAGTGCCCGTAGTCCCCATCCTCATGCTCATTTTCATCCTAGTAGCGTCATCATCACCGCCATCATCATCCGCCTTAGTCGTAGTCGTAGTCGTAGTCGCGAGTACGGTCGTTCACAGGTTGGGGTTGAGGTTGAGCCGCGCCAAAGTGAGTGAGTGAGTGCCATGGTCGGCAACTTGTTTACCTGCCTGTGTTTTAATGAAATGCAAATGCAAACACAAGCCATGAAGTACCATGGGCTCTATGCGCTCGAAGTGGGGGGGTAACATTGGTAAAGGATTAACTAAACAAGAAAGCCAGTAGGCTTTTTGCCACAGTTATTTATTTTTAATTTTAATCTTGGGCTAATTTAGTATTTTACTTTAAAACATTTACAAAATTATATTCACGGTTGTTAAGTATCCAAATAGAGTAAGCAAACAAAAAATATATATATTTTTTTAATATCAAAACAATTGCTCTATTATTTCCGTGTCTAAGAAATTTGGTTTGTCCAAAAAAATTTCCCAATGGTAAATATTAAATTAATTAATTTCGAATAGCACTATTAAATCTTTTACAGTTTCGATTCAATAGAGAAAACTATTTCAATAAAAATTAAACGCATTTTAAATTGAGTCATTTTCCGCTTTTTATTTTAATTTAATTTTAATTCAAACGCCGATTTTGAGACTTTCAGTTCAGTCAAATACACAGAGCAATAGCAAATTATTACATTTAAAGGCTTAAACTGAAGATGTTTTGCTGTGTACTTTCTTATTGGTATTTGCTCTATTGTAAATCAGCGATGTTTGTTTTCAAAAGCTCGTTCGATGGCTTCGTAAGATTGATTGCATCCTTAGAACGAATCAGAAGAAGCCTTTCGAAAATTTGATGCAAACACTCCACAGTGCGCACCTGGTCCGCTCCCCCCTCCACCATCCACTGGAGCAGGTAATTTTTCTTGGCCCGGCTGCAATGGCACTTAGTGGTAATGGGGTTACTGCCAAGAAGCCGCATTCGCTTTGCCAATGTCCCTAATTTGCTACGCAAACACTTCAATTTCCGTGACAGATGACAGTTTGTCACAATCGCACATTGCAGTGCAATTAGTTTTAATATATTTTCAAATCACATTTGTGTACCATTAAATGTGTATTTATCACAATTTTATTCATGTTAGGCTTCAATTTAATGTCCCTTACTTGCATTAATAAATTGGCCAAACATTTCTGTACGGCCGTAAGGGGTGTTTTTTCAGCCCTCAGCTTGGCATTAAGTTGACTTTGCCATTGGGGTCATAAAAGCAGATTTAAGCGCCATTTCAAAAACGTCTGGGATTGGCCATCATTGAGCTGGTCGAAATGCGCTGGATTTGTGATTTAAAGTGTAATTTGAGTATGCATTAAATTTATGGCAATGTATTAAACTAAATACTCCTCATCGAAGCTATCGGAGGTGACGCAGCGGAAATTGGACGTGACAAACTTATAAAAAGCGTTAGAACATGTATTATGGTTTTATATCAGAGGTGGATGCTTAAGTCGTAAATGACACCGCCGGGATTAAAGGAAGTTGTTAAAGAAAAAACCTTGGTAAGGTTTTTATTTATATTTAAAGTTACTCTACTGAAGTGAAATCCTTTTATAACCTGATGAATTGCATTTAAATAAACTTCATTAGCTTGATGAGTCAATTACATGATTAAAATTAAAATTATATTTTAATTAACTTAAACGACTTTGAGAACTTTCTGAAAACTTGGGACTCAACTCCACCAGATTATGATTAAGATAAATATTAATATGTAATTCAAGTTGAAAACACATAAAAGGCACTTAAAATTTACTGAATTTAATTTCGGGTTCAGCCCAAGTGTTTTCTTATTATTGCAAAAGTCAAACCATCAAGGATAACGTCAAATACTCGTATCCTTAAGCCGAAGTCAAAAAGTTGAAAACTTTTCCAATTCAGTTAGTTCATTAACTTGATTCATCGGCAAGTGAGTTGGGCAACTCCACAAATGGTAATCAAGTGGCTTTGATTGCTCTCTTTATTCTGGTCCTGTGCCAAAAACGCTTCTAGGCTAAAGGTTTCGAATGCAGCAACCCATTGACCTTGGCCCGAAACCAGAGAAGAATTTTTTTTTGGCCAGGCCCAGCGACAACTCTTTGGTAACATATCACTCAGCTCAAGTTTTTCCCCAGCCCCCAAAGTTGCCATGAATAACTTGAGAATTTCTTTGAAAATGACTCGCTCATAGGCGGGCGAAAGCGGAAGTTTCCTTTTCCACGCGTTTGACATGCAGAAAAGCTCGTCCAACACTTGAATTTAATTAAAAAGGAATTTTCGCTGCCGTAAACTTTTAAGCTGCAAAGGCGGCGGCTGCATTTATTTACCCATTAGGGAGCTTAATCCAAATTAATTTACAAGTTTGGTCAGGCGGCTGGACCAATGATTATACAAATACTGCCTTTGATTTATGCTGATAACTCAATTTGGCTGCCGCACTTTTGCCCATGCCTCATATTTTATTCTGTCGCCTAGCTACTGGCTATTACATTTTCATTAATTTATTGCGGCCAGCGGCGACTGATTTCACTTTAATTCAATTTATTCAACAACAACATCATCCGTAACACCATCGAGAACTGGTATTTGTTTCATGGGCACGATTTCCAAACCGTCGACAGTCCATGTTCCGATGTCGGGATGTCGGGACAAAGTCACTTAACTGCTTATCTTCTCGGAACTAAGCCAAATCGGGCCGGAATGGAGTTGGCGCAATGGAGGGGGCGTGGTAGAGAGTCACGCATCAAGGGGAATGTATGCACGACAAATTCATTATAATTTTGTCTACCCAAAATCCTCGTCGGCTTCAATGTTCCTGCGTGCGTGCCAAGACATACGGCAAACGAATATCCTCCTGACTTGCGGTTGTATTGGTGACACACACACACACACACGGATACTTACCCACACAGTTGAAAACAACCACTGATCCAATATGAAATCAGTTTAAATGCGCCCCAATGTGTCGTTCCTGGATTATGATTGCGAACGTTTGCGGTTGCCTCGAGGGCGGCTCCAAATGTAATGAAATATTTTCTATTTTGGGTTATAATCAATCGGGGAATTAATATCATAGACCTTGGCAAACATCGACAGATTCTATTTTTACCAAGTTTGCTATGCAACTGACAGTCTTGAATTTCTTTAAAATAAGTATATATACATCCTAGCAAGCTTGTGTCCTTTCTTCTATTAAAACATCAATTAAATTATGTATATTTATCTTCAATTATTTATAAATCCTATAGCATAATCAACCCATTAGCATCAACTTTAATGCAACAAATTTGAACATGAATAATAATCAATATCATTCTTATTATCTGTTATGATTCAGCTGCTTTTAATTATACATTTAATCTTTTACCAATCCAAGAGGACAAAGAACAACGGAATAAAAGCATTTTAGCTTTAAGTTCTTGTTTTAACATATTTTTCATGAATTCCATTTGTTTTGGATTATCCATTGAATGTCACTGTTATTGGATTTGAATGAAAATAGATTTGTTTAGTTTTAATTTTTGTTCTTTATCAGATAAAACACCAAATAAATATTTTTCACAATCGCCTTTCAATTGTTAATTTATATTCAATTCAGCTAGTCATAATAAATTCCAAATGAAAATCGACACTACCGAATATAGTAAAGTCTTTTTGGTTTTTATTTAAATAAATATCATCTTGCGAATACATAAATACAACATTGTTAAAGAGTCGGAGAGAAAAGCATCAGAATTATGCCTTTTTTCCGTTGCCTCAATTTGCCCATGGCCATGGTCAGCGAAAAAGTATTCTTTATTCTTCGGGCACAGGACGATAAATATGAAACAAAAAATCGTTCTCGAAATTTCCGCCTTAGCTTTCTCTTTTTTTTTAAGCAAAGGACCTGAAAAGGAACCCAGTGTTTGTTCATGTGTGTAACTGGTGGCATGTGAGTGTTTTTCCAGCAACTGTGTGAGTGTGGCATTATGTGCTCTGGCATTTTTATGGCACTTTAACTTTATGTTGAGTAATTCCCGGCTGAAAGGCGAGTCAAGAGGACGAGACCATGATGACCGTTTTGTAGGAGCTATTGAAAGCATTTTGGGCTCTCGACAGCGGCTATTGAATTTATTAATTGCTTAATCATGATCCGGTTTGCAATTTTCCATCACCCTTATTTGATACCTGAATGTACATCCAACATTTATCTTCTTTTAGGCTTCACATTGTTTTATTATATTTGCCATAAGAATACCCTTTATTTTTTGAGTACTTTCTTTTATATTTTTAATATTGTTTTTCAAGCTGTGGGGCAAAAAGTAATAAATTGGGAAAGTCCGTGTTGTATTCACGCTTGACTCTAAAATAATAATTATTATTATTAAATGCTTTTTAGACATATTATTAACAGTTTTTTTTATTTTGAAAAGTATATACATCAAAAGACCTTACAATGATTTGTTTAAAATAATGAAAATATGCACTAATTCCAAGGCTTTACATTATTAATTGGCATTATGTTCGTTGGGAAACTCCATGTTGTACTCGCGTTTGAGGACGAACTCCAGGTCCAGAAGGCCCACACGGCTTTTTCGGTGCTTGGCCAACTTGACCATGCGCATGGAGACGTCATTAACGAAGGCATCGGCTATTTTGGCCATCAAGTCACAGCCCTGATCGTCCAGCGAGGCGTTTGCGTCGGTTTTCTGCACAAACTGCTGCAGGTGGGCCTTGGTGATAATCTGATTGGGGGATTAATATGTCCTAATTGGTCAGCAGTTACTCACATCATAGCTTCCGCTCGGAATGCAGAGACTCTCCGCTTCGCTGGACGGCTCCTTCTCGACGGAACTGTCGCTGCTGGTGTCGCTGGAGCTGCTCGACGATCTGGTCGAAAAAGGACTCTCGTTACCCGACGATTTATCGCTGTCGTCCCCATTTCCATTTAGGCCAAATGACCGTGGCTCCTTGTTCTTTCTCTCCATGCTTCAATTGATTTTGGTTTACTTCCTGATTATGCTAGGTCCACTGGGCTAGAAAATGACTATAACAAGTTGAAAATTATAAGGAGCCAGGGCGTAAGCCATGGCCTACTTTCCAGTGCATAAAGGGATTTTGGATTCGTAACGCTTTTAAGAAAATTTAAAAAAAAAAAAATATTAAAGAGCTTCACGATTTAAAATTGAAAAGGAAACCTTTGCGATTTGCGTAAACTATCGGGTGGCATGGCCCCTTGAACTTTCTTATTCTTTCACTTTGATTCGGGGAATCCCAGCTGCGCGGCCCAGACTCAACTCTTCGCCCTTGGCCCAGCCATAAATAACCAGTTTAAGTCGCACTCTCTGCACCTGAATGCTTACCATTGTTGCCGCAGCGTTTCCCTTTTCCGCTGCGGCTTTTCCTTCGGCTTTTTCCTACGTCTTGTGCTTTTGATTTATGTCGTGGCTCGGCTCTGCGCTTTTCATTTTCCATGCGACGCGTCAAAATAAATATCAAAAAGCAACAAATTGTGGCCGTGTAGCCGTAAACGACCTTTGCTTTAAGCCCAAGACGCGGCCAGGCGACAAGAGTGTCGCCGTGGCTTAATTTTATGCCAGGTGGGTCGGGGCAAGGACGTTTAAAACAACAGCCGACCACCCACACGTGCTCAGGTGTCCTGTACTTTCGGCCTAATATGCCGACCAAGGCACAGTGGGAATTTTACTTAAGTAAAGCGCAGAAAATATACAGCCATCTTGGGAATTGCAGGTTGGGCGGCAGCTCAAGCCACTTCTGTAAACTGATTTTATGGCAGTATTTTATATACACAAAACAATGCTAATATGCCATGAATTCAAAAGTAAACAATTATACTTTTAGTTTTGTAATAATGAGAACAGGTCAATTTATTTTAAAATACTCAATATCAATATACAATAAACACTTCCGAAATAAATAATACCACAAAAGAAAAAATGTCAAATCATCAGCTTAAAAATGCAATTGCAAAGAAATTTATCAAAGACTTGTAAAATATATTTTATTTTTACTTTACTCTTAATTTTTTACTTTCAATAGGAAGTTGTTTAACAATTTTAAAATGCTGTCCACTTTGATCTTAGCTATAAGTTAGTTTATATATCTAAACATATATTTCCATAATAATGCTAATCATGTATGTAATGATGCTTTATGTTTGTAGTTCCACTATACCCATTTGAGTCATTCTAAAACTGTGTGTCATTTGGTTGTGCTGCTCTCTGCACACTTTGGAGGTGCTCCTCGGTGTCCTCGGCTTAATAAAGTCGCCTACTTAAGGCCAGCGACAATGACATTGTGCGTATGTTGCCAGTCGGCGGGGGAGGTCGCCCCTTGCCCATGTGTCACACATCCGCATCCGGTGTTTGGCATTGGCATTAGGCTCTGAGCCCCCTTTTTTCCACTTTTTCCACTTTTTTCACATTCCCCCATTTAACCACTCTCTACCACTTTTCCCACTGCCGACTGTCGTTTGACGTTTCCGGCATGCGACTCTTTTATATCGCCGCTTTTATTTGCTGTGTGCACTTTTCTGCTCCTGTCCGCTCATTGTCGCTGGCTGATTTCTGTTTCATATTTTACTTGGTGGCCTTATGCACAGAGCGAGAGCAAAAAGCGCTTGTCGTTTAGCTGTAAGTGGGCTGAGTGCCATAAATTTCACTTTGTCAGGGTCTTTAATCGCCCAAGCCCCAATCAGGCAGTCATTGTGGGGACTTGAATAGAACTTGGCTGGCTCACAAAGGTTAACTGTCGTTGGGCACACGAAAAACAAGGAACTCAGTCTAATGAGAAATTTAGTTGCCTTTTTTCAGATTTAAAGTCTAGTATTAAATTGTGTATATATAAAGCATAATTTTTGTATTTTCTAAACTATTTGAAAGACGTTTTCTTTACAGAAAAACTTAATTTATATAGCCTTAAATTTTATTAAAATAGTTTCCCGGTACGTTAAATTCCTTCCTATACTACTTATTTGTTTATAGCCTTTGCCTTCAAAACTTTTCAAAAACTTGTACTAGGTAGAGACACACCAACTATTTCGCATAAACTTTCAAAGCTAGTTTTCGAGTATTTGACCATGAACTTGATTATAAAAAGATTTTGTTGGATATTATAAAGATTCTCCCATAAATAGTTTGCTTTAAGTGTCTAAACATTCTAAACTCAAGCTCAAATTTCACATATTATATTCGTAACAAGAATGGTTCGCTACTCAACCAGTTGGTGCTTATGAAGTGCTAATTTGGTGTCCACTCACATAAAAAATGGCAGCTTTAGTTACCAAAAATGTTTGAATTAATCACACACATGTCAAAATTATTCAAATGTCTTTGGCAAAAGTGTGAGCTGTTGAGAATGTGTGTGGTGACATGAATAGTTAATACGAATGCTTGGGCCTGTGGTGGTTGTGGATTCAGCCTGTTATCCGGAGAATGTGTCTGTGTAATAAAGCTAATGAGTTTCTGCCATGTCTGGCAGAGTGTCGAGACTGAGGGGCTAATTCCCAGCCAGCGAGAACATGCACTCTCTTTCGCTGGCTGGCTGCCATTAAGAATGGTTTTATTTCACATGATTATGGCATTCTGTTGTAGCGGATATCCCACGCCGCTACGCTTTTCGCCGCGCGCAGTAAACGCCTTGAGTATTGCGTATACGGCACAGTGGCAGAAATTGATTTGAATCGGACAAGACATACACGGACAATTAAACAGAACTTCGTCTGACTCAGATTTGCGTTAATGTTTCATAAATGCAAAAAGCAACGCATTTCATTTCTTTCTCCATTTAAGTTTTTAATTACACTTAGCCGGCGAAGCAAGCGGCAGCAACAGGAATGAACATTTGAATAAGGAAAATTCGAGGGCAAGGAGATGAAATCCTTTTAGTAGGCGGCGCGCCATTTTGTCGCCAGCATTGTCGCTTAATCCTTTCGCGGCATATTTTGCAACGCGCCGTGACTTAATGAGGCGCTTTTCCGTGCCCAGCACGCAGCTCGTTCTTCCACGCTCGATGGCAAACAATGCGGATCCTTCCGGCAAAAGTGCGACTTTAAGCCAACAATCACACACCTCTTATCAGTTGCATTTACGGTGGGCCAGGCATAAATGTGGAATCACATTTAGTTGCCTCACAGCTTGACAAAGCCCCTTTTGTGAGCCAGAAGGTGTGATAATTTAATTTTCCAACAGGAAATTAATTTTGTTTCCGCTCTGAAATTATCACAGCGGCCTCAGTTAAATGGTCCATTAATAATTGCTTTAGAAAATTAGAAAGAAAGATATATATGTATATCTTATGATTTATCCAGATCTTATGAATACTTATTTGGGGCTGTTTTAATTAATATTTTTCATGTTATTTTCGAATAAATAAAATTTCTTTAATGCATTGATCCGTGAGTAATATATTCGATTTAATGGAAAGTAATTATATTATTCAGGTTCTCTTTTCTTTTAATGCCAATTCACTTGATACTCCCAGAAATGTATTCAAAACTCTTGCCTGAAGCCTATTTAAAGCTATTTGTTCGACTTGAAGTCAAACAAGGACTGCAGGCAGGCATCTTCATCTCTGCGCTCCTCGGTGTCTCATCTCCTCGCCATTGCAAACAATTTACCTTGGGTCTTAGACTACGTTATTTGTTTGCATTGCTTTTCTGCGCTGGCTTTCAGACTTTCAGCTGATGCAGCTGGCTCAGTTATGCTCAGTTGTTTTCCTTTTAATGCAATTTCATCGTTTTGTGGAGTAGTAGGGCTAGCCAAGGTCAGAAGGCGGCGGGGGTAGCTAGTTAACTAATAAAGTGCAAGCTTTAACATATAAGGGGTAATTATATTTAAGTAAAATAAAACATTTAAAAGCTATTAATATGTTCAAGTAACTAGTATAACAAAACTATTAGAAACATATATAATAACTTAAATATATGAGTAAATCTAATATATATAGAACTTTCAAATCAAAAATATGAAAATAATATTCTCTAAATACGTATGACTTTTCAGACAACCCTCGTTGCTGAACTATAGCGTCCATAGTCTTGCATATTGCTGCTGCACCAGTAGTTGAATATAATTTCATTTCGCTTGACTCGTGCTCGACCTTTGTTGACTGCTTGTTTATTTGTGCGAATCGAAGGGTGCTGAGGGCAGTGGTTAAGTGGATACAAGTTTGTGGCCACGTAGTAGCCAATTCCGCCACTCAAAGCCAAGTGAACTGTTAACGCCGAAAATGCCAGCAGCGGTTGCCAACTGTCGCATCCGTGGCGATTGTTGTTTCTTGCTGGGGGCTGAAAAAAAGGAGGGGCCACAAACGAAAATCGATCGGTGTGGCAGCAAAATGCAATCTAAAATCCCCGACTGAATCGATTGTGGCGATGGTGGGTTGACGTGCCGGACAGCGGCGATGCCGCAGCCGAATTGTTCACCTACCATTTCCCCAATTCCCGGTTTCCGGAAAAGCGTGTCAACGCGTTCCGGTGTCGCCCGGTTTTGCATATATGCAATTCGAATTCAATCGCACTCAATCTCACTCTACGTCATTTGTTCGGCTTTCGCAGATGGTCAGGCATCCAGGTGATGTGATTGGAAATAAGCGAAGCTAAGTGCATCCATCTGCATTTGCTGTCTAAATGGCTCGCCGCGAGTCCGAGGACGAATAGAATACACCCAGTGACCCGTGAGCCATGTTCGATTGAATGCGGCAGCAACAGCAACAGCAACGACAGCCGGCACCGCAGCAACAACAGCAAGAGCAACACCAACGGCAGCAACCGCCACGCGAGCAACATGTTGACAACTCACCATCTGCACCATCTGCACCACCATCGCGGCAGTACGGCCGTGGAGCTGGACAAGATCACCAACCTGAATACGGTAAGTTGAAGGCCTTCTCAATATATATTTGTAAATTAGAGTCAGCTATATTATTAATTAATAAAAGCCAAGCACCACTTACCACCAAGTCAAAGATAAAGGTTTATATAATTTTGAAAATATTTATACTATTTTTAAGGAATGCTAATTTTATTTTATTAATTTAATTAGTGTCATTTACGCCTTATTTTGGAAACTATACATTTTTGATAAATGTCTTTCAATTTAAAATAGACTCGATAATATTATATAAGTAATAACACTTTTAACACTTCGCATCACCAACTAAACCTAGACTCGAAAATTTGATTGGATCGCTTTATGCTATCTCTTCCTAACTTTCAACATAAACAAGCTAAAGTGAAAGTCCAACAAAGAAAAATGGTAATCATTATTAAATAATTTTAAAGGTGCTTTAAAATGATTTAAAAACCTAAAAAAACGTGCAATATCTTCCACTTCATTATAGATCACATTGGCATCAAAAATAACTTTTTCAACGCTTTCTGATGGCATCAATAAATTTGGATTCCTTAAACGGTTGATTGCATTTCTAAGGCTAAACGAAAGCTAAAACAGAAACCAGTTTTGCTTGTTCCCAAGCTTGCAAAACTCAAACGAATGCCAAATTGCATTTATTTTGTCCAAAGAATTCTTTTGCACTTCCAATTTCTAAGAGCTTGGCTAGCGACTGTGTGACCTTTTCAAAAAAGTGCCGATTCGTGTTTCCTCAATAACAGAAAAGCACTAATGAATCCCAATTCCAAGTGCACAGTTTAATCCGTTGGAAAATTGCGAAAAGGAGCTTTAGACTTCAAAGCCACCTTAAGCTGGCGCCGAAAAAAGTGCTACCGGAAATGCATTGTGAGTAATGAAACATTTGACATGGTATTCAATAAAGGGAAAGTTATCTCCCATTTTCGCAGTGCATCCGGTCCAGGATTTAAAAGTAGGATTGAGTGGAAAACATGTTTATGGCAGGCATGTTAAGGAAGTTAGTTAAAAGCAGACCAACCACAGCTGATATCAAATTATTGAAAGGATTGCACTAAGTGCCAGTGGATGGAGAAAAACTGGACATGGATTTTTCTCTTGACCATTCACTAAAGATGTCTAGCAGCAAAATGAAAATGTTTTTTGTTTAAAAATTGGAAAAAGCGGCCAGAGTGGCAGCGAAAAGGAAAATGTGAAACACGTTTATTGCCATTCATTATATTCTCGCGAGCTGTTGCGCAAAGTAATGAAGCACTTTTATACGAGGCAGCTCTCCTTTCACAGGGCACGCACGGAGCCACGCCCACCCCAAACTACACCTCCAGCACTGGGAAACATATTCTCCAACTTTTTCATAGTTTAAATGTAATAATACGAGCCTTTTGGCCAAACTCTAAAATTCTAGAAACTGTTTTAGTTCCTTTATTATTTTTTGTTTTGAGCCCAAAAATCGAACAAATTAAAGTAAGCTAAGTTAACTTAATATTGAAAAATTATAGGTAGATTACGTTTTATTAAAAGAAATAAGATTAAACCAGAATTAAATTGCCTAAATAATAAATAGTACAATAGATTTTCGAGCTAAATATGCTTATTTTTAAAAAGTATTTGTACGTCCATGTTTTATAGAATATTATTGCTTATATATTTTTTTTAGTGCATAAGCATGTTTTTGCTAAAAAAAAAGAGCGTAAAAGGGCAGAGTGACTGGCGTTGATGAGAAAAGTCTTCACGGTCCCCCCGTTTTCGTTCAAGAAAAATGGCTCGCTGTCCAGGACTAGAGTGGAAATAATAATTTCGGGTTTGGCCACTGCAGTTTTCCAGGCGGTAGCGGGAAAAGTGCGTGCCAAAAAAGAACTACAACCAATTTTCATTAAACGAGCACTCCCACACTCAACAGCCGCCAATATGTCTTCATTAAATTTGGACTAATGTATGGCATGTTTGTGTAGACATTTAGTCGACCCTGTCATTGGGCTCTTGGCATTGCGGGCTGGCCACAGAACCTCAATAAAAAGCTGAAAACTTGTACTTAACTTTAGCGGCGAACATTTGTCTCTCCTGCAATCGTGTGTGTGAGCTTGTGTGTGAGTGTGGGTTTGAAGGCCACATGAATTTGGGACAGAAAGTTGCGCAATAAAAAGCCGTGCCTAAACAAAGGATCGTGTTCAAGGTCCTCTGGACACACAAGACCCAGCCAGATTCTCCGCCTTGTGTCACTCTCAATATGGCCGAAAGGTATCCGTCGATTGTCAGTCAGCTTGATTGATAATGTAAACCGAGCAGCTCAGCACACACTCCGACCATTTGGCTCCTGCCTCTTCCTCATCGCTGCCACCCAATCCCATCGCCGTAATCGGTGGCCATTGAGACCACTATGTGCCCACTCCACGTCAAGGAACAAATAAAAGCCCGTCTCGTCCTGGCAAAGCATCTTATCGATTTTGCGGATTACAAGCTTTTGTTATCACTTACACAAATGACCCGATTGCTCGATGCAATTGCTGCCTGGATGGCAGTTTTCTTTCGAAATAGAAATGATGGGCTTGAAAAGGAAAACAAAAATTAAAGATTAAAGATTGAAGCTTACATTTTGAATGTTAAAATAAGGTTCAATGTAGATAGAGGTTGGTATAAGATTCCTAATGAATTTTTTTTTTAAAAACGAAATCATTGCCTCTGCCTTTACAATTGTAATTAAAAATGTGATGGCGAACGTGGCAATTTCAAATCCTTATAAAAAACTTTATAGTTTTGTGAGTTAAGGTTAATCAAAATTAAATTTTTTCAGCAATGGTTTTAAATGTATATGGTATATTTGTATCTATAAATAGAATCTTCTGGTTTTTACAAAACACAAAGTATTCGATAAGAAATTTCAGAAGAGTTGGCAAATTAAATCTTTCCATAGAAATCCAATTACGCATTGATGGTAGCCAAATCCGCGACCTCAGAGAACTGCGTGTGATCTAAGCAGGGTCAGTCAGTCCAATCCAAATTGCTTTCTGCGGCAGCTGGAGTTGAAGGTTGGGGGTCAGGGGGTCAGGAGCTCTCATCAGCGTCACTTTACCGCAGCTGCGATTCGATGGTTGCCCTAGACACTCTTCTTTTATTGCCGCTGCTGGCCGAGTGGGGCTTTGTGGCTAACACCAACACGCCCCTGGACGCATCGCACATGGGTCCATTCGATATTGACCGTGTGTGTTGCACATCTGCGGCATTGTGATGTTTTTGCTGCTGCCTCCTGCTGCAAGTTGCTGTCGAGTTGGTAGAACACTGAGGGAAATAACCTTAACAACAAAGGAAAGGTAATGTCTGGGAAACATTAAAAAAATTAAACTTACGTTTTTAAATATGTCACTAAAATATATTATCTTTTTTTATGTTGAGTTTCAAAAAATTGCAGAAGGCTTTTTTAAAAAGTATTTTCATACTAAATAAAAAATAAAAAACGGCATTATGTTGTTTGAAAGACAGTTTTTTATTTAAATAAATCATTATGGTTTTAATTGGTTTTAAAAAAATCTTAAATTGCTGTAAACATTTTTTCCTCTGTAAGCCGATTTCAAAACGATGTCCGACATTCATACACTGTAACGAACCTTTGTTTGACTGACAGAGGAGTTGACGGGTGGGGGCGATGGGTTAAAGGTCGACTGCCTGTCGACTGTTGAATGGACAGTTGGCTAGTTGGCCGCTTCCTGCGATTGCCTGCAAAGCACCCCCGACCCCCTGGCAGATCGATTGTAATTATTCTACAGTTCTACTGGTTGGTTCGGTGGCTAATGCGTTTTGGCAGTGCACTCTGTTAGTTTTGCTCCCAGCCTGGCAATTGTTCCTTGTGGGCGTGGCTGTTGCTGGACATCAACAGATGTGGAAAAGAATGTGAAAAGCGCATTAGCAGCAGCCCGTTATCATACTTTTTGCAGCTCGTGTTGCAAATGGTGCGTTATATTTATTAGCTAAAAGGAGACCATCTCATGTTGGTATTAAATGCAAGAGGAGAAATTCCTATAGTCTTAGCTAGGACTCTTTAATTGCAGTTTAGGGTAGGGGATATACTGAGGACCCTTAAAA
Organism: Drosophila gunungcola; assembly: GCF_025200985.1. Taxonomy (NCBI): domain Eukaryota; kingdom Metazoa; phylum Arthropoda; class Insecta; order Diptera; family Drosophilidae; genus Drosophila; species Drosophila gunungcola. Next base: position 12,354,120 of record NW_026453197.1, read on the forward strand.
TACAAATGTTTTAAATAGAATTTCTTAACCTGGGCTTAACACAAAGAAATAACTGGTAAATAATGTTTATATGCACTACACACGCACAATAATTATTTTAAGAAAATTTAAAGCCTTTTTGTGCTCATACATTGTTAAGAGTGGATCTTAAAGTTATGTAAGGCAGTGGACACTATCATTCCATGGCCGTGGGCAAATGCATTCTTAATGTAAACACACACCCAGAACACACACTCTTGCACATTCTAACGCCCACACACACTCTTCATTACGAACGCTGTCTGTCTTTGTCTTTGTCGGTTCCCCTCTTTTGTATTGCAATTTTAATTTCCGCTTTCACTTTGTCTAGATTCAGTTTTACTTGTCGTCGTTTTCTTTTGTATGTTAGTTGCTTTCTTTCCCCGGTCGCCACTGCACCCCTGCCACCCACACCACCCATCTTAACTCATCTCCCACCCCGCGGGCGTTCTTCGTCTTTTTCTTGGCGTTGTGGCATTTGCGTTTTTGCTGATTTACACATTTTGCCAACGAGTGTGGGATTGGGAACGAGTATTCCTCACGGCAACCACAGCACGTATGTGCACTAGGAATAAAATTCTAAAATAATAATATTAATGCTTCTTTATGCCTTAAATATATTATAGATTTTACGTTTATTCAGCAGAATATAAATGCAGTGCATTCAATTAAATGATTTAAGTGCTGGTTGAAAATTTATTTTCTCTACAATATTTGTAATGAAAAGGTTAAGAAAGTCAAAATCTTTAATTTTCGGTGTATGTAGCATGATTTTAATTCTGTTTGAAAAATGAATTGCTTTACGATATTTTAATGAAAAGGCTAAGAGAGTCAAGAGACTTAATTTTCGGTGCATGTAGCATATGGAATGTGGCATGTAGAACGCGTTTGCTTTCGGTTGCTTTTGTTGCACTAAATTCATGTTTTTCAATTTTCCGCCTCAACAGTTGGTGCAAAAGTAGTTCAAAGTGGTTGCCAGTAGAAGAACAATAAAACAACATGGCCAGTAGTCCAGTTCCACATGAATATGCATATGGCTCGGGAAGGGGGGAATAATTCCTGCACTCGGAATTATTATTCTACATGTTACATCATGTGGCGGCACATCTTTTGTAGCACAGTTTTTAGGTGGCATTGCCATTAGGCTCTGCTCTCATTACTGACCGAATGGAGCGCCAAGTGCGCCGGGGGAATTGAATGTATACCTCAGCCTTATATTAATGAGTCTTTTTCATACAAAAACTTGTGTGTGTGTGGTCAGGTAATTTCGCAAATGTTCTCGGGGTTTTTCCGCATTCATACTAATATTTTTTGTTTTTGCGCAAGGACTTGACTCTGGTTTAGCACTTCCCTTGGCTGTCCCTTTTCATGCCAGCCCAAGGACCTATTGCCCAGGACGAAGACGACAGGCGTTTACGTTTGGGATTTGCATGAGCTGCATGAACTTTTTGCAATAAACCCCCCCCTGTCCTGCTTTGTCTCTTTATATCTGCCGAGATTTGAGCGACATATAAAATTTATGCGTGTGGATTTTATGAGCTTATACCTGTGCCTGTTTGGGTCCCACTTGGTAGTGTTTTATGGGAGTCACTGTCCTTTGCGGACAGGTGAAAAGAACCCAAATAATTAGGCAGCAACCGAGACAGGATTTTGTGGGGTCCCCAATGAGCTATGTCTTATTAAAGTATTTAATGAAACATTGTGGGTCTCTTATATTCAGGTCGTACATAATAAAGAGTGTGAATGAAAATAAAATTAAATTTTTTAAAATGACAATGCCACATACTGTAATATTTCTTCAGTAGTTTAGAATTTAATAAAAGTTTAGAGGATGAAATTACTTGGTAAATCAAAATATTGTCACTTTATAATTTTCTTTTTAAAAGCCAGGTTAAAAATAAAACAAGCATTGAAAAATGCCAGCCAAAACACAAAATTTTTATATTTTTAAATAATATTGTAAATAAGCCCAAGAACCATCTATTACTTGTACAAATTATGTTCTTTTTATTTATTTACACCATGACTTCATTTCGCCCACACGGCATAAAACAATTTGATTGTGTAACCCTTAAGAAACCCTTATTCAAAGCCCTTTTCAATAGAGGACTGAATTTGATTTTTTGTTTAAAATTAACCCGCATACCGTATCGACTTTGCCTTGTTCCTGTCAATATCACAACCAACCGGCAAACAAAGCTGGGTTCCAAAAACAATGAATCCAATAAATTTGCCACCGAGAGGAGGGCAGCAACAGCTGATGGTGGAAAAGTTTTGCCTAGGCGCAGGCCAAGAGGAATGATTACAAAACCATGATACCGCCCCCGGACCACCCACATTTCCCCCCTACATTTTGGGTAAAGTTTTCTGGGAAATGTCGTACTCGCAGCAGCACTTTCAATAAGCAATTTGGCTAAGTGCCCCGCCCTTCTGTGCCGCCTCGTTTTTGGCCCTGTCTGTGGCATTGTCAAGCCGATGCCATCAATATGACTAATCATGCATATCTTTCATAAAGCTGTAAATCTTCCAGCCTCCCCTCATAGTGCTTCATCGGCACAGTCGCACAGCTGTCGGTTCCAAATTGAGTCAGGCCACAGAATTCACTTTGCGTTTGCCCGGGGGCGTTTCAGACTTTCGAGGATTATTAAAATTACGCATACGCCGCGTTTTAAATGAAGTGCGCGACCAGATGGGGGCGGGAATTTCGGGGGGACGGGGGCGGGCCAAAGTCAACCATTAATATATAAACGTGCCTCTCGCATGTGTGTAGGTTGGATTTGCGGCATTGACTGTCGTATGTGTGCGTGTGTGTGGAAATAATGCGGAAAATTAAGCTTATTACTGACTGTAAAATTAACCTTTCAGAGGTGGCAAAATAATAATAAAAGTTCATTAAAAATAGAGCGATTATAAGAAAATGTTCTTTTTCAACTGGTTTTAATAAGTCACAGTTTTTTTAACAAGGTTTGGCTACTAATGAGTTATTAAAGGGTGTGAAATCCTATTATATATAAAAACTGCAAAGCAATAGTTCTCATAATTCATAAAATAATTCTTTTATCATCAATTAAAACTAGCTTATCATTTAATTATCTTTTCAAACTTTAAAACATGGCGTTCTTATCTACCAAACTGAATAGTAAATATTTATCAAATTAACAAAATAATAAAATTAAAAAAAAGTGCATTATGCGAATTATGTCAAATTTGCATTCTGGAATTACATACATATTTACATACATACATATACATACATATTTTTATAATTTTTTTTAAATATTTTATACCAAAATTTGTAAATTTAAGCCTAGCTTAAGTAACAGACTTTTTAATTTAAGAATACTTCAGAATTCTAAATGACAATTTTAATTTACATATTTAAGCATTCTTTAAAAGCCCACAAAATTTGTTATACAAAATTAACTTTAAGCCAAGAACAGGGAGTACAGTCAATAATAATTGACTTAATATACTTTTCAGCAACAGCTTGACCCTTCTTCCTCTCGAAAAGAGCTAACGCACACGAAAGCCATAAAAATGAGCTCAAATAATCCTTTGCATTTTAGGCATTTTAATTTTTATGAACCTGATTCGGCCTCAGGCAAAAGGCGATGGTGATGGTGATGGCGGCGGCAAAGGAATTAGGTCTCGATTGCTCGATTCATTTGCCGCCTCCATTACGGCAATGAGCCGTAAAACGGCAACAGCAACAGCAGAATCCGGCGGAGCAGCAGCCTCAATTTTATCTGGCCAGAGAATTTCCCAGAAATTTGAAGGGCCAACGAGGAGCCAGGGCAAACAAATATATACTTAGGCTGCTGCTGCTGCTGTTGCTGTTGCCTGCGGTCGTCGGATGGGGTTGTGCATAAATTAAAATATTTAATGTGCTATATGCCCGGCCAAATAGAGCTTTCGCATAAATTAAGCATCAGATGCCTGCCGATGATGCCGATGACCCTGATACGAATTTCCCGCTCTCCGTTTGATTTCAGCTCATCATGGAGATCAACAGCCATGTGGCGCTATTCCGGGACATGCTGATACACGTGGGCCAGGCCAAGGATTGCCCCGAGCTCCGCGAGAAGATCCGCAAGCTGCGACGCACCTGTGTGGAGGCACTCAAGCACACCGCCCAGATCCTGATGCCCCAGGTCAAGAGGTGAGTCAGCATCACTTTCTCTTCATTCTCACAGCTGCACTGGAAGAAGTTTTAACGATTAACCTAAATATGCTCAAATCAAAAGTATTTTTGAAAGTATGATGGTATATACAATGTTAAAATTCTTCAAGACTTAAGTCTTACCTTAAAAATTTAAAACATATATTTTGTAAATACATGTTTTAACATGGTCTAACAAGACCAGTAATCAAATGGGAATTTTCAAACCTTTTTCAAAAATACAAGAGAAATCATAAAAAAAATGTATTTAATTTAAAAGACTTTAATTACAATGTAAACCACATTAAATATGCAGAATTGGCATGTCCACAAGTTGTACACGGCTTTAATCAATTTTCTGCAGTGTACCCAAGCGGAAGACCCCAAAGGGATAGATAGCATTAACATAAACATAAACAGCAACGTGTGTGTGACATTTGGGGCATTTCCTTTATGTGTCTGTCCCTTCTTTATGGAAATGTATGCAAATCTAATTGCAGTCAAATTGGGAAGGGAAAAAGCGGGTGGAGGGGATGACATAAATAACAATTTGTTGGACTCGGATTGAAGACCCTTGGAATGCTCTCAAAATGAGTTAGTGGCTGAGTTTGAAATTCAATTTCAAAGTGCTGCATAATTTATCAGAGCACTCCACTCCACTTCCTCTCCACCCGAAAAGGCAAAAGTTAATAACATTTTTTCGAGCTGCCTCAGGCCGCACACAGCATATTGGGTAATTTTTTTTCATTAAACCTGATGAAAGGACCTGTCCGAGTGTGAGTGCATTTGTTTTTCTCATTTGTTTGAGAACACAAAAAAACAAAAACAAAAAACAAACAGTAAGGAAAAACTACACAAATGTGGTTGAAAATCATTTTGTTTGGCAATGAACGACGTGGTAGAAGTTCCCATCAATACGAAATGATTTTACTCTCGAGAGCTCAGCCCCATGTCAGCTGGAAAGGCAGAAAACTTTAACGTCCCAGTTGACTTTCGGGGCCTGTCTGTTTGCCGACTTCAATTTATTGATTTATGCCCCCAAAATGTTTCAAATGTGAAATCCCTTGTGGATGCCACACATGTGCCATTATCGCACCCCAAATGCGGCAACGCCTCCTGTTCATTTTTTTTTTTAACAAACATCTTGAGAGGGAATTCATACACAATACATACAATATTTGTAATTTTTGACACACAACCCATAGAATCTGTCAAATTTTTTGTTTGCCAAAAAGAACTTTTAAAGCACACCACGCTGGCACATGACAATGTGATTTATTATCGAGCAGACGCTTTAAATGTCACTCTGGAGTGGAGAAATGTCAATATAACGAGACGAGCATCCGCATCAGCATCAGCATTTTGTCCACACATATTCGAGTGGGCAAAAGTGCAGGAGAATGAAAGGAATGAAAACAGAAAAAGCGGAACCAGAGACCCAGAGACAGTTGAATTGATGATTGGCTGGCGGCAGGCCAGAGACATCAACAGCAACGGGGAGATTTCAATTAATTTCTGCTTTATTGACACAAATGAACGACTCGCCGGCATCCTCACTTTCACTGCTCTCCCAGAGAGCTGTGCTGCACCGTTTGCAAATGGGCGCACATGGCGTATGAGTGACGACAATGAATTAGCACCAAGAAGAAAGCAGACTGCTCGAGGACTCAAAGTTAAATTGAAAGTAAAAGTTCAATAAAGCAAAAAGTATGCTCGCAAAATGAGCAAGACAAATGGAAAATCCTGAAATGGGATGGGAAAAACTTCAAGCGCAACTTGACAATGACAGAGCCAAACTTTCTGACAGAGTTTCGTTGTTTGTTGTTTGTTGCTGTTTTATGTTTTGTAAGCACATGCATGACCCATGTGAGACAGCCAAAGTCACAATTAGTCGATAGTACTGTGGCAAAAAGGAGAAAGTAAACAAAGTTAGGACACAAAAAGAGCGAAAATTCTCTAAGTCGCTTATTTTGCCATCAATATGGCACTCTCTGGCAAGAAGAACAGGAGAAACCTTCCGATAATAGAAAGGAAATATTAGTCGGAGCTTTTAAAACAAATTACAATTGCAAATAACTACTAAGGGTAAAGTTTTAAAAGATTCTTACCTTGAATTTACCATTACCATTAAGAGAATTTTAAGACAGAATTTAAACTTACCACAATTGTATATTTAAAACTAATTGTTTTGTTAGACTGAATTTAAACCAACCACAATTATAAATTTAAAGATAATTGTTTTGGGATTTGCATATTCCACACAAAAATTATTAAGCAAATATTAATGATATTATTATTTATTTTTAGCTTGTTAAAATTTTTCATATTTTACTGTTTGTGCTAGATCACCACTAACTAAACATTTATAATAACAACTCAAACATGGCCCACAAAAGTTGGCTTTTAAAGCAAATATAGTTACCAATTAGCCCCAACTTTTGTGGTTTCCTTGGCCAAACAAGACGACAAAGTTGTAATACCTTGTGGGCACCCAAACCGCGCAAGTGCTTTTCCCACCTCTTCGAGGGGGTGCCAACTAGACTACCTACGTAGAGTCATACGCATTTCCATTTCCACCTACACACCCATTGCCATTTCCACTCCCGTTCTCAGATGGCGGCAGCACTTTGCCAACTGCCTTGAGTGACTGATAGTTGTTTGCCCGTTTGTTTGTCCAACTCGCACTTATACATGTACTGAAGATGCACGCAAAGAAAAAATCAATACCAAAAGGATAGTTAAATGTGAACTGGAATATTATTAAATTCCATACGAGTTCTAAGTAAGGTTTTAAGTACTTTTTTAATACATTAAGCCTACCTCAACACGAAAAAACTTGCCATGCTACTTATACTTTTATTAAAAATTATATATACTAATAATTTAAAATGTCAGTGGAATATTATCTAATAAATCCCAAATTAGTCTTAAATAAGGTGCCCTTAACTTTATAATTTCTCGCCGTGTAGCTTATATGGCACATATATCCTTGGAGGCGACGTTCGGTCCATTTCGCCGAGTTTGCGTTTGTGTTCATGTTATCTATCCATCTGTCTATTTGCCTGCGCTTACTTTTGCGCTTACTGTTTGCCTTGTAGTTATGTGCAGTTGTTTGTCGTTGCTAAATTACTGGCGCTGCCTTTGTGTAAGCTACTCGGTTCCTCCTGTTTTGACAGCAAGTTAGTCAACAGAGTCCTCGGGGTGCTGGGCTTGCTCCCATTCCGCCGTTTTCGCCATCCACCCACCCGAAAAACCCATCCCAAGTCATGTTGGCTTAAACGCATTTCCGCTGCAAATAATACTCCTTCTTCCTTCGTCCTTCGTCCTTCGCTGCACGGAAAACACAATAACACAAGGATTCTGACCTCCGGGGACAGCCCCATCAAAGCCCAAGCCAAACCCAAAGCCAATCTCATAGACGTCGTCGATGTCTGCGGCTGTGTCGGAAATTTTATGTTTCCTGCAACTGCTGTTGCCACAACACTGTGGAAAAATCAGGGAAATATTTTTCGTTCTTTAATAGGGATTAATTTTTAAACGAATTTATTTTATTTGTAAAATATGTCAAATATATTGTTTGATTTCGATTAACAAGTTAAAGGTATAGATAGTTAACTTCAAATTTTTGCTCTTAAACTAAAGTACTTATTTTTGTAAATGTGTAAATATAAAAAATGTATCAAAATAATTGCGCTTTAATAACGAGATATTTTTTAATTTTTATTTATATGCAATGGAAGTATTTAAGTTGCTGCTTTTAAATTATTTATTTAGTAAAAAAGTAGTAAAAAAGTAGTATAACAATTTAATAACTTTAAACGAAAGTCTTTTATTGTAAAAATTCTCTGAATACCATAGTACTTGCTGCGCTGCCTTTGCTACTGCATTGTTTTATTGTCGCCGCCGGCTACTTCGTTCATCATTTCGACACTTGATGCCGGTCCCCGGATGTCCAGGCTACAAGACGATATTCTGTGGTCATGTTTGTGAAAATGACAGCAAATTATTGAAGACAGCGCCGGCAAGGAAGTGGGTAAAGTTACGCAATTAGGTTGAGCGCTCGTCACGTAGCGTCAGAAATTTTAAGGAATTCTCCGTCTCGTAAAGTGTGGCAATTTTAACAGCTCTATATACAGCTGCAGTTAATAACTTCGATTGGGCGGCGACCCTGATAAACGCGTTTTATGAACGCCAGTCCCTTTCCCATTTTATACAATTTTCCCTTGGGTCTAGCGGGGGAATAAAAAATATTTCACTGTTATTTGCTATAAATGAATATAACGTCCGAGAGCTGTAATCAAGAGCAGCTGCTGACAACGGTCTGGACCATTTTTTCGGCTTTTTTCCGCCTTCTGTTATGTTTGCCCTTCGCTCTTTATTCGTCTTTCCTTTCCTTTTTTTGTGTTTGGTGGGTTTTTGGATGCTTTGCAGATTTTGTTTCGTTGCTCCAAACTTATTATTACGATTTTCTGGGTGTGGTGCTGGCGAAAATGACCCACGTTAATGTCCGCGCACCACAATCAAGAAAAGATGGGATGAAAGGAGAGGGAAGTCATTAAAACATTGCTCTCTGCCATTTACAACTTGCAGTTTTTCAAGGAAATCGCTTAGCATTAATTTGATTACGATTTGAGCATTAAAGACCAGCTCTTCTCCTCGTATTGGTACCGATCCTAATGTGTGATAATAAAATATTAATGTGGGTCATAACTGGATGATTGTGCATTAAACATTCTAGCTAATTTGTATACATTTATTGGGGGTCCTTCAAATTGTACAGATGTTAAAAACGAATTTGTATTACAGATTGGTTGTCTTTTATTCTTGAAAAGTATTAGCCAACAAATCAGAGATCAAATAATCCTTGTGATATTATTATTTTATGTTAAAAGTACCTAGAAAGGCATCTACCCCTAATCGTATACTCAATATTTATGTAAGCAAAAATATTCTAGACTCCAAGCTAAATGGAACCCCTCCAACACTAACATTCGCTTAGGCACGGAGCCCAAATCTAAATCGCTTTAAGGTGAATCCTCTTAAACTCACACTCCGTTTCAGATACACCTTGGGAAAGATTAATTCGCAATTTATTTGCTTTAATGCCAGCCATGGAGGGTGAAATCAGAAGACGCGGCAACACTTTCAGGACCTCCCCTCCTTGCCAAAATACACATTTTTCATTTCCAGCTCCGTAGAGTTTAGGCAATGCAAAAGCAATTTACAAATTGAATTTATTCCTGTGTAGCTGCAAATATGTTTATGGCAATTTATATTTGCGTCCCATTCCGCAACTGCCCCCGGATCCCCTCATAATTGCCCCGTCTGTGCTAAAACTGAAATTAATGTCAACTAAGCAGCAATTTGCGTACCAACTGTAAATTCTGAGTGTTTTCTAAATGGATTATACTGCTGCAAATCTTACAGAGTAATTTGTGAATTTAAATAATTTGTTTTCATAATGGTAATTTTGTAGAATTAAAATGTCATTTTGCTGCTGATCATGGCATTAGAATTTAATTTGGTATGCTTATTTGCAGCTGTTGAAATTGTAATGATACTATTTGGGCTTGAACGTAAACTGTATACCTTGATTGAAAATACGATAACAAAAAAATGAAAATTATAACTTTGCATATTACGTTTTTAATACATTATTTCGAAATTTCCAACAGATGTCTTGCAATTTTCGATTTTATGGGAAAATAAGGAAAGTTTAAAGCATCAAACAATATATTTTAAATTTACAGAAAAACTAGTTTTGCGTTTCAAAAAAATATTCCTGTTATTTCGACCAGAACAGCTGAATCCAGATTTAACAATCGGGTGGAAATGAATTAGTTTGTCGCCAGTTTATGGCCTCCACACTCGACCCAAAGAAATGTCATAAAATCATATAAATTTCATTTCACAATTTCCGCATGCAATTTGGCCTGCCACAAATGCGGCCCCCACAATGCGGCATTCCAGCTCTGCAATATTCCACACCGGATTTTCATGTTACCTTGCATTGCTCTCATTGTTTTTTACCCTTACCTGGTTTATTTTTGCAGCGCCATGGCCGATGGCATCCTCACCGACAACCCGCACTTGGTGCTCCTGTTCTACATGGCCCAGTTGTTCCTACGTGAACTTGTGAAAAGTTATCGTCTCATACAAGTCGTGCCAATGGATATGTCCGGCTATTATGGTAAGTTTAATGCAACACCAACGCACAATTCCCTGCCAACTGGGACCATGTTTCAGCTGTCGCCATGCCGATTGCGGGTCATTTCAAAATTGCGGTTGCCAGCAAAAGTCAAATTCAGACAAGGACTTTGGCAAATGGAGTTGGGTCCGTTTCAAATATTGTGATTTGTTTAAAGTGCGCGAAACAATTGCGGTTTCAGTACACAGTCGTACTCATACTTCACATTTGGTTTAATGTGTAGAACTTTTATATATATATACCTTAAATTGTTATTCGAGTTATTTTAACAAGCAGACTAAATAAAATGGGATGTACACTAAAAATATGAAGGTTCTATAAATTTTTTATCAGTACAAGCGAAATTTCATGCAATTTCATTTACATTTTATAATGGAAGAATTGTCATACACCCAAAGCATAATATCGGAACATTAAAAATTATTTTATAATTAATCTGGACTTTGTGCCATTATTTAAATATATCGTATTTAGATCCCCACTTTTGTTAAAAAAGAACTAAAAGATAAATTAGATTTTTATAATGGCAGAATTTCAAAAAAGACGAACCTACATTTAATTTATACATAAATTATGAAAACAAAATGTGCAATCACTTGAACCTCTCGAAACTTTAAAGACTCCAACTGCACAACTATTTCCTTGCATTCCGAGTGAGACTTAACGAGGATGCCGTTTCTTTGACATTGCCATTCAGGGCGGCATTCAGTCACTCAGCGAACAGACACTCGGTGCACGTTCAACAATTGTTTGGCATGCTTGGTGCTGTAGTTGCGATTCTGTGTGTGCAGGTCCTGCTCCTGGTCCTGGTCCTGGTACTGGACCTGGTACTGGTCCTGGCTGTGATGGCCATTCTTTTGCCATGTTTAATGTGCACGTGCGAGCGCAAAAATATGCAGGGCCAAACTTCGAACTGATTTGTCGCCAGGCTGACCATGGAAATTGCCGGAGAATATAAATGCGAACGCAAATGCCAATTGCTGATCATAAATTTTTAAATTACAACCACTGCGCTGGCACTGGCTTCTCACTGTCAACACACCCGGAAAATTGCGGAATGGGCCGTAAATATTTGCAGAGCCACAGTCTCTGGCTTTGGGCCCTTGGATGCGGCATTGTTGGTGCAACGAATTTACAGCGCACCCGCGCCCAACCGGCGAAATAAACAATATCTGCAGTGCAATGAAAACGCCATCAACGCAGAATAAGCAATAAAAAATTCAAAAATTGGAGCCCCGCTTTTTTGTGTGTGGCTGTTATAATTGCAAACCAAAATATACGCAAAATTGACAGGACAGAGAGATAGTGGGTGTTGATGGCATGCGTGGCTCCGATGGCAGCTTTATGTGGTCCTTTAATTATTGCCATGCTGGCGAAAAAGTTATTGCCTTTCAGGATATAAACAAAAATGGAAGATAAATGCAAGGACTTTTCCATACCCTCAAATGAAATAAATAAAGTAATTATTAAACAAATGGAAAATAATTAAAATAAAATTATAATTGGTTGGGAAATATATCTTAAATTTTAAATACGTTTCTCTGTAATAAGTTAAGCATACTCCCTAACACAGCTGATACCCTAAATATAAATGGCTAGCAAATATTGGTTTGCATTCTCGCAAAGCGATGAAATATGAATATTGCGTATACGCCGCATTGGATGATCGAATAGATAGCAATGCATTGATGCATGCCGCTCAGCAAGTTTTGCTAAGTAATTAATTCGACTATGCCTGATGAAGATTGATGGGCGATCGGAAATTGATTGCAGCATCAATCAATCAAAAGGCAAACATGGAAACAACTAAGGCACTTTAAAAAAAAAAGAAATAGACACAAATATGGAAAGTCTTAGGATAGATTGGGTATAAGGAAGTTAAATAATTGACATAACTTTTTTCATATATTTTTTGAAATACACTTTTCAACTTGTGATCATTAAATTAGGCAAAGTTAAAGCCAAAAGTTTATTTGAGACAAAAAGACAGACATCAAAGCGCGTCACAAATAAAAATGCCAAAGCCAATGAAGCAGTCAAAGAACGGAAATAAATAAAAACGAGGGGAACACAAACGTCAAAGGAAAATGTTTGCATAAAAATGAATGAAACGAATAAAGTCGGCTTCCTGTGGCTGTGGCCAAGTTAAACAAAATGGTTTATTTTAGTGCCAAGCTAGGGGAAAATGTTGTGCCAACATGAGTTTGACCCTGCTGCACCTGGACTTTGTGGTAGCTTTTCACTTGACTCTGATTTATCCTTTGACTTTCTCTTCCTTTCCTTCTTTTTGCAGAGAACCGAGCCGGGCCCTCGAACCTGGGCAATGTCATCAGCCAGATATTATTGTGCAAACAGTTTACGCCCGACTTCAACGAGGAGGAATTATGCAGCATCACCAAAGACTCCCAGGACATCGCCGTGCTCCTCTCCGAGATGCAGGAGTACATGCCGCAGCACGAGGCGTACTTGGGTGAGTGCTCCAAGTGCGCAGGCTCCCGTTCCCATAATGCCATTGCCGTGCACTTTGGTATTTGGCCAAGGTCCGTCAGAAAACAAAATTGTAGGGCACAGCTAAAAGGGCAGTGTTGCGCACAAAAACTGGACTGGCTATTTAGGTCTATAGCAGCAGGGCAAAGGCTTATCACCATTTTATTTGAAAAATATTATTTTTGGCTTATTAGCGTCTAATTTACATTTATTAATTTTAATATCTTTAAATTAAGTGCTATACTATTGTTTTAATAAAGATCAATACAGACTGTAATAATTCCATAGTTGTTGAAGATTATCACGAATGGTTTTTTTATATTTTACAATTTGACCTTTTAGACGAAATTATTATTTTTGTATTATATTTTATATATATTTATATTATATTTTTGTCTTAACTCAGTTGTGTCACTGGCATCTTTTTACATTTTTTTAAATAAACTAATTTACTATGTGTAGCACTTTGGAAACTGTATAAATGTGTAAATGATTATATTCTAAATATTCCTCTCGTCATTTATAACTAGAGTTTTCTGGTAAAATAACATTTTTGCCTATCTGAAATATAATAGGTATAAGTATAGGCAAATTTACTGCCAAGATACCAAAATGGATTCTGTAGAAATTTGACAGCAAATTAAGGACAAAGCCTGGCGTTTTAGTTAAACTTCTCTGATTTTTTCTCAGTGTCGTACTCACATATGGTATTTGCCTACCCCCCAAACTCATTAAATAATCAAGCGTACTGTTTACTCTTTCATGTGCTGTTTGCAGAACGCAACGCGGCCCTGGACACAACCGGACCCTGGCAGGCCAAGAGGCGCCAGAACTACATCTGCAAGAACATGAGCCTGCTCTGCTGCGTCTCCAGGCCCAACTATCTCTGAGAGCAGGCGGACAGTGTGTAGTCTAAGTTGGACTAAGCCCAAATGCCCAATGGAATGGCCAATGGCCAGTCATCGCACGCACCCACTACTTATATCAATTACTAGCGCCTAAGCTGAGCCTGCTGCATACCCGTAGTGGAAATTCTAGATCTTAAGTCGAGGAGCGGAACACTCAATTAGCATTGTAACATAATCAAAAGTCAATGGCGGTGCCGGGGAGGCGATGTTCGATGTTCCATGGTCGATGGTCGATGGTCGATGTTCTTCTCCTGCCATGACATGTGTATAATCAAAGTTAATTATGCTGCATATACAATATTACCAATTACACACACTACGGATATGGATATATACTATATATAGAGACGTTTAAATAGGGGAATGGAGCCAGTTGGGACTTTTTAGGCCAGTGAACTGTATCAATGTATAGGCCCAAGCAAAAACCACACACACACACACACATGATCCGGAAATGGTATAACCCTTGAGTTAACATTAAGATTAGACAGAGGCTGGGCCGAGGGATCGACGGGTGCTGGGAGCAAATGGCAGTTTAGTGGTAGTTCAAAACGATGTAGCCTTCGTAATTAAGTTAAAAGCCTGGCCAGGCAAGTGCTAAACAGAAGCAATAACAAACATGTTACTCAAACAGAAGTGTATGTATCTAACCAAATAGATGTGTAAATGAAATGTCTCTAGGTTTCCGTTTGTTCATTTCACGGTTTTCAAAGTGAACTCTGCACAGTACCTAAACAAAAACCAATAACCAATAATCGAACAACAAAAGAGCAACGTGTGACCAATAAATAAATCTGTTTAAAAAACAAGGTTTAACAACAAATTAATATCCCATTCTTAAATGATAATAATAAATTTTGTGAGTGTAGGAGCGAACAAAGAATTTCAATCAGCCAACCTTGTTAATATTTAAGCAACCAATAAATATTTATTTCAGCATAAAGGACTGTTTTGTAACATTTGTTAGATTTAAACACAAACATATATTATCCAAACAATTAAAGCGTAAAAGGTATTTTTATTTAAAATAAAATAGATGAGACCAAAAATGTAACAATGAAATTAAGGACAGCATTTTTACCCTTTCCCATTTACAAACCTTTTGTTTGCCGATAATGCCGAAAATGGAATGTAAAAGCAAATAAAATTATTGCACGGCCAAAATGAATAATTATGAGGTTTTGTGTTTCGGTCCCATTTAAATCGCATTAAAACTGCACAATTATGTTTTTACTAATTAAAATATGCTTTTACACAGCCGCAGTTCCACAAATGGAGAGTTCATAAGTTGTTTTTATTAAAATCAAAAACAAATTTCCATTTAAATGCATTTTTCATTTGGAGTGCACATACTTTTGGCCATGCGCCGCATATTTAATGGCAAATAATTGGAGAATATTTTTTGTGTACCAATTTAAATGGCAGGAAGTGAGCTGAAATTGTTTTACATTGTAAATCAATTTGCTGTGTAAACAAGAAAGAGCTGATCAACTATGCATGGGCTCTCAACAATTGTTGGATCGCTGAAATGACAATGAAAATGTAAAAACTCTGTTAGAACGCCCCAAACACAATGGGTCAAGTAGCTGGCAAATATTTGTAAATACTTGCAGCCCAAAAGCACACATATATATATAAAGCAGAATAAAGTTCAGATGATTATCTCATTATTATCGAAACGTAGTACAGATTATTTAATAATTTTTATTTACTTTTTCGATTTTAGGCATAAATCAAACACCAAACAAATTTACACGTCTTTAGAGAAGATAGTTCTAAAATAGTATGTTTACTATATAATATTGATAATTATTTACCTGTATATGAATGTATATTGCTTAGATCGTTTAAATAGGTATTCCATCAACAAGCCGTGATTGTTATATGATATTCATATAAGAATTATCTAAATGTATTTATTAAATGTTTGTTCATGTTGTTTGAAACTAAATGCCACTGAGAAGTAACTCAAAAACTCACACACTAGCAACAAGAAACTAAAAACCGAAACTAATTACCAAACTGGGTACCAATCAAATATGAATAAAGCTATTTTTAGAGAAACTAAAGCCATGACTTGAGTTTGTTTCGTGTTTTTGGGCCTGGGCTTAAAGCTCTGAAAAAGGGCCGAGAGAGTTAAATTGCGGCCAAACGTGTAACCCAGAATTTATTACACTTCATAAAAGAGCGATTAATGTTTATAGATGTGATTTTATCACGAACACCCGAGCGAACGATACAAAAGTAAGAACACATAAAGATGGAAGATTGCTGCCGGTTGAATCCTCGAAGGGAACTGGGAAATCTCACTCGTGGGTTGGTTAGTCCTCTTCAATGCTGATTAGGGAGTATTAAAACATTTTTTTTACATTTTATTTTGTTAAACATTTTATTCTATTAAATTAGCTGTAAGATTTAAATTCAAATAATACAATCTTTTTTAATCTTTGAAAATCTATAGCCCTGCGATAGTTAGTTAGTTATTAAATCTCAAGTATGCCCTTTCCAGGGTATAGTTAAGAATATCGATATTTTGCCATCTCAAGTTCGTATATACTTCACATACCCTCTGACCTGCTGTATAAAATGGCTTAGCTTAAGGGACTCCAGGAGGTGCTGAGCTACGTGCCAAGAGATTGAGGACAAGCCAACGTGTTCGACAATAGATACGTCTTAATCAATCTTAAACTGGTGCCAAGTGGCAAAAAGACAGCATCTTGTTTATTTTAAACGCACTGTTCAACGGGGGAAAAGCTCCAGCTTATCCCTAGGTTAGCGCCACGAACTTGGCCTAAGAGTTGCAGCAGGGACATGGGGCCTATGCAAATTGCATGGTCACGTAGGTTCGGCGTCGGGCACAGAGCTCTATGTAAATTAGTTGGAAAAGTTACGGCAGCGATTGCCTTTTGATGTGGCAAAGTCGGGAGACGGGGGGACGGGGCTGCGAAAAGTAAGGGGCTGAAGCCTTTGCCAGTACGTGCCGTTTTGGCCAAAATGCTTCATTTACCGCACACACTTGAACACCTTGCTCGATGGCATTGACTGTGGTTTTGGTCCGGCTTTCTGGCTACTGCGGGCTTATCCCTTAGTCGGACGTGAGGTGTTAATAGATTTACGTGGCGCCCGTGCGGCATGGGCCTTCTGGTTGAGCTATGTACTTCGTGCCACGTTTGAATGCGTACTTCATCAGGTGCAGTGCGAAAAAGTGGGGTAGCAAGCCAGTTCTTTTAGGCAACAAGGCTTTGGTAAAAATACTGATAGGCATTGTGTTTCCTAAAAACAAAATGTACAAGTAGATTTATGCATTTAAATTTTATATACATATAGTAATTTTTAAAAATTAAAAGTAAACTATTTTGCTTATTTGTTAACTGATAAAATCACCCAAATTAAATATCTTGTTCTGTAAACAACAACACAATTTTTAAAATTTTAAAGTTGATCTTCAAGTACACACTGAAAGTTTTTATGCTGTCTTCATGTTTTTTTGCAAAATTATTTTCTTGCTTGTTTTTTCTTTTTAAAATGTATGACCCTATTACTTAAAAATTCAATTAAACGCCAAAAAAGAGTTGTTGTTTGTCTCTAAAAATGTAGAGTTATTTTATATCAATTTACAGCCTTTGTACCTTTATCTGGGATAACTTTTTAAACCATTGCGCCTTTATTTCCCTGTGTGTAAGTTGCTAAATGACAATGGGGCACGCATGCCGTAGCTGTGGCAGCACTCGCGACTCATTATGCTCCGCAATGAAGTGAAAATAAAAAGTAAAAGAGCCCGAACAAAAATTTGCAATTCAAAGTAAACAAAAACAAAGCACAACAGAAGCGAGCAGTTAAAACAACAGGAGGGGATGGCGTCAAAAGTTGGCCAAGCAAAACGGAAGTTGACATTATTTTTATTTTCTCTCGTTTCTTTTTTGTTTGTATGTGTGTGTTTCCTTTTGATGTGTGTGTTGTTTCGGGGGTGCCAAGAGGGGTTTCCAAAGGCGGACTGAAGTTGAGTGGCCAGCAAACAACTTGTCGCTGCCAGCGGATCCCAGCACCCACTATGTATTTATCCGTGGATGTGGATCTGTGTGCGTCAAAGCCAAAATAAATGCCAACAAGGATAATTCTGGGGTAATCCGATTTAGTGCGTTGCCCGCTGCTGGTGCCCCGGATCCGTGGCTCACACAAAAACCCTCTTGATTATGTGCCGCTACCCCTGTCTCCATTGCCACTCCACAATTTCTCTCTACCGTTGTCCTGGACTATGTCCTGGGCACTTACTAGCCAGCTGATGCCGGTTTGCTGGTTAGATGGCCAACCAAAAGCAGCAGTCACAGTGAAGCAGGTCTAAGACAACTTACTAAATTAAAAAAACATAAACAAAAAAAGCATTTTTGTTGGCAAATCTCGACCCATTTTAATTATTCAAAAGGTGGAGTTATATTTTACAAATAAAATATTTGGATAGATATTTACAAAGGTGTTTCAAAATAATGATTTACGTTAACAGCTATTGAATTTGTCCCACTGTTCGACACTCAGTGTTTTTGGTTCTATATCTATTTGAGGTGAGTGCGTTGGGTGTGTTCTTTTTTGCACCACATTCCTGATATTTAAAGGTAGGGATAGAAATCACAAAAATGTACCTGAAATTGGGAATCACGATTTAAATACAGAAACTTAAGAGACTTAATTTACAATACTTTAAAGATATAGGACTTCGAAATCGAGAGTCTATAGAAAAAGTTATGAACTGCAGGTTTTCCGCAAAGCCATGGTTGGTAAATTTTGTTTGGAACCCAGAAAGTTGTTTTTTTTGCCACCCACCACCCCATCCCCTTTCAAAAATTAAAAGCATAATTTTCATGTTAGCGTACGCATTGTTGCTGCTTTTGCATAATTGAATAACGTAGTCGGGCGAAATGACAATTTCGAGAGTGAGTCTGTGCTTGTGTCTGTGGCCTTTGTATCTGTGGTTGGTCCCCTGCCAACTGCGGTCTTTAAGACAAACGTCGAGGCTATTGTACAAATAAGCACGGCCAAAATCCGTCTCAGACGGCCACAATTGCTCTTGGGGTCTTCAAATTAGAATGGAAATCGAGCACTGACCTCGAGATGTTTTGTTTCGCCGCTGTCTTATTAAATTCAAAGATTTTCAAGAGTCCGTCTTTAAAGTCAGCGGAATACCCACAAATTTAAAAAGATTATTTTCGTGGCAATGACGGTTAAATACTTCCGTGAGCACTTAAACGGCACACATGGCGTATACGTAATAAAACTGCCATGTTGATGGCTAATCATTAAAGTACACTGATTACGGAAAGTCTTAAAGTCATTAATTAAAGTCCACGTTTCACAGAGCAATCTCAAGTACTTCGATTTTATTTCGATGTGCTCCTGGGAATCCTTCTATCATTGTATCACAACAACTGGAAACAATTTTGCCAAAGCTAAGAACCACTTCTGGCATTGCTGGCACAAACGTTCCAGACTCGTTTCGCTTGTTCGCTTAGGAATGCACAAAGGAATGCCGCACAAAGTGGGCGAAGTGGGTGGCGCGATGCCCGTTAAAAATGCATTCGTGCTGTTTTTTGTGCGAATTGCATGCGATAAACTTTATAATTCAATTGTGGTTCTCCAAGTCGTGTGTTGCGTCAAAGCCAAGGCACACACAGCGTTCTGCTGGCTTGTAATTTAAAACTGAATTTAAGCACTTGTAGCTTAACCTCAAAATCGACTTGAATCAGCCGGTTAGTGGTTCAGCATAGCGTTTTCCATCATTTTTCGTTGGCCACCGCAAACATTCCGCACACCTGACGGCTTTAATGCCGCCTCGGTGCCAACTGTAATTAGACCGTCGAATGTCCTTTCGTGGTCCTGTCAATCAACTGACCCTGTCCTCGTGACAACCTTCAAGGGAGCTTATCAGCGTGTTGGTGAGATAATGGTTGATTGTATAGTTGTACGTTCTATTTGTGTAACAAATTAGCATTTGATTGGCTAATTATTACAATCAGCGATGGAAATTTGAATGTAATTACTATGAGTCACGTTGGATTATAAGGAAGTGCTTAGCTTAGTTATAAAAAGTTGAACTTAAGCCTATATATTTTTTCATATAAACAAATTTTTAAAAAAGGTTTTCAGGTTTCAAGGTTTTGATTTTTTAATTAATTTTTTCAAATTTCCGTTAGGTTTTATTAAATTTCGTATTTACAGCAGTTAGCTTTTGTCAGCTGAGTGAGGTTCGTGTCTGAATGAAAGTTTGTTCTATATTCCCGCCAGATGTCGCTCGACAACAAATGGCAATTGGCTTTTAGCGAACAGGGACGAAATATTTACATGCTTTTCGTAAAATGTAAGTCTAGGGATAATGCTAGCTTCGAAATATTACCGCTAGAAGGCGCTCTTCTTTTGCGCCAATTCAAATATAATTATTATTCATATTATAATTAATATTTTAGAAAAAAAAAACATTATTTTTACAACAAGGGTATATTCTAAAAGATTGATTTGCTGAGTCGTTAAAAATTGAACACAAATGTTCGACCTAAATTGTCGCCTGTTGATCCGCGTAAAATTATTACTTTAAAATTTTTAAGACTTAAAACATCTTTAGTTTTAGTTATCGTTGTTTGTTACAATTTAAAATATTTATTAAGCACTGAACGTGGGTAATTATAATTCCCAATTTGATTCCTTCGTAAAATATGGGGTGTGCTGAACATGTTTATTCCATAGCCAAAGTTCCAAATTTTAATTTGAAACAGAATGCCCAAAATATTCTATAAAATTGTCATATGCTAACTATACTTTTTTGGCCTTTCGACTGGCACATTTTCAAATCATTTTTCGCTTAGAGTCGGCACTCACACGTCCGCCCACTCGATATCCCTCATATTTGCATGGCTCTCCTGAATGAGCTGTACATCCTACGGCACAAATACACCTAAGTTCAAACACCTGCTAAAGTTCAAAACATGAACGGCAATGGGAACCGCAACAAGCAAACAAATGAGGGTCAAACTGCGAAAAAAAGGAAAACATCCTGGCCCGCCGGGCACATGCTAACTCCTACAATTCAATGCGGCACATTAGCCTCCACCTCTGTTTTCCTGGTCGTTCCAACTCCTGATCTCCATACCCCTATGAACTTAGGGCGGGTAAAAGAGGAGGAACTAGATGAACTTTGAGCATTCAACACGTCATTTTTCATTTGCAATGAGATCATGGGACAGCGAAATTAGGTATTTCAAGGATCTAATGCCTTTTATTCTAAATATTATAATTTTTAAATAATATTTTTTAATTTTTGACCTTGTAATAAACCTTGCTATAAACTTTGTAAACTAAATCAATAACATTAATGTTGGTTTCATAAATTATTTGTATTATTATAGAGTCTTAGGATATCATAACATATAATTTATTTTCAAGAAAGCCAGCAGCCTTTTATTATGACTAATTTTTTTAATTTGCATTCCCTCTTAAGCACGCCCATGTTTGGTTTTGTTTTTTATGAATTGGCTAACAGGAAGACCAGGAAGTAATTCTCGTAATTCTGTTTCCGCTTGATTTACAAACATTTGCATGGCAAAACATTTTTCAACAATTTTGCGGGAAAGTGAGTGAAAAAAAGGCAAAAATACAAATACAAAAATGGTACAAAAATCTTTACCAACGTTTGCAAGGAAATGCAAAACTACCAAAGTTGTTGGAATTTTTCTGACAAACTATTTTTGTGGCCAGTTAAGCTTGCTCGGCGTGAGATAAATCTTATGGGTCGAACTAATATTGAAAAAGATAAAAGGGAAAAGATAAATTGAAATGAGGCATTGCCTAATTGAGCAACAAGCATTTTCCGTGAAAATACCATTTTAGTTGAAATGCAAAAGCCATAGCAACAGTTCCTCTTGTATGTAGACTTTTTGAAAAATATTAATTTGCCTGGCCAAAAGGATTTGAGTGTTTGCTTAACACCATTTTACGATATTTAGAACTATTTATTGTTTTCTTTAAACAAACCGAAATTTGTCTTTAAATTTTCCCTAACTTAGTTTTAAGTTTAAAAAATTTTATGTGTTTATGTGTTTTTATCACTTTTAAAGCTGCAACTATTTAATATGTATTTTGTATTTTAGAAGAATGCCAACTATTCTATTGGGTAATAATTTATTGACTGAAGTCTCCCTTCTTTAAACTAATTTGTCCATGGATTGTGTCTCAAGTTGTCTTTCATTTCATTGTTGTGCCATTTGTTTAGTTTTCTTTATAGTTTTTTTTTCACTCATTCTGCAGGGAATTCTATTTGCTTGGCTCTTTTCTTACCCATCCAGGACCTTTTTCAGCTATTTGTTTGACTTCCTGGCGGTAGTAGTTTTTATGAGCCGTCTTTATGTGTCGGCTTCTTGTACAGTCCTTTAGTTTTTGGTGGCAAAAGTTCCCTGCAAGTTTTGCAATTTGCATGTCAGTCTGGCAAAAGACTTTCGAGGACCATTAATAATCAGCTGCCTGTTGCTTTTGCTGTTGCTCCACCTGCGCGGATCCTTCTTATTCATCTCTTTGAGGGGTGAAAATGCATTTGCGGCATTAATCAGGGGCAAATTCGTTTGGCGGCTACAAATCTTGGGCAAATTTACGGAAACATTGGCGCCTGATAGGGCTAAAAATCGGGGACTTCCTGAATCTGGCTGCAGCTGCTCCGCTTTCCAGCACATACACACAAATCTCCCTAAAGTAATTTACTGGCAACTCGGCGCAAAGTGCACTCTGCTATTTCTCAAATCGCCAAAGCCAGACGACGGGATCCGCTGACTTCTGGCTTGAAGTTGAAATTGAAATTGAATTGCGATTGATATTGATTGGCTGCGTGCTTGAGCGACAACTCGGCCAAATTCTGTGCAGCCAAGCAGGGATTTCCCCATCGCCGGCAACGTCTTGTAACTTTCGCTTATTGTTGTTTTCTACCCACTTGCCCGAAAAACATATATCCAGATCCTCGTCCGACCTCGGAGTTTGGGCTTCCATTCGAGTGCCGGCTGGCTCGAAATCGAATCTAGAGTCCCTCAGCGCGAAGCTGAAGTCCTTTGTGCCAGGATATTCGACTATAAGTTGTGTATTGTTTAGTCAAGTGCAGCTGGTCGTGCAGCTTGTTTATGTGCTGTGTAAATAGGACTCGGATGGAGCTATGAGTGTGCAACAAGAGTGGAAACTCGGCGCACAAATTTCTGCAGTTTAGTACAGGCCAATTAAAGTTTGTCATATTAACTGGGAAAGTTAAATGTTTTTTCTTATACTAATACTTATATTTCCAGAGACACATTGATTACAAACCGTTGTTTTGGGTGATAAAAATTTGATTAAAATAACGTAAATGTTCTTTAATTTATTTCGATTAAAATAATATATTCATATTTTAGGATTTTAGAAGAAAGAGTTTTCCTAAACTAAACTATTCATATTTTGAGGACAATTTGTATTAAATGAACAATTAAATTTATTTATTATTGGTTTTTTATAACTATGCTTCTATTATCCTGATAAAATATTCTCTTATTCTAAAATTAGTATGGTTTGAAAATTAGTATTCAAATTGACAAGTTTGTGTCAAAGTGATTTTACACAAAACTAAAGTTAAAGTATGTTCATTTTTTTATAAGAAAAAATAATTTTTTTCATGAAGTATTAAAAAATTCAGATAATAAATAATAATACAAATAACGCATTATACTGCTGCTTCATATACCAACTGACCGACTGACTGACTTATAATTGTCACTAATTAAGGCGAACAAATCGGAGCCATCACACTGTAGGCAAATGCGGAAGCAATCAAACAAACGCAGTAACAAGGATTGCATTAGGATGCATACAAAAGCACTCCAGGATACCGGGGGACCACAAAAGGTGCCCGGGCAAACAGGTGCCAAGCGGGCAGGATTGCAGTATTGCATGATTCGGAGCAGGAGCAGCACTTTTATCCACAAAGCGAAGAGCTGAGTGCTCGGGATGGGAGAGGCGACAATGGCAGTTCCTGCCAGGACAACGATGGAAACAGGAAATCCTGGCGACACTAAAAATATTTTCTACCAAATTTACAATATGAAGTGGCTGGCTTAAGGTGCTAGCTTCTGTAGGTTATATAGTATACTTTAGTGTGTTTGTTGCCACGGCATTCGCACAAACCAAACTACAGCCTCGCATATACTGTTTGTATGCATGAATACAAAATGTTTCACTTCATTGCGTTGACAGAAACAAACGTGGCACAGATGCAGCAACCTTCTACCCCTGCGAATCCTTATTTGCCACCCATGGAACTCGAACTCCATCTGTTGCTGAGTGCATTTCGAACATAATTTTCAATTTTCGTACATGTTTTGCCATTTGCTCAAGGAGTGCGAAATTGTTTCTCAATGACAGCTTTTGATTTGCTTAATGGTAGCTTGGTGTTTCAGCACAGGGCAAATGGACACTTTATTTAAATCCCTGTTAGTCGAAAAACACTCTGCATTCAGTGGAATTTAAGTATCAACATGTATATCTCTTCTATTTTTTAAAAGATTTTAGTCTGGTGTAAGCTGCACAGAAACCTATAGAATTTGTAAAGTGTTCACAGCACGTACAAGTAAAACCTTCTTCTAATTAATTTTTTTTTTTTTGACTTAAAGTTGATTTTAAGGGGCTTTAATTTAAATTTTTACATATGCATTTTTACGTACAAATTTAAATACATTTAATTTTGAAATAAATTAATTTGTACGCTATTTAGTACACACATTTAAAATCATTTTAAAATTATTTATGACATAATGTCTTCCTTAAATATTCGTAGCCAGAAAATAAATTAAATCTTAGGTAGTTTTACCCAGTCAATTTTTAAAAATTAATTTATTTTAATTGCCTTATACTTTTGTATACAAACCTGCCACCCTTATTAGTTCACAATTGTTGCTTTTAACTGCTTTATTTAATCTCCTAATTGTTTTTCAGTATCAACACATGCTGTGTGTTCAATGTTGTTAAAATAATTTGGCTTAACGATTTAAATTGCTGCTCTGCAGCATACGCCTGTGCATTCGAACCAAATCATTTGATATGCGCTTTGAGACAAAGGCCAAAAAGTGCTTGAAATGTGCGCAGAGGCACAAAAAAAACACCGTAAACCCATGTTAAAGTTCCAGTCAAAAAGCAGGCCAACAATGGGGAATTGTAATGGTTTCGCTTTGGTCCCCTTTTTCTGCTCCCAGTTTTAGTCCTACTTTGGGCGGACTTCGTTCCGCAGGCAGCATAATTAATTGCGGTAATTAGTGTGTTGGCAACAAATAGCAAACAGCAAACAGCAAACACACGAAAACATTCAACAACAGCAAGTGAAACCAGCAGAAAACGCCGGCGGCTAAGGGCAGCAGCAGCTGTACCGATGCATTTACTTTATATAAGATTTGTGGGCCCCGACTCTGGCATATTAGTTAGTTTGCGGAGCAACTTTTATTTACGACTCCATCTCTGGACGGGCGGTGTATATATCGCGACTTCTGACTGCCGACTGTTGAAAGGCCGCCGGCTTTAATTTAGTTGGCCGCCTTGGCATTTCTGCGGCATCATTAGAAAGCGGAAAATGATTTTTATGGCTAAGCAAACGGAGAAGACGGTCGGCATGTCGTCAAACAAATCTCGGTGGCTAATAAGCCGGAGTACAAGGAGCTGGGCAGCAAAGGATATAAGCCCCTGGGGGCTCTGGCTCCAGCAAAAGATGCTCGCTTTAATTGGTCACTTGGCGCGCACAGAAGAACAATTTAATTTTCGCCATTTTCTTATTATCTCGATTTTACACTCGCCATCGCCGTAGTCTGTGAAGGCTATCTTCTACCGCTCAGCTTTATGTAATTAAGCGCTGCAAACACCCAGAGAAAGAATATGGTAAGTCCACACTTTGAATTAATTGATTAATAATACATTTAATATAGACATTATTTTTTTAACGTTTTACTGCAGAAGTTATAATAAATAAATTTTAATTCAATTTGCTTTAGACTTTAAATTAGCATTTATATATTTATTCGTATTTTAAATATGGAAAAATAAAGTTGTAAGAGGAAAAATATTGAAGTCTCCAATTTTTGTATTTGTTAAGCAATTAAAAATATTTTTAATTTTTAGTTTAAATGAAATATGTTACTTTCAAATAAGAACTTGTTTAATCTTACTATCCCGCTTTTCTCCGGATGTATGGGGCCAGAGGGCGTGACAGCCGTCTGTTGTGTGTTATTACCACCGCAGTCATTAAATCTTTTGTATGTGTAATTAAAAAATTACAATTTAATGCTTTGCGCTCATTTATTGACACGGCGTGCAGTCGCTCGCTACAAAGCATTCATCCACATCCACATCCCCATTCGCATTCCCATTCACATTCTCATCCGCCCCGTGGCCAAGGAACTTCGAGGAGCAGAAAAACGGGGAAAACCAAGTGGAGAAATTGTGGGGGGGATAATGAAGCACTGATGGAATTCCTAATGACGCAAGGCAGCCAGCCCGATTACAAACGTGTTAGGTGTGTATTTATGGCTAGGTAAATGTTGTTAAATCTTTGCATTGCCATCGGCAATGCTGCCTTCGTTAATTCTGATTACTCGAAAATGGAAAAGGATTATTGTTGCCAGCTAAATATATACATTTGCCATGCGAGTAACTACGAAAGAACTGCAAATAATACCAGTTTTAAAATAGATTATATTCCCGTTTTTTTCACAAAATCGAATTATTTAAGAATTTCAAATGAACATATAAATCAGCATAAAAATTAAAAGTAATTAATTACTTAAAAACAGGAATATCACTGTGTTTCGTTGTTCACAAAAATAAATCGCTTGATTTCAATTTAAGGCCTGAACCCCATGTGTGTTGTGAAAAGAGTTGAGTGCCAAACTTTCGATAAGCCAAATGAAACGGGGCAGATATGTGCAAAAAAAGGAAAACTATGCGCTGACATGGAAATTGCATTGCCCGAATGGTCTAACCCCCCATCGAGTTGGAATGCAGATGGCTCCGAGAGGATTCCGCCGACGGATGGGGAAAATAAACTGGGGCCCAGCGTTGATTTGCTCGAAAAGCTCGTGCGAAACTGACCCACTTGGGGCGATCGAAGGCCTAAAATGGCCGAATGCTGTTCTTTCCACTGTATTTTTATTTTCCAGCGTTCAGCTGTCATGACTCAAACTGTTGACTTAAAGTGCTGGTATTCCGAGCTGGTGGTGGTTCCATAAGCCAATGGGGGAAGGCAACCCTTTGAACGAGAAATCGCTGCCTCTTTTGCAATTAAAAAGCGGGCAGATTGTTTTGAGCCGCGCCTATTTGCACACTAAATAACGCAAACGCTCATTGCTCATTGCAAATGGCAAAAGGCAAAAGGAATAAGGCCAAATGTCAAATGTCAATGGTTTCGCTGTTCTGCTGATGATGAGGGGCAGCCATGTCTGTGCGTACACAGAAAAACATTTAACGCGTGGTTGGACAATAAAAGTCACTAGGCACAATATGCCGCACGTTGCCGCTGACGCAGCAGTGCATATCGGTATCAGCATCCGCATCCGCATCCGCATCCCCATCCGCATCCGAATCCGACGTTTGGCATTCAACTGATTTATGCGGTTGTCAACGCACTACTCCCATTTCGTGCCCCCAAAAAACCCCTCAAGTTGCAGCCCATCGGACGCATATGCGGGCCTCAATTTGAGCCCCAGTTGACGTGGCTGATTGACAAACCGGGATCGGACTTTTGGCCCAAAATGAACAGTTTGACATGAGGTCCGCCGGCTGTGGAAAATTCATGTGCAGCATAAGGTAAAGGTAGCTGCCACAAATCAGATATTGCCTATGTTTCATGAGGCGACATGGGCAATATTTCCGTTTAGTTTGTCTGTATTTTCATTTCCTGTTTACCATTAAAATTCCTTTGACCTTTCAAAAATTTTGAAGATATGCTCTGAAAAGAAAATGTCCAAACTTAAATGAAAACAATCTGAAATATTAATTTTTTTTTGTACTTAAAATGTAAAATAATAATTTAAAGGGCTTCTCCAAATCATAAGCAATATCTTGAAAAATATCAAGTTATTTTCTTTTGTGCTATTTAGAGGGTAATATTCGTTGTTTATTAAAAGTAAAAACGTTTGGCTGATCTTTCTTTTAGTTATGATGAATACGGCAATCTAGGTCTGACAGCGAGGTCGTTTCCAGTTGACTCAATGGATATTTGTCTTCGTCATCGGATAAAATGAATTGATCATTGATGAGGGCGATTTCATTTAAAGTCTGTCTGATACTGGACTTGGATTTGTTTTGATATAAGCCAGGTCTTGATTGAATTTGTACTTTTGGGGAACTGGCGAGTTTGCTGGATCTATTCTCCGTTTCTTTTCTAGGTGCTTGCGGCACAGAATACACGTACTTTAACTTCCTCAAAGGAAGACAGAGAACCCTGGCCACATAGGGCCTACCCACCATGCAACTGCCACGAGCCTTGGAGTCGCAACCACCGCTCTGGCGATCTGCATGATGGAACTCAAAGGATATGCCCAGGGCGCAGTTCTTTGGCTTGATGGTATTCCGCACATCGATCACACTGAAGGTGAGTATGTCCTTGAAGAGGTCCAACTGGATGGCCTCCTCGATGCCGGCATCGGTGACGAGGAAGCAGCCCAGGGCACGGCCCGAGCTCAGTTCCCTCAAGTTCACGTGGTAGACGTTGTCTGCTCGCAGGAATATGGACATCACCAGATCCGTAAGACTGCGATCGCCAATCAACTCCATCAGCTGGCCGTGGAAGCTGTTGAGCAGGGGCAACTTCTGCCCCCGACAAAACTGGCAGATGCTCGAGGTCTTCTTCTCCAGCTTTTTCTTCTCCTCACACTTTTCGGTCAGCGACTGGACATTGGCATTGAGGCTATCCACCTGGTGACGAATGTCACTCAACTCATTGCTCTGAAGACCCTCCAGTCTTCGGTTCATTTCACTCAACTGCTTGGTTATATCGGAAATAGCAGGACAGTTTGTACACGGCGGTGGTTTCCTCGAACAATGGGTATCCTCTGACGAATGAAAGCAAACCTGATTATTTTCTGCAGAATTTTGCGCTATTTTGTGATCTGGCAACCGGGTTTTGGAGTTGGCCTGGTTAACGTGTGTCGAATTTTGTGATTTGGTGTGATCCTGGGTAGCGAGTCTCGAATTACGTGATGATTTTTGGGGGGCAGCTTGTTGAGTTGCCTCATGGAATTTCTTCGTTCCTTCCCCAGAGGGAACCACGATAATGGGTCTCGAGCAACAGCGGCAAGTTCTGTGAGTTTTAGGCTTTTCTGTTACCCTTTGATGTGTCTGGGGCCAAGTTTCTCGGGTTTTTCTCAGCGGATCACTGTTCGGAATTTCTGTGGCCACGGGCTTTTGGAAGCAAACGCAGCTGCGCCGCTGGCTCTTATTTTCATCACGGCTTGCGGTTTTAACGGGTTCCGGCCTCAAATGGCAGCTCTTGTCCGCACTTTTTTCTGTTGGTTTATTGCACAGGCAGGAAGATTTCACTGGTTTATCATTCGAGGGGCACTCTGGTTTCCCAAATGGCTTAGAGGCATCGTAGGGGAGCTCTTTTTTCTGGTCATGACACTTTTTTAGTTCCCCCTCTGCTTCATCCGATTCCTTACAATCCGTATAGGAGCTACCAGCTGCACTACGAAGTGGCCTGGCCAGCAAATTTCCAGAGCTTCTCCGATGGAATCTCCTGTGTATGGAGTTTTGCACTCGGATCAGGGTTTTTATGTAGCGCATATGAATTCGATTTGAATCTGGGATATAAATCTTCTAAATGTTTTTTAGAACAAATAATCAGATTTTACGTACCCAACTCTGTATTGAAATGGCAATTGCTCTGCATCTGCTCTTCTAGCGGTTGCTTTGAGTTTTTACTATAATAATTAAATTTTTTGCCCATTTTTTAGAAAATTATAATACAAAATTTTGTGTGTTTACTTTAAAAAACCACTTTTACTAGGCCAACTGAAATCCATTTGTTTTTAAATTTGTCGTTTAAAAAATTCACTTAATTTAAATATGATGATCTTTAATAAAAAATTATAAATAGAACAAATTCTGCTTTGATATACATAATAACTTTTATTTCGGCTCACACACAATTGGCAAACGAAAACGACAAAATATTTTATCTTTGGCTAGATCTTTTGGATTATATTTGTCCCACATTGGCTTAAAATATTTTTTTATTGGGTATAAACTAGTTTTGTAAAATATAAATGTTTGATTTGTATTTGGCTACGGTTTTTGCTTTCCCTTTGCATTGTGGTAAAAGGGTCATGCTTAGTTTTACATACAAATGTTATCGTTTATTTAAAGCCCTGAAAATGTACATGTAAAAATGTACTTTTTGGCTTTTGACTTTAATAGTCACAGATAAAGTGTATTTTAAAACTTTCAAATGCTGTTGTTAAGCTCTTTTGTATTTTTGTTTATTGTTTTATGCGTTTAATGGTTTCCGAGATTTTTAAAATGGTATTTAGTTTAGTTGAAAAGGTTGAATGGTCTATGCGTGGATAGATATTTACTCTTCTAGAGTGCACGAACACTAATTTATTTTGGCAAATTTCTGATTTTATCTTAAAAATTTGGCAACAAAGATACAAGGCTTAAGTTTAGCAGGAAAAACATCCAATTCGAGATAAATCATATCATAGCTATAATATTCCTGTCGTGACTTAACTAACAATTTTCACAAAGAGAAAACTTGAGCAAAGCTTTGGGCTTGCATCATTTTAAAGAAGCCAAGGCCAGCTAACCGTTGAATTTCTTAAACCGCTATGAGGAGTTGTATAAATATATAAATAAACCTATAAGTTTTCCATAAATATCTTTGAAATCGAAGCATTAAAAGCTTAAAAGAAACTCTTAGTAAACTTAACCGTAACACTGGTTTAGGGTATATCAAACGCACTGAACTTAAGAGTAACCCAATTACTTAGACCAAGCAAATCAGACAGAACTAGTGTCATGGTGGACACGCCTTAAAGCTATACAAAGCACATGGGGTTTTGAGGGCCTGGTTTTTGGTTCCTGGTTCCGCTAGGTGCATCACCCGTCATCCTTCATCCTCCATCCTTCATCTTTCATCCGCCTGCAGATTCAGATTCACCCAAGGCTAGGCCGCATTAGGCCCAGTAGTACCATCAGTCCCAGAAGGAGAGTCGTGGTCTGGGTAATCGCCGAGGAGGATCGCGGTTCCAGGGACAGCGTCCTGTACTTCTCCACCTTGGTAAAGTCACTAAAGCCGGCCAGATTGCGAGATGCCGCCCTCACCAGGTAGCCCGTATCCGGCTCTAGGTTTGTCAAAAGGAACGTTGCCCCTGAAATATATACAAAGTTATTCCTTGGCATTTGTTTATTTACTCAAATATAATATTTTATGGTGAGCTAAGTTTATCCAACAAGCTCATTTTCTTATTTATAGCATAAAATACTTCTTTTTTGTATACTACTTTTTTTGAGGCTAAGTAAATTAAAAAAAATTAATAACATAGAATAAATAGCATTAAGATGTAGCATGGAACTAAACTCACCCTCCTCGAAGGGAAAGTCCTTCCGCCTGGCATTGGTCCACTTGCCGGCGTCCGACTTGAACTCCATTTCGGTCATGTACTCGATGCGGAATCCGTTGACGTCCATGGGTCTGCGGTCCTGACCCCGCGGCGCACTCAAAACGACGTCAAAGGTGTTCGAGTTGTAGCCGCGCAGCTGAAAGTTAGACGGAGGAGGTGGCTTGTCGCCCTGCTCCAATCGCGTGGTCCTCTCGATGATCCCCAGATGATTCCCAGCACGGCACCTGTAATTGTCAAAGGCGCTGGCGTTCAGCACGTGGATGGTCAAGCTGGACCAGTAGCTGTCCGACTCGATGGTGTAGAGCTTGTTGTTGCTGTGCAGCTTGTTGTGTTTGCGGTACCATGTGAAATTGGCCGGCGGTTCCGCCTGGGATTCGCATACGAGGGTCGCAGTGCCGTTGATGTAGGCATATTGCAGGCTCACAAAGGGCGTCTTCGTCCAAACGGGCTTGTCTGTTGGAAAATCAAGGAATTAATAACACTTTTTATACTTACTATAGATTTAGTTTTTATTAAAATGAAAATGTCGTTAAAAAAATGAAAATGTCTGAAACCAGGTATTACAAGAAATAATGTTCCATTTTCGAAAATCAATTAATGAATTAACCAACAATTCGGCACTGCAGTAAAACTGCAATCCCCTCGGCTGACAGCTGACAAACTGACAGCTCAAAAGTGCGGCGCTCAAAGGTATGCCATGGAAATGGAAAAACCATGTCCGCTAACCATAAATCAGGACTCGGCCAAGTTAAGCCATTAGCTGCATGTGCGCCACGCCCACTCCCACTCCAACTCCCACTGGCCACACATCAGGACATCAGGAACACCGGCCGACATCGGGATACATCAAAAGCGGCTCGCATGCCGCGAATGTAATTCCAACATTTTTCGTGCTCAAAAACTATTTACCGCTCGGTGCGTCGCATACTAAACGCAAACTCAAAATTTAGAACACCCAAGCATTGGAAAAAAAAACAAAACGGTACTCAAGTCATTTCGACAGGACAACCCATATTGCACAGTGGAACTGGGTAAGGCCAAAAGTGTTACATAAATTGAACATAAATGTAAGTTCTTACTATATAAAACTATATAAGCACAAAATAAAAATAAAAATTTGGAAGTTAGGCAAGTAAAATGGCAAATGGCAAAAATTTCTGGAGAATTACAAATTATTATCTGATAAATTCAATTTAAAGAAAATAAAATGTTTTACAATTAAAATGTTATTAACAGTTGAGATATTTTGAAGAAAAATATAATATGTTTCAGCGATTACATTAACTTAAAATATAATACATACAAAAATACATTTAATTTGAAGAAGATAAACGATTTTGTAAATATATATTTTGCCCCAATGTCTACCAGTTTTTTTGTTGGTAATCATAAATCACACTCACGTTCGATTTTCATCAAAACTGTGCGCTCCTGCATATCGGAAGCAATCGAGTTGACTTGGTAAGCTCGGCACGCGTACTCGCCGGTGTCGTTCTGTGTTACCTTGTTGATGAGCAAACCATCGCCCAGGATGCGGAACTTGGAGTCGTCAGCCGCTGCACATGGAATGGAGTGGAAAAGGGCAGACATTGTGGTACCATTTGCCAAAGGAGGCTTCATGCAAAATGCTCATTACCGCCGGTGCTGATGGGCTGTCCGTTGAAGTGCCAGGTAACATTCGGCTGGGGCTCGCCCTTCACCTCGCACAAGATGGTGGCCTTGTCGCCCTCCTTAACGGTCATCACGGTGGCATTTTCCGTGAATGTAATTTTCTCTGGCCATACCAGCGACGGTGAGTGGGGCGAGAAAACAATGCAATATTAATGACTGACCTACGACCTCCGGGCGATTCCAGCACTTACGGTACACAATCAAATCGAAGGATTTACTATGCAGACCTTCATCAGGAGCTTCGCAGGTCCAATTGCCCTTGTCGGCCAGTGCGATGTGGGCGAAAACGATTTTCAATTGTTCTGTGCAGGGAAAATAAACAAGCGAATGCGACGGTGAGTAAAAAGAAATGGAAAATGGGAAATTGAGCAAGGAATACATAGAAAAAGGTTAAACGGGGTTCGCCAAACAAAGCGACGAGCAAAAGCATGGTAGTACTGTATAAAAAGAATTGAATATTTGTTACCCCATTAAACAAAAATACTTTCTTTTTCTTTTCCAATATTTAACTTGAAACAATTCCTTTCCTTATTCTCTTCGTTTAATATATAAAACTCTTCTGAAAATTTCCTAAACTAATGCTTAAAATAATATTTCAGGAAACTTTAACATTTATGAAGCAGTCTATTAAGGAATATATGTTTTTATATTATAAATATTTCTTATTAAATTTTTTTTATAAATTTGTATCTAAAAGGAGTACATTATTTTTAATCTATATTTGAACATTCTATTAAATTAAGGAAAATAAATAAATATAAATAATACAATACAATTATAAATGAATGTATACATAAGTAATTATTTCCTTTACTGTAAAAGTTCAGCCCAATCTATTCAATGATGTTGCCTCACTGGGTATTTAGCAACAAAGAATGCAATTAATTGCGTTTGTTGTGCTAGTGGCCTTGTATACACTTGCTCCCTGACCCCTGACCCCTGACCTCCTGCCCCAGGTATGCGTTCCACCGCAGTGTTTCCCTCTCTTCTATCTAGCTCATCCCATTGCATCCCATCCCAACCCAACCGATCAGATCCTTACCTGGCGATGTTTGCTCAATGTGAATGCGTCCTTTGTGCTCGCGTATAATTTCGCCTCTCGGCGATTTCCAATGCAGTTTCACATCCTTATTGGGACTGCGGCACTGGACGATGAGCGATTCGTTTGTATATCGCACCACGCTGTGCTCCGCGGGACTGAGCGAAAGACTCTCATGGTGATTGCCCCAGACGACAGCTGAAATGGCAAAACAGGTGCCAAAGGACACCGTGTGATGGCTCGTTAATTGCGGTCACTATTTAAAATGTTAACTTAAAAGTTAAGACCTGCAATTGCATATAAATGCAAGCTTCTCGGTGCATTTTATTTACTTAACATTATAGCATATATCTTAAAATGTATGTATGTCGACGCACATTAATCTTTAAACAGGAAAATGGAAAATGATTCACATGCATAATTCATGAAACTAGCAGTTTATTTATGTCATTGCAGCATAAAAAAAGAGAACACAGGTTCAAAAAAGTGAAAGGATATTGTATTATACGAATGCATGATAAATGCATCATAACATTTAAAATAACACTTGTAAGTTATTTTTTAAACCAATAACCTAAACCTTGTAATTCAATGCTACTTCACAAGAAGTATATTTAAAATGAAAGAAGCATATAGAAATTAATTCATTAATATTAGCAGCAATTTTATATTATTGCAGAAAGCATACTTAATAAAGTGAAAACAAAGTTGTGTCAAAGGTTAGCTACATAGTGGACATGAGCATGATGCAAAGTTATGTTTGCAACATTAAACACAAAATATTACTAATTTCCAACCCATAACTGTTTGAGAGAGTTTTTATTTATTTGGCATAAATCAGTTGGCAGGCAATTTATGTGGGCAATTTTTTATTTGCTAACCGGCTGCTAACATACAGCAAACTGCACTCAACGGAGCGAATTTTTGTGCCACAGCTCAGACTTTCACTTCTTGTTTGCGCCTTTGCAAAATGTTCATTGAAATTTATCACAAGAAATTGCAATTTCATTTCGCCAATTCATGTCAATCTGAGGCTCAGGCTGATGCAGAGGCAGAGGCTGAGTAGAAGAGAGAAAGGATTCCTCCTGAAAAACTTAAGGCTGGCAGGTCCAAACTTCAGCCAGAACCGGATGCCTTTGGAGCCCTTTGGGTATTCGGGCAATGTGTAGATGCAAAAAATTTCTTGCATACTTTTTAATAAAGTTTGTTGAAAGCCCAAAGTGGCAAAGATGGAATAAAAACAAAAACTGCGAAACACGAAGGGGTTTGGGCTGGGGGCGAGGGCCACATGATTGCGTCGTTCATTTCGTTGGCAAAAACTTTTACATTGCCTTTTTCTGCTTGTGCAAATTTTATTGGCAGCAGTACGGACATATTGAAATTATACAGCTACATAATGAAATACTCGCATATACATTTTGGGTGGCAAAAGAGGAGCCAAGTACAAGAAACCGCAGCCAGGAGCAAGGAGCAAGCCAAGCGTCATTTTAGTGGAACATTATTAACAATGCATCTGGAGCAAAGATGTTCGCAATTAGGTTCCGCCTGTGAAAACTTTGCTAGTATTAATTAGCATAGTTCAAGTTTGCATTGAAATGATTTAAAATGTGGGCAAACGTATTCTAGCTGGGTATTTTAATTGGGGTCTCACAATTGAAAGAAAAGTTTATGAACTATGTTCTTGCAATTAGCATATATTATGCTGTTTTTAAAAATATTTAAATTTTAAGAATACTTGTTTTCTAAAGATGTAAGTCTTTAATTTTAAAGCATCCCTTTAGCAAAGATATATTTTTGTTTTTTCCTTAAAGTTTTCTGATAACTTAACGAATCAATGCTGACATCAGCCAGACTTGCCAAACAATAGGCGACATTGCTTTTTATCGCGCTTTTGAAACAACTTATACACCCGGCACTATATGTGTGCTATATACTTATGGATGCGTACAAATATTTGCATTGTTTGCGCTCACCTGCAGACGCCAACATCACTGTCTCTGTTGCGTCTGTCTGTTAAAACGCGAGCGTTGACTGCTCGTCGGAAAGGGAAGATGGTTACACTGAGAAAAAAAAAATTGTGTGCTTTTCTGTAGGCAAATTTCATAACTTTTGCCACTCCAATATAGTTAGTAACCTATTCATTACTTAAAAAAAATAATAATTTTCAAAAAAAAACATGTTTCAAAATTAATAACAAAATAAATTTGAAAGTATTAAAGCTTTTAATACTGTCAACAATAAGAAACATTAAATTATTTGAGACCTTGAAGTAGGTTTTAATATTTTTAGAAAAAGCTTTATGCATAAGAAATTCTTACAAAATTTACTTCATATAAATCAAAATTTCCCCCATGGTTAAATTTATTAAAAATATATACTTTCATAAGTTTTCATTTTTGTTGTATTAAATAAAAAAACCAAGATATTTTTTTCTGTGTAAAGCGTTGCGGCACCTGTTGCTGTTCCCTGTCACCGACAATGATATCTGGGCTAGAAGGGCGGCACAAGAGTCGTCATAAAATTTCATGTGCCAACCAAAGTCGCAGCACAAGCACATGCGAGCGTAATGACAACGTCACGGAAAAATAAAATAAATACGACGGACCAGACCCAGAACCAGAACCAGAGCCAGTGGCAGTGCAAAAGTAAATGGTAAACGTAAAATGTAAAATGTAAAGCAGTGCCAAGTGCCAAGTGCGAGAGAAACAAACGGTTAGTGGTAAATCGGAAATGGCATTCCCACAGGAGCGAAATGAAATTATCTGACTGGTTCGGCGGCCTTTATAAATGCATTATGCCGTGCACTCGTGTGCACTTGTGAGCGGGGAAAAAAGCGGAGGAAAAACTGCAGATGGCGGTGGGCGGTAGGTTGACGGGGAGGGTGTGCCTTTCTGAAGGGCAAATGTAGCTGTTGAGCGGTAACACGTGCGAGCTGCCAAAAAATGCAACCAAGCATGCAGCGCGTGGGCGACGTCCTGTGAACTGACGTGCAATGCCGACTGGTCCTGTCAGGAGTGCGGGTGAGTTCCTGCATGCGTGTGGAATATTGTAAAGTGTTAACCTGGAAATTCCGTTAAAAGAAATGTATTATTCAGCGCCATATTTGCGGCCAGGTTAACCCCATTTAAAGCCGGTTTTTTTTGGTGTTTCCCAACAATTATACAAACCGCTGCGGCTTTTATATTTTGTCTAAATAGTTTTGTTCAGCGCTGACCAAACTAAACATTCAATTCTAGTGTCCGTTTAAATATTTATGGCAGCTTTATTATCGCAGAAACGTGAAAACATTACCTTTATTTATCACCCAAACATCACAAAAAAAGTTATACTCTTTTATGAGGAGCAGGTATTTTTATAAAGTCATAAACGTTATTTAAGTGGCATAAAATTCCATGCACAAGTAAAAAGAATTTAGTTTCAAATGGAGTACAAATTATCACTCCACTTTGCATTTATCGCTTCCATTCAAAAATAAATGGGTAGCAATTTTGCATTTGTTTTTAAATTATTCATCCGGAATTTTAATGAAATTTTCCGTCCTTGTTTAAGACGGTCCTGCAATTCAATTTCCATTAGCTCGACGAAAAACTTTTTAATTATTTTCCAATGCTTAATGGGCGGACTGGGGACCCGGCTTCTACTTTTTACTTGCCTCGAAATGATGCAAGTTTTCCTCTTTGTGCGACATTTTTGTTTTGCATTTGCACAGGCACAAAAAGTTTGTTATTATTTTTTTAAATTTTTTTTCGTTTGCTTTAGCCAGTACGCACGCATGCCTTCAACTTCAATAAAAAAGTTTTCATTTTGCAACTGTACTGAGGAGAACAGGGTGAACAGCCAGTGAAAAGTCCTACAATCCGTTCAATGTGTTTTAATGTCAGCATAAACGCATATGAAGCGCACTTAACCTGAATTATGCGCGGCTTTTCCCCATCACAGGCCTAAAGGAAAATGCGGGCAAATAAAAGCGGGCAAATAATTGCAGCATTTGTTCGAGCTTAACCTATTTCTGTCAGGGTTTTTTTTGCGATGGTTAACTTTTTATCAAAAGCCAGACACAGACGAACGACGATGGAAAAGTACATTTTTAAGCGTCAGGGCAAATACCTGGTGACCATTTTGAAACATCCTGCCCAGGAATTTAATACCAATGGCACACAGAGCACGTAATGCCAAAACATACATAAATCATCAGCGCGTCTCCGCACAAGAATATATTTCCGCTATAAAATGGACGTTTCCGCATTTTGGGCAACTGAACGAGCCACGTCTTGGTTTTTGGATCCTGGCTTTGGTCTGGCCAACAGGAAAAACAGGAAGTCAGGTTGG
Source organism: Drosophila gunungcola (assembly GCF_025200985.1). Lineage (NCBI taxonomy): Eukaryota > Metazoa > Arthropoda > Insecta > Diptera > Drosophilidae > Drosophila > Drosophila gunungcola. The sequence continues at coordinate 12,392,590 of NW_026453197.1, forward strand.
CTCTCTCGGTTTTGCTTTCCCATCTGCAGTTGCAGGTGCGGAAGTGCAGGTGGTGGGAAAACTTGGTCCAGTTGTTGGTGCTTCACCTTGAATGGCCGGGGCGAAGATGCCTTTTTAATAGTTTTCCAGCTGACACTTTGGCCATGCTCTTGTTCCAGTATGGCAATTAATTTTTTTCCTGCTTTCCGCCAGCATTCTGGAACTGCAGTTCATAAATTTTCCGTTATGTGAGTGCGCGCCGGAAAATACATTTATGCGTTTTTAAATGCCTGGCAGCTTATACATAATTCTCCCAGCTCACAGCTCTCAGCTCTTTGCTGGCCTTTGAGGAAGCCGGCGCATATAAATTTGCAACTGTCGGGCGATAAGAACCAAGGGCCCAAGGATGCGGGTGCGGCACTAGCCACTGGTCCAGTTCCAGCTGGCAGGACCTGCCTGCCCATGATTCGGCTTTCAACTCATTCATCAACATGCTGCGCCTTTGACTTTTGAAACAAAAGTTTGACAAACTTTACTTTCTACTTGGGAGGAGAAAACTGACGTTGTCGCAACACTCCATAAAAAGTTTAAAGCTACTTAAATATTTTACACACTTAATAGACAAATCTGCAAACAGTGGCTCACTGTCAGTTGCGTTCGGGATTTGTGTCAATGAAATATAAAATATTCTTTAAGGGAAATGGCATAAAAACTCAACTATTTAAGTTGTAAGGAAAATGGACAGGTAAGTATAAAAGAAAATGCACCATTGTTTGCTTCTTTTGTCCTTCAGAAGAGACAGAAATAAATCAAACCTTTGAATATTATAAAGAATATAACAGGAACTCATAACAAGTTGTAACAAGTAATTTATGTCATTATTCATGGCCCATATCTAGACAGTCATCAAGAAAACATTTTCTTTTCTTTGTCATTTGACTCCACGGTCTCGCTTTCACTTTTTCACCCCCACGACAAACTTGAATACATTATTTTGGTACTGTTTCGCAGAGAGCTTAGATCATTTGTTAAGCAAATTTCGCGAAAAGTTGCAACACGACAGGCGACGCATTAATCATGGTCCATCAAATTGCATTAATCGTGGCATCAAGTGTCGCTGCTAATTATCCTCGGCAAGGATAACGTCATCCGCGTCGCAGAAACGACATGGCGAAGCACTCTTATTGGATTGCCTCGCTCTGGCGCACCTCATGAAGTTGTAATTGAAACTGTTGGGCGCACATTGCGTATACGCAGCGTGCGACGTGCCACTGGAGTCCGGGGCTGTAAAAATAAAAATCAAATTTCCCCCCCCCCGCTCCAAAGTTGCTGGCATGCAATTTTTAGTTAAAACTTTGTCTCTCATGTCGCTGCTAAAAATTAAAATCCAACTGCTGGGCGACAACAACTTCGGTAACTATGGCTCCACTCTGGTTGTTGCCTTCCAGTCCTTTTCAGTCCTTTGCTAACAACTTTGCCGCTTGCACTTTGTCGTAAAAATAAAGTTTTACACACGCGTACGCGAGAGTTGCTTTTTCTATTGTATTACTTACTTGATGCCATTGCTCCACGTTTCCTACATGCCACATTACAGCGGCGGCAGCAGCGGCAACATCGCCGCCTTTAGTGTCTTCATTTTTAGTGCGCCACGAGAAAAACTTGTCAGTTCGCCGATCCACTCGAGTTGTTTTTGCTTTGCCAACAAATTGCGGGACATTTGTGCGGACAATAAGGGATCTTACCCGGAGGTATGCCAACATAATAAGCAAAGAAACCGGAATGCCAATGCCAATGCATTGTTATTTTTACGACTGTCCCGATTCGAACACTGAACTGTGGATAAAAGGTGCCATGATGTCATTGTTCGACCAATTTCCACATTTAGATTGAACACCGCAGAATGTTATTATGAAAATGGTCTCAAGAAATATTTTTGATATGTTTTTTACACAATAATTTTAATGCTTAATTTTCTTTGATTATTAGCTGAAGTTTTATTGAATTTTTAAGTGCAACTATAATAAAATAAAAAAAAGTGTCATTTAAAATAATATATTTAATAAGAAAGTAATAATAAGTTGAGGAAGTTTAATAGATCCCACGTAAATCATGTACTCTATCTATTTTAAGTGTGATGTGTTAGTTATTTCCTACATTTAGATTACAAATTGGAGAATAAAAGTGTGAAAGTGGTCTTAAAGAATATTTTTGATATATGCTTTATATATTTCATTTTAATGCTTAGTTAGTTTAATTCTTGAAATAATTAAAACACATACCTAACGCACTTAATGTGTGTTAGGTAACCCTTTCTCTTTCACTTGATAGCTGGTCAATCTCCTCGCTAATTTCGGTTATTTCCCGACAATTACCGCAAAGTTAAACCAACAACATGGTTGCTAATTTAATTTGAATGTGAACAAACCGTCGGACCCGGCCATTTCCCTTTGCCCAGCCAAACATCCTGTTTACCCTGCCCGTCCTTTCAATTTATACGCCTCGAAGTTGAAGGCAAGTTTCCCGACTTATGGGCGATTAACCCGCTTAGGAAACTGAGCCGCGCCACTTAGCTGCATATTTCATTTGCATGCAAGAGGCACTCTTAATCCGGAGTAACAACAATACTGTTGCTATAAATTCAGGTGCGTGCATGAGGCACGCAAATTGTTCTTCGAGTTTCTTAGTTTCACGGCATAGTTGCGGGTGCAGATAGCTGAGGTAGAAGTCTCCCACTGACTCGGCCCCATTGCAATTTATAACCGCGGATTTTCTTGCTGCGAACTCCAGTCGCCGGCTACAATTAATGCTCTTTTAATTAAACTTAAGTGCGCATTCGCAATTGCAAAAATTCACCTAAGTATTTTAACTTGTGGGGAGCGGTTGAGGGAATTGGATCCATGGTGCTGGCATTTAAATAGTTTAGTCAAGCTGAGCACTCGTTTCTGGAATTTGGGCTTAAATCCTCTGATAGAGGCTTGAAGTGGCTTTTATTTTAATGAAATTTTACCTGAAGTTTAATGAAATGGAGTTTACCTACACTTTTGGCACAGTGATTTAGGGTGATTACATAAAGCAACTAAAAAAAATAAGTTTATATTTCTACTTTTATTTGTTGAAATGAGTAGCTAGTCAAAGTTTGGCCCATTTTATTAAATTCTTCAATTCTTGTATGTTTTATTTTTAGGAATCGTATCGTCGTTCGGTTTCCAATTAAAATTGTTCATAAAGTGAGAAAATGTCTATTTAAATGGGAATAAAATACGCTCTTGCCAAGCGTCAAGCACACCTTTTAAGACAACCTTAGGTTCACTGTAAAATGCGAGCTTCATTAATTTATGCTGTAAACTATTAGAATCTCAGCCAAAACTGGTTGTTGCTGCTCCAGCTCAAACTATATACATACAATTATTTAGTATATGTAGTCACAACACTATCTAAGCTTTTAACGGCGTGTGCTTTGTGTGTTATGAGCAGCTAAAGCCAACATAAAGAGTGTAACAAATTGAATTTTTCATCACAACACTAAGCCCGCACCCGCCCACGCATACGGGCCATGGCTAACCACACACTTAACAAGTTTTTGTGCAGCGGTGGAAGCTGAAAAAAGGATGCTGGCAGCCGGGAGCAGGGAGCCGGGAGCATATTGAAAAATGCGACAATATTTTCCACGGGCAATGAGGTGAGCTCAGCAGGGGTTTTTTAGTTAGGCAGTTAAGCCGTGTTCCCAAGCAGATGAGCGCGCATAAACATAGTTGCTGCAGGTGCGTAGAGATTGCGCTCGACTTGAGACTTTAATTTGTGACCCAGACCGCAGCGGCAAATTTGCCTGATATGCACGTTAAATTCTATTTATATTTTATATATACAAGTGCGCCGTGGCTGCACAAAGGAAAATAAGAGAATACCTTTGACGGTTTTGGGGTTCATTTGCGAGCTGTGGTGGACGGGTTGGGAAACGGCATTACAGGCACTTAAGCTGCAGCTAATTACGACGCCATAATGAGTGCATTTATTACCAGGTGAGTGGCATGGCGAAAGAGCCATTAAAAATAATTCACCGAAGAGGAGACCGCTTTAAAATGAGTTTCGAGATTTTTTTTATAAATTAAATTATTGTGAAAAATCTGCGATTAAATAACTGTTTTTTTTTGTGGATGGACAGCTACTGATTGATAAAAGTCATTACTACCGCTTAACCAGACCTATTTGTGATGGAACTTATTGGTTTATCTCTGTTTGAAAATGAAAAGTAAACTGATTTTCTGTTGAAATTTAACGCTTTACCGGATGTAAATTGTTATTTCAGTAATTTTACTGTTGTGTCCCTTTTTTCGAATAAATTTGTATTTATTAACTCAAATTCAATGACTGTGATGGGAATCGATATGATATTTAAAAGTTCACATTTTCTTCTGCAATCAGATTAACTGCCATTATGTAACTTTTTTACTGCAAATGATTTTAAAATCATAATAAATGCTAAAATGTATACAATACTCCAACATATCAAATGTTAAGTCCAATCAACATGAAGATTTGGTCTATTACCATATAAGCCCTCAATGGTTCATTTGGCAAGATCAATGATTTATCAAGTAACCAACAATGATTGCCATCCAACTGTTACTTGATTCACTTGCCATTAGGGCTTTTGCATTGAATTTGCCCTTCGTGTAATGCATAGTAAATGCACTGAACTCACTTTCCACTGATTTACGGCGTGAATGGCATGACTTTGCAAATAAACTGCTACCAATTCGTCTTGATCATGGTCTCTGATTTGAAAATGCAAATGCAAATGCGCAGCACTCTCTCAATCATTCCGGCAAAAGGATGCAGATGCAGTTGCAGTTGCATTAAAAGCGAGACGCTTGTCGCTCATTTCAAATCGAGCAAACAAATGCACACAAATTCACATCTCATCACCGAACGGCACGACCTTTTTCGTGTTCTCCATTTTTTGTTCCATTTCTTTTTTTTGGGGGTGTGGATATGGGGGTTTTATAACCCACAACTGAATCTGAATCTGGATACGGCTCCGGATCGGGGACCATATGTCTTGTTGTGTGCAGTGGGCGAGGGACTTAAGTAATTCATTACTTTAGTCATGCATTGTCATGCATGTTTGCCACGCTTTCCTTTGCCTTCTCGCCTGTGTTGCATTTTTATAGAATACTCGTATATATCCTGACAGGCAGGTCCTCCGCTTGGGTGCTGCATGTCAAGCTCAGCGCTGCTGTTGCAATTTGTATGCAAAATTGTTTTACAAATTGAGCAAGAAAGATGGCGTAAGCAGAAGGCACACAAACACACACAAAGACACATAGTCACACATTTCACCTGACAAAGGAAAATGGCGCACGTTGCATGGCATACATATATGTTACGTAGATATGCAAACAAGACAGCCATAGACAGTTGTTTTTCACTTTTCACTTCTCCCTGCTGCTTTTCTATAAATTTTTGAATTCCTGCCCTTAGCATCGGGACGACACCGACACACTTCAGGCGAAAGGCCATTAAATAAGCAAGTTGCGGAGTCAGCAGACTGCTGAGACAATATTTACATAATTAATTGAGTTTATTTTTAATTTATGCCCAACAAAAGCCAACTGATTACAGCACGCACACTGTCATAATTACCCGCGTATTTACTCCAAGATTAATTACAATTTAACGCTGGCCAAGGGCGAGGCTTTGATGCATTGTTTTCGTTGCGTAATATACACCGCATAATCTTGGTGTCCTTCGGCCAGGACCTTTTTGTTGGCCCTGGGATATTTTTACAAGTTTTTCTCCTTGTAAAAGCCAACTTTGTGAGCCTCCTGCCGCTGATCCACTTCAAACTGTAGCAGGTGTTGGCATTTAAGGCAAATACAAGTGAACGTAAGTCCCAACAATGCCAGGCGGAAAAAGTTTGACGCAGGTAAGCGCTCGAAAGTATGCTGTTATTTTTAAATCGCTTGCAGTAGTGAGACGACATTAAGCATACGCCGTGTGGCAGGCACTGAGATTATCATCTAAAATGGGTATGCTTATTTGGCTTACTTTTCTTATTTTCACTGACTTAAGTTACTTAAATGGGTCGAGTATTTCAAGTTGCTTAGCTAAACTATTAAATTCTAAAGCTAACTTAATTACGAATTTTATATTATGGCTTTATCTTTTTAATATTTGTTTGCGGTTTCTGCATAATAAATAATTACATAGCTGCCACTTCCAATTTCCTTTCAGAGCTCGTTTCTAAAATGCACAAAGCTGTGGATTGCGGTCAGTCTATGCGGTCAGCAGTCCATATTATAATTAAAATATAAATATTTTGCGAGTCGAGTCTAGTACATATTTACGAAGCTCTTGGCTGGCAATTTAAGCATTCAAATATTGACAAAAGTTTTTCTTCAAGGGGCCGAGCAAGTTTTATCAGCAGTGTCGCAGCAATTTGTGTGAGCTACTTTTCGAATTCCGATTGTTCGATGCTGGAGTGGAGTCCCGCATATTCTCCATTTGTTTGTTGGCCAAAAGTCCACTCGTCGAATGGAGCGGCGGGAATCTGGTCTATTGAGCGAACTTTTCCCAAAAGTAGAATTGCATTTGCTTTGCTTGAAAAACTATTATAACTTTGGCCAGCCATTGCGCCATGCAAGAGTTTCAGTTCATCCAACTATGAAAGTACTTTATGTGAGCTAACAAAAATATTTCTTTTATTGAGTTTCACCAGAGCCGTTGCCTGTGCCGATGCCTGTGCCTGAGTCCTCGTTTTAGGCTGAGTGGATCGAGTGGGGCCCCCGAAACTTTTGTTCTGAAAGCGCTGTTGCAGAAGGCCAAGTCAAGTCCCCAGCTTGCCACCAAGTGCCATTGTTGGCCAAGTCGAAGACAAGTTGATACCGGATACGAGCTCCGTTGGCTGGTTATTTGATATATGCAATCTAGACCTACAAGAAAATCGTTTTATTTACTTAAATTAACACCCTGCACAAGGCGTAATAGTTTAAGCAGATTTCATAAATTTAAAGTATAGAATTTGTTTGGTACGGAAGCTTTATTGTCTTTTTTTAAGTTTATTTCTCATGAGGATTACATTTTCAAAATATAAAGCTTCTAACATGACCATTTCGTGCCTCATTCAAATGCAATTATGTCAATTGGTTTTATGGTCAGTGTTGTCCATAGAGGAATACAATAAAATCTGATTTATTAACTACACAAATTAACCGCAAGTGTTTGGCCATAAATTGTAAAATGCATTTTTGTATGCAAATGGCCAGCTGATGCGACATAAATTGTGCAACATTTGCATTTAAAATGTCATTGCGAAATTATAACTTTAAAGTTCGCCCACATTAGCCGGTCAAATAAACCTGTTTTTAGCCGCACAAAAAGCCATCATTGTTTTTAGTAGTTTTCGGCGTGCACACACACATACACACACAAACAAGCCGCAGACTGTGGCATATGGTCTGTGTTTTTGTTGCCACAGCACACTTCTTGTTGCTCCAGTGATGTAATGTTCGCCACTGATGTTGTTGTTGTTGTTGTTGTTTTTTGCCGGTTATTGTTTGTTGCACTAGTTTTGTGGTCGCTCTTTGTTTTACTCCAGACAATGGGATGGCAAAAACCCATGCAAAAAATTTGGCTTACGCAACACACTCCGCCTGTTCCTCGGATTTCCCGGTTTCCCCCAGTTGTTGCACCGCCAGTAGTTGGGCAACAAAAAAAAAAAAACACCTTCGCTTGCAACGTCAGCACCAGCCAAGTTTTAATTACGTAAAATATTTTTGCGTAGCCCTGTTTCACTCCCTCTAATAAACTTAAAAGCCGACTTTCGCTGGAACTGCATTTGCAACATCGGGCAAAATTTCAATTCGGCTAGATGGTCCGCAATGTTGCAGCGCAAAATGGGCTTCGTAAGTCTCGTGTTGCAAGTCCGCGACTCTTCAAAAGATTCCAAAAGCCGTCGTCGCCGGCAAAGGGCTTAGAAAAGTCAGCCAACAGTGCATTCTCATCTTCCAAAAAATACCCAGATTCCTGCAACTGAGTCTGATAATTACAGTGTTCCTACCTACTTTCATAGAAAGCAGTCAGTTGCTTTACTCTAAAAGGGCATATTGCTATTGTTCTGAATTTATGTTGCCATATGAAATGGGTAGAGCTCTAATGTAAAAGTTAAAAAGAGTAAATGCTTAGTAAGAGCAAGGACATAGAAAAGTAACATGAATTTAATATTTTTAGTATAAATTTCTATACCATATAAACAACAAATAAAATGTTGGGCTCTGTATAAAGCAGAGGTATCTTAAAGTATGCAATAATTATTTATAATCTTTAAGTTCATTTGTTACAACCCTAGAGATTTCTGTAGCACCGCTCATAGATGTTATTGTGTAAAAATCCCTTCTGTGAAAATTGAGCAAATTTTTTGAAATACCATTATAATTTTGCATTCTCCCTAGCGTATTTAAAAGTGTGTGGTACCCGCAAATTGTTTCACTTTTCGGTTTGTTGTTATGTAATTACTTGCTGAGTGGCGTACGCAAAATGTTTGAGCTGGCAGTTGCCAAAGCGACAGAAACGGCAACTACCAGCACAAGTACAACTCTGACTGCAGGACTCACACGTACGAACGTACAGGATGCTCTAAGTGCTTTTTGACATGCAACTACACACACTGGGTATGTGCATTTATAAATGCAAGTGTAGGTAGGTGCGAACATTTATTAACATGCATGTGGCGGAGGCAAGAGTAAAAGCAATTTAGTTTACTGCAAATATTGGTCGGTGGCCCTTTGCTCTGCTGCCTTCAGCATTTTGGCTGATTCATGGCTAAACGTTTTGCAGCAAACAGTGCGTATGATTGATATCATAGCCAGCACAGCACAGTGCTAACAGACAGTGTGGTGTACGAAAATTGAATTCACAACTTGCGGGCGAACTGACCCCTCGGTCCATTAGAACCCCAAACCGCTAAGCCTTAGTCGTTGGCAACAACACGTGAGAGCAGGCAAAGTAGATACAACCAATAGATACGACTAGGGGCATAAATCACAAGTCACCTGGCTGATATTCTGGCCAACAATTGTTAATCAACTCGCAACATGACAGGCACAAATTATGCGAGGGACTCGAAACTCGAGACTCGAGTCGCCAAGCCAAAATGCGGTCAACAAAGGAGTTCAGGTTGAAGTGTTTGCTAATGTGTGCGGGAAAGGAATTTATTATTGCCGACTGGCCATCGATCAATGTAACCTTTTGTTCGATCAGCATAGCCAATCGATTTCAATTGACATAAATTGCTACATTCTGTCAATGCGCCCACAAAAGTCAATGCAATTATGTGCAAATTGCATTTCATTCGATTCGATTCGTGGCATTGATTGGATTATGCAAATGTTTGAGTTTGATGTAAATTGCATAAGCGGAGGGCTAATTGAAATAGCTGGAACGGAAAAGTTAAAGCTAAAACTTTCAGCACCAGGTGCTAGCCAGTTTTTTTTAAACTTAAAATTATTTAGTTCAATAATTTCAGTTGCCTTTTTAGGAATTTCAAAGGCAAAGTTTGCCAAATTTAATTCTCACACACTCTTTGGAATTTGCCAGGGTAAACTTCAAAGCATCGAATTTGCACATATTTACCCTGGTTGTCGTACTGTTGGGATTTCTTTGGTTTACTTAGAGTAGTTTTAATTAACAGTTGCTTTGCTTTTGAATGGCTATGCAAATGCGCAAAAGCTCTCAAATGGGACCAATTACAGTGTCAACATGTGAAATTCTATTTCAAATCTGTATAATGTAGGTATAAATAAACAAGCAAGTAGGGAAAGTAATGCATACCTCTTATAATTACTATATTCATGAACTTTTACCCAATAATTAATTTAGTAAATAATGTTTTGAAAGTCAAAGTTGTTTGTAAGCTCTCTCTAAATTTTATAATTAATTATGTTTAAACCTTTTTTACATATGGTACTTTTAACCAAAATGGTATAAACAATTAGATATTAAACTAATTACTATATTCGTGAACTTGCACTCAAGATTTAATTAAGTTAATAATGTGTTAGAGGTCTAAGTAATTTGTAAGTTTTAACATTTCGTATAAACATCTAAACTTTATAATTAATTTTGCATAAACTTTCTATTTGTAAGGTACTTCTAACCAAAATAGTATAACCTATTAGATAAAAAGCTAAGCTGTCTTTTCTCAAGTAAAGAAGATGTTAACTTAAAATACTACTGCAATAAATTTTCACTTCCAAAATTAATTTAATGATACGGCAAAACAAGGGCAACCACTTGATACCCCATCTGTCAGCAACCTTCAATGAACTTGTTTAGTTGTTCGTTTCCAATTAGCGATCGTTTTTGATGGGCGCATTATGCCAGCGCATAGTTATGCATATCAGCCAAATAAAATTTCGGCATGCAATTACACTTGCAATTAGGGTTGCATTCATAATCAATTGGTGTCTGTTTTTGCAAATCGCAACGGAAGGACAATGATGATGGTTTTGGTCCAGAGTTCCAATTGCTAAACAGAAATAATCAACATTTTAAATAAATCATGGAGCATTTGGCTCTAGCGATGTCCCTGTGATGTTTGTTTTTAGTAAACAACGTATGTTGTGCACCGCATTCGCTAATTGAAGTGACAGCCCTGCAAACGCGGCGTATGCGTAATTTTTAGTGTAGTGTGAACAATGTCGGTTAGAAAAAGGCAATTGACAGGACATTTAAATGTTTGTAGCATGTTTAAAATGCTGCAGAATTTAAATTTTAAGAATAGTGAAGAGGAGGCTTTAACTCAGTCACAGTTTTCGGCTGAAACTTCGTCCTTGTGTCGGCCTAAATGGAGCATGTACATGTGAGACTACGTTGCCAGAAAATTGCTCCACTGATGCCTGCAATTGTCACGACAACTTGCTGCTTCTAATTGCACTTTGCCGGCAGTTACCATTCTGGCATTCGCATAACATCAACTTGACACAATTCGAAAACTCGATGCCATTTTGCCATTGTGCATGCTCGGGCTAATTCCTCTGGCAGCTTAAATTGCTGACATCATAAAGAGAGGCGAAGTGAAGAATGAAGCTTGTCCTTAGCTATGGGGCAAAATATGTAACACTAAACAAGTGGCAGAAAAAAAGGCATCGAGAAATAGTCTTCTTAAATGATTAAACGTTTTATTGACTATATTTCCGTCGCTCGAAACACCAGCAATAAATTTACCCATTCATAGATCTCGTATTCTTGTAAGTAAATCAATTGAATTTTCAATGCCTGTATCATGAAAGATAGTTCCTTCCCCTGTTCGGTTGTGGTCATGTAATTGATTGCTTTTTTGCCAGTCACATTTTTCGAAAAGCAGAAAACGTTCATTTTCTTAAAATTTAAGGTATTCCTTGCGGTTAGATACTAATTGGTCACTTGGTCATGTCCTGATTTATGTGCTTCTTCCTGCTCGGCAATTTGTCCAGTTTATTCGAGGCATGTTGTTGCCTTCTGGCAAATACTCGTAGCTGGACGGACAAAGAAAACACCATTTTGTTTTGTGCTGAACATAATTTTTGAAAACTTTTCATACACGCTGGCCAAGTGTCGGGCATTGAGAGCTGTCAAGAGCAGGACCATAACGACTCCGACATCGATAGCCCAGGACGAAGCACGAAAGACTCCGGACCTCAGCCAGAAGACCAATGCGTAACACTTGGGCCAAACAAACTTGTTTACACATTTTTGGTTGCTCAATTTCTAATGTCAACAGGCGAGCCACCAGCAAGTTGTTAGTCCTTGTTGTCCTTGGGTACTTCTGTGGGCGGCTGTCCTTGCCGGTGCCTGTTGCCACTGCACACGGCAGTTAGAGCACAAGAATGCGCTAAAAGTAATTCAGTTCGGGCAAAAAAATAAGGGCATTTCCTTGACCGTGTGCCAGATACAGGCACTGCGATTAAGGACTCTGCTACTGCCATGGCTATATGCCCTGACGTTGGCTATATGCAAATGAGCCGCTGGCACGACTTGTCGCGACTTTATGGCCCGTTGCAGATGCATTTTTTTACGACCAGGACCACTAGTACGGGAGCAGTGCTAAATTACAGTCGCATTAAGGCTAATCCATTGCAATGATGACGTTTAGTGGCCTCGGCGACAGTTGTGCGAACTTTTATGTGCCATAAAAATGCCACAAAACAGTGGACTAATTTTTACAAATTATAAACATAAATAGAAAAGAGTTTTTTGAAATAAGAAGGTTGCTTTAAAGAATGTCTAATTCTTTAAAGGTTTCATTGCTTTCAAAAAATAATTATAAAGGGTTATTAAAGTATGCAACACTTAATTAAAGTATAGAAGTCCATTGAATTTAGTTAAAATAAAAACGTTAATAGTGCCAAACTACTATCAAACACTTAAATTCTATTTTTTTTTTAATATTAAGGTTCAAACTGCTATAAACCTAGAGTGAGTGTCAAAATTTTGCCAACCACTCCACTGTTCTTGCGACTTTTTGCTGGTTAGATGCCTGTCAGTCTTGTGCTAATTTCGATTTAATTTTATTTGAGTTTAAATTTTTTATGTGCTCAACTTGGCTTGGTGTCGTTGTCGTGCCGGCGTTTGGTCGACATTCTGGCCACCGCCTCCGTGCCCACATATGCCATGCATTTAAATGAACATTTTCCTGTGTGCGTGAGTTTTTGCTATTTCATTCAATTACCGACTCAAGCCCGACCTGGTATGTCTATGGTCGATGACTGTGTGCAGGCTGAGGAGGCTTTTATGGCCGACTGGAGCCTGTCACATTTGCTTATGCCTTGGCTTAGGTCAAATTATGTTTGACTATAAACGGCATGCGAAATTTTCGGACAAAGCCCCGAAGCACATCAATTTTAATCAAAGGCAAGGAAACGTGCTCGGCATGGCCAAATAGAATGGGCCAGGAAGCCAGAATGGTAGGTCAAGAGAATATCAAGAGGCTCGTTCTCATCGAGGCCTCATCATATCGTCGCATCGAGGCGTTTAAGTTCGCAACCCTTGCACAGCACTTTTCAGGAGTCAAAGCGTCGCTGTAAATCAAAGCTAAGCCCACAGAGTTGATGACCATTCAATGTCACTTGGAAAAGCAAAAACGAAGAAGATGGCGAACTTTGAACTTGCACTCGCAGCAACAGCAGCTTAACCCTTTAATGCCGTTATCAGCTTTCGCATTTCACTTGGCTGCCCCGACTCAAACATAGTTGGGTTATTTAGTCTTGTCTTTCTTGCCTTTGGCTTGACCTCGCTCCGCCAATTGCACAATTTTTTTTCCTTCGTTTCTCATGGCCACTGGGAATTGGCTTAAACCTGGTCACTTGACCCGCTCAAATCCTTTTCTACGAACAGGCAAAACGAGATTTCGGAAACTAGCCCGATGGGCAAATCAGTGCCACTTTATTAGAAGCTCATGCTTGGACTTCCGCCACTCAAAGAAAAAAATTTATTTTAATAAATTGGATTTCATTATTCAAACAAAGAAAATCTTACAGTTAAATAAATTACAAAATAATTGAGATACATAATCATATAGGAATAATGTTATTTCTAGGTCCAACTTTTTTCAAAAAATCTCTTTGTTTCATTTTACAGAATACCAGAATCCTAGGGAAAATAGCCGGGCAACTTTAAATATATATACCTAATTTAAAATTTATTATTGATTTCTTCTAGCTTTTCATAAATTGATTATGCTATTAAGGTTTTTAATTAAAAATGCAAAACGTAATATAAAAGTAAATTTAAATATCTTTATGAACTTCTTATATTTTTGTATACATCGAGAGTGTTCTTAAAGTATCACAAAACTTATCTGTATGTTCCCTTGTTTTTGGTGTTTGCTACCTTTGAACATAATAACCAAAAAATATTTTCTTAGAGCACCCCATTAAAGGATTAATTTAAGACTTAGCTTTGTAATTAACAAAAAAGGAGGGGTACATTTTAATTGACTTTAAACTAGTCGTAAAATTAATGTAAAAGTTTTCTGCTGTACCTTAACAACTTTGTGTTGTCCAATTCCCCAAGGAAAGCGAATAACTCTGGTGACTTTTGCGAACTTGTCATCATGCATCAGTCGTCCTGTCAGTTCCTCTATCCGCAGACTACCGAGAACCGAGAACCCAGAACCCAGTACCGAGCACTGAGGCTAAGCCCCCTGTGCTTTGAGGACTTGCTGCTCGCTCTATTACCTTACTACGACTTCCTGGCACGGAGCTCCGCCTGGAACAATGTGTCCCGCCTAATCCTTTTTATGCCCAACTATTATTTCCAGCTGCAACATTGTTATGGCTCTGCTTGACGAACCAGTTCCATAACACCCCTCGGTAAGCTGCTTACGGTTGTCCCATCCCCTCAACATTCCACCCAAACTCCAGAGCCAACAACTTTGTCTCAATTTCAGCAATTGAAATAATGTCGCTGGCAACAACTTTAATATTTATTAGCTGCTGGCCGACTTCAAATTCAAATGCCCAAAATTGACATTTCAATCGGGTGATTTCATATTTAATTCAGCTCTTGATGTAGGCTTATTGCCGTTTGGCTATGAAGTTAATGCCCATGTATATATGATGATAAATAATAATTTTCTGACGGTCATTGGAGCAATGCCAAATGCTGTGTTACTTAGGGTAAACCGAAATGGATTGACCGCAATGTATATTTATTTCTTAAACATGAAAAATTTAAATAAAATAAATATCAAACACTTTAAGAAGCCTATCAAATAGTTTTGCAATAAATTAATTCAATAAGCACACCTACAATTCCTGTTACTTCAATCAGAAACCAAATTAGTTCTCAGCCTGTCATTATTTTTTAAAATAAATAATAATGAAGGCAATAAATTACAATAAATTAAATGATTTGGCCAAAACTCAATACTCCTTAAAATTTAATTGACACATCTACATTATACCTAACTTAGACCTCTTGTCTTCATGTTTCCCGAAAAGTACCTTGAATATTTCTCTACAGTAGTTTATACTATAAAAAGCTGTACCTTTTAAAAGAAATAAGTTCAAAGCACCTTTAATAAATGGCGCAGCCATTTAAGGCTTCCAAACTGTTTGTTTATATATAATATAACGGACAGCCGCAAAAACCATCGAATTTGGCAAAATGTCAGATTGCGGTTTTTGCCACCAAAGTTTACGAATTTGTACTGCCAAGGCAAAAGTTCAAAGGCTGCGGTGAATGGATAAGTTGGTAGTACCCCTCTCATCCACTCTAAACAAAAGAAAGAAAAACATTGACAAGGACTTTGGGGAGAGGGAGCTGAATGGCTGTGGTTGAAAAGTTGCCCCGGCAAACATGTGTTGCAATGAGTTATAGTTTTCTTAGGGCCCGCCGAAAATCAATATCCCAACTGCAGCAGATCTCCAGTTTGTACTCGTAATTTTCGGAAACTCCAAACCAATTGCATTTCCTGTGTGTGTGTGTGGGTGCTAATCGTTGCATATCAGTTACGCGCTGCACGTTCCTTAGTTGCCCCTTGACGCCATCTTTTTTCTGCGCAGGTTGCATCTGCTTATTGCCACATAAATCAACCAATATGCTAGACAGAGCTGCAAGCCAAAAAAGTGGTCTCTGCTCCCCAGTCTGTACGTATGTGTGTGTGTGAGTGTGAGTGTGTCACGCCTTCAGGTCGGAGCATCCGCATCCGCATGGCTGGCTGGCAGACAGGCACGTGTTCCATCTTAAACGCAATATGAGTGGCCTACACTTTATCCTTGGCAGCTGCCTAGCTCTCTTCATGACTTATGAAAATGACTTCAACCATAAATCCAGCAAAATTGCGTCCATGACTTAATAATTTTCACGTGAAAAACAGTTTAAAGTTCAATTTGCCAGTGTCATTCAGCATATGAAAGACAATGACAAAGTAGTATATCGTTTTAACAATTTGATATTGGTTTTTGTGCAGCCACTTGGGCCCCAATATTGATTCCAATTGTCTGAAGTGCCAATTTATTGATATCATTTATATATATTAAACCTACTTAGGAATTAAACAAGGCATGTCAGAGCTGTTAAATATCTTGTCGGTATTATATTATTATTAAAATAGATTTCATAATTTTTCTATAAATGAAATCTAATTAAGTCGCTTTTCAATATTGTTTTAAGTCAAGTAAAATATTTCCAAAAATGAAAATAATCTATTTTGTCAGTACTGACATAAAGTTTAATATTGATTTCAAATTATAAAAACTTACTAGTATTTAACACAAATCTATGAAATTCCAAACAATTTTATTAAAACCCAAATGAAGAAAACTATAAAGTTGATTTTCTGAATTCTGGTTTCACTGTTAAGTGACTTTTTTGGCAGACAAATAAAGTGGTGTGACAAATAGGCGAAACGCATAGCCAAAGTACTCCCCCAGCCACACCACACACTCGCACACACCCGAAAGAAACCAATACCAAGGCAGATACACTCACACTCACATAGAGAGTAGCACTCGTGACAGGCAGAATTCGCATAGAGATCAACTCGGCGTCGTCGACACGGAAGTTGCCGTTGTATTTCCGGTTGTCTAGCTGACATTGCCGCCATAGCAGCGTCGTCGCCTGTTTGTCGCCTGTCCCACACGCACACTTATGCACACACTAATGCTGAAATATACTCTCTCACACTCACACGGATACTCAAACAAAAACAGTGCAAATGAGATGCCAAAATAGTTGCGTTTATGGTTAACATTTCGAGGTAAATGAGCTTTGCTTATCCACTTGATGCTTCAGTTTCAGTTGCTATATTCGTTTTAGTTGCCGCTCGTTTTGCATTTTCGGTTTAAGCCGTAGCTTAATTGTGTGCTTTTGTGCAGCACTGCCAGCACATTCGCATGGATCCAAGTGCCATTCGCTGGTGATTAAATTTTCAGTTTTACGGCATCATTTTGGGGGGGCTCAGCCGTGGGGTGGCTGCTCACTAATTGAACTCAATTGCTACATAAATAGTTTAGCCGAGCAGCTGCAGCTGTGGCCCATAAAGCATACGACCCGTGACCCGGTCGTAGCTTATTAATTACCGCAACGATGTCGATAGCTATGGCTCCCCTCCGGCATCCAATGGAGCATCAATCCCGCCATCCGTCAATGTACGAGTATCTCCGTAGCGAAACACCCACACATCCTGGTGTGCATTAGATTTTAATTGCACGTAATTTAACATGACTTGCTGCCAACGCGCTTTGCCAGCGGATTTGTAACAAAGGAAATGTGATTGACGGCGAGCTATTGGCGCGGTGCAATGTGCCACGAAATGAAGGGATTCTCCGCATTTGCCACCGCATCCGCAACAAATGAATCGTGCCTGGCAATAAAAGCCATCAATAACCGGGCTCCAGATGTCAATTGATGGGAAGAACTAGAACCGACAGCCAAGGATGCACTTGTCTCTGCTGGTAATTGAACGGACTGAAAGGACTTGGCCAAGTGAAAGCGGAAAAATATTACCCAGAACGAGAGTAAGTAAACTCACTACATGGCCTAAATAAAATATAATCAAGCAAATGGCTTACCTAAGTCATCGGTGTGAGTATTTTTACAAAAGCAAATAACTTGTACGGAGCTAAATAAAGTACGCTAAATAAAACATTACGCAAATAGTTGCCTTTTCTTTTGTAAAAATGAATACCATTTTTTGCCTAATTGCCGAAACAACACTTCACTTTATTCTCAATAACAATAGCTTGTTTTTTTAAGAAAGAATAAAAGTAAGTCTTAGAGGCAAAGCAATCGATTCTGTTAATGTTTGATATAAGCAAACTAAAAAAATAAAATAAATAACTAAATTAAAAGAATGCTGCTTTTTAATTGCCAATAAATTCAGCTTTTCAAGGAACTTTAAACTTTAAAATTTCATATTTCCTGTTTTAGTTTTAAGCTCCCTGTAGTTGTTAACATTGTGAGCCATAAAAACATTCCAGGCAACTCGCCCCAGCCAACATAAAGCCATAAATGGCCCCAGCAATTTGACAGCTGTTGATGGATTCGGGGACTGTAAACAGAACTATAACTATAACTATCCGTGTTTCAGTGCTGCTGCTGCTGCTGCTGCTGCTTTCGCCGGCTGCAACTTTAATGCCTGAAAAGGAGCGATGGCATGGGAAATCAATAAAGATCTCCTGGTCCTGAGCTGAT
Source organism: Drosophila gunungcola (assembly GCF_025200985.1). Lineage (NCBI taxonomy): Eukaryota > Metazoa > Arthropoda > Insecta > Diptera > Drosophilidae > Drosophila > Drosophila gunungcola. The sequence goes on from NW_026453197.1 coordinate 12,410,743, forward strand.
CTGAGTCCCCATCCCCCTGCAGGCGGGGTATAGCACCCGATAACGGGCCGCTGGATTTATACCCAGCCAGGCTGGCAAAGGAATGGCTGCAGTAAAAATTGGCAGTGACAAGCAGCGGGGTTTCGAGGTGGATCCCCAAGTCCTGAATGTGGAAGCGATTGGCGGTGGTGGCGGTGGTCACAACAACAAGGACAACAAAAACTGGCGCCACGAAACTGCGACGCCATTTGTCTGCCGAAACGGGAAGCCGCTCACAAAAAGTATTGGGAAAAAATATGGCGCTCTGGACGTGACCTAGAAAACTTAACTTTGAACAGCTAAAATGAACTAAAGACGTTTAACGTTTGGCCATGTGGCGTGTTCTTCGACATTAAATTGATTTATTAGCATTCAATTTTGGCCCAGCATAATTAGGTTTCGTTTGTGCAAATTGATTGAGTGTTCTGTTGATTGCCAGCTCATTTATTAAAGCTATCCCAAACACTGACCTCATAATGTTAATTATTTAATTGCTTGTGCATTCAAGCCAATTTAAGCTGAAATGTACTGTCTGACCCGGCTTTGATTTAAGTTCGAAAAATGACTTTTAATTAATTCCGATAAAGACAATTTAACACCAGGTAATCGTTGCATCAGTCATTAAGCTATTCACAAAAGAGCTTTAATTCGCATTAAGTGATATTATTAAAAAATTACCAGCAGAGTTATATCACTTTTAATAATTTTCGAAAATAAATTGAATTATGCTTGGCGGTATTTTGCAAGTACCTATATATTGGCAGTCATTTGAAATGCTGGCTTTAAAAGATGTAAATATTAAATATGTATTAAATTAATATTTGAATATTTGCTTTTAAACTAGCAAGAAATTTTTTTCTTGCACAATTTTGTAATACATTTTTATCCACAAGAAACGTTTAAATATATTTAAAAGCATTCTCTGCTTATATTATTTCATAGAAAATGTCAGACCCTTGTCATATAATGGAAATGTTTTTTCTTACAACAAAATGTGGATTTTATTATGGCTCTTATGAATTTCACGCCTCAAGGGAAAAGACCTGATATAAGTACTCATTCATATTCAAGGACCTCTTTTCAAGCTCTGCCCACACTCGAGATGGCTTTAAATATGTTTTAATTTTAGCTACATGACTTCATTGCGATATTATCGATTCGCCAATGCGTGCCAAAAATGTTCCGGCAAATGGCCAATGCCAAGAGGTTGCTTTTCCTGGCTCTGCTGCTTTCGGTGCTTTTGAGGGTCGACTGGCGCCGTCTCGTCGCGAGCAGCGAACAAAATGTAACCTTAACACACGCGGCTGACTTTTTTCCACCCCCTCTATGACACACCCCCTTTTCCAGCAGCAGACAAACAGGGCAGACAATGCCGTTCATTACAGGAGGCGAAGCGTAGGAAAAACAAACAAGTTTTTCCAGCTTTGGCGACGACGCTGCTGATAAAGCATAAAACTATCATCAAGGCTTTGCCAGCATTCTTCTTTTGGTTTTCCTTTTATTTCTTTAAAAATTGAACTTGCTGTGGGGGCCAAACTCTCGTACGTTGGGCGTCATAATAAGGCTAACACAATGGGTAGGATTAAGTGGGTCCGGAGTGCAATGTGCTCGTCCTTTGTCGTTGCATTTGCCGCCCAGCAGCCCCGAGGCTGTTGCTTGTTTGTTGCGCTTTTGTGTCGGCAACAACAGCAACAGCTTCTGGTCGAGTCCTTGTACATGTGCATGTCCTTGTTGGGTGGTCCTAGTGGCTTCCATTGCCGATACCTCTCTAGGCCCTCTATATATACAAGTATTAATGCGCTCTGGCCTGATTTCCTGCCCGGTCCGACCCGATTCGCATTGCAATCGCAATTGCAAAGTAAATGCCCTAATGCTCTTATCCTTTTAGCGTCGGTTGGGCATTCGTTTAGACTACCTAACCACATCCTCCTGGCTGCAGGACCTCCATTATTGTACGTACATTCTCTGTACAATTTTTCACTGCCATTTCCATGTTTTTTTCCTTTCACCAGTCTGTGCAAACATTGTCGCTATCACAGTCGTTCGGTGTGAAAATAATTTGAATGCTCTGTGACTTGCTCACAGCGGAAGTGAGATGGGAATTACGTTATAAGTAGCTAACTTCCTTTTGCGCAGGAGAAACTTTTAGGTTCCGTTTTGTATTTGTTTATCTAGCCATACTTAGAACTGAAGTTTTCAAATAGTAGGTAAATGCTCGTTAAAAAAGTGAATGTTATCCACGGCTACACCTGCGAAATAAAAGTTAAGCTTTTGTGACTTAAAAGTAAATAAGTTTCAAAAATTGTTTTGAATTTCTATTTTGATAGTTTTTCATTGCCAAACGATCAAACTATAGTGGTAATTATATATTTAATATATGGTTTAAGTTAAATTCAATCTGTGAAAATATTTTACAGTAAAATATTATTTTTTATAGCAATTAAGTTCATAGTTGACAAGTTTTTGGTACGTAGTATACTATTAAAATTGCTTAAACACCTTTTACTATATATATATATATATTGTTGAATCAAAAACTTTTCAAGGCTCCCTCCACGATTGCAGCCCATCATAAATTGGGTACGTAACACTAATATTGAATGACCTGGAGGGCAATGGTAGAGATTTTCCCTGTATGAATGCATAAAGGGCACTCACCGAAATCCAGTCAATTTTCGTCCTCTCACGCGCCAGTGACTGATTTGTTCAGGGACTGGCCAATGGAGGCCAAAAGGCTGAAGCAGGAGGCAGTCAGCCATGCGGTTGTCAAATATTTGCCCAGTTGTTAAATTCCATCAATGGCACGTCACAGCCAGGGACCCATGTCAACGGCAGGCTTATTTTTTTTCTTTGCCAAAAGACAATCAGGCTCAGGCCAGATTGGAGCCCATGGAGGATATGTGTGTGTATGAAACTATGCTAATTAAGCGGCAATTAAGGCGGTAGAAGAAGTTGGCAGAGCACAGCTGTTGCACACCGAGCAGCCATAATTCCAGAAGAGTTTACTTTTGCCGCCCCAACCGCAAAATGGCGGGCAGACGACTTCCGCTTTACCACTCCCATACTGCCAATTCGCAGGAAAGAGAAAGAAATATAGTCAGAGGGAATGGAGAAAGAGAGCAACGCCATTGTTTATTTAAGCCAATATCCGTTATTTAAGTTGAACTTCCTTCCGCCAGAAAATTCGTTGTTGCCCTTGTCAGCTGTTTGCTTGGCTTTTGTTTGAAATATATTTAGCACTGGTGCAAGTGCAAATAGCAAATAGCGCCTTTATTTGCACAAAACTTCAACAACATACACAGCAACAGAAATCTGCGGCAGTGGACAAAGTTGTAGCCAAAGGAAGTGTGAACTTTCCGCCTTTATATAAAGTTAGCGGCGCTCGTGCAGAGCAAAAAAAGCAAACTCGTAAGAGGACATGCAATAAATTGCCGTGCGAAATCCCTGTCAAATTTGCCACCGTTTGACCGCAAATTAATGCATTTGGCCAAATGGCGAGAAACACAACTTTAGAAACATTCTCTTTGGCATTTTATTTTTAAAACGAAAAGGAAAATATAGAACAATTTATACAGAGTATACAAATGGCAGCTGTGCACTTGTTCATTTTCATTTCTATTTTACTTTTTATTGACCCCCAATGCTATTTCAAATGCCATGTCAACAAAAGAAATGTTTCTTTTATAATAAAACTAATTCTTTTTAAAAAAAATTAATTCAATTTGCAACATCAAACTGGCTATGACCCTAAAGTCATTTGTTTTTCATGTTTTTTATAGCTTTCCTGTTATTTTTCAGTTTAATTTTTACACCCAATCCGGTCACACATATTTTTCAATCAATATAGGTCTAGAAAAGGTTTAAAATTTGTTTTACAGTGTCTTCTTTTGATACGTTTTTAAATTTTTAAGTTTCCACAAAACGGATTGCGGTATGGAAGAAAAAGCTGGTCCTTCCGGATCTAGAAGTAAATCCAAGCAATTCACGACAAAAAGAGGGCTCATCGAGGATGAAAAATTAAGTTGCGATGAATTTCCCAGACCTCGCGGACCGATGAAAAAGTGTGTTGGAAAGAAATCTCCAAAATTTCAACCCGCCAAGAACATATCCTCGAAGGTCGTAAGGACCAAAACCCCAAGTCATGGCCGAAAGCGAGTGTCTCCCAAGGTTGCAATCGCAAAGAAACGTGTGGAAAAGAAAAATTATAACCCGAACGCCACTGTGAAACAAGCTGAGGCTACCAGCGGTAACTCCTGGTGGAAGTCCTGGTTTTGCAAAAATCAAGATGACGAACCGGTCTTTCAGGAAGTTCACAAAGAAGCGATGACTCAGCGGGCCGTAAAGCCGAAGACAGACTGGAAAGTATGGAGTTCCCGTGAGATGACAGACTGTTCAACTCAAACCGATTTAAGGGTCAAGAAGCCGAAGAGGAGTGGAACGTAATGAAAGTTCTTAGCATATGTACCATACAATAACATGCTTTTTAAAAACTACATATGTTATTATTTCATTTCACAATAAATTTTAAACAGGTTTAGAATTATAAATACACAATTTTAAAGAAATACTTTAATACTAACAAAAATACAATAGTATAAAATATTAGAATTTAAGTACAAAACTTAACTTTGATAAAAATGATTTTTGTTTTTCTTTAGAAATAAACTGAGATATTCGTTAATATTTTTTAAAAACTAGGTAATACACGACTATTATGTTCTGTATATACCTAAAACTTCCGATTTTAATTAAATAAAAATCCAAAATCTTGAAAATAAATATAAGTTAACGAAAAAATTACAAATGTAGGTACTTTTGTTTTTTTGGGTGTTCCTTTATGAATAGATGAATTTGGAATTATACACGTTAAATAATAATTAAACCGTTCATATACATCTACTAATCTCACATTTCAACTGATTTAAAGAGCGGATGGGGCCAACTTTCGTGTGCTCTGCACTTTCGGCCTTTCACCAAATTGCATAATAAACACGCTGCCAAGCAGCCAGCGGAGCATTGAAAAGGATGCTCCGGGCCAGGTCCTTTATGCACCTGCAGATGGCCGAAAACTTTACCGTTGCCATTATCAGCGGGCGGATGCTGCGGAGGATTGCGGAGTGGGAGTGCTATTCTGTTTCAACATGTTTGGCCTAATTAATGTCAGAAGCCATTGCTAAGGATAACTTGGCGAACGGTCGCCCATTTCGTTTTCCACCTATACACGGACAGGCAATTGAAATTTAAGGCCGGAAGTTTATTGTAACAACAATGGAGCGAACTTGGCAGCGGATGCCGTTCCACCATCCACAACCTGGGGTGTCTTCTAAGAAACGTTGACCAGAACTAGTTCTGGCCAGGCCGACCCCGGTACGGACTTTTTGTACGTAAATAAATCCCAACGAACATAAATGAAATGCAAACTTTTTTCCGGTAAGCTGCCGTTCTAATTGTTGTACTGCAGTCCGAGTTTGCAACTCCTGATGTTCCAGGTTTTCTGCCCCCCAGCACTTCTCCGGCACCCTCTTGTTTTTATAAAAATATATATATAATTTTTTTGTTCCTTTAACTAGTGTAGAAGAGCACTAGCACCTTTAAATTGAAAACCTAATGAGAAAACCCCTTGGGATGTGCTCAAAAATGAAACGGAAAGGGCGGTTGGCTACGTGCTCCTGCCAACATAATTGCGCTTAAAATCGTTTAAGTGTTTTATAATCCGCCCAACGATTTTTTTCCAGCTGCTGTGGCCGCTTTAAACGATGTGCCATCCATTCTGGGCATGGCAAGGATTCCGAAAACAAAATTGAAAAAAAAATATTGGGTAAAGCAAACCGAAATGGCTTTTTAAAGCGTTGGCCAGGGTCGATCCTTCCACTCGCTGTATTGGATGAGTGTGGGTGCGTATCTGCTTGGGCTGGTCAGTTAAGGCTCTTATGAACGCACACACTCGGCCCTGTGCGCCATTAAAAGCGAAGCAAATTTTTGCACGCCGTTTGCGGATTTTTGGCGCTTTTTTTGTGGCCACCGCCATGCCACAGTGGTATGCAATGCGCCAGCGGTGCACTTTTCCGTGCAAGTGGGTTAATTACGTACGTGGTGCGGACTCACGACCAAGGAAATTAGCTCATCATCATAAGACTTAACAAGCATTAAATAATTATTGTTCTGAAATTACTTTAAAATGTGCGTTAGAGTATGCAACAACATAATTTATTTTTAATTAATCCAATTGTTAGTAATTAATCCAAATTGTTACTAATTAATTACTTATTGACTGCATAAATAAATAATATTAAAAAACTTGATAAATGATTTTAAAATCCTAATGATTTTTTTGACTTCCTAAGTAAATTCGATTAAAATAAAATCTTAAAAGCGCACAGACTGTTTGATTTTAAAATATAACAAATGGTTCAATCATGCTTCGATTTTTTTCATTTTCTAACATCGGCAAGATATTCACAAATTTAACTATCTCTGTTGACCTGCCTTTCCATGCGAACCTTCTGGTATCTGAATATTTATATAAAAGCAATCAAAGCTCTATTTTCTTTTCAAAATTGTTGTGACATCCTTCCGCCTGAGTGGCTGCCATTTGACTTGCATAATCCCAAGCCAAGCCACAACACCTTAAAGCCAAGAAGTAAATTTAATTTATTCACACATTTGGAGCATATGAAAACATACTTGGGGGAACCTTTGAGCTTCCGCTCCATTTTCACCCACAAGCTGGGCGCCAATTGGGGTCACAATTGTGTGTGAGGCATTCGTCTGCGGACCCGAATACAAATACGTTTCCCAGCAACACGGACAACCACTCGACGCACTACTTGCTGGAATTCAGAAAAAGTTCCCACTTACCCGGAACTTAAGACACTTAAGGGCTGGCACACATGCACACATGCACCGAGCAACAGATACATCGGCCTTCGTATGCAAATACCAGAGTGAGCCACTTAGGTGCCACTGCAGTGGATACCTCCATGGAGGTATACCTTTGGCCTCCATGTTCGTACGTACCTGCAACAGACAAACAACAAATAAACATAAGTAATAATGTCGAGCTTCTGTGGTTAGTCACATGAATATGCATGTATTTTACTTTTTCCATATTTATTTCCGCCTTTTTACTTCCCGGGGAAGTATGCTTATTTAAATGGCAAACAAATAGACAAGCGACCAGGACCAAAGAGCTATGTTGCTGGAGCTGACGACAGCTTTTGAACTCGTCCCATATCCTCCTCTGAGGCGCTTGTGAAGCGCTTAAATCTTTAGAAAATATCTAAATTGTTCTCTGTGGCCATTGTGTCAGCTGTCCCACCCAGACAATGTGTATGTGATTGTACTCGCATGCATTATGCTGTTTTTGACTTTGCCACAAACTACGTAAAAATGTCTTTCCCGTTCGCCCCGTTGCCTGCGAAATGAACTTCATTGTAAGCCGCTCTGGGGATTTGCTGTGACAAATGAAATTTATAGTTCTCCGATCCCCTTGGCCCCGAACAACAAAACTGCAAAGCTGCAAATCTCCGAATGCTGGAAATCTAATTCATCTTTCAAATTAGTAACGTATATTTCTGCATATGGGATTTTTGGTGAATAGAAGTCAGGTTGGATTTTTAGTAAAATTGCTGATGTACTGTTTAATATTTAACAATTATTTTTCTTTTCAGATAGATTCGGAGTTATTTAATAAGCTTAGTCCACTTTTTAAAATTTAATTTATTTTGAAACTTGGATTTCCTAAAACATATTGCTGTTTTAATAACGAATGCAAAATGTGTAATTCTAGATTTTGCCATTTTTCATCATAACTTTCCTTATAACAATATATTTTATAGTTTTTTAAATTGTCAATGAGACTATATTGGCTTGCACTGATAATAGGAAATAAATAGTATAACCAACTCTTAGGGTAAAAATGACTTAATAAAGGATTTTTCATATGTATACTCTTAAGTAAAATGGATTTTCACAATAATTTGATTTTTTAAGTTGTATAATAGATTTCAGACTATAATGGTATTATTTTGTTTATTAAAAATAAGTACTAGGTATCTACCTAGTCGAACCATTGTCATCCCCCGAGAGACATGCCTTTTGTAGAACCCGCAACCGACAATGGTCCTTTGTGCAGATGTGACATGCAGCCCCAAAAGTGGCATAAATAAAATTCCATAGCATGCTTTTTTACGCTGCCTCCGAGAGATGCGCAAACGGACTCGGATGTCCATGGCCAGCGCCATTCGTCATCTATTGCTGGACAGGGCTTTAGCTGGCTTCAACTAAAAGAGGTTTTTATATGTGCATCCATCATTCCCGTCCAGCTACACATACCCCTCTCGTCTTTTGCCAGCAGAACAAGTCATTAGCCTGAGTGCGGGTACTTTAAATTTTGTCAATGGAAAGGGGGCGCACTTTAATCATATTTACCAAAGGACATGTCAGGGCCTGACTGACAGCTGTTTGTGGTGGCACAGCTCGATGGTCAAGCAGAATGCCTGTTGCATCCAATCGAGAAACGAGAAGGGGTGACACTGCTTTCCCTGCTAATCTAATAAGTTGCCTAACAAACCGCAGCTATTGCTATACTATCCTGCAATACAAGATCCCCATTCGTGAGTGTGTGTGCGTGTGTGCGGTTGTGTTGAAGTGTGTGTGCGGTTGTGTCGAAATGTGTGCCAGTGCTGCAAGTTGTTGTGGTTAATTTTCTGAGAGACAGCTCTGTAGATGTGGCCTGCACTTGCGGTTGCTTTAAGATTTGATTGCAACTGTAATTTTGGCACGCCTGGCTGCTTACTTGCTATTCTCTCTGGCCACTTCACTGAGGAGAAAAGTCGATTACTAAATGCGGAAATGTTAACCGCAAGAACGAATTAATCTTAAAATGGTCATAATGCGATTTATGTTGCGGTGAGGGAGACACCTTTTTCATTATAACAAAATTTAATTCAAAATTCTGTGCATTTTACTCGTTTTGTTAACATTATTTTATTTTTAATTCTTAGTTTCGGTAAGACTAAAACCATTTTTTCTATTTTCATTTAATTAGAAACATTTTTTTTTATTGGTGTGATAAAAAAAAAAAATATCTTTAATATAAACAAGCTTTTGCGATTTGTTGAAGAAATCTTGATTTTGAAATATATTTTTCTGGTGCATCCTCTAAACCTTCATGTTCTAAATCTCTGTTTCCATCTCGCTTGACTAACTGTGCTGAAATTCGTGTGGAGCTTGCCAGCATTTGTTTTAAAATTAAAGTGCACAGCGGCGGAAAAGCAACAGCGGGCAGGGTTCTTCTTTGTCTCCAGCCAGGATAACACTATTCTTTTCAAACGGAGGCGTTGACCATGGCTGGCTTTTTTTCCTGGTTGTTTCTGCGCTATATTTCGCCTGTACTATGTATATCTGAGTTATGTGGCGCAGTCAGTGCTGATTAAGCGGAGCATCGCAGCGCAGCGGGCATCTTCATCTTCTCATAGTTCTTTTGGACCGCGGGCGGTACTAAAACGCCGGGACCCCAAGTTTGCCATCGAATGCTAGACATAAGTGTGCTTTGTGCTACTCATGGAAATATATGAACATTGTGATGTTCGAACGAAAAGAAAATGCTATTTGAGAGGAGTTTAAAAGTTTAGTGGTGTCGATGGGTGAAACAAAAGATAGGTGGTGGTTGAGGTCATGAAGAAACAGCTGCTTAACTACTAAGTTTACTTAGATATTCTTTTTATAAAAATATTAGGCAACTTTTGAGTTTTAGTTTTGGTAAAATTTAAAAATTGGTTAAAGTAACGTTCCCCTCCACATTATTGATTATTGATGTTTTTAGCATTGTGAAGCTATTAACAGATGTCTAAAAAAAATTGTGTCATTAATTAAATAGCTTTTTGACATTTTCTGATTGCATACAAATAACAAATAACTTATTAACGCATAAACAATACAATTACAAATCAAACTTGATTTTACACTTTTATTTTTTTGTAGTTGCTTATGACACTCGGTAGTTAACTTGTCACTATAATGCAATTAGGTGTTTTTTTCATAATAATATGCATATTTCATATGGAAAAGCAATTGTATTGCCCACAAAGAGAGCTTATTTAATTAACAATCTAGACAGATTTAATGCAAATATTTGCACAAAGCCTATCAAATTAGAATAAATATAACATACAAACACCGTGTTTATTGCAATTACCCGCATGTCCCGATTATGGTTAGAGTTCAACCAAATGCCATACATTAAAAAAGGAGTATAAATAAATAACTGATTGGGCTTACAATGCCATTAAATAAACGACCACGAGCAGAGGAGGCGCACAATAAATATTTAAACGGGCTGCTAGGCGATGCTTAGTTCGTGTTTCTCCTGTTTTTTTGCGGCTGTTAATGTTAATTAATTTCAACTAAGCGGCTTATACATATAAATAGAGAACGGGAGAGTGCGCAGAGTGGCAGCAAATGACATTGAGGCTCTGTGAAAGCCGACAAGATAATTATTAGTTATTTAAACAGCTTTTGTTGCATGTTTAATGCAAATCCGCAGCGACTTATGGGGAGGGCAAGAGTGAACAATTGGCAACAAAATTGCAATGCCTAGAGGCTTAAATTGATTTGGCAGGCCTTGCGTTGGACATTAGTGTTGATATCTAAAAATCATGACTAAAAAAAATTAATTAATTCTAACGGATTTTAAAAAAGAATTAATAAAACGTGTCAAATTTTTAATCATTTAATGGCATTTATCATTTTTTACTTTAAGGTTTATTAAAGTTGATTTTAATAAATTGTTAGAGATGAAAATTAAATTTAATTAAATGTTTTTGAGATATCACTTTTTCTCTCAACAGAACCATAATAAATGACATAAATCATTTAATTGCTTGACCCGATTCAATGTTTTGATAGTAAAACGTTAAATTACAAAGAAAGTTCTGGGAAAACCGAACAAAGGAGCCAAGGATTTAATCTGACCCACTCCTCTCCCTCTTTCCCCTTATCATCCAGGAATAAATCAGGGGCCAAAACCAAAGCAATAAATAATAAATCAGCGCTAACAATTTGCACAGCATGCGCCGCGCAGTTTTTCCTTTCTTCATTCTTGTCCTGTTTAAAAGAGGGGAATTCCCGCTGATAGCTCGTCCAGCGACTCGATTTGCCATTCATGAAAATTATGCAACCAGATGAAAAATAATGAAATTAATTGCTCGGAAAACAGTCGAGCAGCAAACTCCACCTCTCAATGGCTATGGAAATGTCTGGGTTGGTCAACGAGTTGAATGAAAAAATGGTTTCGCTTGTTGTTAGATTAGGATTGGGTCCTCAACCAAAGCGAAGAATTTAAAGCGATAAAAAATTCTTTAAGTACGAGGTACAATTCATTAGGGATTAATAGGACACGCCTGAATTAATATGCGGAAGGCAATAAATCTAACAAGCAATGACCTTTTTAACCTCCTAAGTATATATTGCTGTAATAAATAAGCCAATTCCCAAATGTCATCATGCCCTTAGACATCGATTAAGATTGATTTCACGGGTCAAACATAAAAATCACCACAAATTTATCAATACGGCAGACAGATATTCCCATTTATTCATGCAAATCATTTGATGGCTTAAGTAGAAAATGCTTTTAACATATCAAAATGCTGAAACGTTAACTGAAATTCAATTTGTTGGCTCAAATCATGATTGTGAATAGAGAGCAGCGCCAAATGCAAACATTTCGCCTGGATCCAGGCATCCTGGCATCCCAGTACCCTTGGCTCCCGGCCGTCAGTCATTAATCAAAGTTAAAATGCGTTAAACAAGCGCAGCCAGCGCAACAAAATGCGCATTTCGACGCCCGCACAACTCGAAGGGAAAATTCGTGATGGGCGGGCGGAAAAAAGGGGGAGTGGCAGGACATACCACCCCGATAGTGTGCAGTGCATTCGACTTCCGCTTCCTTGGCAGCCGAGCATCCTTTCCGCCTGCATTGGCTGGGCGATCTCAGCTATGCATTTCCCTCGACGTTTGCATGTTTGCACAATCCAGCCGGCGACGCGTTATAAACAAAGTTTATTACAACGGCTCAGGATTTGGTTTTGGGTGAGGACCTTGGCTGCACCGGGAGAAATATTAGAAACTGGGAGAAAATGATTGAACCAATGTGTATATTTTTAGTAATATATAATTGAAACTTTATGTGCCCATCGTTTTTCGATTATTTTGAACAAGTCCTACGTCGTTAGAAATTACTAATCAACTTAATGGAATAATGAATATTCATAAAGTTGTGTTTTTGAAATGTAAAAAACCATGATCTTAAGTGGAGTATTCATACAATTACTGGTCACCTAAAGCGAAACAGAAATTATGCTTTAATAAATTGGCACTATGTCCTGTAATAATATTTAAATTATGTTATATGCCAAATTCGAGGTTTCAATAACAATAACAACATTGTTGCACATTCTCCAGAGGCGCATAACTTGTCCTTAGTTATATTATATCTTAAATCTCTATGCCAAACCAAGTATTTAATATTATCTGTGTAGTGGAAAAATGCCATTTTGTCTCTGTAGATCTCTGGGATATTGCTGGGGCATTGTTGCACATTCTCCAGAGGCGCATAACTTGTCCAAGAGTTTATGCGCGCCACGTTGCTGCTGACAAAATGGCGACGTCCCGACAATGTCCTCTGTTGATATGCACTTCGTGACCCCAATTACAGACACGTCCCCAAGCCAAATGCAGAGCCAAAGCCAAATCCAAATGCGAGTCCTTTGGCCACAGTCTTTGTCGCCTGCTCAGCCAGCTATTAAACCAATCGTCTGGCAATTTGTCAAACTTAATACAATGCAACTTCAATAAGGAAATTGCCGGCAAATTTAGCAACGTTTGCAAAACGTTTGCCCTCAAATACTCGTAAATTGGAATGTTTTGTGAGATCGAGATATGTGCTTTGAAGTTAAATGAAATAAACTACTGGCATGGCAATTAAATGCATTTATTGGCATTTCCAACCGTTTAAAGTTGTGTTCTTAATGGCTTTTATCTGTGATACTTACGTGTGATATTTGTAAATGTCTTTAGTATGAGCAAGCCAAGAAATAATTTTTCGTGACCTAATCTGGGTTATTTTTATTGAATGTTAATTTCAATATAGATGGGAATCTAGTTACCTAAACAACCAAAAATCGTACTCGTTTATCAGATTCACTTTTCCTCTTCAAAGCATCCATTTTATTGCCAGATTCGAGTTTGCAACACTGCCGTTTTATTAACAAAATTGCTACTCTGATCTAGGCGATGGGGCGTGGTCTCAAGCAGCTAAAGGCTTTGATTGCGCCAAGGTTTTCCCTCTCGAACTCGTTTTCTTTCAAGTAGAATTTGATTAAACGCCGTCTATTGATTTTATACACGAAAAATCACAATAAAAATAAAAGAGAAAGGGGAAAACTCCGGAGGGAGAAAACTTTCCAACTACTATGTATTTTAATTAGACTTTGCCATCGGAGGTTGGTTTTGTTGACTGCTGAATCTGCTTCTTCCGCTTCTGTTTTACTGTTTTCTTTTGCGGTTGCCATGCAAAACCACAGGATATTTAAATTAGCAGCTATCTGCTCAATGCCTGGCTAATAGTTCGTTAATATATCGGCTCCTAAGTAGTTTCCAAAACTTTCGCAATCTATCATCTATGGCAGAAACTAATTGCACGGTCGTCAGGGCGTATACGTGATGCGAGCGTTAGTTAAATGAATTTAATTAAGTTGATCACAAAGGCAGACGGGGTAAAAATAGCCAAACATTTTTCACAACAAACTTCAGGTTCGTGTATGTCTTTTTGTATGGAGAAACCCAAGGATCCTATTGCAGTTTAAGTAAACTCCTTCGCCATGTCCTTTTCAGGCTTCCATCTCCTCGACTCTTCGTTAAAAGTTCTCAAAAGTGAACTTTTTAGTGTCTGCTGTGACTGGGGAGTAAACTTGCAATGCACTTGGCACATTGCCTACACTAAAAGCAAAACGGGGTTGACAATTTTTCTGTTTCTTGCTTAATGAAATGTCGAAAAATGTCTCTAATTAAAAAAAACAGCACACACAGAGTGTGTGTGTGTGCCCATACACAATTTGCAATTATAGTTTAGGGTATTGGCCAAACTACACAGTGTTCAGTACTTTGCAAAACTTTATGATGGCTGTCATCTGGCTTTTGTAAGCTGCTGCCAAGTTTGAAATTAGAAACGATTACTCAAAGAACAATGGTCAAAAGTGGAACAAAGAAATATAATATGTCTTAGAAGTTCCCTCTTACGCTTTGCCAATAATACCGAAAGACATGAAATAATTTGTTTTGCCAAGATGTATTGATTTTGAATTCAGACACACTTCCATTATTATGCAACCGAAACGAACACTTTCCTGTGGACGTAACCCGATTCCCAGTCAAGTTTTCGCCCAAAAATGCTCGGCTCTCGAGTTACGCAATTTCCTGAAGCGCATTTGCCACTGCAATGCCACATCCTGATTCCGAATCCGCCTGATCCTGCCCTCCCCAAGCCATAAAGCTGCACAAAAGTACTATTTATGCAGAAAAAGGCGAAAAATTTATGGCTACCATGGCGCACTTCCTGCATAACGGATGGAGGAAACCGAAGACTACTGGTTCCGTCTTATCAAGAACTTGGCAACCAAAACACTCTGGCACATGCAGGCATCTTTGTTTGATATTGAATGCGCATTAAGCAAAACTCGGTCGCACTTAGTTAAGCCTCCTTTGACAGGGTACAAATATTTAGATATGTATGGGGACTGGGGACTGGGAATGAAAATTGCAATTGCAATAAAACGGCTAAACGCACTTGAGCGTAATTGCAGCCACTCCGCATTCTCATGTCCCTCGGCCCAGCCAAGTGTGTCGGCCTGAAATGCATTTTGCAATAAAATATGCGCCCAAATTTAAATGAAAAGGCAGTATCCAGTATCCCAACGAGCTGCAACAATATAACTTGGCCCGCAATCCTCAGAGCGGCCTTAAAGTGTGGCCCCAACACTTGGCAACAGAAATTCGCTTGGCCGCATAAATTGAGAGTCTGGCTGTGGTCTTTGCTTTATCTCCTTAAGCCTGCGATGTCCTGCGATGTCCTGTGTGTCTGGGCCTAGGGTATAATGTTACCAGGCGCCAGGCGCTAAATCGTACCAGCCAAAAGCAACAGTAAACATGGCCGGCGGCAACTTTGGCCGGGTCCAAAAATCTCAACATACGAGCTCCATTAAATTGGCCCAATAGCCATTGGCAGTTGAACCAGAAAACGGCAGCCATTCGATGTTGGTGAACTGTTAAATACATGGCTGATACCAGTTAGTCTAAAACCAAGCCAATGAATTCAATGGGATTATCGAGGGATTTAATAGGGTTACTATTTTCAACTTATAAACATATTATTATTATAAACTTATTCATGGACACTTTTTCATAACTTTATTTTATAGCCTTAAACTGTATTTTTCATGCATAGGTGTCGTAACAAATAAGAAATCATATCGCTATTGTACCATAAAAATGTGAAAAAAAATGAATGAATAAATGAAATGAAAAAACACTTTATTTATTAATATCCAAGTAATAAATTTTGATTTATAAAGTTACTATATCCAATTAAAGGAAACTTCAGTTGGGCCTTTTAAAGCCAAAAAAGTAGAGATTTATTTTTGCATATTTTATGTGCCTGAGAGCGCTGGTTTGGCCTCGTTTCGTGAGGCGCTGCCTGTAAATATAAACACATTTAATTTTTTTTTAATTTTCCAAACGAATACACATTTTTTGAGGCTCCTGCTTGGCTAGGCACATGTCGCCGTTGGCTTGAAGGCTTGGTGGGCGGATCGGATGGTGTTGCAGGCAACCACAAACACGGCAACAGCAGCAACTGTAGCAACAGCAACGGCACAGCAGCAACATCAGCATCCTACAGACGCAAAACTGAAGCGACATGTCCCTCTCTGTGCGCCGTTGAAGAAAAACATATTGTTAATGGAGTCGAGCATGTGAAACAACAAACATGGCGAACCGCTTTCGTTGTGGTAGAACAGTGAAAATGTTACCAAAATCGAATCGGGCTGCGCACGTTTGTTGGCTTTAATTAGCCTGAAATAAGAGTGATCAGCACTCTGGTTGTTCAACAGAAATTCATTAAAATTGTTTCGCAATTTATGTTTTGTATTCAAAATTACTTATGGCGCGCTAATCGCGGAAAAGTTTTTAAGCCATTTTAGACGAAGGTGTGCCAGCAGAAGCTTTAAGCCTTGGTTATGGCTTAATAAGCATTTAATTGACACCTTGAGAGAGGGCTCTGAAAAAGTTAAGCACAAGTTTAAATAACACACACGTGCGTCAACGCCCACGCCCACTTTTCAACCCACACCAACCCCATCCATTTTGTGCCTGTCAGTTGCCAAAGTTGCCGAGTTGGGCTCCTTAGATATTTACCAAGGGCCCAGAGCCTTTTTAAATACTCGTACGCACTTTACACATTTGGTAAGCCGCTTTCGAGTGGGCGTTTTGTTTAAAAACAATAAGCATCACTTGAGCAAGCCCGACAGGCAACTGACAAGCCTCTAAATTTAAATTTAAATTTAAATTCATTTGACAGCCGGTGCGTATACGTAACGTGCTACATGACGGAGGAGCTCAGGATTTGCATGCAAACGCTCGCTCTATTTTTTCCTGCCACGTAAACACTTGATAAAACTCGCATAAATTTTTATCCATGTTAGATTCGATTTGTTCATACATCAAACGCGGTAAAAGCCGCTTGGCCCATTTAACTGCGCCCCGTTTCGAGCGTAAAAATCGCGTTTAGTCGGAAAACATGGCGAAAATAAAATAAATAAATCCAAATATGCATATCTATGTGTGACTGCGGGTTAAACTCAGCAAGTTTTGCCCATAAAAATCTAAAACATTACCCTAAAAAAACCTTAACAACACAATGGGGAGTGGACTCCACTAAGAGAATTTCAAACAATTTTAAATGCATTTAAAAACGAACTTATAAATATGAATACAAACTTGAATATAGTATTCAAATTAAACTTTATTAAACTGTAAAAAAACATATTATTCATTTTCTTTAACGACTTTTAGAGAGTAAATAACATTTTGTTAACTCCTTTTCCAAATTTTCTTGTACAGCATCTTTTAACGAGGATGTGGGAAAATATTTTTTTGCCGCAGGCGTTAATTATGGGTATTTTTCTGAGTTTATGTTGGTTTAATTTTTGTACAATGCAATACTGGGTTAAAGAATATCAAGAAATTTATATGTTCTTTGATTTTATTCTAGATTTTAGTATTCTTTAACATGGAATTTTTTTTTTTAAATTTATGCATATTTTTTTCTCTAAGCTTTAAAGTTTTGTATTTATACATTTAAAACAATTAAGAGTAAAATTTTCTTCTCCATTTATAAAAAAAAACATTTTCAAATAGTTGTACTGCGTATTCTAACGTAAATTTCTATTTCCGTATGTGGGTTACCTGATTCGCTGGCATAAATTCATTCAGGAAGTTCTTTTGTTGAATAATTTTTAGTCAGGATAGCCGCACCTGAGCCTGTTGCCCTACGTAAAAATAAATCCACCGCATTTGCGCCACCTCGTTGGCTTTTGCATATTTTATTTTTGCTCTACAGTGGCAAATGCACAAAATATTTGGTTGTTGATTTTATTGATTTTTTGTTTTGCTCTTTGCTGCATTTTTGGGCTTTAGCCCTTCTGCAACTCTGAGATAGAGCCCAAAAACGCATTTGTTGGTAAATGGCAGAAATGGGCCAGGACCAAATGCTAAGCCACTTTGTACGCAATACCAGGGCGATGTCAGACGGCAAAATGCAATAAAAACGAAAGCAGTGCGCTCAAACAAACCGTGAAAACCGTGGAAACCGCAGCCAACATGCTCGCTACCCCCATTTCCCGCAGGCAGTTTGTTCTGCAAATATTTACCTGCACAATCAAATTTAAAATAGCCAGCACACACGAAGGGCGGCACGTTGGGGCATTACAAGTTTAAATATTTTAGGCAATTAGTGGACAACACCCCGGTGTCTGTTCCGGCGACAAAGCGGAGTCTTCCGGAAAATGCTTTGCGAAAAAGAGCCGAGCTGAGTGGTCGTGGTCACAATGGAGTAGTGTTCACAAAGTTGCTTCATTTGCATGGGTGGGGCTGGCACTCGAGACATGGCGAAAACTTTGCCAATATATCAGATGCTTAAAAAACATAAACAAAACAATAATGCAAGAAGCTCCAGTGCCTAGCCCACAAAACAGTAGAGCAAGATTATTGGGTAAGTATAATTAAATTTAATAAGGGGTTTTACAAAAATCATTTTCGACCAAATTTCAAGAGCAAGTTAAAATAAGGTATCACAGAAACTTGTTCTTATTCCACTTAACATTAATTTCAAAAATTAAAAAATAAATGATATATTATTTTAAATAAATACTAATTATATATTGTTGCATTTACTTAGTATGCATACTCTTAATTCTAGTGTTTTCTGTGTCATAATATACGCTAATATAAATCATACTTTTCTTTTGACCTGGCTATGATTTTTTCCAATCACCAAAAACCACTGTGCCAAGCCCGGGCAATATATGACTTTTGTAACTTTACCAAACACGCCTCTGCATATTTTCTCGCTCCGTTGTTGTACGCAAATGAATGGGCAACTCTTTCTACTTTGTTGGGGGCACACATTGTGCGAGTGGAAAGTGTCTAATAATGCACGAGCTGTAGGTGTGCACTGCGTTTTTGCGTAATTAAATGAGAATGCAGGGCCAAATGGAAACGGAAATGGGAATGAAAATGAAGTGAGTGCTAAGGCGACGCATAAGCCATTAAGCGAACGCGAAGCCATCATGTAAATGCCCGTCCGAGCACTAATGGCTGGCACTTTAATTGAACCCCTGACGGTTGATGGTTAATGGGGCCAAAGGAACCGCACCCAGTCACTAGCAGTGCCCATCACGAGATAGTTTGACCCAAGTTATGGCAGTATGTGCACTATCATAACCTCTGTCAGCTCATTTGCAGCATTTGTTGCAGGCGATGTCTCGGAAGTGGAGTGACATCGAGAAGCAGAGGAGTACGGGATTGGATCAGGGAGAAAGCTGAAATGAGAATGGAGATAGGAGAAGGGAAAAAGGAGAAAGGAAAAAGAGACACGCCATTAGTCACAGAACGACAGCGACAACTCAACAACAAGTTGACAAAGCGTTGCGCATACGCCGCGTGTACGGCGGGCAACTATTTCCAAGCTGTTGCACACTTTCGAGCTCACTAAGCAGCAACTCCTTGTTGGCCTGCCACAACGCTCCATCGCTCCTCAGCCCAGAATCCATGTGGCACATGTCCCATATATATATATCTGTATTGGAAACACAGCTTATCGCACCTTATTAGCATTACTGTCAGGGCTAATTACGCTGTCGTTTATTTATAAGCCTGTTTGGTATTTAAAATATTCAATATTATTTTACGCTTAGGGCGTAATTTTTTTAAAAATAAAGATAATTTTTTATATCTTATTAAAAAAAGGGGTGTTTTATGTACACTTTTTGTTATTTTTAAAATCCTTCACATCTAAATCATTAAGAACAAAATAAAAGCGGTTTTGGAAATTAAATTTTTTTTTAAATAAGGTTAAAAGATTCTGTGACATCGCTGGTAATTTGTTTAACTTTTACTAAAATATATTCTGATTTTCAGGCCTTTTCATCAACAAAATAGAAGTATTGACTAAAATTATTTTTAAATGATGCAATAAATTTAAATTTAAACTAAATGTTGTATTTAAGAACAAGGGTTAACTTACTTATTTAGTATACCAACTACTTTTACTTATCTCTCTTCAATTTCCGCTCCTGCTAAAGCCTTTCATGCTAATCCAACTGTCCTTTTAGCAACTGCTCCCTTACAATATGGAAAACAGTAAGCAGCTTTTGACAATTTGCTGAGTGGGTTGTCTGCTCTTCTATGCTCGGCAGTCAACGCCCCGCTGTTGTGGCTGCTGTTTGCATAAATACATTTAAATGGCCGGAGAGCAATATGTTACGTATACGCAGCGTTGGCCCAAAGCTGCACCCATTGTGTGCTGTTTTTGTGCGATTTTGTGCTGTGGTTGCCGCCCTGCCATGCATATTTTTAAGCTGCTCGACTTTAATAATGGTTTTCGGTCAGTTGCCCTGGCCACAGGCTTGATGGTTTTGCGAAACCCTTTTCCGGTACTACGAGTCCCGCCCGAAATATGTAGGTAGTACCCACGGAACAGACCGCCCTTAATGAAGTGGCATGCAAAATGGCAGGAGTACGATGCTATGGCCGGAAGTTTGGCATTACCTGCAGACTGTGGTGATGCAATGCAATGTGCCAGTTATTTACTGTACTGCAAACTTGAATAAATTCCGTAGAGCCTTAGAGTGTCTTTGAGTTCATTAGAGTCACTTGAGATGGGCAGAATCCCACTACATTGCAATGCAAATGGAGTGCAAAAATTCTAATGGCGGGACAGAAAAATGCAACTCATTTTTAATATCCTGCGGTGGCAGATGTCGGCACAGCAGCAAAAAGGTGCCGGAAATTAAAACTCAATATTCGAGTGATTGTGCGGAGCAAAGAGGAATTGTTTGAGCCATTGCTATTGCCATCGACATTGCCATTGCCATTGCTATCGACTTTTTGACTTGGACCGCACAAAAGTGCGCAATTGAGGCGGCAAATCAAATGAAATCCAACGGAACGAATCGAAACGTGCAGCTAACTCTCGACTGGCAACTAAAACTCGAGTTTAAACCGATTCCAACAGTCCCTGACTGCAGTTCAATGCGAGTTGCTGCAGACGTGCAATTTTCGCAGACGCTCAACGAAATTGTTTGATTTTGGCCAAGTGCAGCTGCGTCTCTGGCATTTTGCTATCTTATGCCAATGCCGTTTGCTAAATGTTAATGCCATTTCAATTGCTACCGTCCCCTCCGATCCTGGGGCTCTGTGGCCTTTCACCATCTCAGATCTGCTGCTGACATTCAACTTATTTCGCACCAATAATACCCTTTCTCACATACTCAATAAAAATGAACCAAAATAGATTGTAAGCCTTTTAGTTTGCGTTGAAAGTAAAGCATTCAAGGTAACCAAATTTAGACGGGAATATGCATGTTATTTTATTAAATTTGAAGCTGTTTTAATTGTTCCATCACTCAAAATGATTTTTTGTTAACAGCTTCTAGTTATTTATGCACAGACAATAAAATACTGTACCAATTTATTAAAGTAACATTTTTAAGCATGGTGTGCAATTTAAATAGCTTTCAGTATTTAAGTATTTAAGTATCGAAGAACATTTTTCCAACTTCCCTTTTAAGAACACTGAAACCCTACAATTTCTTTTATTACAGTGTTTGTCAAGAGAGCCCAATCTCTTAAGAGTATTTCTTTTAGAACGTGAGGATAATCTTATAATGCTTTTTCTATTACTTTTTTCTATTTCAATGGAACAATTCAGAGGCTTGTGCAATGTGCATATCGCATATCTCGTTTGTGGGACACTTTTATATGTTTGCCGGGCACTTTGCGGCAGGAATATTCACCAGAAGATGCCAGAGGACAGTGCCTGGAGTCTGTTTTCGAGCAAGGATTTGACTTTGGGGCCTTGCAAATTGCTTCATAATTCGCACATAAAGATTTCGTTATCCTAACAGCTACCATTTGCCTGGCAAATATGTCCGACACAGTTGATAAGTATACAGGAAAATTTACCAGCTTCAACTATAATTCTCATTTCATATAAGCTGTCAGCAAACAAAAGTTAAATTATGTTGAAATATTTCATTTAAAATTTAGTCAAATTCGCATAATTATCTTAGAAATTATTCTAATTGACTGCAACTAAAGTGGTAAACTCTCGTTCAAAGTTAGTTGCCTACACATATACTTATACTTATTTGTTGCATGAACTTATGTAGTTTCATTGAACTTACTATTCAATATTGATTATACGCCGTGTTGGTCTGCGCAACGCAACTCTCTAAAACATTTTAAGGGGCGCATTAAAAAATGCTTCTCGATTAGAATGACGCGCACGTTCAATGCCGGCGCTCTGATTGATTGACTGACTAAATGGCTTGAATGGCTGATTGATTGACTCGCCCTCACACACGTACGCACTCGCACAGGACTCGCTTAGTAAACTAAACTTGACAATCATTGCGATACTCTTTTCTCAATTTTTTTGTAACTAAATGTAATTTTGTAAGTCTTTTTTTAAAGCACTATAATTTATTTCTTAGATACAACTAACTTTATTTCCCTTTTTCCATTTATTTTAAAAGCATACTTTGTATGCATTTCTCTAAGAACAACTAGTATTTAATTGAAATCAACACAACATGTGTTATATTATATACACTAAGCTAATAGGACTTTGGTATTAAACTTTTGGGGTACCTTAATTTAAATTCCTTGAGCACGTTTACAAAGGGTATTTACCTCCATCGTTATTTTGCCGGAACCTTCAATTGCTTTCCCATTGAGCTTTCATGTGCTGCGTATGTGATTTGTTTTACGCTGAATTGCATAAAACATTCGCAATTGCGTGGCTCGTGCTCCGGATCCGGATGGGTAGCGAGTTAAGGCTTATTTATATTCACTTCAGACACGAAACCCACCGAAACGCACCGCCTCCCTGCTTCTCTTCTGATGCCACGCCCCCTCAGGCAGTAATCCAATAATGCACCACATAGACGGCAGCTACAAATTAGGCAGCTTTCGTTGGGTTTACATATCATGGCCCGTCGGCCATCTCATAACCGCAACTGATTAAGACCGAGGAAGTGGGCGCCAAGTGGGGGCTTTGCATTACGCAAGCTTGATTAAGAAGCCCGGTCATAACTGGGTGGTTGGCTGTGTCAGTGTCAGTACTGTATAAATAAATCACGCATATTGCCGCCATTGGCGTACACAATGTCATCATGCTGGTGCATCTGTCACTCAGAAGAGACAGAGCCACATTTTATTGGCAACAAGGGATCGGAGGTGTTTCTGCGGCAGTGCAGACAGCTTGGTTGTTATATTGTTTTATGAAAAAGGCTGTAGCTAAAGACATTTATTACTTATATGTAAATCACAGTCGGATAGCATAACATTTCCAATAAACTTCTAAATTGCAAATATTTTGTTGTTACTTTTACGCAACTTTTTTACTGGTTTAAAAACCCTAGTGACTTCTGTGGCACCACCAATTATGTAAGACATTTTCTTCCTGAAAATATTGTTATGACAGAACTATAGAGTCAAAACGAAATAAAGTGAGTTAATCAAAAAAGCTTACTGTATTTGGATTAAAAATTATTTTTTTTTTATATTCTCGTATATATATTAAAAAACAATTTCCTCAAAATAATTGCGAAATGTAGAACTCATTTTAATGAATATTAAAATTTTTCAATCAAGATAAGAGGATTTTTAAAGCTAAACAGTAATTAAGTCGTTAAATCTAAACCTAAATTATATATTTTGTTGACAAATGTGGCTATGTCAAGACAGCCAGAGCTGTCAGCCATCAAAAGACTACATAATAATTTTCCATTGCACTTTCGTTTGCATGTTAACATGATGTAAACTGGAAGTTCTGCGGAGGACAGCCGTTTAGCTGGTTTACCACACCCTTTGACCCCTGACCTCTGGCACCACCGAACACCACCGAACACCACCGAACACCACCGAGCACCACCGACCCAGTGACTGCAGGACGTGCTGGTGCCAATTGCTGACGCGCTGATTGCTTTGAAGGCAAATGTGATGGCAGGCAACTAATTAAAAAGTTATACGAGAACTTGCACACGCCTTTAACTTTGGCCAAAGTAATTAAAGTTCGCGCAGCGCGAACACCAAATGTGTGCTGCGTGTGTGTCTGGCAGTCGACTCAACTCAACTGTACTCAACTGAGCGCAACTTCGGCGCATTTACATTTCACACCTGCGCGTGTAAATTTGCCACAAAAACCCGACCGCGCAAAAAAGTTAACACACAAAGTTAAGAAAATCGCTTAACGAAACAAAAAAAAAATAACACCATTTTTTGTATTGCCGAATCCTTAGGCACAGACTACAGCTTTTTTCCTGCTCAACTCGTGAATAATTAAGCATTAAACACCCTCAAAAAGAAGGTAAAAATGCTTTAATTATAAAAATTACTTATGTGTAAATGGAATAAATAAATACACATAAAATTGCAAGACACAAAAGACAAAAAATGTTATAGATTGGGAAATAAATATACTTTATATGCATGTGAATAAAATTTAAGTATGAATAAGTATGAATATCAACTAATAAACAAAAATATCGTGAAAAAAATAATACCAAATTTTTTTAAATAATATTTGCGCCTAGCTATATCTAAGCAATTAACCAAATATGCATATACGTAAATTTTCAGTCGAACACATTTGATATCTTATCAAAATGTAATTAAATACGAGTTCGGTTAAGGCAAACCCGCATAAATGAACAAATCCTGTCAATAATTAGGAATTTTGCTTGTGGTATTCGTGCATAGTAGAGTGTGAAATCAATAAGGCTTGCATTCAAGTCTTCTAACAAGACAGCCCGCCAACATACTAAAGCTGTAATAGTAGTACTTTGGCACTAATTAGTCGACCAAAATTGTGTATGCTTGCATGTTAATATTCTATTATGTGGGATCGTTATTTGATGTCCACCCGAGGCCTTAAGACTGTGAATATTTCAAAACAAGACAAACCGCTTAGCAATCATAATGAAGACGTCTTCAACCAAAGGGGATTTTCAAGTTGAACTTAATTAAATTTGAGTTGGCGCAAAAGAGGATTACTTGCTTAAATCTCAAATGAAGTAGTGCGGAAAGTAAGGGATTACTTACTTTTCAATAACTTTATGCCCAAATATAATATTCCATTCTGATACTATGAATTGTTTAGTGAGTTCAATGCCCATCCAAAACTATCAATTCGCTAATTCCTTTGTCTTTTTACGTACTAAAGTCTTTGTTTGGCAATTAACTTGACTTGCCATTGTACGTCTAGACAGCTTTGAGCTGACATAGCGCTCAATTTGCGGTGCAATGAACTCTGGCGGGCCACTTTGGCCAGTAATTACTGTAATCAGGCATGATAATGACATTAACTAGGACTTTGATAGCGCACCACCGCAGAGAAGCAAACAAGTTGCCCAAAGGCAGCTCATTAGCCACAGGCTAAAAGTCGCCTCGACAACTTGCGGAAACATCAAAGCGGCCCAAAAAGCAGCTCACAAAATGCTAATAATTGGGCCGAGATTACAGCCATTATGTGGCCCAAAGTAAGCTGAAGTTTTATGATTTTAAGCAATGAAAAAAGACCATCTTTTACAGGAAATATAATTTTTTTATTTATTTTTAATGTCTTGCAACTTAGGAAGGCAACTAAAAATTGTAAACCATATTTCGCTTTGTCTTAAAAGTGTAACTGCAAGCACTTTAAACCCGAAATTTCTTCTTCTTTTCTTTTTGGTTCATAAAGAAGTAGCTGTTTTCGTTGCCATAATTTCTCTGAGTGCTAGCCTTACACTCGGACTCCAGAGCAGCTCTCTGCGGAATTGGTTGAGCGCGACTGGAAGTTGCGACGGTCCACGCTGCGTATGATTAACAATTTAAGCGTGTGCATATTTCACAGCGTGCACACGCATTCGGGTAAAGTGAAAATTGCATGCATAGACAAGGGGCTGAGGGGCATCCAATGGGTACATCCACCGGGCCACCCTTAAAGCGGATGAGACTACAATGCTTTAAGTGCACTCCATGGATCCCTATCCATGGCACCCTTTCCGAAAGATTGCTTCTTTTTCGCAACCAACTGCGTCACTGTTACCAGCAGGTTGACAAAGCACCGGGCATTAAGCAGGCGACATCTGCATGTTCGGCGTCACAAAAAGCCGAGAGATGGTGTCCAGATTGGAAGGACCTGCCCCTGACGTTGCGCCCCGAGCGATTTTAAGTGAGTTGTCACCCTCTGGCTGGGCAAACAACGCGCCTGGCCTAAGCAAAGGACCCGCACGAATTTTCCTTCAATCGAAGGACATACAGGACATGCAGGACATGCACACTAGTCCAGGTAGAAGGACGCCTTTGTCCTACTGCCGCAACAACAAGCGACTCAATCATCTGCCCATGAAACACTTAACCAATCGATGTGTAGTCCAATGGTCGCCTTCAAAAAGTAGAGTATGTAGTCGCCCTGCCCAATGCTGGACACATTAAACGCATTTGCTGTCTTTTGGAGAGTCGTTTATTGATTGAACAAGCATCCGAATGTCCTTTGCATACGGTTCACAGCAACATGCCTTCGGCAAATGGCAAGAGTTTGGCCAAGTACTTGCAAGGGGAAACCTTTTGCGATTATTAATGTTGTTGCAAACTTGGGCAACGAGGTGCAAATGATGAAATTTCCGAACTCAAATGGGTGAACATTAAAAGCTACAACTTAAAACACTGATAAATGACATAGATTTTAGAGTTGGTAAAGTCAAATTTCCATCATGTGACCATAACGAAGTGAACATCAACCAGCAAGTACAATCACAGCATGAAAATTACCTTATGAAATTAAACCTAAGAAAGGCCACTCTTCAGAAACTATCGCTGATTTTTTATTAAATGTTAGTTTATATTTGTATTTAATAAGCAATGAGTATAGAGCCAAACTTGTATTAACCCATGTCTTAAAATCGAATTAATTAATCCTGATTAATTCCTTATTTCTTGTTCGTGTAGTTAGACACTTGAGTTCCCCTCGAGTTCTCGACACGGTCTCACCGGCTTACAGTTGACCTTTCGCTGGCGGGGAATCCATTAACAGATCCTTGAGCACCTCGAGTGGACTTTGAGCCGGACGGAGGATCCAGATGAAATAGCCAGTTCATTAGCCGAATGGCAAGCACACACATCGCCGACACACTCTGCATAATGGCCAAGATTAAGTGAGGCGTGGGAGAACTGTGGCAGTGGCAGTGCATTAGAGACTCAAACATAATGCCACTAATTGCATATCCTGATGCTTCATGTTTGATTTAGAGAGTCCTCCGCCTCAAGTTCGATTGATTTTCTTGCCAGGCTTTGGGAAGTGGAGCCTTGGTTAAACTGGAATGGGTTCAAGTCACGCAGCGCATACTCATTACAAAGTCACGATGCAAACTGGGCCAACTTGGACTTACGGACTTTCCCAAGAGCAAAACAACTGGGCAGGGTATATCACAGGAGCAGAGCAACAGCAGGGCACAAGTAATTTTATTATCAAATCCAAGTTTAACAACTGCAACAAACCTGGCCCAACTCCTTCTCTTTCTCTTATTTTCCCTTCCCTTTCTCCGGGCCAACTTGTTATTTGGCTTGTAAGTTACAAAGTCTTTTTCGTGTCCTCGGGGTAATAAAACAAACCTTTGTGTTGAAAATGAAAATGTACAACGCACAAACGTAGAGAACGAATGCAATGCCAAGGCAAGCCAGCTCCTAGCCTTTCATTCCAGCCGGCCGTTTGGCCATTTGGCCATCCTGTGAGTGTAAATGACAGGCGGGCCAAAGGATTAGAGTGAAATGTAAATTTCATTTGCTAGCTTTTCTTTTTTTACATTGCTCGTGGCCTGTTTCCAGTTGTCTAATTACAAGCATTGCCATAATACGAATGCCAGAAGTTCTCAGCAAATGTCGCAATCAACCTTGACCGACACGATTTGAAAACATAAATCATTCGACAACTTAATGGTAATACTGGCGTAAAAATGCATTGATTATAGGTGTGTCGAAGCTTTTCAAAATAAACTCTTGAACAATTTGGAAATTATTTAGCAATAGGTTTTCATAGGTCAACGTTTAATTGAAGCAATTTACTATATTGATGGTTTTAGTGTTAAATGAAGAACCTTAAATACTTTTTGAGAGCAAACCCATATTTTAGCATCTCGCTTGTAGTTGTTTTTATTTTTTTTATTTAATATACCTTTTTGTAATTTAATTAATTTTTTTCATCTATATATACAAATAATTAGGTGTCAAAGATGAAATCTTGTTTACGACTTGTTATCTCTGCTTTAAACCTATCATTTACCCAACAAGACATGTGTTAAATTGTTAATTTGCTAATGTCCTTTCATACAAATTAATCCCATATTCATTTTCATCTTAACACCTTTTGCTCATATATTAGCAGAAAAATGGCAGCCTTAGACACTAGTTATAACTCATAATATGTCTTCCTGCGTGGAGGTTATAACTTATAGCCAACCTAGGTCGCTCGTTCGCTTTCGCACCACTAAGTAATATCCCCTTACCGAATTCCCCCCTCAAATGTGTGAGTGTGTGGACCTGGCCAGATAAGCGCATTGCCATTTGCAGAGCTACCTGCTCTTATCTGCCAAGCCATTTGCCAGGACACCCGCTTCCTCCTCCCCGTCCTACAACTTCGCAGGCCCAGACTGAAGTGTTTCCCCATTTCACAGCTTATTGTTATTCAACAGCCAAAAGTTTTTTCTGCTTCTCGCAAAAGTCATAAGAAGTTTGAAAGGTTTTTTCCCAACTCGTTTTGGGCTGCTGCGTAGCGTAACTCACTTGAGCTCTTCTGCTGGGACGCCTCAATAGTTTTATGAGCTCGGAGTGGGTGGGTTGGGTTGCGTTGGCCTTTTGGGCGGAGTTAAATGCATTTTTAAATTGCACCGAAATTGATCTTTAGTGGTGCGAGCTGGAGAACTGGCGAACTGGCGACGTGTAGCCATCAAAATCCGTTTTGCTCTCGAGAGCTGCTATTAAGGCAAGGACCTGCCAAGTGGCATATAAATCAAGTGCATCTTTTTCCGGGCAATGGGTGGGAGCACTCAGAAAAACTCCTATTTTCAACGCACATTAATAAAATCATAAAAACCAAGTTCACATAATTAAATTTATTTGTTTAACACATTTAAAGAAAACCTCAAATTAATTAATGAATAGATGTTAACAAATATTAAATAATTATTGTAAGACTGCAATCTTTTTCTATTAAAACTATCATACAGGTAAAATGTGTTTTATTCTTAAATTGGTAACAAATGAAGGCTCAGTTTCTCGTCCTTATGACAAACAATTTTGCAGTTCAAAACGTAATTTTTTCCTACCACTAGCACACATTGTATATGTTTCTTGCTATTACCTTAGCTCTTTTTCGCCCATCAATTCGTCGACTGTTTCATTCGCATTTCGACTCATTTCCGTTGCTCATACGCCATGTAAACACACGCTGGCAACAATAAGTCATAATGATGGCCAAACCGCACAAAGTAGAGTGCTGTAATTGCAGCACGCACTCGGGCAGACTTCGATGCATTTGTCATGGCGTTTATTAACTGTTCACGTGCAACTAACAAATGATATTTTCCCCTTAGCCAGGCAAATGAATTAAGCAAGCATTCAGTGTTTCCTCCGTGACAGCATCTTTCTGACAAATTGAATTTGGCCAGGACGTGCTGTTGTTTCATGGCATGGCCACGCTCCATTTGCGCTGCATTGACCACGCTGCCCCAGAAGAAGTCAGCTGGCCAAGCTGCAGCACCATCAAAACCAGCCACCCAACCACCGACTGTTCGGTTGCCCTGGAAACTTTTCAATTACATTAGGTTCTCAAGTCGATGAAAGGAGTTTTCGTGGGCAGCAGATTGAGGAGGAGTACGAGGACGCAGTGCAGCAACATGTTCGCCCAGGCGCCCGCTGACAAGTCATTAAGAGTGACAAATTGCCGGAGTGGGGCGTGGCCAACTCTCGAGTCCTCGAGTCGTTGCCAAAGTTGGGGACCACATTTAATTAGACTAAACTTCGGTCCACTCGCCGGCTAATGCAATTCATTAAACATTTAATGCCCGCTCCACAACTTTGTTGGCAGCAAGCAAGTGCACTGCCAGTTATGATGGCCGTCCCCCAAATGGTTTTCATCGGTCCAATCCCTTGACCTTTACCCCTTTATGCATAACTTAGCAAGACACTTAAGGCGTCTGTTTATGCTTTTGTTCTACATAAGGTGCAATACATACTATTTCGGGCCCTCCTAACGAGATTGTTCCCATTTGGCCATAATTTAGCCTCACTTTTCACTGGGTTTCACACACGTGCCATTATCCTTTTCCGCACAGTGGGTGAATTTCCTCAATAGTCCCCTAATTGGATGAACATATTTTGTGTTGGGTAGCTTACGTAGTCTTATTTATTATTTATGTTTTGTACAATGGAATAAAATATGCAGGACGATCATTACGTAAATGTTCAGTAATTTTCTTCACATCATCAATTTTAAATAAGCATATTAGATATGTTAAGGATTTAATACAAGGTCACAAATTTTTGGAATATGTAAGATAGTTGAAAATTATAGTAATAAGTTTCTCTAAAACATTTCAGATAGTTAAAAAATTGTCTAGATAATATACATTTTCTGACTCTCGCTTAAGCTTTCAGCTTTAAAACTTAAAAAAAATTTTAAATAAAGGCTTAAAAGAATAGCAAGCAATTTTTAAAGCAAGTAAGTGGCAGATTGGAAATAAATGAATTTAAAATATTTATACAAGTGTTGAAAAATGTAAATAGATTCATTGTGCGAAACAATATCAATTTACAATTGCTGAGGGCAAACTTCCTACGGGCATGTCATTATAAGACTCCGCCGGATAGGCGGGCTCAGGCGGCTTCGTATTTACTGATTGATAGACTTCAGCTCAATAAATTCAATTGTCAGTGGTGCGGATGGTGTGGCAGTGGCTTCTCTCCTCGTGTGGCCAACACTCCCCAAGGACAGCAGATTAATGCCCTGTGTCCTCGTAGGCGCACACTGACCGGCTTGCGATGGACACACACTCGTTGCGGAACAAATTGGTAAGCTTTCTGACTTTCCCAGCTCGTTTCACAAAGCGCACATATGACAGTCAATTTGTGTTTATTGCGTGGCCATAAAGACCTGTCATATGGCCGAGAGCAACTAAAGCTGAGGGAAAAAAAAAACAGTTGCGAAATCTCTTTGGCCTTCGTTAAAGACACCATTAGTGAATCCACCCACCGAATTCCAAGCTTCTTCTCACTCATAAGCCACAAATGCGCCACACGATTCGGTGTGTCATTAAATGTACATAACGTTTTTATACATGAAGGGGTATACCCTTTTTGAAATGGGGTATATTCGAAATATTTAGGAATGAAATTTGTTAAGCTGTAAAGCTACTTAAAGCTATTAATTTAAATATTTATAAAAACATTATAAACACTCAGGCAACAAATAAAATTAAAAAAGTCATTGTGAGATAAAGAATTTAATTGTAAATATTAAAAAAAAACGGGAGTGCCTAGGAGATCACGAGGGTTTTAAAATCACTTACAAAGGTGACTAAAAGTATGGGAATGAATCCATTGCAAATTATTTTTGCAAAACTTAAAAACCATCATATCTGCAGGGTAATAATGCCCCATAACCACCTGAAACTCCCGGTTTGTTAGCGCCTGCCTGCCGTCAGTTGATTAATATGCAATTTCTTGATGGTAGAATCGCCATTAACGCACACACATGCAAAAGAAACCGCTAACACACACAGTTTTTGTTTTTTTTTTCCCTGGTCTGTTTCCAAGGCCCGAAGTCCTGCGTTTTGGCTTTGTTTGTGGAGCGGAAAAAAACACTGTGGCAAAAACAAAGGGATAATTTAAACTCTGTCATAAACTAGGTTAGCATCACTGGCACACAGACACAGTGCCACCCACTAGGCCACCCAACCACCCAACCACACCCACACACACACTTGTCTGGCAGACTTCGCTATAATAACTGTCGGTCGGTTTGGAGTTTTTCTTCATCAGCTTCTGTTGCTGTTTCTGTTCTTTTGCGTTTTATTTCCTTGGTTGGTTATACGATTTCTTTTTTTTTTTTTGGTCCTTGTTGTCAGACAATACGCGCATTTATTTCATTCACTTTTTTCCGGGGGACTGGTGGTTACTATGTACGTATACGTGGATGTATGTGGGCGTGCCTCGACCGGGTCATGCGGCATTATGTGGTGCATTTTTTATGAGTCGCTCTGCCTTTTATCACATATGCATACACATAAGTACAGGCTCTGTGCTTTTTGTATTCATGGCGAATCGCAGCCGCCACATAAATTGGCCGCAGAGTTTAAAATGCCTTTTTTTTTGCAGCCGCTGGCGGAAAATGCAAAGTGGAAACTGCCGCTGAATCAGTTTGGTAAGTTATGCTTCAAAAGGTATTTGCTTTGAACCACACAAAAGGCGTTGCCTTCTTTCAATTTTAAAATATATTTGCTATAAACATTTAATTGAAACCAAATGTGATGTTTTAAGGCCTAAAACAAATGAAACACATTTGCCATTAGTATAAAGAGGCATCGTTTTTGCCACACAACAAATTGTGTTCTTATTCGTTGACCGCAATAAATTCATTTTTAGATGTATTGACAGAGTGATCGTTTTGCAGCAATTTGTTTACGGCTTTTTCAGCAGCATTTAGTTATAATTTTTCCACCGTTAAATAAATAAATCAGTGCAAACACAATTGATAAAATAAAAACGGAAGAACAAAAAATGGAAAACCAATGTCGGACAGAGAGCCATAAAACAGCGATTAAATTGCGGATTCCGTGGCGAATGGATGCGTGCAATGCCCTTGCACACGCCCATCCTGTTTATTTATTTGCATTGATTGAAAACAACACACACAAATCGATTATTATTAACGATTTTTTGCCAATACTTTTTGCGGCTCTGTATATCGAAGCGATTGTGTTTGGGCAATTCATTTCAATGGGGCCATGCATAAACATCAATTAAACTCGCCCGTAAATCGGCATGTGTTTTATGGTAGGTATAAGCCCATATCTTTTAAACATTTAATTAAATAATATCACACCGGTTACACCCCGAGCAGCACAATGGCTGCATTGAATGGTTTCCCATTGCCCCTTAGTAATTTGTTTTTTTTTCTTTTTTTTTGCAGCTTACCACCCCGGGCTTGACTGACTGCCTTTCATATCATTTCTATTGTTTAACTCTGCCGTCGGGGGTCAGAGGTTAATTGATGATAAATTGAAACATCATCATCGCCCCTTTTGTGGTTTTCTGAGAAGGGAAAAAAGAAGCACAAAGGCTGAAAAGCTTTTAATTAATGAGCATTTGATTAAATCATAAACAAAACAGCGCGACACCATCCAAATTGAACGCACAGCAAATGCTGCACATTTATTTCTCTGTCACTCTCGCCTTTTACTGCGACAAGTGCAATGATTTCTGGACATTTGACTCGGTGCGTTGTAATTGCCACAGCAATTTGTTGGAATGTCAAAGTGCTCGACGCTCTCGGTGTGATGCACTCGAATTTGTCAACCCCAGCATACCAGTGCCAGCTAAATAATGAATGTCTGCACAAATTGCAGCGGTTACTCGGGTATTTTCAGTGGAATTTCTATAACTGCTGCGTAAATGGATTTTCTAAAAGGTACAAAACATAAAAAGCTCTTATCTTAGGTTTTCCTTTTTTCTAGCTCAAATCTTTTGAATAGATTTGTTCAAATGCATGACTTCCACTTGACATTTATTTGTTTTGTCACTTAAACATAATCAGAGCAAAACATGTGTAACAAGACCTCAAAGATTTTAAATAGAAATAAAGTTAATTGCAACTTTGTATAGAAATATTTTTGTAAATAATTGAGTTAGGTTTAAAATCATATCTATTTTCACATTGAAAATACTATACAAAGAAAAAATATATATTAACTACAATTATGTTATATTTAAGTATAGTTACTTTAGTTAACATGAAATCATATAACAATCATTTCTCTATACAAGTAACTGATAGTACAAAGTATAATTTTTTTGCAGCCATTTTTCATCCAATTTTTTATCTGTGTAACTAATGTTTTTTGGGCCCTGTAACTGTTGTTCCAATTTAAATCCCAATTAACTGCAGTTTACTGCCCAGAAACCCTTCCGAAGAATCACAGAATTTGGTTCAGATCCAACACATTTCGGGTGTTAACAAATTGAGTTTTCCTCCGACCTTCGGGCCCACTGGCTGTTGTAATTATTCACGTCATGATTCCCGGCAAAAAAAATTGGGTGGCGAAGCGGGGGACGTGGTGTCAGTGGCACACTAAAATGCAGAACTCAACACCACCTGACAGCCACTCTACGTGGAGTGCTTGTCGGATTTTAAAAATAATAACAAAACGAATACTTGTGGCACACAGAAAGTGACACAAAAAAGAAGACAGCCAAAATCATGCATGCAAAATGAAGGCGAAAATGGAAAATGGTCACATGACGTGGCAGTGGGTAGTGGATGGTGGGCGGTGGTCGGAAAACTGGTGGTAAGAATGACAGGACACTTTTGCAAGTGTCAGATAAATGAAACACCCGATCCACAAAACAATGGCCAGTTCCTGGCTACGTGGTTCGTTACTGACTTCCCGCTGGTTTCCCAAAAACTTAAATGGTGTCAAGGCTGATGAGTTTGTTTCTCTGCACCACTTTCACACAAGAAAAACTTCAGGACAAGTCAAAGTTCGGTCGCCGGGCAAAAGTTGAACAAATTCAATAGACAACAGTAAAGTGAGAGCGAGTGAGTTGGGAGACCGTTTTGTAGCTGCCGATGATGCAGAGATGCACTTAAAAAAAATAAAGTTAATGTTTATAATTTATCCAAAAACTACCATTAAAATTTACGGCATAATAATTATTATAATCGAGCTCAAGAAAACATTCAAATTAAATATTTCATTTTATTTTTTTAAATAATTTGAATATGGAAAGGTAATCGAAATTTTAAGCAAGTTTTTCAACTTTTTAAATACTATATAATTTGTTTACTCACAAAAAAAAAAGAAATTGGCCTTTTATATGTTTCCTAGGAAGCAAACCAAAAATATAGGTTTGAAGACTTTTTCTTTGACTTAACTATTTTTTTTTAATTATAAGATTATAAAACAGCATTTATTTTAGTGTATCATTTTTTTCTCCCCGAACTTCATCTCCTTCATCACCCTTTTCACGACCCGTTGACAGCGCAAATATGCAAAGTCAAGTGGCAATTTATCATGTTCTGCACTGCGTCCGCCCTCCGGGCAACGCGAGAGTTAAAGGTGGCGAACCAACCGCCGCGTGGGGCACTCTGGGGTTAAGTGGCAAACTAAATTGAATCGCCAGCGCCGAACCATGCGTGGGCATGTATCTACGCCTACAACTAACACCCCTTTCGGCCCTTAAACCTTCTCCCCACTAACGCAACTGCACATTGGACGAAAAGAGATTCTCATGCTGTTTTTTATTTAGTAAGGGTTCGGGGAATTTAACAGCATTTAAAACATTTGCCAAACAAATATTTCTGACCCTTAAATAAAATTATTTTTTTTAATTTTTTCGAACTAAGCAGATTATCGTATTTAGATTTCTAGACTATATAGATAATAAAGATTATAAATATACTTTAAGGGTCAAACAATACTCATAGATTTAAATATTTATAGCTGCAAATAATTTAGTATTCAACACCCAAGAGCCGAAACTAATAAATTACAAAACGCAAAGCCAAAACTAGGTAATTGTTATAAATTCCCCCGACATTATCTGCAGAAGGTCTAGTGCCGCTGTTTTGTTGTCGGCTCGTTTTGCATTAAAATCGATGCGACGCTGACCTTTCCCTCAATTAAAAGTGGACACCCACCCGCAGAGGCCGGCGCACAGTGCCGTCCGAAAGTAATGGGACGCTTTTTCAGGCGGGGCGTTGCTTTCGACACTTCACCTCATTAGCAGCAGCGGCAGCAGCGGCAGCCTGCCGCTTGTTTAATTAATGATTGCCCCCGCTGCAGGCTTCATATTGATTTTAATTTGTGGAATTTACTGGGTAAATATGATAAATTCGAGACGAACGACGGAGGACAGAGGACTTTCGGGCCGATGAAAGCAGCAGCACTTAGCAAAGTAATTAACCAGCCCGATTTGGCATCGGTTTGCTGCGAGCTCTGTCACCCCCAAAGCCAGTTGGTCAAATCGAGTCTGTTGGTCACTTGACAATCCGAATCCAAAGCCCCCAGGGCGGAAGTGCCCCACAACCGCAGAGCAACTCGACCCGACCGTCTCCGGAAATTCTCACTGCCGTTGACAAGCCTCAAGAGATCCGACCAAAGACACTCGTCCCCGTCAGTAAATGACCGCAGCGACAGAAACAGCAACCGGGCAGGGCACTGGCGGACCAAAGGGTGGGATTGCATGGGAAGGGACACTGGTGGCGAAAAGCGGAGTAATATGCGTAATTAAACAAAACCGCAAGTGGGGCACAGCAACAGAAATAAACGGAGTCAGGCGCACAAGGATCCAGTTACGAAGGATAAAAGCAACTGCAAGTGCAGCCTTTATACTAGGGAGAAGGACAAAGTTCAGCTAGTTGGCGAATTTTAGATTCACTCTCTCACGACTTTTAAGTATCAAAAAAATAATTATTTAAACAAAAATTTGATTTTGTGCAAGGTGTACTTAACTTGAATTGTAGCACCATGATACATAATTATATAAATAAATCAAAAAAAAAAATTGTAAGTAATATAAATTCAGTATCATCATAAATAATGCAACGATTAATACACATGTTTAAAGTATTTATTTTTATAGATTTATCATTCTAGCAAAAGAAATTTTTTGTTGAATACAAGCCATCGATATCTAGATATGGCTTGATTATATGTTATTGTTTGCAAATCGTTTATTTCCCTACAAAGAGCAACACAAAATGCTGATACCCTTCGACGAGAGATGTCAGCAGGCTTAAATTAAATATTTGCAAGGACCAAGGCGGGGTGTTTAAAATGGGGAGAAAAGGACGATGCCAAGCAAAAGAGTGGCTGGATGGAAATCAAAGAAAGTCGGGCAGAAGAGGAGCCGAAAACGCAGCGCCACATAAATGTGGAGCATGCAGATTGAAGTGTCGGCCGGAGACGAGGACCATGGCAAATGGCCCTATGGAAAATCAGAGGCATGTGGCAGCAGGCCATGAAAATGCCATTCAAGAGGGACTTAACACCCCCTCAGACCGCTTTTAGGCAGTGGAAATTGATCGAAAGACTCGGGGCAAACATCGTTGACTGACAGCGACTTCAAAAAAATAGTTGCAAAAGGGCTGCCAAGCTGCGAGATACTCTCGTATCTTGAGATACTTTACTTATAAGCACAGCGAAATGTGCAACAATGTGCCACCATCGATTTTCTATTAGCCACGAGACACTTGAGCTAGAAAACTAAATACCGAAGGCAAATATTGATAAATACGTAACGACAAAATGAGGAAGAAGACGGCCGGGCTGCAGAGGAACAAAAACAACCACATTATGAATGAAACTGAAGCTCGTAACTGTCCGACGGCGAGCCAACAACATAATAAACGCTGTCCATGAGACCGAAAATAAAACGCAGAACGTAACTCGGAAGAGGGCATCTGCACCTTACTATCACCCCTGCAGAACCTCAGTCACCTCAACCAATGTCACACTGGAACCAAAAATGGGGTCATTACTCTTGCTAAAAATTATTTATATCTTCAAATATCAAATTTTAAATCTTATTTTTCAAGAATAAATAAAGGTACTTCCTAGGAGAAGAAGAAGCTGTTCATGAAGAAGTTTAGGTAATAGCAATACCTAGCAATTCCTATTATTTGAATTTTCTTATCATTTAAAAGTTATGTATAAAAACATATCAGCACCTTCTGACCTAAGAGCAGATGATTATAATTGTTTTATCACTAAACTTATAAATTAAAATATTACCAATATTATTTATTCTTCTCTGTGCTGGAGCCACTCACCTGTTAGGGCTGCCAAATTTAAAATAAATCCAATTAGTCGCATTGCGAGGACCACTTCGATTATGAAATTCTATTATTGCTATCGGAATGTGTGTGTTGAAATTCCTGTGACCTGTTTACACGTACAAAGTGCCGGAGGCGTGAATTATTTCATTTATCTAATATCAAATTGTGCCGCGAGAATTCCACTTCAATTGTTTTGGCTTAGTTTAGCAGTTTCAAATATTTGTGTTGCGTTGCCAGTTAAATTCAGTTGAGTTGAGTTGAGTTGAGTTGAGGTAAGCACGGCGATCCGGCGACGGAGCCCGAGCCGGAGTTCAAATTCCGGGTTCGGATCCGAGAGAGAGAACTCACGACCCGCTTAGCCGGCGAGAGCGAGATGGCGAGATGGCGAGCGGGAGAAAGCCAGGAGAAAGGCTCTTCACGAAGTGAACCAACAATCACGAGCTTCTCTGAATCACTGAATTTTTTTTGTTTGCATTCGGCAATAGCAACATTCTCGGCCAGATTCAATGTTGCCGCAACAAAGCCAAGCCAAGCTCGAAAATGAGGGGAAGAGCTTGGGGTGAAAGCTCGGAATAGAAAGCTCACCGCACCACATGGCGTTTTAAAAGGGGATGCCATAATGCTTTATAGTTGGTTTATAAAACAATGATAACAGTAGTACAAGTTCAAGACAAGTTATCTTACTCATGTAATGTTATTCTCGAAACTTGGTGTTATAATAAGAACTGTTATTTAAATTAAAGCACATCACAGCACAGTGACAACATTGTTAGAACACTTTTAAGGCAAGTAAGCTTATTACCCTAAAGTTGTTGCCGAAACTTGGTGTTAATATATAAACTGTTAATTCAAGCTCATCTCAACTTTAAAATGTATAAAAAAGTCACTCTTAAAAGCACATTAAGCTTATTGCAAAGTGTACAAATACGAATAACTGGTTTAGAAAAAGAAAACTTTATATCTAAAATTTACTTCATTATTTTTTTTAAAGTTCTAAAAATATATTTAACGGTTTATTTCAGAACAGTTTTTTCTTAACCCTTCAAAAAGTTTTAAATTACCAATTAAGAGTGTTTGGAATTTAAAACAAAGGTTTTTTAAATATTGTTTATTATTGTGCACCCTCCCCTATTTTACAACTTCGGTATTGTGTGGACCACCCTATTTCTACAACTTTGGTATGTTATGGTATTTTGAAATACTTGTTTTGGTATTTTTTAGGCATACGCTCATAACTTCGTTCTAACTGCTCGCTGAATTCCAATGTTTTGATTCTGCAAAAATGCCGGAAAAAAGGTAAATAATTGTTTAGTAACTAACAAATTTTATTAAATTATTGTTTATTACGGTATAGGGCAAGGAGAAAGTCAGTCAAGAAGCAGCAGAGGAAGCGACGCCGCCAAAAACATGCAAAAGAACGCGACAAATTGGAGGAGGAGGCACAAAATTTGAGACTTTTGGAGCCGGGTTACCAGAAATGGCTGCAGAAACAGCAGGAAATGGAGGAGTTTCAGCGCCTTGTGGCCGAACGGGAGCACCA
This sequence comes from Drosophila gunungcola, assembly GCF_025200985.1. NCBI lineage: Eukaryota > Metazoa > Arthropoda > Insecta > Diptera > Drosophilidae > Drosophila > Drosophila gunungcola. The sequence goes on from NW_026453197.1 coordinate 12,450,231, forward strand.
GGATGCGGAGGAGTGCTGGCTGCGTTGCGAGGCCATCGCCCAGCGGCAGTTCCGCATAGACGAGGCCAAAAGACGCAAGGAGCAGGAGGAAGTGGAGCGACTGCAGCGGGAACAGGCCAAAGAGCGGGCGGAACGGGAGGAAGCACAAAGGAAGCAGCGCGAGGAGGAGCTCCGCAAAGCCGCCAAGGCTGCCGCCGAATTCGATGCCATGATGGAGAGCATGGCCGAGTACCTGAACAACCCACGCGTGGAGAAGCCACCAAAGCACCTGCTCCGCGTGATGGAAACCCAACCGGGGGAACGACCCTGCGAATTCTTCAGTCGCACCAACTGCTGCCGTTACGGTCATGCCTGCACCTTCAACCACCGACGGCCCATGCTGGCCAGGATCCTGCTCATTCGGCACTTTTTCAACCACTCCATGCTGCGGGAACAGCGGACACACAAAGAGTACGCCTCCGCGGAGGAGCACTTGGAGCTGACCGAACAGGATCTGCGCAGCGACTACGACGAGTTCTTCGACGATGCCGTCGAGGAACTGAAGAAGTTTGGCCAAATCGTCAACTTCCGAACTGTGCGCAATACGCTCGAACATCTGAGGGGAAATGTCTTCGTGGAATACACAAACGAACGGTTTGTCTGGGAATTTTTACTATGATTCCCATTAAATTAATTATAAAATTTTAATTACAATTGTTTGTATGCAAATAATTCGGGTGTTCAAATTATTGCCTAATGAAGCCTAGTTTCCAACATTTTTATATGAAAGTAATTGCATTTAATTTTTATTTTTAGCGTATGTCTATTCAAATTTTATTGTCTTTGTGTTGTCCGTTTTTTTTTTAAATATTCCTTCACCGTATTAATATATTATTTTAAACATAATTAAGGACTTAAGACTATTATTATTTATCAATTACTTCTCAGCTTACACAAATTTAAAGAAGATTTAAGTAACCAAAGAAAACATTTCGTCTATCTAAAATGTTAGAAATCTTTAAATGTATATACAATCTTTTCTAATACAGGCCCTACAAATTAAAATACCTTGTCTCATTACAAATATTTTACCTTAGTTTACTTCCTATTTTATTTTCAGATCTGCCCTTCGCGCTTTTACCAGTCTTCAGGGTCGATTCTATGCCTCCAAGCGCCTGAGCGTGGAGTTCTCCAATCTGAAAACCTGGCGTGGCGCAGTGTGCGGTACGTGAACTGCATGCCAAGAAGAGCCGTATCCTTTGTCAAACCAAAACTCACTCACTTGCCTAACCGATATGTTTGTTATAATCCCATTTTCCTTATCACAATCTGTGGCTTTTTAAAGGTTTGTCCTTAACACGTAAATGTCCCAAAGGTAACGGCTGCGGCTATCTGCATATATTTCGCAATCCGAACAATCTGTTCAATACGGATCTGGAAAATACGACGACTCCAAGAAGTGAACGACGCTCTAACCAAACTCCCACGGCCAAGACTCCTAGGTAAGCCTTTATATTAAACTGTTGTTTGGCAGTAATATTTAATTTACCTTCTTTTAGTTGGGATGACCACAATGAGCGTGGTAGGAACTGGCGCTGGTCCGAGAGCCCTGAGATGGAGCTGGAAAACTCCAAAGACTTAAGCAACAGCATTAGGAACTCTGGAACAAGACAGGATCTCAAAAACTCCCATCAGACGGAGTTCAATTCCAGATCGAGAAGTGATAAATGGTCAGCCCGATCGAACCGTGGTAAATGCTCTAAAAGAGATCGCAGCTCATCGGGATCATCCCATGAAGATCGAAGATCAAACAGATATCAACAAAACCATCGCCAATAAAAGCCAAGTATTCATTTAAGGTTTGTTTAATGGGATCTTTACAAAATTTAATTCAATCTCTTTGTGCGCAAAACATGAGTGAGTGTCTCAAACAAAATACTAAAGAGATTCCGAATTTCTTGCTAGGATGGAAATCAGAGGGACAGAGATACACTCGCAATTTAAGATTGCTTATAAATAGTTTCAAGTGCGGTCCGAAAACGACTCAATTGATTACAACGGAATAGAATTCTACGCGTAAAATTGGCAGTTTTGAAACGAGAAAAGGGAAAGTGACACTGGGTGCTGGGATTTGGGGGTTGGGGATTTGATGACAGTATTATAGGTGGTAAGATCGGAAATTTGTAAATTCTAAAGTCTATTTGTCTTGCTTTCTTCCGTTTTCGTCGTACACATACAAACAAAAATGATACAAAAACTCGTTTAAGGAATATTATAATAAGTAGCTTTAAAATTAGGCAAACAGCGAACGCCCAGCGTGCCGCCTTATAGACGGATTCCGGGATTCGTGGCCGCCACATAGCGCAGCAGCTCCTCGTTGTCCTCGCAGATGACGGGCTTCTCGTGGTAGCAGGCCACGTCGTGCCAGGCGATGCCATCGTTGTACACGTTGTTCAGCACGGACAGGCACTGTTCCTTGGTCTGGTTGATGTCATACTCGGCGTTGTCCGGCTGCGGGCGCTTCTTGTGTCCGGTCTGCGACCAGGGGTTGTAGCCCCAGCCCTGTGGGATGCGGTTGGTGGCCTGGATCTTCTCGCGGGTTGCGGACCAGAACCATCCGTAGACGGTCTTGGGCTCCAGATCCGGACGATTCTCGCAGCCGGCAAAGTCACAGATACGTCCGGCCGTCCAGATGTACGGCACATCGTTCTGCTGGATCACGCGGAAGATCAGGTTGTTCTTCTCTTGGGTCTCCAAAGCGACCAAATCCATGCAGTACTCGCGGCACAGATTGCGGCCATCCAGCCAGTCGACCTTCTTGTTGGCCAGGGCGGGCACGTGGGTGGTTAGGAACATGTTTTTGCCGCGGTAGGAGAACTCCTTGGGACCTGTGGGTCGAGAAAGAGAAAGTTGGGTTAATGTGGGGGGTACGTTTTAAAGTGCATAGAGAGAAAATTTGGTTATTTATGGCTTAACTTTTGCTTACAATAAGGATTTTTTTTAAATTTCACATCCTTAAGACCATTTAAAAATGGCTTTAACAAAAATGATGTGCCAAAAATAATTATTGTATACCATTTATTTTGAAATAACACCGATTAGGGCTTTCTTTTTCTTACCGAATAATTTAGTTTAGTTGAACTCAATAACTGAATGTTTCCTAATTCGACGTTGAAAGAACTTTATATACTTAACTTGAAGCTAGCAGACAATTTTACAAATTTATAACACAAAAAATCTTCAAAAAAAATTGTTTTCTTAAAAAAGTTGGAACTAAAACAAAAAAAAGTTTTATTTCCAGAACAAACACTTTAAATTGGAACAATTATTTCTTGCTTATAGAAATAGTTTACAATAACGATTAAATATATATATTTTTCACAGTGTGGGTGTGGCCAGTGGAACCGGTTCTCCGCGCGACTGCAGCCTCATCTTCAGTTCGAGACCCAGTGCAATGTCTCCTAGCCTGCCCCATAATGGGCAGACAACAAAAAATGAAAAAAAAGGCGCAAACGAACCCGAAAGCAAGTATTAATGCCAAAAATGCAAAAAAAAAAAAAAAAAAAAAAAAAAAAAAAAATCGTTGCCCCAGGCCTTACACAACTTCCCCGGTGGCGGCGGGTTACGCAATCTCCGCAATTTATGCAGCATGCTTCTTTTTGCGCCCGCCGCCTGCCGCTTTCCTTTTGTCTTGGCTGGTGTCAAAAGGTTCGCCGTTTTTTTTTTTTTTAGTTTATTTTTTTTTTGTTTTCTTCGTCGGTTTGTTTGTCCGCCGTGAGGAACAATGGGAACCCCCGCCTAACAGCTCCATCCTCGAACTTGTTTCGCCTGAGCGAGCTGCCAGCTTCCATTTGATTAGCTGCCTCTTTGGAAGTCGAAGTCGGTCTTCGCAATGTGCGATATGTCCGCCCGCGGGTAACGCCCCTAAAATGGGGAGAAAAAAAACCCGCCTGTTGCCACAGCTGGCACGCGTCATTAGCCGCGCTTTAAGCCACTTTTGCAACTGCCCCCTTGCCACGCCCCCGCCCCCGCCCCAATACACACTTCGCGTCAAATCGGCTTAAGTCCAATGGCCTTATTTGCCATTGTTTGCACATTATTATTTATTTTGCTGCCGCTGCTTCTGCTGTTGCTGCCTCTTGCAATTTCCCCACATTTATTGGCCCTTTTGTGTGCGGGTCAAGGCGATAATATGGCTAAAACTCATCTTGGCAACGTATTTACATTTTCCTAACCAAAACTTGCATAATAATCCGCCAACTGCGACTGCATTCCCCCCCCCCTGGTTTGCGATTGGCATCTTTCAGCAGTGACTTAGAAAAACCAAACCGTTTTCGAATCTTAATTATCGGGCGACTGCACGCCTGAGAGAGTTGTCTACAAAAGGTAATTAAATCTGAATAGTTAATCAGGTGATTTAACTATTGGGAGACCTAAAAAAGTTGCGCTTGTATAACTGGAAATTACTAAGAGATGAAAGATCTAAAACGGCGCACCGGGCTCAAAAAAATCAAAACTGGAAATGCAACTCGGTGACGCCCCGAAAATTAAGTTGCATGTTTAACGGCTCGGCTTAGTAGTCTCTGTCTCTCTCTATCTCTAAGTGTGTGTTGGCCATAAGTGTGTGGCAGTGCGCTGGTGCTGGTGTGAGTTAGGGCTTGCCTAATTAGCAATAACTGCAAAGTGTTCATTAGTGTACCGGATATGCAGCGATGATGCTATTGTTCAGGCGTTTCACCCGTTTTCAAATGTTTGTAATCTCAGGCGATGACTTGCAGCGTCAATCATCGCTAGAATAAATGAGGAAAACCCACTTCAACTGAACTATTTAAAACTTAACCCCCTTTTGATTTGGCAAATTGAGAGTTAATATCTAGCCTAAGCCGAAATAACAACTTCATTTTTTTGTTAATATAATTATACGATTGGAAAATAACCAGTTTTCAACACTTTTTGATACTTAATGATCTCAAGTTCCGGTTAGCTTAATTTTTTATAATCTATTAATTAAATTACAAGTTAGTCTTTTAAATTATGAGAAAATATCAAACCTTTACAGGGAAATTAATAGTTTTTTTTAACTTTTTAAGATAACTTTTAGTTTTTTGATTTTCTTGAAATTTTTTGAATACAACTTATTCATCTGTTTAAAGAAAATTAATCACAAAATAAAATGTTTCTTTTTAACAGATTTGGTACCATTGAATTAAACTTTTTTTTGCTTTATTTCTATCTGGTAAATCGAATTTGTTTACGAAAAAGGCGGCCAAAGAAAGTGAATTAAAACCAAAGACGACTATAAAGCTGGCGCTCACGTCAGCGACCTTCAGCAAAATCCCCCGTCTGTTGTGGTTACACCCACACGTCGCATTGCCAAACGAATTCAAGTGCAAACTTGGCAACCGAAGCGACAGTACACCAACCGCTTAATATTCTCGCCGCATTCGACACTTTTACTTTTCGCCATTGTGGGAATGGATGGGTTAATGATTGGGCCAGGTAGTTGGAAGTTGGGATTAGGAATACTTACGGCTAGCGCACTTGGCGGGCACGGGCAGTGAGAGGAAGCGACCCGGCTTGGTCGCTGTGGTTGTGGTGGTTCTGGCCGCATGGCTGCAGGCTGCCACCACGCAGAAAGTCGCTAATGCCAGTGTGACTTTCATCTGCAGGCCAAATATGAAAATATAAAGAGAAGAGAAACAGAAGCGTGAGCGTGGGCAAAACATTTGGTAAGACAAAATGCCATTCAATGTGCGATTTGGCAAGTCACAGGTTCAGAAACAGGTACAACTACAGATATAGATATGCAAATTGTTAACACGTTGTCATTAACATAAATTTGTACACGATTATCGGGGCGATAAAGACGCCGCGCCCTTTTGGTTTGCCACCTCGCAGGCCATTGCGTATACGCAATTTCGTATAAATTTCCAGCTCGCTACGAAGATGTAAGCTGGTCTCTGGTGCGAGATCGAGATCGAGATCGCTTTTTATGTCAAGGATGCGCAACCGGTTGCCCCCGGCGGCCACTGACACAGTGCCACAGTGACTACCAAACGCCAAACCATCGGCGATCGACGATCAACGATCAACGATCGACGACCGACGACACTTGAGACTTTATTATTTTATTTTCATTTTCATTTTTATTGTGGCGCAGCGGAGGCAACGTGATCGGCATCGGCATCGTCAGCACGTCACATTATTCATAAATAAAAATGTATTTAACATCTGCAGCAGCAGCAGCAACAGCAGCAAACATGTTGATTACACAAGCAGCATTGCCTGACCTTAACTGGTTTTATTGACTTTTTATCGCCTGCTTTTCAGACGCTGCGTGTCTTCGGCTAGAACCTTCCACGTCGCCGAGCATTTTAATTAAAAGCCCCGGCTTAAAGTCGTTTCTTCCTCCTTATGCAAATGCAATTCGCGTCGGATTAGCATTAACCGGAGCTCAATGTCCGCGCAGCTTGAAATTGTTGCATATTAATTGGATTTGATCCGGGCGTCGATTGCTTGTCCGTGTTGTTTATCTTTATCGCCAGTGTTTATTTGATCGCCTGCTGTCCGCCGATTTGGCAACTATAAATCATTAATGATCCGCCGCTTATCAGCGGTCAGCGCCTAATTTGGTAACAATACATAATGAAAAGTGGATTTCGTATTGATTTCATTTTCGTCAGCGACATTTCCAAAGTGAAGAGTTCAAACGCGTTTGCTGCATTGAGAAATATTTATGTTTTTTTTTGCTGTGGCTACTTTTTGGTGGCTACTTTTTTTGTTTTCTTTCTCATTTGTTTGTTCATTTGTTGCGTTTTGTAACTTGTCCATCAGCGCTTTGTCCATTTCTTGTTTCATGCATGTTAATCAATCAGCCGAGCTGACCAGCTGATGAGGCATTTAATTATACACCTACGGAGAGCTCAGTGCCCTTTGATGCCAGCGGGCAAATTACAGGCCAAGTGGGCTTTATGCATTATCGACTGTTTCGCTTTTCGGGTTTTTCTTTGACTGGTTATGGGTGATGGAAAATTTCATGTACACCATTGCGCAAACTGTATTTTGTGTGAGTTATATTCAGAAATAATTTTATTTTTATTTTTTAATGCTAAATTATAAAATGAAAGACTTCTTTCTTGACGACCTCTCAAAGTTCTTAAACGAAAGACTTAGGCAGCGAACTTTGTCTATAAAAGTTTTAAAACAAATGTATTTGTAAACTCTTTTTTTTTCTACGTAAGTTCCCAGAGACTTGAGCAACGAACTCTCTCTAAGAAAGTTCTTAAACAAAAGACTTGGGTAGCGAACTTGTTCTAAGTCAGGTCGTAAACAAAAGACTTAGGCAGCGAACTTTTTCTGTGATAGGCATCAAACGAAAGACTTAAGCAACGAACTCGTTTCTTTTTAAATCCTCTATCGCCTTTAGTTCTCTTCGATTCAGGTCTTGCCAGTTCTGAGCGAGGTTTTTTTTTAAATTAGGTTTCCATATCCTTGAACAGCTCACAGCACTCAATTTAATTTTTTTTTGTACAATTTATGGTTGTTTATTGACACATTACGGCTTTTGCACTTATGGTAGTCCTTCGATTGTCCGCACACACAAACATATCGCATATCGTACATATATATAGCACACTGTATATATCCTTGGACGCGATGGGCTCTGCTGCTTACCTTTGCTTGCTATTTGGAATAACACTGCACAGCACACGGTTTCTATACTGTAGTCGCCGAATTGTCCAAGCAGACAACCAGACGAGACCAGACGCAAACGAAAACAAAAGTCAATTGGCAGCAGCAAACTGTTTTATAGTCGATGCCGCGCTGGCTGCCCACCAACAACATCTCGTGCAGCTTTGAAAAGCTGCGACTGCGCTGTCGACGGCGACGTTGACCGCAACTTCTGCTGCTGCAGCGAAGCTTTAACAACGGCAATATACAGCCAGGCAATATAGAAAAACAAAAACAAAACTACAGAGAACAGAAACAACGAGATGAGCTGCTCAGAACATCTTTAGACAACGACAACTTTTGTCTATAAATATTTATGTGCGCCCCTTCGTTCTTTTTTGATTTTTTCAGTCCTCTTATTTATTTACTTTTTATTTAAAGCAACTTCTCGATCTATTGTTCGGGGCTTAAACTATAGTTTGATAATTTTTATAGTCCGCCGATCCATTAAGTAGTTGTTGTTCGAGTGCCAGGCACTAGAAACTCGAGCTCCGAGAGTTTGTACGAGTATGTGTGTTTTATTTCGAAATATACATTTTTTCTGGCTCGCCGCGCTGGCATCCATCTCAACGGCCAGCTTCATATATCAATTTTTGATGAAGTGTTTGTCTTCTTTTTCAGGCCTTGATCTTGAAAAGCCTTTCGAAATGCCATTTAAGCGCTGATGATTTGGCTTCCGCGCTCTGCCCCACGCACGCGTTCGAAAAACCAAAATTCAAAAGCGGTTCGATGGGTTTCGTCTTCTGCCATTTACAAACTCTGTTTCTGTTTCTGTTTCAGTTTTTAATTGCCATGTGAATGAACTGGCGGTGATTTGGGGGAAAGGATCGTCGGCTGCCCATAAACACCCCCGCGTTTTCATTTGGACCCCCCAAAAAAAAAACCTCGCGAGTGGCTGGCGGTGCCAGCCGGATCTGAGATTGTTCTTAAAAAGTTTTATGTTTGCTTTTTATTTTCGCTCATAAATATGCAAATTGATCGCTTGATTATGTAATATATTAAGTGTGATTGGGCGAGTGAATCCACCGCACCGCCCCTTCCCTTGCCGCTATTAAGATTGAGATACAAAATCAAATCTGTCGCAATGCGTCATTCGAAATCGTGGGGGGCAAGTTCAAGTCGCTAATCCTGTTTAATTGCCATCATCAACTTGACATTTTGACTGGATTTGAACCCGTGACTCTTGGATAGCGCAAATGTTCAACCTGCACACCGCTCTTTTGACTCGACTCGACTCGACTTGTCGCCACTCTTTTCTTACGTTTATTTCTGTTTCTGTCATATTTCTGTTGACTGCTAATTGACCATGAAGACGCGTTGTTTGGGTGGCACTTTTGTTTGCCATTTAGTGCCTGTGTTTAATAGCGAACTAATTTTGAAAGCGGATTCGATCACAAAAGGCGTGGCCGAGCTCCAATTCCCGCTTCTGTCTCTCGGCCTGGGTCTTCCCCCCCGTTTTTTTGCCCCTCCCTTGCATATTTTAATTAGCCTTATTAATAGAGCCGCAGTCACTTGCCTTGGGGGCGCCATGTGCAAAAGGTTTGGACCCGAAGAGCCGTGAATTGTGTTGGGCCAACAGATTAACACTAGCCTCAAATTAATTACATATTTAGCTGGCGAGTGTTAAGTTCATATTGCAAAAAAAGAAAAAAAAATACCCAACCGATTGGGAAACTTTCAATTTGCCGACTTCCCCGAAGGCAAAATGACGTAGTTCAAGGATGTGCTGATTAAGGAAGTTCAAAAAATGCCTTTTTTATGAAATCCAGATCGAAGATCACGCGGAGATCAAAGTTGGCTCTAAAGCAGGTAAAACGTTGCGTCACATGATCTCGGACTTGAAGTGTTATTTAATTAGTTTTATTGCCGCCTAAAACAGCGATGTCTCCAAAGAAATATTCAAATAGACAAGTCACTTTTAGCCAATTAATATAAAGCACTTAAGTGGCAGTAATTTGTAAAAGATGTAGTCAACTCAAATTTATTGTTTATTTTTTTCCAAAAATAATGTACTTAGGGAAATAAAATTAAAATAACTATTCAGGAAGCTAATTAAAATTATTTTTATATCATTATAATATGCGATTTGAATGGTGTCTTTTTTTTGGCTATTAAAATAAATATCATACAAAATATATACAAAAAATATATTTTTATTTTATTTTTAATTCAATCCTTAAGATCCTTAAAAAAAAATAAAAAGCAAAACTTTTATGATATTTTAAAAATAATTTATTTTAATATTCTTATAATTCTGCAGAAAGTTTATTTTCTTGGATAAAGTTACAGGGTAAAAAAACGCAAAAAACAAGCTGTAAAAGCATAGGTGTTTTACAAAATTCCAGGAAAACGATTTGCACCACGAAAACATTTAACACCTCATTGTTTAGCGTTTCGAAGGTAAATCTTCTTGGTGCTTGCAACATCCGCAGTTCCCAGTTGATGTGTTTTGCCCTCCACATTTTGCATCTGCTGCATCCGCTGTGTCGATGATTTTGTTTCCTTTCCACTTGTTGCACATTACACATTTTCGCCCTTGAATCGTGTTTCGATTTCGGGTTTTTTGCCTCAGTTTCCTGCACTTCCTGTCGCTGACCTTGTGGGGTTCAAAAGCCGCTGTGCATCGCTGTGTTCTGGGTAAAAATGGGCTTAATCATCGCCAAACGATGATTCGCTATTCACGCAGATTACTAATACGCAGCGTGAGCCAGTCGATCAGATTGACAGTTTTATGCGATGTTCGACCTTCGGTGGGTGAGCTGAGACACAAAACCTTTTGCAACTACAATAGGCTTCAGATGGTGCGCAGATGGGGTTTGCCTGCTGCCGCATTTCCATAATCTAAGGCACAAACATCAAAAGATGTTCGGCTAAACTAAAATAGGAAAATACAAAACACCACATACGAAATACGAAATACACAAAGCCAGACTTTAAACAAGATCAGATTGCCCTGAGCGCGGAAGCACCCGTCGACAGCTCGAGCAGATCTCAAGTCTCGAATCTGAAGCAGATCTCGGCGCAGCTTCCGCTTCAATGCGATGCGTTCCAAGCGAAATATACACACAATCAAGATGCAAATTGTTGGCGGCAACAATGGCACAGCCAGCCCAAATAGCAAACAAAAATAATAATCAATCTATTTAAACAAACAGATACAAAGAATGGCCAGCGGCTGAGCTGACCTTAGCTCGAATTAGGGGATTTGATTGGATTTTGGCTTCGAATTGTATTGAATTGAACTTTGGCTTAGTTACTTGGTTTTCCTGCGGTTTTTTAATTGGCCACATAGAATTTCTATCATTAACATTGGGGCATCAACTCATCTGGGGAATGCGTGAAGGTTGCCGGGCGTAATTGCAACTTGTTTTAACGGCCAAGAAGATTGGCCGCGGCAAATCGAACAAAAAAAGTGAAACAAAAATGTGGAAAAAAAAAATGGAAAAAATGGACAAAAAAAATACTTTTTAAATGGTTTTGCCCGATCGGCAGATGAGAAATGTTGCCAAATGTGACCCCAAGAGGCCGTCGTCGCTTGTTCATTTACACATTAGTTGAAATTTAAATGCTGTGTTTGCGTTGGCTGTTTTGGCCGAGTGTGGGGCTTTTGTCGCACCACACGAAAAGTGATTGGCAACAAATTAATCAAGACCTTGCCGACTCTCGAGCCAACTTCAAACTTCACCATCAGCAGCAGCATCAGCAGCATTAAAATCAAAATCAACGGCAGTCATGAAACCTTTTATTCAGGCGCTAAGTGTGAAGCCAAGAAGAAGAACCCAGATACCCATATACCATATTATACCCATACCCCAAAAGTATGGATTACGCAATGAGCGAATCATAAAAAAAAAAAAAAATATCAAAATGATTGATGTCTGCAATTTAGCGCATCTGTGTAAAATGTGAAGACGAAAAACGGTCTCTTCGTTGTGACACAAAAGAATTAAGTGCCCGGGCGCATTTTAAATTCGTCACGGAAAACGTGACAAAAATTTTCCATATGCGAAAAAAAAATCAAAATAAAAAAAAACAAACTCAAAACAGAGACACCGGCAAACAAACGAAACGAAACGAAGAGATGATTGCGAAAATGCTTAGTGCAGTACAGCAAACTTTGACACACATTTGGCGCACATACATTGCCAAGAATCTTCGCATCCCAAGTGCTGCTTATGAATGAGTCTCTGGCCACGGCCCCGCCCCCATCGGCCCTCCCGCCCACATCTAGTTATATTAAATGATGCTGCTGCTGCTGCTGCTGCTGCTGCCGCCGAAGACAATGCAACATAAACAACAACCAGCGGGCTAATTGCACAAGAGGCTGAGACTCTCGCATTGGTTCGTTTAGAATCGCCATTTGTCTAATCAGCGCCATAAATCTGACAAATTATATAAACGCTGAAAAGAGGGTGTGTGCGGAATTGTGCACCCTGGCCAGCCCAGACAGTCAGTCAGTTAGTCAGTCAGTCAGTCAGTCAGTCAGTCAGTCAGTCAGTCAGTCAGTCAGTCAGTCAGTCAGTCAGTCAGGGGCAGATGCGGATGTCTGATTCCATAGAATTTCCATTTCCATCTCCAGCCACCCCATCGCATCCCATCCATCCATCCAATCCAAGCCCATCGCCTCCCAGGCCGGTGAACATATGCAATGGCAACAGCTAGCTCAGCTTTGCATAATTTGTGTGTGTGTTTTACATTCAGTTTTTCATATTTTTTCTTGCTGTAATTTTTACATCATCATCATACACCTATCCGTCCGTTGGAAGGCACACTGGGAAAAATTAATTAATCTCATAAAAATGCCTAAAACTAAAAAAAAACAAAATTGAATATTAAATTAGTTAAATTGTTTTCCTATTTGATTAATGTTTTTTTATTTTCCAAGGAAGTTTTATTTAAAAGACGTTTCATAATTATAAAAAAATTTTATTTGTAATTGATACTGATAGAAAGAAATATATTAAAATTTGTATTATAAATTTTTTATTTTATCTTAAATAAAGGTTTTAAAGTATTTCATTACAAGGGAAAAATCTCTGCACCATTGCCATAAATTGTAACTATTTAACAGTTAATTTCAGCAAATTTCTATTTTTTTTTACTCTTGAAAATATTAATCCCTCTCTAATAAAATTAAATTGAATTGTAAATTAAGGGAATTTAAAGCAAACATTTTTTGCGAGTGTGGCCGGCGTCGTGGAGGAAGTTGCATATTTATAAGGCAAAAGTTAATTTTTGTTTGCCAGCCGGGGTGTCATGCTTATGAAATCAATTGAGCATATGTTCCAAGCGGCCAGCGCATGCTGAAGTCATAAATCAGAAGCGCTTAGTCAGACAGTTTTCCGCAGGTTGGCCGCTGAAACAGATGAGAACCGCCAAAACAAAAGACTTGAGCAACGAACGCGAACTTTTCTTTAGTAAACTAAAGGCAGATTGGTTTGCAGTGTCATTGTGATTTTACCGAATCATGCCCAAAAATGGTTAACTAGCTCTGCTGTCTAAAGCCTTTACTTTCAAAATGGATTCATTAATTTAATGCTTCTATTGCTGTAGATTTTAAGTTATTTATTAACGCCCTAAAGCAATTATGGCTTAACTTGGATGTCTTTCTGTTCAAAATGTATTTTGTATTATATTTTTATTTTTTAAACTTAATACCAAAATGCAATCTGCAAAAGAGTAAACCAATTTTATTTTGTTAAAGGTTGATTGCTTGATTTCTTTTTGATTCAACCCATTAAATAAGTTCAGGTATTCTTGTTTTCAATTAAGGGCATCAGGCAATCCTGCAACTTCCCTCCCTCAAATCCAATTTGAAATATGGCTAGCCAAAGTAGTTATTATGAAGCCAGAAGTACCTTTTTTCGTGCTACTAGCTCGGGTTGTTGCAACGCACTTGTTGCAGCCACAACATCAACCTCACCTAACCCCATCGTCCGGCCAAAAAGCAACTTGCGTTGTGTAAAGTTCATGGGTCGTCGGCTGACGTTGCTCATGTTGCTGATGTTTCCAATGTGGATGCTGCTGCCGCTGCTGTGCTTTTGGGGGGCTGCAGTTCGCTAAACAGTTTCAGGGTTGGCTGGTTTTTTTTAATTTTTGCGTTTCTTTAGTCATCAGCACACAGGCCACAACTGCGTTGGGGGCGACCTCATCTGTCAGCAGAATTAGAAGCAACATCGGCGGCTGGAACACAGCCGTTTGTCAGATCTTGTCACATGTCTGCCAACGCACTGCCCTCCACTCCACTCCACTCCACTCCACTTCAAAACACAACACACCACACCAGTCCACATCAATTGCAGCCAGAAAATGGAGATGCGTGCCAAGTCAAGTCAAATTGTTATTACATTTTGAAAATCAAAAATAATACAACACAAACAACGACCTGTCCAACTTGTTGTTAGTCTGCGGTCAAACAAGTGCACTTTAGAAATTGTTCATAAATCATAAACACCAATGGGGAGACCGAGAAACGAGCCAGTTTGAAATGTAAAACGTTGAAGAAGTGCTAAGTGCATACCGCCAAGTCATTAACAACATTTTTATTGTTTACAATAATGTACGCAGATAATGTTAGGCGCACACAGAATCAGCCAAGTGTGTTTGGCTTTTGATCTGCCCGATTTTGACATCAGTTCAAGGGCAATAGCACACTCTTCAAAATTTTACACTGCATTTTCAGATTACATTTTCATAATTTTTAATGTGAAGAAGATTTATTTTTATATTTATATTTAAATATATATTTTCTGGCAAATATGTTTCGTTGTTAGAAACCATTTGAATACCCCTTCCTAAATTCGATGTGTAAGGTTGAGTGCCTTATTTATCATTTGGATAGTTTAAATGTTTTTTATTAGTGCACAAAACTGGCCTCCTAGATTTATGTGACAAGGGAAAGGCTTCTAGTTTGTTTTGTTTTTCGACCCCCAAGAACATCTTCGGCGGCTAAATGGACATGGATATTAATTAATCCACGGCGACTCGTGCCAAGCGGCGACCACATTGAGCCACAATCTCGCATCAGCTCTTAACAGTTTAGCGGCTCTGGCGAAAAACAAAAAAAAAATACAATAACAACATAAAACAACAACCCGGCCACAATCATGTGGATATAGATGTGGATGTGGATGTGGATGATGATACCAGTTTGCCTCAACCTTGAGCGGAGCGACAACAACATTTGCGTACCCAATGCGAGGTACGAGGTACGAGATTCGAGTTACCAGTACCATGAAGAGCACTTCTTGAATCGCGGCAACTTTGTTGTTTTTTTTTTTTTTTTGTTTTTTGGCCCGGCGATGGCGATAACGCGGATGCGAAAAAGTGAATGTATAAGCCACTTGATGACGTTGCCGCAGTTTCATCTTCGTACGTGACAGAACCATTAAGCAGCATGTGACTGGTTCCGCTACGAACCCAAATATTTCGATCCATTATATTCGGTAGTCAAGTTGTTCAAGAGGTGGATGGTATAATACGGAAAAGGTATCGATGGTATAGCAATACTCAAGAAATGATCTGCATGATTCACCGCTTATGGTTCATTGATGGGTAATCTGTTAAGCTGAAACAAAAACAAGCAAATATAAAAAGAACATTCCTCTAATGTTGATTTATATCACTTCATTAAAACCAACAAACATATTCCTACAGATCAGTCCTAATGTCTTAATGACCCAATCAATCATTCTCGAAAACGTGGTCATTTGCAAAATGTTCCATCAATAAAAAACAACACGAAATATTTTCATGTATTATACTTTTTCTATCACTTTGGTTCATTGCACCTTTTGCTCATAGTATGACTGACATTTTTCATTATCCAAGCTCACCACATCAATCTTTTTTTTTTTATTTTCGGTCTTGTGTAAATCTTCAGAACTGGTTGGAAACACGAAACCAACTTCATCGGTTTATATATCAAACACTTGGCACAAGTGAATCAAACATATCACAAGCAGTATTTCATTAATATTTATAATACCGAAGCCGAAAAAATGTGTAATCCCATGCAAAGGCAAAACAAATCAAAAACATAAACCAATTTAAATTAAATTTAAATTAAATTGATTTCACGCTTTGATTTTATGAAGCATCAATATTTTACTGTCTGTCTGAATGACAAATATACATATAAGTTTGTATATTATAATAATAAATTAATAAAAAGCGTGTGTTTGCTTAAATTATTTATTTTACATTATTCAAATGTAAGGGTGCTTGATGGAGTGGAACGGACTAGAATGTCTTGAAAATTTGTAAAAATACCTTCGCAACAGCGATGAAAAATACATTGGGAAGCCAATTTGTCTATCATATCAACTTCCCATATAAGCACAAATGCCCCTGATTATTTGAAAAGCCAAAAAATATAGCTAATGGAACTATTTATCATCTATGCCGCCTGACCTTAACACATACAATTCATAAAGTTCGGTCTACGCTTCAGTTTATAAATTTTGGTTTATCAATTTCGAGATGCGTTAAATATTTGCAGTTGTTAAAACGCGTGACCTCTGTATTTGCTTGAATAAATATTAAGTTAATAAGCTGCTTGGCCGTATTTGGGTGTGGAGTTCCCTCGTAAAAAATTCATAGGCCAAAACAATCAATGAAAACCCATTTATTGGAACACAAACTGGGGGGTTTTCTTTTTACCTATCTAAAAACCTGCGTCATAACCTAATTTAACAAGTTGCGTGAATATTTTAGAATAATCGATTTCGTAACTTTCTACAAACCCACGTCATTTATGCATTATTGGAGTTTATTTTTATTCAGAAAACCGGCCAATTTTTATATATATTGTTCGTTAAAATCGTTTTATTTTAAAGGTCATATATATCATTTCTTTTTACCCCGTTTTTGTTACCCGTGGAATTCATTAATTTCGATCAAAAACACAAAAATTATTTTCTTCTTTTTTAAATATTTTTTGTGGGTATTTTTATGTGAGTTCCCTCTACATCTATAAAGGTCTCCACATCATAAGAAAAAAATCAGAAAATTTAAAAGATAACAAAGCACACGAGTCCCAATAAAATATTTGTAATAATAATTACAACTATTGTAATTCATCATTAAATTACTAGTAAAAAGAGCTTTCTGAACCCGAATCCCCTAGCGGAGACACAAACCAATATAACGCTTTTCCCTGAACTATTGCTTTCTCCCTCTGGCGCATGCAAAAAATGCCGGTCACACTATAGTCATCCCGCTCGGCACCCACATGAGCCAAAGAAAACTGAGGCTGCAAAAATGTCGGCAATCCGCTGGCTATTTTTCCTGGGCGCCTGTTAACGGACGCGCGATACAACAAATCGCACTACACAAAATTTTATTTGAAAAAAAGTCACTTTAATGCCAGCCAACGAGGAGCGAGCGCGAGCCAAGAAGTTTGTGTCAGCGAGAACGGTTTGCTGCTGGCCGCATTTTTCTAACACCAGTCAGGGCCCCATCGCAAGGCCCCCAAAAGACTCAACAGGTGAGCCCTGCAAAACACATACATATACATACATACATATGTATGTGTATATGTGGCTCAGAAATTATGTCGATCCAAAGGGGTTTTTCAAAGGGTTGGAAGGGTTGGAAGGGTTGGAACGTCGAGTCAATCAGACAAGAGGCCAATTACAATTGTGATTGCCAATAGGCCCGGGACCTATCATCGAATGCAATGGCCAAACAATGGCCAATGCCACATGAAATACGAACTCCACCCACATAATTGAGGCAACAGGATTGTTAACCTGTTTTTCGGTTCGTTCTTCTGCAGATTCTACTGGGACCACATTCTACTAATCGAATGGTGCATCATCAGATCGGCTTTTGGAGCATCAGTTTCTGCCCTGTTCTTTCACTTGGGTAAGGGCCACTACGGCCACTCCGGCCACTTTGGCCTGTAATGGCTTTATCCCCGCTTTAAAGCATTTCTGGTTGGTCTGCGCCTGTCGCACCAGTCACAGTAAACAGCTGACACCGGCCAGGCCGCAATCACTAAAGTAAAGGGAATTCTATTTGCCAAGTCGCACTTTATATACCCTTTATGAGTTAAATATAAAATAAGTTATGTTCCTGATAAATAATATGCTGCTGGCATTAAAAAGTATCTTACGTTTACTTTTAATTTATTAATATTTATCCAGATTTTAACTACAACACACTTTATGTTTAGGTAACAGATATTGTAAAGCCTTAAACTACCTTTTATAATTTTATATGAAAAAAATTAAAATAAAGAATTCATCCAATCTTTTATATAATATATCTTTAAATAAATGTAAGTCAAACCACATATACAAATCAGCAAAAAATTATGTTTTCTTTTGTCAAAAAGTGGTAAAGAAAAGGTTTTTATTTTATTCTTTAAGAAGAACTTGCATATGATACATTTTTTTTGAAGTTCATAAAATAAATAAAATAAAATAGTTTGAGTCATTTACTATAATGTAAGTTAAGGTAAATGCTTAAATCAAACCCATAATATCTATAGGATATAGTAGACCGATCTGCAGGATTTTCTCAACTAATCTGCTTGTATAAGTTATTAAAAGAAGACAATAGAGAAAGTTTCGTGTTGTATTTTAAAAACGAAGCAATAGAAAAACGTAGAACTAAACTGGATGGGTGTGACCAAAATGTGTAATACCCTGCGATAGGGTACATAAACAATACACGGCGTCCATGAGGCAATCGCTTCCTTGTGTGTGTGCGCACGAAATGCGAAGCGGCAGCAGCTGTGACGGCAGCCAATAAGAGCCACCATCCAACTATATGAGGGCAAACACCATCTATCGATTGCTGAGTGCCTGGTGGGCGGTTTGTGTCATTCGACCAACACAAATTTTGAAGTTTTTTTCTAGACTTTCTCGCTGTTCGAATGCAGGCACTGGGCGAACGCTTGCCGACCAATAAACTGTAGCAACGGTTCCGGGGGCCACAGCGGTATGGCAATGGTACGGCAAAATCCAAGTGCAGGCAGCACCATTCACCAAACCACCAACCAAAGTTGCGACGAATAAAAGAAGCAGAAACCGAATCAGCTCCCTGTGTATCTGTATCTGTATCTGTATCTGTTTCTGTGTATCTGTGTGTGTTCGGGGTGTAAATGTGTCTGTGAGTGCGACTGTGTGTATCCGTCGGATTGTTCGCATCGATAGGGTCGAAGCATCGCTCTATGGGTTTCTGGGCGCCTGGCTAAAATATCGGTAGTTTTGTTGGCCGCGTGACGATTGCGCGTGACTGAAATTGATTGGAATCGGTATCGATAAAGCAGGTGACGTCGCTACCTCTCCTGGCGATCATCTAATTTTATTAGGATTACTTGTTATACTTGTTAAATAAATAATAACAAGATGAAGAAGAACCCGAATATAAAATGTTTTTTTATATAACTAAAGTGTCTAAATGGAAATATTAAGGTTGGTGTATTTAATGGGCCTTAAAAAGTGATAAAGTGATCGAAATGGTAATATGAGTATAGGCACTATTTTTTTTAACTGTTAAAGCTGTTAATGTGATCGTTAAACAGAAAAACATATTAAGGAAATAACTTCTACAGTAAAGTTAATTACAAAAGCAAATAAATAAAAAGAAAAACCAATTCAACATTTTTATTTAGTTAAGTGTATGTTGTATTTATTAAAATGTTGAAGCGATGAATACAATACAACGTTTATGAAAAGGAATAAGTGTATGAGCGTTTGATGGTCGCCATTGCTTTACTTATTTTTGACGAATTAATGGGCATTTAAGTTAAGTGACTTCGTACCAAAGAACCAGTTTCTAAATGCTATATAGAGTTCTTAATGATCGTTTTCACTGATGCTAATTTACGTTAGCCATCTTGCTAAATAACCATTCATAATCTTTTCTATTCGTATTTGCACGCTGATCATAGATCTTGACAAGCTATCGTTACAATCCAGCCAATGTATCTCGTTTTTATTTGTAGCTGTAGTTAAGACGCAGTTTGTAGTTTTAGTTAAGCCAAGTTAGTTAACTGTTCAAAAGACGTTGCATACTTTACGAGGTATTTATAAAAATTATGCATATTTTTGGGGATCATTGAAATAAGCATAAAAGTAGTTTGTTAGATAAAATACAAATTTTGGATTTTGAAACTTTGAAACTTCAAGTTGAAACACAGGCCCTTATTTAAATGTTACGAAAACATGAAATATATAATAATGAGAAACATTCTTTATGTACTGATATCTTTAGAAAAAGGTAAAGATATTTACACTCCCATTTTATTATTCAGTTCTCTTGATATTGTTTAAGCAAAATCATCTTAAAGAACTGAACTAGACTGTTTTTAACTATCTAAAATATTCAATGTAGCATACGAATGAAAGCGAAATCAACATAAAACGTAATCAAATACCCAGGCGACTAAAACAATAAAATGAGTGAGGAAACAGGTCGAGTTGGCCACCAGCTGCTTGGCTAGAAAGAGCAAAAGCCAAATTAAGAAAGTGCTCAAATTCGGTTTATGCTGCCAATGCCGCCGACCATTTCTTCTGCCATTGTGTGAATGTGAATCTCGAATAATGGAAAAAGGCAACAAAATAGAAACATCGCGTTGATTCGGGCCTGAGGTTTTGGTTTTGGTTTTGGTTTTTCGCCAGACGCTGGTTCAGCTTCAGCTCAGTGGGGATTGTGACTTCAGCTTGGGCGGACGTGAGTGCTCGAGGCCAGCATAAAGTTCGTGCGAATCGAAAACCGAGACGGCCAAATAGGAAGAGAGAAATTCCAGCGAATTTCATTTGCATTTTGTGCGGGATCGGGATCATTAACATGCTAGGCTAAGCGCCATTAAAAGTGATCAAATTGTGCATGCCGAGTGCCATTTGTGTGACTGTGACTGTGCCTGTGCCTGTGCCACAGCCCTTCAAATCAGCCATTCAAGCCGCGCATGCGCAAGGAATATATGTACATATTATCCCAACCCAAATCGAAACTCCCGCGCACGTGTGCCCGACCAACTTAATTGCCAAGGGCGTGAAATAATAGCCTTCAACATGACTGCTTCGCCGGGACTTTTGCACATGGATCATCCGCTCAAAGCTTTCTATCAGTTTTTCCTCGACCTGATAGTATTCACCTTTAAATCTATATTCTACATACTGGAATCGGTGTACTATAGCCTGCTGCCTCAGCGTTTTAGAAAGTTAAAGGTACAACGGAAGTGTGCATAATTTAAATTGAAACTTGATAGACTTTCTTTCATCGATTGACCCTGGGACAACTTTGATTATCTAAGAGACACCCACAAAAAATATACATATAGGTATATTTTTAAAGCAGCTTCCAGTAAACCACTTGAAATCAATCATAGGTAGAGCTACCTCAAAGTCATTTCTTTTGTTTTTTTTCCCCTTTTGCGGACCGTCAGTTTTGGCAATTTCACAAACATTAATGAGCCACGCGCAGTTTTGTGGTAATGAAAACAAATTATATTCGCTTTTTTCAAAACAATAAAATGTGTTCGACTCGAATTTATGATACCCTCTGTCTACAAAAATCGAGCAGAAACCAACCAAAAATATGTCATTTAATTAAAACACATTGTTTGCCTATAAATCTGTCTTGTTTTCTTTAGCACAAAACCTAAAAACTTTCCAATTTATTTGTTTCACTTAACGAACCTCATTTGCAAGCGTTCAAAACTTGTCGTAAAAAAGCGTTTGAACAAACATTTTGCTTTGTTTTGATATGCTTCGATGGTAAACAATATTGTTCACACGCTTTGCTGGCTTTTCATGAATGAACCCTCTTTCTATTTAACATTTTTGGCTTCTGCAGACTTTACCTATGATACAAAGCACTTAAGACATTTGTTTAAATATTTACAGGCGTATTTGATTTATGGGAGCTTTGTCTTCAATTAACCGAAGCCCAAGGGTGACATTGAATTTAAGCTATTTATTTTTTATGGACAAATGTTTACCATTAAACGGTTAAACGCATCTTCAGTTTCTGGGCAAAAATATCAGTGACTTGACAGTCCAATGAGCAGCAAGCAGCTTAGTATGACAACAAGTTTTTCCTCATCCAAAAACTTTGCCTTTTCCTTAGTCATTGTTGTTGTCGTTGCAAAAGTGCACGCTTCACGCACACCAAAAAAAAAAAAAAAAAAAAATTGCATAGAAAAGTATATATATAAATTACAAACAATTGAAAAGGAAAAGTTGTGATCTGCCTAGCAGACAGCATGAAAAAGCTTCCTTCCCTGCAATATGACTAGTAAACTAATATGCTCTGTTGTAGAGGATTGAACTCTGCTGAAATTGATTGAACTTTGTTGTGGGTCCAACGAAATAAAAGTTGAAGACATACTTTGCGACATATGACTTTAAGCATGTGTTGCAAGACACAGTCGTTGGCCAAAATTAAAATTTCAAATTATGCAAAATGGCCAAGTCATATTAAATGCAGTATCATAAGGCAGCCAGTCAGTCGCACCCATTTTCGTATGCTAAAAAGGGTTGCTTACATATATTACACTTTATGACTACAAAATGAAGCAAAATGGTGTAATCATAACAGAAAAAGAAAACAAAAGTACATTTATTGTTACTACATATTTTAATGTTATTATTATAATTATAATTAGAAATTTATAGAATTGAGAGACTAATGCATCGTAGTGAACAGCATCTATATTTTTTTTTTGGATTAGTAACTGCAATCCCTCAGTCCTAACATACAACTGCTTTTACATGTACAATTATAAATATTTATCTACTGTTACTTATCATTTTCATATTAAATCACAACTTTCCATTGACAACAGGACATCTCTGGCCAGGTGGTGCTCATCACAGGCGGAGGTGGAGGCGTTGGTCGCTTGATAGCGCTTAACTTTGCCAAACTTCAGGCCCGCATAGTCATCTGGGATATCAATCAAGAAGGTAGGCGACTGTAAAATCGCACCAACGTGCTAATTGGTTCGTCACAGCTTCTGCAGAGCGGGTCAAAAAACCCGGTAACTAGTGAAAGCTGTTACATTTACAATTTGATTAGCTGAACAGTATTTGACAATAATTTTTCCGCTCAGCTATTAAGACGACGGTGGACCTGTTGGCCAAGCATGGTTACGACAACTGCAAGGGCTATGTGGTTGACATCTCGGATAGAGAGCAAATCTACCAGCGGGCCAGCCAGGTCAACGAGGAAGTGGGTCCAGTGGACATACTGATTAACAATGCGGGAATCGTCTGCTGCAAGCCCTTTTGGGAGCTGCATGACCGCGTCATCCAAAACACATACAACATAAATATAATATCGCACTACTGGACGGTTAAAGCGTTTCTGCCCCACATGATGCGGAATAATCGTGGTCATATTGTGACCGTGGGCTCCGTAACCGGAATGCTGGGCACCTACGGTTGCAGTGACTATGCGGCCACCAAATACGCCTGCATCGGCTTCCACGAAAGTCTGCTCACGGATCTGAAGGCCCATGGCTATGATCAAATCCAAATGAGTCTGATCTGTCCGTACTACATTAACACTGGCATGTTTTCGGGCGTTCGTCCGCGAATGATGCCCATGCTGGAGCCGCAGTACGTGGCGGATCGTATCGAGAACGCCGTACGCTGCAATGAGGTGTGGTGCGTCCTGCCCAACTCAATTCGCCTGCTTACGCCACTTAAATGGTGAGTAGTTTAATAAAATGTCCATATCTTGGGTTATTAACCTCGTTATTTTTCAGTCTTTTGCCCGCCAAAATGTGCTGGGAGCTGATGTCACGTGTCATCCGCGGACCCGAGTCCATGATGATGTTCCAGGGTCGAGGACGTGTGGCCGCTGGCTAGCCTCCAAATGGGACTAATCCCAGAATCACATCCTTTAAGCTTAAGTTGTTATCAAGAGGCGTTTATCTATAATGTTACAATAAACTAAATTAAACGATTGAATTGTTTTAACGAATTGTTGACGCAGCAGTTAATTATTTCAAACATAGCATTGGACCAAAACTTCGCAAACGATATCACAATCCAAAGCTAGATCCTACGTTCACTTTTTTTTAATAGATATATCTTTATATAGATTTTAATAATTATTTCTATCGACTTTTAAAATATTTCTCAATAGTTAAGGATCAAAACTAGGTTCGTTCTCGACAATAAAACGAGCTTTAAATAGTAGTTTGCTTTAAATAGGTTCTCTATTCGATTTTAAATCCGTTTGCGAACATGCTTTGAACTAGATATTAGACTGCTAGCTAAAAAACTTACTTCTATCCCGTAGGCTTCGTTTCCTGCTAATCCCGCACTGTGGTCTGCTGGTAGTAATGCGGAGCCAGCTCCGTCAGCCACTCCCTCTTGATCACAGTTATGTGGTTCATGAATAACTTTGTCGTCTGGAGCAGTTCCCCGTAAACCACATACTGCGCTTGGGGCAGTGTGTAGAGCGTGGAGTTTGGATGTATGGCCAGTTCGGTGCCACTGCTGATTTGACGATAAACTCCAGAGTGATGGAGATAAGCCACCTGGGTGAAGAAGCCAGCAGTGATACACTTACATAGCTTCTCCACATCGCCTTTGCATGAAAAGATGGGAATGCCGTACTTCTTTCTAGCCAAAGTGATGAGTTGCTCCCTCAGCTCGTGTGCCCTTTTAAGATTTCTATAGATGAGGTAGTATTGGCCGCAGAACTCCTTGGTCATGCCCTCCTCCACGAAACCGGTGTACACGTTCAACAGGGTAATGAAATCCCCTTCGGCCACTTCGAAGTGCCGATGAGCTATGCGTCCACTTTGCTGGGCAACGGCAGAAACTGGTCGCGAGAATATAGATTGCACTTGCAGCATTGCAATGATGGTTATGATCTCCTCGGAGCAGCCCATCTGTCCGGAAACGTAGAGCATCTTGGACAGCATGGCGCTGAAGGGCAGCTCGGCTAGCAAATAGCCCACCGGCTTGGTCAGGTTGCCCTGCTCATCAATGGCGTCCAGGGCAAAGAGTCCCTCCAAGGCAGAAAGCAGATTCTGTGCCGGCGGTGGCGAGGGAAAATCGAAGCGTAGTATATTCCCGATGCCCAAGGCCTTTAGTTGGAGTACAGCTCCGCTCATTTCACTGCGTCGCATCTCCGGTGGCTGGCGTGGAGCTAGTGCATCAAAGTCCGCTTTGGTGTACAAACGGTAGACTTTTCCTGGACGCATTCGTCCCGCTCGTCCTGCTCTTTGGATGGCCGAAGCCTTGCTGACTGGTACTACGACCAAACTGTCGCTGCAGGTATTGGGATTGTACCATTTAACCTTGACATAGCCACAGTCTATGACATAAACTATGCCCGGAATGGTGATGGAGGTCTCTGCGATGTTCGTGGCCAGCACCACCTTGCGCACTCCCTTGGGTGGGGTAAAAAACACAGCCAATTGATCGGTACTCGACATGCTGCCATACATGGGCAGCACCTTAAGGTTCTCTTTCTCCGAACTGGCTATGTATTCTCGTAGGAGATCCAGTGCCTCCAGGACTTCCTCCTGGCCTGTTAGGAAGGCCAGTATATCGCCGGGTGGTTCCTTTTGGTGAAGCTTCCAGACGGTCTCCACAGTTTCCTTGACATAGTCGGCACATGGTTCGTTGAGGTAGAAATTACTCACAGCATGCATGCGTCCTTCGATGCTGAGTTTCACACTGACCTCTCCCGATCCGGGCCAGCTGAAGAACTCGCTGAAGAAGCCCGCATCTATGGTGGCCGACGAGATGATGAGCTTGAGGCCGCTGCGTTTGCGCAGGATCTTCTTGAGCAGACCCAGCACCATGTCGGTGAGCATATTCCGCTCGTGGGCTTCGTCCACTATGATCACCCCATATTGAGTGAGCAGGGGATCGGCGAGGAGTTCACGCAGTAAGATGCCCTCGGTCATGAACTTGATCTTGGTCTCCGAGGTGATCCTTTCAAGGAACCGCACCACATAGCCCACTGTGTCGCCCACTAGTTCGCCGCGTTCTTGAGCCACTCGATTGGCCAGGGTGACCTGAAAAATAAGACTTTAATTTGGAATATTACACAAGTGATTTAGTACTTCTTACAGTGGAAACACGACGGGGTTCGGTGATTCCTATGAGTCCTTTGGTGTGCCAGCCCCATTCGTACAAATACTGAGGAACCTGGGTGCTCTTGCCACTGGAAAACACAGAAAATAGTGAGAATTAAGGCGCCTTTTCTGGTTCGTCTAGAACTCCATACAAACCTTCCCGTTTCACCCACAAGAATTACCACCTGGTGCTTTTCCAAACAATACAGAATTTGATCCCGGTACTGACGTATGGGCAAGCGTTCTCTCTAGAATTCATTTAATTTAGGTATTTAATTTCACAAATAATGAAAGTATAGTCGATAAACCAACCTGCTCCACAAGTCCCAGATTATGATTGGCATTGAACACAAAGCCCGAGGACTGCGGATCGCCGCCCACACTATCTGAAATTGCATCGTCTGTATCAGGTTTTAAGAATTTCGGCTTAAAAGTAGACATTTTTTCATTAATTTATAATTGTTGAGTTCAGTTTTGAAGTTAAACAAACAGCTGGAAACGCCGCTCTCTCCGCCAAAAATACCTTAGTGCCTCGAAGAAACGACTGGTCACACTTTCTTGGCGGAATATCGCATGCAAATATCGACTGCCAAAAGCCAGCTTCCTTTAAAAAGCTGATTGTTATGACACTCAAAAATATATTCAAACAATAAAGACCGTTACGGCATTCTTAAAGTAAATTTAAATTATAAATAAAGACATGTATTGGAAATTATTGATTTTATAAAAACATTTTTACGATTTTTAAGCCAAATTCAGACAACAGCATTTATCGATAACCAACTACCTATTGCCACTAATAGTAACAACAGAAAAAACGTTACTTTGGTGTGAAGAGTCGGACTTCGTTTCCCATTCCTCCATCCCAAAAATAGGTATTGTCCATAACGTTCGTCTGTATTATTCATGCACATGTTTGGGCCATTTGTGGGCACGTTGCAGCACCGACAATGTCCCCTATTGCGAGTGAAAATAACTCTAATTGCCAGTGGCAAGGCCACTTTTATTATCTGCATAAGCTATAGTACTCATTATGTACTATATGGCCGTTTGGTAGCCACGTGTGTGTGTCAAATATGTCCCCCGAGTGTGCAGCTGTTGCCGACAGAAGCGCCCGGCCAATTGCTTTTGAATAAATATTATATCTCTCTCGAGCAGCAAAACACACATTGTAAACCGAACTTTTGTTTCGCTTCCTTTTTGTATATTTTGATTTATGCAACGTCAGTGGGTATTATATAGAGGGACCCCCTCAACCAATCGGACTCGGACCCGAACCCGAACCCCACATACAAGACCCCTGCATTGACCCTGACATTAAGACCGCTCGCTTTAACTTTAACCCGAACACGTGCCCGACATGCACGTTTGACCAACCAACACCAACCACATCCGCATGCCAGTGCTGAAACTGAAACAATGGAAACAGTCCCGGCCCCACAACCCAGACCCCATGGCGTATGAGTAATCCGAGTAAAGCTAATTAAAGGCCAGCGACGAACTTCATGCCAAGGACGAGGCGCCAAGTCGCCAAAGCGAAAGCAATGTCGTCGAAGCCAAAAACTCGACGAGCAGTTTGTCAACACCGTCGTTCGCGGAAAGCCCCTAAAACGAATAGCACTGAGAAAAGTGTTTTATCAAAATTATAAAACTGCAGTTTAAAACTTTAAATTTAAATGTTCTTAGTTTAAAAACGTTAGTGAACCACAGCAAAATTAGTATTTTATTTATATATTTACTTATTCTATATTTCGCCAATTTAAAACCTTCTTTACATAGCTATGCCCTTATAATTTTAAGTATATTTAGTATCTTTAGTTTAAACAAAAAGTTTTCAGACACATCAGTTAATTAGAATTAAAGATTCTAAAAAAAGATTAAAGAAAAATATTTTTTTGTCTGTACATAAATATAATGTAGTCAATTTGTACATCATTTCAATTTCGTTCGAAGCTCATTTAAGCAATAACAGTAAAATAGATATCAGTTTACATGGTATGGTTATGGAAATCCCACATTTCCGTACAGTGTATATCTCGTCTGTTGTGGTGTTTCGGTTCCAGTTGAATATAAATTTTAATAGATGGCCTCAAGGCCAGAGTTTTACTGTCATTCGGCTGTCGGCACTTCACTGCCGGGATCCTAATTCCAATTCCCCCAATCGAAAGGCACCTGACTAAATGCCATAGACCCCGATGGGCGGTCTGAATGCTAACTGTTATTCCGGCTTTTACGAGCAAAGTTTCCTTGGAAATGCCAGTGAGGGTACATTTTGTATCTATTATAACTATAGTTTCGCGATGACGACCCTGATTACAAACGCCGGAGTTATGCGTCCTCGACACCAAGCGAAGTGGTGCGAAAAGGGGCGTGGCGGGCTGGGCGAAGGACTGCCGTCATTGTCTTTGCGTGCCTCGAATTTGCGTGATTCATGTTGCATGTGGCATGGCGGCAAAGTCGCAACTCGAATGCAACACACACAAACTACACAAAAAAAAACATTTACAGGTTTCTGAATTTATAATTTTATGATTTGAGGTAAAATTTACGAATTTAAAATTCTCTTTAACATTCGTCCAAAAGTATGCTAAAAAAAGTGGAACATCCTTTTTCAGTATTTATCCTTCGAAGTTCGAACTACCTTACTAATAAATCGTAGAGAGCTTTATAAAAGTTTATTAGGATTTCTTGACATTTGATTTTCTCTTTGATAACAATCATGCTTTTTTTCAGTGTTCTTCGGAGTTCTAGCACTCCGGGCGTGTTTTTTTGGCGCGTCTTCATGTCTGCCTTAATTACTGGAACTACTAAAACCGAAACTAGTCCCTGCACCACTTAATGCCAATAAAAATGTCAATTGCACACGCGACCTTGGACGGCCGTAAGGCTTTCCGGTCAAGTCAACCGGATTTCGGTTGGTAGCGCAATAGCATATCACTCCGAATTCGGCCGATTAAAATGGATTTTTTCGGCAGCAACATTTTTTTAGTCCTCACAGCTGAGCGGCGTAAACAAAAACAACAGGCAGCCGCAAAAAGGAGAGGGAGAAAATGGAAGAGCCTGCAAAGAGAGAGAGAGAGACCGGCTTTGTGTGACACGTGCTCCTAAAGTGGCGGCGCTACGTGGCGTATACGTATTGCGCTGACGCCGTGGCCATTTTCCAGCGGTTTTGCTTTTGTTGTTTTGCCGCCTAATGTGTTTTGAAAACGCATATCCCAATCCGGAGTACACGGTGTACAGTTACCGCTGGGCAACGTGCAAAACAAAAGCCAAACTCCTCATCCATTTGCTTCAAGGAGTTGGAGTGAGTCAAGCGGTCGGCTTTTTCGCCCGACAGTCGCAGTGGCGTGCTCTCGCTTGCTCTCGTACCTCTCCCACTGGACGAGAGAGAGGAGGATGGCAACACCGACTCGGGAGAGCACGAACACAACTGCAATAGCCGGCGGTGGGAGGTAAAAGGACGACGAGCAAACACAAAGAGCAGGCGCACTGAGAGAATTTTGAGGAATGCAAGCTCAGGGAAATTCAATTAATTGATTTAAAGCAATTAAATTTTAGAAATACACATGTATTAAAAACTTTAGGAACCAATTATTACTTTTTGCCTTATAAAACCCATTAATTATTTACTTTACTGGGGTTAAAATCATTTCATATTTTTAGAATTATTTTACTCTTGTAAAATTTCTTCAAACAGCAATTAACAACTGCTTTTCTTTCGAACGCAATTGTTTTTGCAAGTGCACGTGAGAGAGAGTTGAGCGAATTACATAGGGTGAGAAATGGAGAAATGTGAGAGCGAAAGCGAAAAATAACGTTGTCGCTGCCACGTTGCAGTTTCTTTCGTTCTCGATTTTGCAAGCGTTGCACAGTAGTTCTCAAAAAATATAAAAGTACCTAGGATACTGAAATTCATATGTTAAGAATAATTTAGGTTACAAATACCGAAAAGGTAAATTGCACTGGCTAATATTTAATTCTTTCGAGAATGTACAAAATACATTTTTCTAAAAGTTTATTTAATAAAATCCGACTAAAAATCATATTTGGTATGAAATTTATCCTCTTTGTGCAAGGATGAATCTTTTTAAAAATTGGGGCAGCGTGCTAAAGGACAAAATCAAAAAATTCAAATCATTTCGAGACCCTGCCAGAACCTCGGAAACCGCCCCACTGTGAGGCAGTGGCAGCAACAACAACAAACTGCGGCGAAAGCAGCAACATCTGCTGCTGTTGCTGCTGCGGCGTTTTCATAGCTGCTGCTCCTTGGGCTGCGAAATTAGTTCGTTGTCGTCAGTCAGTCAGTTCAGTTCGGTTTTCGCAGTGGACACCCAGCAGAAAACCACAAGGAAATCCGAGGAAAATCCATCCAAGGCGAAGGCAACAACAGCGAATTGGAGCGACAGCAACAACGCATCAGCAGCAGCAACAGCAACAGCAAGCAGTCCAGTCCACAGTTGATGCAAAAAGTTCCCAAAAAGAGCCGCAATCGAATTATTCGAACTCAAATTCGATTCCACTGTGCGTGTACCGTTGTGGGTGCGTGTGCCAGTGAGTGTGTGTGTGTGCGTGAGTGTCCTTGGTTGTGTGTGGCCAAAAAACTGAAGTAAATCAAAACTGAAAGCGCTGCCAGGACTTACCAACCCACACACAGGACGAAGAGGAAGCTGAAATCAGGCCAGGCCGCTGTAGAAAATCAATTTTCTGTTAAAATACACAAATTGCAACGACAGACGCGTCTCGAAAACGAAAAGCCGAGAATTATTAATCGGCTGCAAAACTCTGAAGCAGTCGCCCCCCTTTTCCCCGCCGCCCCCAAACGCCATGCACACACACTCACGCGCGTAGCACACACACACCAAACACACACAAACGCGCAGAGAATCGCCTGGACGTTAACGGTAAAAAGCGAACAGACGCCGTTTGGTTAGGCCATCAGTGGTGGAGGTGCACCGGGGGCTTAAAACGAGCAAAGAGGAGCAAAGAAGGTGAGGAGGAGAACAGCGAAATAACTGTTAATTCAGGCGGAGACAACTACAACAGTCGCGTCCATCGGGTTAGGCCCACTCAACAAACAATCGACAGCACAAGAACCAGAAAAATCAATCACAGCCTGCCGACATCTCCATTCAAAAAAGGCCTAACCAAGCAGCAAAAAGAAAACAAGAAGTACTTCCAGAATTTCGCAAGAGAAGGGATAAGCAAAACTATCAACCAAACAAGCAGCCTAAAATAATAACTACATTTTTCTAATAAAGACATCTGTGATTTGCAAATTAAAAAAAAAAAAACATAAATTTATAAACAACAATTATTTTCATACTGCACTTTTTCAAAACCAACAAAAAAAAAATAACTAGAAAAAGAAATCAATTTCTTTTATAAATTTCCAAACATAAATCACAAATAATTCGGTGAGCGTTTAAAATAAATCTAAATAAATATCGCACACGCAAAGCTGACACGCCTCGAGGATAAAATCGAAAACCGCAAAAGAAAAAAGCAAAGGCAGCAGCACCACCACCACCACAACCACCAAAAGCAGAAGTCGCACCACCAGCCAAGGCAGCCTCAAATTCACACAAGGTCAACGGAATTAATATTTTTTGTAAGTGCACTTCATAAGCAAAAACATTGTGGGAATTGTGGGTTGCCCTATGCACATTTCTGGGATCTGATTTTTCGTTTTTAATTGAGAACAGAGAACATGTCGCTAACTTTTCTGCGCGCCATTCCCAAAGATGCACATGTGCATGTCAATTAGCGTGGATGCGCCTCAAGAAATCGCATCTGTAATCAGCCGCCAAGGGTTCCTAGAAATTCGTTATTCGATGGGCGTCGTATCATTAATAAACAGAAAAAGTCTTTATAAATTTAAGAATCTTAAAATACCCTCGTATTTAATATCCATTTTAGTAATTTATTCGATTCTCCTATTTACATATAAGGTTTTCCTGAAAAACCACAACAATAATATTATTTTTTTCCTTCTGTTTACTTATTTGTCCTTAAAAGCAAACCTATTATGGCTATTAACCTTGCCTCATTTGTATGGTCATTATAATTCTACTACTCCAGCTACATAAATCCCGTTTGTTCATTCATATATTGTCCTTTCAATTACCTTTACGTTTGGTTCTTTAATATGCATATATTTCTTCAGAATTGTGACCGATTCGATTTCACTGTACTCTCTACTTTCCTTTTTTGTAAGTACTTCTTTTAGTTTTTTTTCTTCAATTCCTTTTAAGTTCGTCCTACCTGAGTTCCTAGGATGAATACTTTAAATGGGAATTTATTCAGAGCATCTCCCTGCTTTATTTGTCGATCCCTCTTTGCTTGCAAATTCCATATTCCTGGAATTTAGCAAACACACACATTCATCCCCGCTCCTTTCACTTTCGGGGCGTTTCACCCTGATTCCGATCCCTTTCCAGCCGGATTCAAGGGAAGCCATCTCATGACCAATTCATGATGCCCTTCCGGCCAGGGTATTAAAATTTAACGCATCGCTGCCATATGGCAACTCAATAATTAGTCCGAAAAAAAAAATAGCAAACGTAACCGAAATAAATTGGCTGACAAGTGCGATAGCATGCCACAGGTAAAGGAGCAGGCGTGGGCGGTATTGGGCGGGGAAGTACACCCGTCTGTGGCCGAAAAGGGCTCGGGATCGGAATGCGAATACGACTGGGACTTTCTCGGGGCGATGTCGGCACCTGCGGTGTCGCGTCTGTTTTGCATTTCGAACCACGCGGGGAAGTCGCTGTGAAATGTCAACGGCATTATTTGTATTGTATTGTATTTATTGTAGTGAAACTAGGAAAGTTGCACAAAGCAAAACTTTTACCATTAATTGGATTCCAGAATAACTTTGTTATACAACTGATTAATAATTATATTTCCAATTCTAATAATAATATTTCCAATTGTGACTACGATTTTGCAAATTTAAAGTTATCAAGTTTGAATTTATTATAAAGAATCTACTTTTATTGGATAAAAGCAATCTTCATGTCCGCAGTAAACTACAAAATTTGATCTAGGCAAATAATTGTTAGCCCTAACAATATTTAAAGTTTTTCGTTAAGAAGTACGTATTTTTAGAATACGGATGTTTGAACGCATATCTAACAAATTTGAATTGTGATTTTAAATCACTAGAGACCACAGTGACACACCCGAGTTTGTTTTTTTCTATGGGCGAAGAATGCTCTTATCAACAGGAATAGCAAATGCTTAGTCTCAGGTCTGATATTGATTTTGCTGGGAGACACTAGTGTTTAGCACCGTCTGAGCCGAATCAGACGTGATGCGGATACGTGGCATATCTTGGCCAGTAGTCTAGGACCCCCTGCTCCTGCTTCCCTTTTCACGGACTGCCGCCTGCCACCTTGGCTTATGTACAACATGACTAATACTAATTCCAGCCAGCATGTGCCCCATTATTACGTTCGTTTTGGGCACACAAATAACTGCAATAAATAGTCATAGTAACCCCTGTCGGGGTGGGGCGGTTTTTGCTGAGGAGGAGTGGCACATGCCATGGACGAGTGAAGGATAATGATATTTGGCGCATTCGTCAATCAATCACTACGGCTATCAATCTTGCGATAAAAACAAGAAAACACAAATTAAATTGCAAATATTCCGGAAATAACGCACAAAAAAATGTGTGTCGAAAAAAACTATTTGGCATGACAGATTAAGACATTAAATTTGTATTTAATACTTTCAGACCGTGTAAATAACTAAAATTTATTGCTCAATAACTAAAGGAGTCGCTTTTAAATTGTAGTTTGTGTTTTCTTAAGCACTATTAAAAATCATTTAAGTTTAGACCAATCATGTCATCAAAAGTAGACCTTAATTAATGAAATATTTAGTTAATCAAATTAAATTGATTATTGGGCGAAATTTGATGGTGATTACCTGTTTTGGCATTGCACTTTCCTGCTAATTTGGCTCAATTGCCAATGTCCTTCCGATGCACAACCAATTTGAATGGTTGAGTAGCTAGGGGCCTTAGCCCCGATGGAAATGGAAAGCCAATCCATATTCCGTCAAACCATTTGCGGCTGAGCATCCTCAACATCCGGACGTGTGCGCCCCGGTTCTTTTAGCTCCCTCTCTTGAAAACAGTGTGTGACTTTTGCTTTTGCAACTTTTCTGTTGTTGAGCTTTGGCCTTGAAAGAGGCCAAAACGTGAGACCTTGATGGGCGTATAGGGATTCTAAATATACAAGCATTACCTTTAAAACACCTGCTCATACATTAGGCAATGAACATTACGCAAAAGGTTAACCTGGCTTTATTTTCGTTACAGAAATGGAAATCATTCCTGAAGGTAAACACTTTCGTTTGGTGCATGAATCAGAGCTTCCAGAAATTTTGGTAACTTTAGAACGCTATCTGCCGGAATCATTAAAGGTGCGTATCAAATGCTTGCACACATGACTGCTTTTATTTTTTTCATCTTTATTTCCCGTGAAATTTGTGGCACTAAGATATTCCCCAGTTGCCACGCCCGATTCTCAGATAATTTACCAACAATTACCTGCAGTTTGAGGAGAATGTAGGGGGCTTGGCAGTCAGAAGGCGTTACAACTGCCGAGACCGAGACCACAAGTCATGCAATCCCAAACCCTCAAAGCTGGGATCGCAACTTTTTCTGTTGACCTGTTTTCACTGTTTACACTTGTATTTTTTGTTCAATTTTTAATGCCATTCCGTTTCGAACATCACGTGCCTTTTTGCCTTTGTTGGCTATATCTATGGCTTGGCACCGGCCTCAAGGATTTGGCCACCCCTGGAGTTGCTTAAAGTTTCGATTTTTAGCGAGCAAGTTTTTTCCGGGGCGGATACCAACAGCTCTGGGAATGCGAAGCCAACGTCTGGGAAAATGCTTTTACGACATGCGTTTTGTAATTGTTAAATATGGATAGTGCTTAAATAAATTAAGTGGTGTAATTTAATTTAATTAATTGCGACTTTAAGCACGATTAATTTAATATAAACGTTGGCTTTTTAATGCACTTAATTGTAATTAAAAAGTATTTAAACCACATAAATAAATGGAAAAAGAGAGTAGCCATATATCCATTTACATAAGTCTTAAAGACCTAACAGAAATCTAAATTATTTTAAAAAATCCCATCCTAATCGAGACTGTTAAAGTTTTAAAACTAAGCAACAACCTATTTAATTTTAATTTACTTTTCTTTCAGTTTCATCAGCTCCATAAAACGTACTTGGTGTTTATGTTCCTTAATATTTAAAACAAGCTAACCTTACTAAATTTGAATTTGTCAACTTCTACTTGCAGTTTCATCAAACCATAAAAACGTACCTGAATGATCGTATTTGGGATTTTAAGTTTTATGTTGCTAAGGATTGGCCCGAAAAACCGATAGTTCTCCATTTTCCAGGATGCACGCTTGCGGTGAGTTCAGAACACACTATTTTCGAGTCCAAAAGTTGATTTTTGAATATTTATATAGCCGCACAACAATATATACCAAACTCTTGGCATATTTTGTCCATCCGCACACATCGAGCATGTCGATATGATGCGCACCGAAGATGTACTTATAGATTGGCAGAAGCCTATGTACCTGAACTTTACGCACATCGCCATTATGAATCGCCTGGATGACTTCTACTCGAAGTTCGGTGTGATGGAACGACTCAGTGGTGATATCTACGTGTGCAACAAGCTGAACGCCGACCTGGAGCTGGAGCCGCTGCCGGAGGATGCGGAGATGCGTCTGCTGAACCTGGACAACGTGCAGGGCATCCATGATCTATATCCTGCCAACGAAATCGAGTGCGTCCAGCTGTTTGACATCCTTGTGCGCAAGCTGCCCGGCTTGGGCATTTTTCGCAAGGAAACTGGGGAGCTAGCCGCCTGGATGGTCCACTCATATTACGGCGCCATGTTCTCAATGCAAACACGTCCAGACTTTAGGCGTATGGGGTTAGTAGAGCTACAATTACGTGGGTCTTTATTAAAAGTTAATTTGAGCCAAAATGCAAACATCTCTGACCCAGAAAGTTTTTTAACTTTGATGGGGTGTGTCATAGAAATATCTTGAAACAATATTTAAAGCAAAAGCAACACTTTGGTGTCTACGAAACCTTTCGTAGCTAACTAAAAAATTATTTCCTAAGCTAAGTCTTGGGAACTCAGGTCTTTAAAGTAATCTTGCCAAATATTTTCAGATATTTCTTAAGGCTCTGTTTATTAAGTCTTGATTTACTAAGTCTACAATATTTAAATTTCCCCACAGTTATGGCATTCGTCTGGCCAAGTCGCTGACCCAGCTGGTGATCGAGCGAGGATACACGCCCTTCGTAGTGATACGTCCAGGGAACGATGCGTCCCGCAGTTTGTACACAAAGCTGGGCTACGAGAAGGCCTTCGAGACGTGCCGGGTGCGGATGACACCGGACTGCTACGAGGACAGCACCGTGGGAACCATTGGAAACACGTCCTACGGAAAGTTTCCGCCGTTGCCGCAGGGCGAGTGCGTGGTGGTGACCAAGCTGCGGCGCAAACATGTGCCCGGCGAGAGCCAGACGGTGGACGAGGGCATCGAGGATATGTTGGCTGAAAAATGTGATATCAGCGGGGACGAGGCGAGGGAGCGCAAGACCACGACCGACGAGGGCATCGGGGAGGACAAGTAGGCCAGGTTGGGTTAGGGATGCGTTACGGGATCGATCGATCGAAGCGCTGCGCCAACGCTTAACTTATGCTTAAAGCTGTAAGCACCTCTTAGGACTCTTTAGGACAGACAGGAAGGACATGGCACACATCAAGTGGCGTTGATTTTTTAAACAATTATATTAACGAGAAAACCAAGAAACTGTACGAGTATATTTATAGATGGTATATGAAGCTTCCTCCACACAGAAAAACGCGGTGACGTCGATCGGAGAACGCGAATTTTCGGCCGGAATCAAGGGATTTATTTTATATGGGTATTGCTTAGGATTCGATGACAAGTACTAAACTTTAAATGGGGGGATTTAAATCGATCAAGAACGCGCTGAAGTCAGAAATTTTAAACGGGAACCGGATACAGAGAGAATTTTTAATTTTTTGCTAAAAATGCTTTTACAAAAATGAACTCCAAGATCGAACAAGAAACACAAACAGAATGGCTCAAAGCAAAAACGAGGAGCGCATCAATTTATTAAAACTATTATATATATTAACTCTATATATCAAATTGTTAAACGAACTAAACAAACAAAACAGACAAACACATTCTACTTCTCTCTTCTGGCTCGCCACGCAAAATTTCTGAACAGAAAGATAATCTCAAATCAACGGTCTTTGCTACCGAAAAAACCAACAAATCTCTCGCTTGGGCCACGGAACAGAGCTTTGCACACTTTCCTTTTTTTAAAGAACCCGTTTCAGAATACTACATATATATTTTTCAAATAATATTGAATACTTTTGATGACCCAAACGAAGTGCTTTGATTTTAAATGGTCTTGTACCAAGTAAATTTGGATTTATAGGCTTTTTTCAAATTTATATACATACCCAAATCCAAAAAAAAAAATATACGAAACGAAGCGAAAACCAAACAAGAATACAAAATAAATATATATTTTATTATTACGAAATTTTATTAAACTATGCAAACGAGTACTCAATGATTTTGCTCCTATTTAGCTGAACTAAAAAAAAAAAGAAACAAAATAAAAAACACGCCAAAGATGTCTTCTGCTTCATTTTAAGTACTCCCAAACCCGATTCCCACTCTCTCCATGGATGATTTAAGTCCAACCGTCATCCGTGCGGCCAAGATCGGAGTCATCTGTGGAGGTTTTCTATTATAAAAATGCAAAAACCGAATCTCAAAATATATGCAAGAAAATCAAATTTAATGAAAAAGTTATATATTACAACTGCTATATTGTATGTACTCGAACTAAAAACAAATGAGAAAAAAAAAAAACAAAAACTGAAGAAGCAAATTTAAATAAATAACAATATTGAGACAGTACACTGAAGGTTCTTCCTGTCTCTGACGAACAAGATAAGAAATTCGAATAGTATCTAACCCAAGATAACTGAAGGGAAAGAGAAGTTTTGCTCTAGAAAATGGTGATATATATTCTTAAGTGTTTGTTACGCTGCCCAAATATTCCCACATTAATTTGCACACAAACAGAAGCTCTAACTAAAGGCAAGCATTAAAAGCATTAAATTATTTCCATAATTTACGAGCTCACTTCAACTGCTGAATGGCCTCATGTGGAGTACACACTGCGCTAAAATTATCTGCTCATTGTTAATGAAATTTACGTGTTCAAACACAACAGCTCACTTAGGTAAACAAAACGGGACAGATGCGGCAAACACAAAAGATGATTGCCCGTGATGACATGTGGCAATGTATAGTTTGGGTCTCGCAACATTCTAGACACTCCAGACACTGCTATTCTGGTAAATGTAATTTTATTTATATATAAAGAAGGCCTAAGTACGTCGTAAAGTGGTTTAAAACTAAGCAAACAATATTTTTTTGACCTGTACTACTGCTGCTGCTGCTTCTCCTCGACTTTGCTCAGTTGGTTTTTCAGATGGGTGGCCACATAATGCCAGTACTTCCGACGGATCGTATCGTGTTTGCTGGCCATGTCATCGCATAGGCCGTATACCTTACGGGCCAACTGGTCGCTATCGCCGACCTTCAACTGGAGTGCCTGCTCCTGGTACAGATCGATGAGGAAGGCCACCAAATAGGGTGATCGGTTGCCGGCCTGGTAGAGCTCCTCCACGAACTCCACCACCTCAGGGTAGCTATTAAGCTGTGCCTTGCCATTGTCGCCCTGCCGCATCACACCCACCAAATAGTTCCAGGCACTTTCGTTGTTCTTGATTATGCGAATGCGGTTCATCGTGTACGACAGTTCCCGCTGGATCATATCCGGCGAGAATCCAAAGTACTTGATCACAAAGAAGCGCTGATTCCAGGCCGAATTGTTGCGCTGATCCTCGCAAATCAGACGATCCACAAAACTCAGCTCGTCGTCATAGAGTCTATAAATTCAAAATAATGAAATTGAGTTAATAAATACTTAAACTTGAACAAAAACTTGATTGACTGTAAATCTTTGCCTTTTACTTGATTATTAGTTTAATAGATATATAGTTATATAAAACATGGAATGTATTCCCAAGTTCCCACTCACTTGAAGCTGCGAATGGCCCACTGGCGATGCTGCCAGGCGTGGTAGTTCTTGGCGTCGCCATCGTTGACCAGGGCGTTCTCCGTGAGCTCCAGCTCGTTGCTGGGATCGTTCAGCATCTCGACGATGACGCGTCGGTGGTGCCACACCTGATAGTTCTTCGAGTTTTGGCCGATCACCTCGCTTAGGTAGTCTAGTTCGGCATTTAAATCAGCCTTCAGTTCGCGCAGGATGTCGCGTCGGTACTGCCAAACCGTGTAATTGGCCGGATTGAGACGCAGTGCATCCGTGGTGAGGTCCAAGGCACGCTGGCTCTTCTCCCCCCGAGCGATTACGGCCCTCATGTAGTCGAAAACTTCGCGAACTGGGGGGTATATATAGAAAGATGGTAACTTTCAGAGATAAAGCCGCCTGCATTACTCACACTTTTGACTGTAGGCAATGGATACCACCGGATTGGCGCCGTCGTCCTGGGCCAGTGGCTTCACATCCTTCCAGTCGGAGCGTTCGCTATATGGCATCCATTCCGTGCCCAGGTATTCCTCATCCGAACTGTCCCCCATCGCGGTTAATTAAAAACAAAACTAATGTGCGCGGGCGGAGATGGAATTTTATGTTGACTTTTTGGGCAGTGCTTTGGTATAGTGTGACCAGATGGTGGGAGAAAAAGTATAACCAAAAACGCTTTACCTTATACTGCATTTTAAATACTAAACATCTTTTAAAAAAGCCAATTGAATACCCTAAGTAATTTTAAAAATATAAATATTTTAAATTCAAAAAACTAAAGTTAATGTTGTTATTATTTTAAGCTAATATCCTTTGGAAGCTTAGGCCCTATTTCAATCTTTTTTATAATAACCAAATGGAAACCAAACCTTTTTAAAACATTTATTACGATTTGAATAAAAGTGCACAAAGTGTCTGAAGTTGCTTAAATACTAGACATAGACATCCCAGTGCACGATTTACTATAATATTCGATTCATTGCCAACAGATTTATCCTAGAAACGTGGCTTAAAAGTGGCCGGATACTGATTAAAGCGTGGACGCAGTGCAGCATTCGACTTTTCAAACTTCTCGCCCGAATTGCCAAGGATTACTCCGTCTGCCATTTTGCCGGGATGATCCTTGACATTCGAACGATCCCCGTTGGCCTCGGCCACATCGATGATTCGGGGATTCTTGCGGTACCTATACCACCAGTACTCAAAGACCAAAGTGATACATGCCATTCCAATGCCCACAAAGATCACAATGAAGACACCACCAATGTTCTGGATGGATATGCCATCCGATTGATCCTCCGGCTTCTCGCACTTGGCCTGGGCTTCGTCGTTCTTCCACCACTTCTCCTTGAGCTTCTCCAGTTGTCGTTTGTTGAGCAGGGTCAGGATTCTTTAAGATTACGGATTTAAAGACATGGATAGGAATATGTTTCGGGGACTACCTACGCGTTATTGAACTGATCCTTGAGATGTGAGCCTTGCTGAACGGCGATGGCATAGGGTTTCCGGGAGAACTCCTCACCCACCACTTGGAGATCACAGTTGGTCAACTGCAGATACCGTATATCGGTGGCATCGCCCAGGAAGGCGAAACCCGTGGCTGCTGTAGAGTTCCGCACCCGGGCCACCGCTTCATCGAGAGTTGCAGGCAGAGCTGCCTCCTGCATGGCCTGCCACATCTTGGTGTACTTATCGCTCACCGGATAATCCCAAACGGCCAGCTTGGAACGCTCCAACGGAGTCAAAGAGTCATTAAGGGACAGGTCTTTCCAGATCTCATAGAACATCTGCTCTATATTGGCCATTCGCTCGAAGTAAGTCATTGCCGATGAGCCGTTCAAAGGAGCATATAGGATCTTGTACTGCTTGGCCAGGTCATCCAAACTTTCGACGGGCGTATCCAAACGGGAGACGGTCAAAAAGGCAGCCAAATTGGCCGTATACGAGGCAATGATGATGAAGCTTAGGAAGAAACAAACTTAATAATCACAAAATATATATCTAAATAAAATGTTAAGATGATAACACACCCAAACAACCACCAAGTGGCGGCCACCAGACGTCCAGAGAGATTCTTGGGAGCCTCGCCACCACCTTGAGGTGTCAGCGAAGTCATGCAGAACCACAGGCATTCCTTCAGATTGAACTCCCGCTTCTCCTCGTCGTCCTTGTACTTCTCGCGATTATTCTGATAACTATATGGACTCCAGCGATCGAAGACCCACATGAGGAAGCTGGTAAAGAAGTAGGCAGCCAGGATGCAGAGCCACACATTCGTCTCCAGAACGGTGAGGAACTTAAAAAGCGAACTGGGAGAACTGGGTCGCTGCATCATGATGGTGATCCCCACCAGATCGTAATAGGGAACCGTAAAGTCAATGACAATCTCCCTTTCGGCCATCACGGACATGCTACCAAGGCCAATATCAGCCTGTTTGTCAATCAGCTTTTTCACAATGCCATTCCATTCGCCCTTCTCGTCCATGTTACCAAATTTACCATCCTCAACTTCTTGGATGGTGTAATCGAAATGGACAATATCAGCTATCTCGTTGATGAGATCTATGCAGTATCCTTTGTATCCCTTCGGTGCCGTTTCATCGCGCATAATGAAGGGAGCTTGCTGTGAAGTACATATAAACAAAATTGTAATATTTATTTAGGAAAGTGATTTGACCCACCCACCCTTATATGAAAATCTAACTTATTTGAAATATAGTATATATATATGTTGTGTGTTTATCATTTTACTTAAAGGTTAGTAATTTTTCTATTTGTAGCAAGTTGTTTTTTTGGTTATTCAAAACCGACCTTATAATTAATGTTAATTGCCAAAAATAAAAAGGGAAATTTAAACTTGTGACTAAAAGAGCATACTCTCTGAATTTATTGAAAGTGTTTTTAATTTTATTAAGATTTTTATTTTACGTATGTAGTAAGTATTATAATATCACCGCTATAATTCTTAGTTCCCAAAAAGCTCAAAGCGATCTAAAAAAGTTAGTTAACTAAAAAATGGTTAGCCAGTTAAGAATGCAGATCTAACTCAGCATTTGCATTTGATGAATTTAAGTACTCTTAACAAATCCGTTCTAAGCCCTTGTTTTGACCCACCACTACTGTAAAGATGCGGTACACCGTGTCCGCCGTCAGATTCTTCATCTGCTCCTCATCCTTGACAATGAGGGGCGAGTCCAGACCCGCTGCCCAGGTGCCAATCGATTTGCTGTTCACGGAACTGCCGCCACGAATCTGTAGCACGTTTATATCCATTTCGAATTTCATGTAGCTAAAGCCGTTGAAGGGCTGCCTGGGTTGCGTGACAAGATCAAAGGTTCCATACGATGTCGGCTCGCTTATCTGTGGAACGAGAACAAAAAGCATTGAAGTGACTAATTAACCATAATTTGTGTGGTACAAATGGGAAAGCCCACCTTGGTGAAGTACTCCCGCAGATCCACGTTTCTCGGTGGTGTGTTGCCGCCTTGAAAATCGTCACAATTCAGGTATTCCATGTCCTTTGGCCAGGCACCCGATTGTAGCATTTCTCTGTTCAAAATAAATATATAAGTGCAGGGACAAATATAAATGTAATTAAGGCAAACTCACTTAATGGTAAGAAAACTGCGGAGTGCCAGATCAAAGTAGAATGCAGACGCCAACTGCGGCTCCTCCATGAGATTATAGGTGGTTCGTAGCAGTCCCAAGCGGTCCCTATATTGCGTATACGCCATGGGCTTCAAGAACATGATGGTCGCATTATCCCGCTGACTACTAATTTCTCCTTCGCTCTGAGTGATTGCATGCCAGGCGAAGTTACGCTCAAAATACGCCGGCTTCACAGATTCCAATACCATGCGAATCGATTGCAGATTGCCCAGAATAAAAAAGTTATTAATGTCCAGATTACGAAGCTTTTCGATCTGCTCCTCGCGTTCACGGTTTCCATCTTTGGCTATTGCGGTGATCACATGACGGGTTTGGATGTTCTGCAGCAGGGACTTGTACTTGTGGTCCATCACGAAGGTTTCATCGTACAGAATGGCAGCTGGTCAAGATATATAATTACTTTTATGGTAGAAAGCTGAACGAAAACTTAGTAAAATTCTTTAATTTAAAAGGGTAAA
This sequence comes from Drosophila gunungcola, assembly GCF_025200985.1. Taxonomy (NCBI): domain Eukaryota; kingdom Metazoa; phylum Arthropoda; class Insecta; order Diptera; family Drosophilidae; genus Drosophila; species Drosophila gunungcola. Next base: position 12,493,344 of record NW_026453197.1, read on the forward strand.
TCAGAATTGGAAACATTTGAAATACTAAAATTGTATTAATACTAAAAGTGTTAGAATAAAGAAATAAATATATATATTAAATATAATTTTCTATTTAAATATTATAATGTATAAGGATGTTAACGTTTTTCTGTTCTAAAAACTTATATCTAAGAACTTATGATTTCTAAGAAATTCTAATTAATAAAACTTATAAAAATGGTTTCTTCGTCTAATAATTCATTAAAATTAAAATAAAATTGTGTTTTGTTGGATAAAAATATGGTTATAATACTATTTGTGGAAGATTTTCTATTTCCAAAAACCTTTTGTAAGAATTTAAATTAATTAATTCTTAGTTTTCATATTTTCTTACCATTGGTGATGTTCAGATGCCTCACAATACTTCGGATAACCTCGGGAATAATGTCCGCCGGGGGCATTACCTGCAGTAGATACTTCTGCTTGGCCTCATCCAAATCGCGCCACTGCCTCAAATCGCCCTCCTGACCATATGAGGCACTAATGGTGGGCAATCCCAGGGCCTGGGTGAAACTCTTCACGGTTTCCGAGGCTATTCCGGATTTAGTGGTGTCCAGGATCAAATGGGGCGTCTGTTTCTTCTCAATACTTGTCGCATACTTATTGCAAACTGGAGGGGAAATTAATAAAATAAAAATCGAAGGACTATTCCAACCAAAACTCACTGGCTTCCAGCAGCACCTTGGCATCCGATTTGTTGGCCTCTATCGAATCCATCTGCACCGAGAGGCCATATCGGATGTTCTTCTTCAAGTAGGTAACCACCACGTCCACCGCCTTGGCCGCTGGTTCATTGTCCACCTCGTTGATAAACACTATCCCAAAGGATTGGATTGGTTGGGTTAAAATGCATTGGCCAAAAGCAATACGTGGCATTGCGTTTGTTTATTTGCCCTAGAACTTATTATGACTGGCACCACCCAATTTATCCACCCACCAATATCTTTTCCCTTAGTTTTTACTTAATTAGTTTACTTAATGTGCACTGAGCAAAGAATGTTTGTGAACAAAATACTATTTTGAGAACACCTAAAAATAAATGTAAGAACAATGATAAAATTTGGATATAAATATTTTCCTATTTTTGATTTGGTTATTTTATAAAAATAGTCAAACCTTGTCCTACTGTAAAAAAGCTCTTACTCTAAGCACACATACTTTGTGTACTTATACAAAATATGTTTATTTAAGCCTCGATTAAATTTTTAAGTTTGTTTTTAATCTTACAAGGAGTACACAACCTATGTTACTCCTGATTAAACAAATTCCATAATTTCCAAATACTTGTATCCCATATGTGCTATCCATATTTCAAATCGATTGAGTCTTCACTTACAGACATTGATATTTTGAGTAGTTTGCGCAGCTATCTTCCTGTTTGGGCCGCTTAAAAGCCACAAAAATCCAACCAGCCATACATTTTTGAAAGCCTTTAGTCCGACCAAAATCATTATGAGTATCACATAGGGGTTTCGATTCGGGATTTCACGAGCTGACAAGTGACCACACGGCACGAACAATAAATGGCGACTGTCGAGGAAATTACGCTTTTAAGAAAGGATACTACCCAGAGTGTTACTGTCAATTTCACTTTCAACACCGACAATGTGTGGACACATGGGTGTTACCTTGGTGATAATCAATTTGGTGGGTAATCGCCCACAAGCCCACATCACCATCACCCCAAAAACCAAACATGGAACACATATCCTCGTTCGATTGTTCGTGCTGGAACTCTGTCGTTAATTGGTGGCGGTTACAATAAGCGGATTGGTTTGGTGGGAGAGCTATTATAAGGTTTTTGAAGAGCTTGTTATACTGTCACATCAACATGAAATTATTATTGGAATCGGTTGGGGGAGGCACTAGAAATGGGGTTATAATGGGTAATAATATTTTGTTTTTGATTAAAAAGTCTTCCATAAATATAATCTAAAATCAAAAAACATTTAAATCACCCTTCGCATTAGATTTGTTCTGACTCACACCATTTCTAATCAATCCCAGACAAACCATACTGATAACAATTAATCAACTGCCTGCCTATTAAAGAACCCAAAACAGCAACAATTGACGAAAGTACAAAATTATTTTTATTTTTGATTAGTTATACATTAAATGAACTTTACGCCCGACATAATTTCTAGTGTAGAGAATGCACCCTACGAGCAAAAATTAAAGAAAAAAACGCCGCCTAAAATAAACATCTAAACGATTATGCAGCAGTTGCGCGAGCCGCATTTCAGATATAGCCACTCTATCTATATAAATATATGTATAGTCATGCCCGATGCGATTGGGGCGTTGTGTTGGTGGCGGTGTCGACTAGCGAACATTGTCATTATGCGTAGACCTAGAGTTATCTTTAACTTACACAGTTCACGATGGTTAGATAGGTAGATGGTACGTACATTACACAGATCGAATTATAATATATAGCTAAAGCCTACGTTGCGTGTATATAAGCATAAATCTCACAAGTTCCAGTCATCGGGCCCCGACTCCTGGCGTATCACGGGCGGGGTGAGCGGCGCTCTCGGTGCCCCGGGCACCGGGATGGGCACTAGGGGCGCGGCTCCGCGCAGCGAGCTCCCGTAATAAGGCGGTGGCCGGTGGCTATTGATGCTCGGCGAGTTGGAGCTGTGCGTGGACGAGGCGGAGGAGTCACGCACCCGGCCCGCATCGAAAACGGGCGCCTGGGCATAGCGATGCGGCTGTCCCAGCTGCGGCGTCTGTGACCGCGAATGTGAGCGATCTCGATCCCGTCGCATTAGCTGCTCCTGCTGCAGGCGCTGCTGCTGCACATATTGCTGCTTGCGCTGCTTCAGCAGCTGCTCATCCCGCTGGAGCAGTCGTTGGCGCTGCTGCAGCTCGTACTGCTGCCGCTGCATGGCACTCAGTCGGTTGGCCTTGCTCCACGGGTTGCCGCCGAAGCACAGATTCGATATGAAGACCACCGGCGAGAAGAGACGCAGCGAGATCTCACTGGGGCGGAAGTCAAATTTTTAGTTATTTATATTTATAGCTGAAGTACAGACGGGCTTCTCTAAATCGAATTATGCTTAGGGGAGGATTAAATTACACTTAGTCTAAATATATAGTCAAACCAAAGAGCACAATAGACAGATAGTTTGAAGTTCAAAGAGGTAAACTAATTTCGACATTGAAAAATTCGATTTAGTGAAGCTGGACTGTATTACCACATCAAAAACACTTACGTGGTGTCCACAATGGGCTTCGCCTCGTTGCCGCTGAGTATGAACAGGGGGAAGAAGATGGAGAAGATGCAGCTGCTGACGATCACCGAACTGGAGAGGTTCGTCAGTACGGTGAGCGGTATGCCAAAGCCGAAGAAGTAGGGCCAGTTTTTCTCAATGTAGGTGAGACGCCGGTGCAGCTCCCAGCCCATGTTGAACCACTTGTACTCGAAGGAGTACAGCGAGTAGAGCAGGCACAGGTGGACGAAGCAAAGCGAGGAACCCACATACTTGACGGGCACTAGGTTAACCAGCATGCTCTGCACCAGAAACAGCATTTGCACTACCATACTAAACAGGAAGTCGGCCACTAGTTTGCTGATGCCGGGGATCAGCTGCGGGCGACCCTTCCTCACGCGGTAGGCGGCATTGGCTATGTCCGCGAACCACAACGAGCTCACAATCTTGGAGAGCATGAAGATGGGCAGCACCCACATCATGCCGAAAAGCAGCGACAGGATTGGATGCAGCCAGCCCCAGACGACGGGCAGGGTCTCCGACTGCGCTCCGTAGAAGATGGTCAGGCAGAACTTGAGCGTTGGCAGCAGGGCGGACTCGAACAGGACGATGCTTAGCCAGGTGAAACCGCCGTTGAGCATGCAGCACTTGAACAGCTTCTTGGCGATCTTCTTCTCCCTGCGCCGTAGGTAATAAATCAAATGCGCAATAAATATAGGTAAATATAGAGATTGGTCAGCCTTTGTGTCACTTACCCCTGGGGCTGCTGCTCCTGGACGACGGTCTTCTTGCCCAGGATCTTCTCCAGCGTCCGCTCATCGGCATTCTCCTCCGCCTGCTTGGCGTACTCCTCTCGGATCATGGCAGCCGCCGAACTGGGGACTGGTGATGGAGATCTCCTTGCACGCTCGTAGCGATCCTTGTCGGTGCGACGCAGCTGGTGGCGGTGCTCCTGCTCGGCATTCTGGCGGTTCACCTCGTCGTCGATGTGCAGGACCAGAGTCATGCCACGTATGCTGTCCCACAGGCCGTACAGAATGCCCAGGGTGATGTTCTGCGGAACGTTTACAACGCATTTAAAAATGGACCATTGTTTGATTTCAGCGGGGGAATCTCACCTTTATCGCCGCCATCTCGGACAGACCTTAGTTCCTGTTCGGGGGCATTACGAAATGGACATGCAAGCATACGAAACGTGTTAAGCTACTCGAGAGCGTATCAAAATGTGGCAGTGGGTCTTTGAATAAATTTGCGTTGTGCGAGGCGAAGACAACATTGTCGTTGGATTTTCAGGCGCCCTTACACTGCACAAAATACCGAGTGTGCCTGGTGATTCGGCTGAATTTGCCCTTCTAGAACTTTCACTTACATACTTTTCGCTATGCCAGTGCTTCCTGATCGAATTGTGAGTGTGCAGACTTAAAAACCATTGAACTTTGTGCTGAATTTAATAATAATAATAGTTGTTTTGCTTCGTGTAAAATCACACGGTTGCCACCTGATGCGCGAATGGCATTTATCAACACATCACCAGTGATGCGAAGGCAGGCAGTGTTGTAAACTATCGATAGGCTCAAATTTGTGTAAATATTTGTATATACCGTTATTTTACCAGAGAAAGCTTATGCTTTCATATTTTTAAATTTAAATTGTTAAATAAAAACGGTGTTTATTATTATTTAAAAAAAGGAAAACTAAAATTATCCTTTTAATAGTTTATTTATTGTTAATTTTAAGAATAATTTAAACTTTCTTTTTCTAAGGGTGTAGCGATAGAAGTATACCGTTACAACGATTTTTAGAGGTGAGCAATACATCGATAACTGAAACAAGCCGTTACTTCCATCCCTACAGCTAAAGGTATGGAAAGCAGGTAAGACCAAGCATTCTTCTCCTGCCAGGGGACCGAAATAAACCGTAAGTCCTCAACTTGTTGAATATAGTAGACAGCACTCTGCGTGTTTATCATAATTAATTCTTTATCATTCAAATACGTTTTCTCTATAATAAAAAGTAAATATATTTTCGAACCGCAAACCCGCCACAATCGCAATTTAAAAAAAATATAACGTAAATAATGCAAAATAAGACCGTGGACTTGTGATGAATTAGTGTGTGACGTTACTTGTTGTCTACGATAACGGGGCATTAGGTTTTTAATCCCTTTTTGTCGATATACGGCGTTTACATATGCATATTTATTGACATGTGTGTATGTATCGGCAAACGCTTGAGCTGTTTTCAATACGCAAATAACGTAATAAAACCTTAAATCAGGTGTCAACCCAAAGTTAAGGCCGCAACACACTGCACGCGCTTAATTGATTACCCATTTACCGTTAGTCAACAAATGGGCGACAAGATCTGTCGTGTTTATCTAGTAAACCCACACAAACACACCCACCCAAGTGACATTTACCTTTTTGCTTGTGTGTGGGTGCGTGGAAAATGTACTGCGTGGAATGCAATTTTCAATCTTGGCTTTTTTATTGCAGATTAACCGAAACATTCCCCCTTCCAACTTTCCCGTATTCATTCGTTTGTGTGTGGAAATAATCAATACTGCACATATACTGAGGCAACAGCAACAACAACAACAAGGAATAATGGTGTGGTCTAGTGATAAGCAACAACAGTAGGGCCACAGCCCGGCGCCACCCACCCGCAACCGACCACCACCCACCGCAGGAATTCCAAAGGAGGAGCAAGAAAAAGCAATTACCATCGCACAACTCAAATTTCCTGTCATTCCTCCGACGTCCTGACGGCACATAAACTGGAAAAAATGTCACGCGAGGAACGCAAACCCATCGTGGACACCTCGAACAGCAGCAGTTGCAGCAGCGGCGATGATGAAGTGCATCCTGTGGTGCGACGTCGCAGTACCCGGGACACTGCGCTCATCGGTCCGCAAAAGGATGCAGGATGCTGCGATCCGTCGAGCACTCCCCACCGATTCCTGGCCCTGCTCTTCATGTGCCTCTTGGGTTTTGGTGAGTCAATGATAACTATACCATTTCCGAAGCTCAAAGAAAGTTAAGATCTTTACATACATAAGTTAACTTTAGTTTTAAAAAAGATCGTGAACTATGATCCATTCGAAAAAAAATGTTTGTATCACTTGGGCTTAAATTAGCTTACCTTATAAAAGGAAAATAAAGTATAATTTGTATTGTTAACTTCAAAAATAATAAGTTTAACTGAAATAAGATTTTTTGAGGTAATCAAATTACATATAATAAGCGATATCCGTTTTTAATTAATATTTTAGTTAATGTCGCTAACAAACAAACAAAAAAAACAAAATATTAGTTTTTTAATTAAATTGGAATACTTTTGACTTAAAAAATGTATTTATATAAATTAAACTAGACGTTTGCTAAATTAGAATTCCAAAACTTAAATAAACCAATAAATCAAA